>NC_084797.1:110846367-112046367 GCF_963169125.1 Humulus lupulus | reverse complement strand
ACTTCCCACTGGCTTCCTTAGGTTTTGTAAACCCTTTGTCGTCCATCCATTTCTTGAACTTGGCGCATTCCTTTTTCGTATGTCCCTTCTTTTTGCAGAAGAAGCACTTGATGGAATCCTTCTTTATATCGCCTTGGGGAGGCACTTTATTTTTCCCCTTGTCCTTCTTGGATGGTTTACGTTTCTTGCCTTGGGTGGCCATGTGAGCACTTTCACCTTGTTCCTGCAGGAGCCTTTCTTCTTCTTGAGCACACATGGTTATCAGTTCATTGATACTCCATTTGTCCTTATGTGTGTTGTAGGAAATTTTGAAAGGTCCGTATTGAGGTGGAAGATGGTTAAGGATGTAGTGGACCAGGAAGGTTTCAGGAATGACTACATTGAGTTTCTTCAGTTGAGCAGAAATGTCCCTCATCTTTGAAATATGTTCTCTAACTCCTTTGACACCAGTGAGTTTTGTGGATGAGAACTTATGGATGAGGTTGTTGTAAAGTGGTTTGTCCGAAGTGTCAAACTGCTCATCGATCAGTTTGATCAAGTCTTTGACTTTCTCAGGTTGCTCCACCGATCCACGCATTCCCAGAGGGATCTTGGACATGATGAACATGATGTTGAGGCGATTGGACCGCTCCCATTTCTCATATAGTGCGATCTGAGCAGCAGTGCTGGTAACAGTGATTGCAGCAGGTTCGTCCTTCCTTATTGCGTAGTCCATGTTGGCGCAGCCTAAATGAAGAAGAACTCGTTCCTTCCAGATTTTGAAATTATCACCCCTAAGCTCAGGAATTTCGGTAAGGATTTCAGCGAAACCAGAGGATGATGAAGAAGCTGCATGAATAGGATTACAAACTTAGATTTTGAAGATTGAGGCTTAATAAAGTCATGTTTTACCAATGTATAACATGCTGAAGGATGAAATTTTATTAAACAAAAATTGCCTGTGGGCTAAATTTTTAATTTAATAAAATTAGATGTATATGATGATAGATTATTCAAACGAATTACTTGGGATAAAGTAAGGTTTGATACTTCTATCTTTATTAAACTATATGATAAAACTATTAAATTAATTATCAGAACTCATGTGGGTAAATTAAGAAAATTAATTTAATATATTATCCTAATTAATTATATATATAATAAAATCCCCGTGGGGTAAAATTATTATATCTATATAATCAATCACAATTTTGTCCATTATGTGATCCTTTCAAATTAATATATAATTTTATATAATTAAAGATGCTGTGGCTACTCCCTAATTATGTAAAATTATATGGTTCACTAGACATTATGTTTCAGGCTCTAAGGAAACCTAAGAACAATTTCATTATAACATAATAGGCAATCACAGAGAGTAGCGCACCTAGTGTGGTCGTCCGAAGATCATTAAAAACCGTTCTAGATTGAGCATTTGTCTCAGTTTCATGCGTTCTTATGTCAACCACAAAATTGTTTATGAATTATTCATAATTTTATTCACCCTAAATGTTTTATGAATATTTTATGAATAAATTATGAAGATTAATGTGCTAAATATTATTCAACTTATCTTAATGTTTGAATATAATCTAAATATATCTAGCACAATAACAGAATATATATAATGTATTTAAAATTATAAAGGCATACATATAAAATTAATGATAATTATACTAAAAATAAATTTTGCATGAATAAGAACAAAATAATCATACAAATTAGTATAAATAATTATATGTATGAAAATACAATAATTCCATATATATATATATATATACTTAATGGTAGAAAAATTCATGCTAAATAAGACAATAAAATCATATATTGATTTGGTGAATTAATAAAACAATTGCACAAAATTAATTGTAAAATAGCACAATTATTTAATATTGCATGAATAAAAGAAATATACCATGCAATAAATATACCAAAATCAAGTAATTGCACATTTTAATTAATTTCCAAATATATAATTTACCAAAATTATATGTTTTAATTAAATTTGCAAAAATTAAAAATGAAATTTATTATCTAAATAAGCATTAAAATCAAGAAAATAATAAAATCCCAAAATAAATAAAAATTGTAATTTTTCAGAATTTTCTTCAATTTTTCTTAATTTTTTTTAAAAAAAAATCTGCCACGGGGAAAACGACATGTCGTTTTCCCCTTAGAATCGTCGAAGGACTCGTCAAACGACAAGTCGTTTTTCTGCAGCAGGGGGGAAAACGACATGTAGTTTTCCCCGGTTTGCCGTCGTAGGACCCGTCAAACGACAGGTCGTTTATGCAGCAAAGACCAAAACGACATGTCTTTTTGGTCATCTTCTTCAGCCAATCCGGGTCGTTTTGACCCGGTTTCCTGCAAAAGGGTCGTACGGAACCCGGAGTGAAACCCGGTTGGAAAAATGCATTCCGACGACCAAAAAACTTGTTTCAAAGCACAGATCACACGTAAATGAATAAATAAAGAGATCCATGGCATTATATTTATTAAACAACAGCTAAAATCGAGGTTTTAATTACAATTTTTTTTTTTACCATAAACGGGTCCGAATGAAACACAATGTTTTTTACATCCAAATTCATATATTTTTGCCCATAATGAATCTAAAACAATGTCTAAAGAGATTCATGACGTTTTATTGCTTAAAAAATAAATTAAAACTAAACTTTAATATCAATGAAATTTTTGGCCATAAGCGTGTATGAACGGAGCGAAAAATGAGTTTCAATGGTTGAAAAAACTGGTTTTTAATACACAAACTAAAAGAAATATGAATCTTAATATATTTCTAATGGAATTAAAAACATAATAATAAAGAAAAACCATACACCTAAGAAATAAACCGATCGGCAATAAAATATACACATATATGAATATGAATATAAATGCATATATAAAGCAAATAAATATATATGCAGATAAAATTAGCAAGGCAGAGATGTAGATTAGGCGACTGATACCAAATGTTAGATTAAAATAAATGTAGGCATATGAACAATCCAATATACATGCAGGCAGAATTAATATATAGAATTAACATATACAAAAAGAGGATCGAATATTGTATACCTCCAACCATTGCTATTGATAACCTCGATCTAGCTTTAGATCTACAAAAGAAAAGAAAATAATTAGAACGAGTACATGGGCTTCGAAGCTCTCACTAACTCTTTTAGATGGAGTTACTGAAAGTCAGAATGAGCAGTGAGCTTGGGGACCGGTACTCTATATTTATAGAGTGAGACCTACCATCAGAGTCTCAGCCACATATTGAGATATTTCCTCAATCAGGTGGGATATGAAAAATCGGGTAACAACAAAATCAAGTAACAAATAATGTTGACCATTAATTAGAATATTTTGTCAATAAATTAAATATTGACTTTAATATATTAAATCAATTAGTTGTTACAAATTGATTTTATATACCAAATAAATAAATATTCTAACAATTCATATTACCCACACAATATATCTAATTCAAGCATACATCTCATATCGAGTAGAAACATGTTTGAATTAGGAATGTCCTCTTAGATTATATGCATTAAATGAATCATATAATTAATCTAGAACAAAGCAGTAAAACTTTTTTTAAGTGTTAATTTCAAAACCTATTTGATCATTAATTTTATTAGATAGGAAAATAATATTCTTAATAATTAGATCATTTATTGACTACATAGTTTAAGGGCCTATTTAGTAAAATTGTTAAATCTTGTTTAATGATTTAAATGCTTAATAAAATTATTAATTATTTGAATATCATTTGATATATTAATTTGATTAATTTAATTAATTAAAAAGCATATGATGTTTTGAGAACACATATTCTAAAATAGTGAGTGGGAAAATGGGTAATAACAATAACTTCTGTGGTCTCCATTATTAGTTAACACTGATGTTTTATGTTATGGGCCTTGAGGCACCTTTGTTTGCGTCCCCCTAAGGAATGTTTCTGACTGTGTTATTATTCAAGGTTAATTCTATATAGAATAGGATTGATGATGTATTTCAAGTTTGACTGACCCTAAGGCACACTCTTGAGTAGTATTTCAAGGTTAAATTATTTTATCGAAGAAGTAGTATTAATTATTTTTTATGTGTTATTTCAATTTGTTGCATTCTTGCATCATATTTCCTATTCCAAAAATTGTTGATACTCATAATATATGATAAATTCAATTTTGTTTTTCTATTTACTTCAGCAATGATGAATTCAAACCCTATTATTGCTTTACTTGTAAACGAGAAACTTACTGGTGATAATTTTATGAATGGAAATGACATATGAACATTGTTTTGATCAATTTGTCTTTGCTGAGGAATGTCCTGAGGTCCCCGCTGCCACTCCTCCCAAAACTACTAGGGAGAAGTATGATGCTTGGATTTTATCCAACAAGAAGGCTAAGTGTTACATGCCTGCTATTATGAGTGATGTACTCAGAAAAAATCATGAAGACATGGAGACTACACATGAGTTATGGGAGTCTCTTCTAGTCATGTTTGGAAAGAAGTCTGATCAATGCAGACATGAGGCTACTAGAACCTACATGAACATGAAAATGAAGAAAGGAGTTTATATCAGAGAACATGTTCTAAATATGATCAACACAATGCATGATGTAGAATTTCATGGATCAACCATTGATGAGAGAACTCAAGTTAGTCTCATACTTGAATCACTCACTCCAAATTTTTCCACATTTACTTCCAACTATGTTATGAACAAGTTGGAGTATAATATGAACCAACTGTTAAATGAGTTGTAGACTTTTGAATCACTCAATAAGAGTAATTCAAAAGTAGAAGAAGCAAATATTGCTGATTCTAAACCTTCCTCTTCAAAAAGGAAAACTTAGAAGAGAAAGAAATCCCATGACAAGGAAAATGACAAACAGGAAAGGAAGCCTAAAAAGTCATCCAAAGGCATGGAGAACAAAGATAACTAAACTTCCAAGAAAAAAACCCAAATGGACATGCTTTTATTGTGGAGTTGAGGGTCATTGGATGAGAAATTGTCCTAAGTATCTCTCAGACTAAAAGAAAAGAAGAAAGGTGAATATGATTTACTTATTTTAGAAGCATGTGTTAGTGGAAGATGATACATCATCCTGGATTGTTGATTCTGGTGCCACTAACCATGTTTGCTTTTCTTTACACATTCTTAGTTCTTCGTGGAAACTTGCTGATGAGGAGGTGACTATGAGGGTTGGCAATGCTCATGTCATGTAGTGACCCAAATTCGCTAATGAGGCTTGGTGCCTTGATTAGTGTGCCTGGCGGGCAATAATTGGTATTTTGTATTAATACGTGAATTTAATGAATATGTGATTAGAAATGCATGTTTAGGTGAATTAATTATGCATGTGGACACCATTTGATTGTTAGGGGCATATCTGTAATTTTAGCCCACTAAGGGCATAAATGTTATATTTAGGTTTATTGTGATTGATACCACGTGTGGGTGGTGATATAACTGTGATGCACGTTCCGAGACGATCCTAGGGAGCTGTTTTGCTAAAAGTCACAACGGGGTCAAATACTCGGCTCAGGAGGAGCTTAGGGGTATTTTGGGAATATTGCAAAGTGTTCGGGAATTATTAAGTAGCTGTTAGAATTTTAGTAATGGTTTAAACATGTCGGGGCTAAATTTGGATTTATAGGAATACTTGAGGATTTAGAAGGATTTGGGTGAAGTGACTAAATTTCCCTTGGAGGCACTTAAGGATTTAAATTAGCACAAGGGTATTTTGGACCTTTTGGCAGCTGATTCTAGGGGCATGTGGAAGGGAATTAGAAGGAAATAATCAGAAGAAAACTCTCAGCTCTTCTCCCTTCCTCTCCCAAGCGGTTCACTCTCCATTTCTCTCTAAGGTTCTGGTTCTGGAGGATACTAGAGCATAAACTCAGGAGCACAAAGGGTTTAGCTAGAATCAAAGGTAAGTCTTAATCCAAATTTTGTTGAATTCTTGCTGAAAGTATTGAATTTATGAGCTGAGTTGTATTTTATCTTGTTGGTCATTGAAATGAATATTTGGCGAGGCTCAACTTGGGAATCAAGAGAATTAAGTTTGGAATTTGGTTGGGGAGCAGCTGAAGGTCCAAATTCAAATTGAGGTAAGGGTTTCATGCATCTTTGAAGTTGATTGCTAGTGTGGTTTAAGATTTCTGAAGGGTGGTTTAAGGTTTGTAAGGTCTGGTTTATGTTTTATGAAGTTTTTGACCAATTTGTGAATCATGGGTTTGAATTTGTGTTTGGGTTTGTTGTTGATGTTTTCGAGTTGCCATATGTTCTATTTGGGGTTTTGGAATGAATTTGGGATTTAGGTATGTCTTGGTATTTATTTGGAAGTGTTTTGGTATGTTGGGGAAAAACCCAGTTTTCTGGGTTCTCGTATGGGCGCCGCAGCCCTGGTCTTCCATGCCGCGACACTAGGATGCATCAGGGGAGGGGAACCATTCTGGGCGCCGCGACCCCTATAGGATGGTGCCGCGGCGCTAGGCCATTTCTGGGCAGGGGGAAAAATGTGTTTTTGGGGTGTTGGCTCAGGGGGCTCGGGGGATGCCTCCGCTACCTTGTAGGGGGAAACGGGAGGTCCCAAGAGCACAGGATTGGTTCCGAGAGATGATTATAAATTGGTTAGTAATGAGAATGCTATGTATGTGTTGTGACTAGGTTATCAGTGAGGCTTGAGTTAGAGGACCGTGCTCAAGATTTCGCTGCTCAAGAAGCTTGGGACACAGGTAAGAGAACTGTTGTACCAGTAGAGCAGGGCGAGGCCCCATATTTGTATTGCAGGTCACGACCCAAAATAATTATGTGTAGGGCGTAGCCCATTGATTGTGTTAGTACATGTTTAAGTTTTTATTTAATCATGCTATGTGTGCATATATATGTGAGTGTTCAGCAAGAGCCAGGAACGGCGAAGGCCGAGAGCAGCGTTTAGCACGCAGAGTGCGAGTTTCCAAGGTAAGACTCTAAACGATACCTAGGATATCCTTACGGTGTGAACCGCGAACCTAGGGACCGGTAAAGCGCCTGGGATGGCACGACCATATATGTTTAGCCTGTTGGCGGGTTTGCTATGTCCTGAGTGGTTGATAAGCATATGTTTTCTATTTGTGTGGAGTTTTCTTGTTGGGCTTCGGCTCTTGGGTGCTTTGTGTTGCAGGTAAGGGCAAGGGGAGAGCTGGCCAACCATGAGTATGGAGAGCGTGAGGCGACGCGTACATGTCTGGTCTGCCTGGCTGACACGGCCAGGGATATTTTGGGAGATGCTTTGTATTGAATCCTATTTTGTCGTTTAGTCAACCCAAGAACATATTTTGAGTTGTAAATATTTATAAACAATATATTTGGGATCCCTAAGGTTAAAACATTTATAACTTTCAATGAATTTTTCATTTTCAAATTATGTGAATTTAATACGGTTTAGCTACACTTTTGTGTTAAATGCTTGGTTAGCTAGTTAAATGCACATTAAAAACTCACTTAGTAATGACTCTAAGGTAGTAGGGCGTTACAGCTTGGTATCAGAGTGAGCCAAAGTTTATGGTTCTTGGAGATTGACCGAACATGTACACTCGCTGTCAGTGACAAGCTCGACTCAAGGTTGGTTGGTAATGATTGACTTATATGTTGAGTATGTGTTTATATGCCTATTTTCCTACTTATTTCATATAGAGCATGCTGAATGAGTTAACATATGCATGATGTCAGGGCATGGCCCATTGAGTGTTATATGCTATTGGTATGCTATGTGAATTGTTGTTTGTGGTTGACTGATGTAATTGGGAGGTGGTTTTCGATGTTTTTATCATGCCTGATGAGCGGCGTCATTGATCGCAGGCATATTTGTTGAGATGCCTTAACAATCATCTAGACTCCACGGCAGTCGGGCCGAGGATGAAAACCAGGGTCAGGACCCTCCACCTTCCCCACATAATTGGCAACAGATGTTTGCCGAAATGGAAGCAAGATTGCAACGAACAGAAGAAGAACTCTGACAGTTGAGGCAGCAGGCCCCTCCACAGGTCACTGGGTTGCCAGTTCAGCAGGTTGTGGCGCTAGTGCCGATTCAGCCTGTGATGGAGAACAGGTGGAAACCTTTGTATGAAAGGTTCAGGAAGCAGCATCCTCACACTTTCGAGGGTGGACCAGACCCACTGCAGGCAGAGCAGTGGATGAATATGGTTTCCTCCATCCTGGATTTCATGATGGTTGAGGGGAACGAGAGGGTAGCCTGTGTCAGTTACATGTTTAGAGAACATGCCCGCATCTGGTGGGATGTAGTGGTTCAGAGAAGGAATGTGGCGGTTATTACTTGGCAAGAATTCAGGAATATCTTCAATGAGAAGTATTACAGTGTTGCAGTACGAGCTGCGAAGGTTGATGAGTTCATCAACCTAGCTCAGAACCGGTTGACCGTGACATTGTATGCTCTGAAATTTGATCAATTGGCGAAGTTTGCACTAGATTTAGTGCCGATAGATGCAACAAGAAGAGTCAGATTTGAATGGGGATTGAATGTTATGATCGCCCGTGATGTGAAGATCACCTTGGATCTAGAGACTACTACCTACGCTCAGGTTGTAGACAAGGCCCTCACAGCTGAGGGGGCCGAGGACCAGATTTGGAGAGAGAGCGTTGTTAGGCACGATGCTAGGAGGACGGTGCCTCCTTTTGTTGGATCCAGTCCGGGTGGTGGCTCCAGTGAGCAGAAGAGGAAAGCCCCAGATTCCTTTGTTCCACCCAGTTCGGATAGGAGGGAACGAGGTGTTTTTAGTGGCTGTCAGGGTGGAGGTAACAACTGGAGGGGCTTTCCAGTGTGTCCTCGGTGCAGACGACGACACTAGGGTGAGTGCAGGATCATGGCCTGCTTTGTCTGTGGGAGTGCCAATCATCTGAAGAAGGACTGCCCACAAGCCAGGAAGGAGGAGTTAAAGTAGGGTGACAGTCCTGCTCCTGCCAGGGTGTATACTTTGACTCAGACTGAGGCATAGGCTAGCCCCTCAGTTGTGGCAGGTCAGATTTCTTGTACTGGTTCTTTGTATACTACATTGATTGTTTCGGGAGCTACCCATTCATTTGTGTCTACTAGAGTGATAGATCATCTATGTAGACTTAGTGCTTTGTATGCTAGGGGTTTTCAGACTTTGTTGCCAACTGGGGAGCTGGTAGACTCTAGGAGATGGGTTGGAGCTTTACCAGTAGAGGTAGATGGTAGGGAATTGTCTGTTGATCTGATTGAGCTTTCGATTGATGACTTCGATATGATTTTAAAATGGATTGGCTATCGAATTATGGGGCGACGATTGATTGCAAGCGCAGGATGGTGACTTTTGAACCAGAAGGGGAGGTACCCTTTTTATTTGTGGGGACGGTTAGTGGACCGCGGGTACCTATGATTTCAGCACTGAAGGCTAGAGACCTGATGCAGGAAGGTTGCATAGGATTCCTAGCGAATGTTGTGGATATCTCCAAAGTTGTGTCGGTTGGACCGGGAGAGACCAGACTAGAGTGTAAGTTTCCAGATTTATTCCTAGCAGATCTACCAAGGTTGCCGCCGTAGCGAGAGATTTAATTCGTTATAGAATTGGCACCAGGGGCAGAGCCAGTATCTAGGACACCTTACAGAATGTCTCCAGGAGAGTTAAAAGAGTTGAAGATTCAGTTATAGGAGTTACTGGATTTGGGGTTCATAAGACCGAGTTTCTCGCCATGGGGTGCTCCAGTGTTGTTCGTCAAGAAGAAGGATGGATCCCTTAGGATGTGTATTGACTACAGGGAGATGAACAAGTTGACCATTAAGAATAAGTATCCACTACCTAGGATTGATGATTTGTTTGACCAACTCCAGGGAAGTATAGTGTTCTCCAAGATTGATCTCTGGTTAGGTTACCATTAGTTAAGGATCAAAGAGGAGGACATATCAAAGACCGCTTTCCGCACGAGGTATGGACACTATGGATTCCTGGTTATGTCCTTAGGATTGACCAATGCCCCAACAACTTTTATGGATACGATGAATAGGGTTTTCAAGGACTATCTGGACAAGTTTTGATTGTGTTCATTGAAGATATTCTAGTATATTCTCAGTCAGAGACGGAGCATGAGCAGCATCTATGCCTGGTATTGCAACAGTTGAGGGAGGATAGGTTATATACTAAGTTCAACAAGTGCGAGTTCTGGTTACCGCAAGTTACGTTTCTAGGCCATATTGTCAGTAAGGGGGGATTCTAGTTGATCCAAATAAGATTGAGGCAGTGAGAGATTGGCTTGGATCGAGCAACGTTCCAGAACTTAGAAGTTTTCTGGGATTGGTAGGATATTATTGACGATTTTATTGAGGGGTTCTCCAGGATAGCTACATCGTTGACAGAATTGATGAAGAAGAAGACAAAGTATGAAGAAGAAGACAAAGTATGTTTGGATGGACAGATGTGAGAATAGTTTTAAAGAGTTGAAGCAGCGTCTGATCAATGCACCAATGTAGAGTTTGCCGACAGGTAATGAGAAGTTTGTGGTTTACTGTGACGCTTCCAAACAGGGTTTAGGATGTGTGCTGATGCAAGCTGGTAAGGTGATAGCCTACGCATCAAGACATTTAAAGGAGTATGAACAGAGATATCCCACGCATGATATGGAGTTGGTAGCGGTGGTATTCGCACTTAAGATTTGGAGACATTATTTATATGGTGAGAAGTGCGAGATATACACCGATCATATGAGTTTGAAGTACTTCTTTACTCAAAAGGATCTGAATATGTGTCAGAGACGGTGGTTGGAGTTGGTTAAGGATTATGATTGCGATATCCTATACCATCCTGGGAAGGCTAATGTAGTGGTTGATGCATTGAGTCGGAAAGGCCCAGGAAACTTGTTCTGTTTGAGACAGATACCTGATACGTTAGCAGAGAAGATGACTCGAGCGGGTATGGAGTTGGTGGTGGGTCGGTTAGCCAACATCATTCTTTAGTCTACACTCCTTGAGAGGATCAAGGAGACGCAGGGGAAAGATTCATAGTTGAGAGGTCACAGAGAGAACGTCATAGTCGGAGTGGCTAAGGATTCTTCTATCTCGGAGATGGGGTTACTAAAGTACAAGGGTCGGATCTGTGTTCCGATGGCTTGTGATATCCAGCGGGAGATCCTGAATGAATCGCATACCACTCCCTACTCCTTACATCCAGGTATGACGAAGATGTACCAAGATCTGAGAGCTTTGTATTGGTGATCCGGCATGAAGAGGGATATGGTGGATTATGTGGCCAAGTGCTTAACGTGTCAGCAGGTCAAGGCTGGACATCAGAGGCCAGCAGGGTTACTGCAGCCTCTAGGGATTCCAGAGTGGAAGTGGAAATATATATTACCATGGACTTCGTGGTTGGTTTGCCGAAGACCGTAGGACAGCATGACTCGGTGTGGGTGATTATAGATAGATATACCAAGTCCGCCCACTTTCTATCGGTCAGTACGAATTATACTGCGAAGCAGTATGCTGAGTTATATGTGAAGGAAATTGTTCGACTTCATGGGGCTCCAAGGTCGATAGTATCTGATAGAGACCCCACCTTAACCTCCAAGTTTTGGGAGAGTCTGTAGAAGGCTATGCGTACGCAGTTACAGTTTAGTACCGCTTATCATCCTCAGACAGATGGACAGTCTGAGAGGACGATTCAGATATTGGAGGACATGCTACGAGCCTGCGTGCTAGATTTTGGGGGATCTTGGAGTAAGTATCTCCCTTTGATTGAGTTTTCGTACAACAACAGTTATCAGGCGAATATTAGAGTGGCTCCGTATGAGATGCTTTATGGAAGGAAGTGCAGATCAACTATCCATTGGGATAAGACGGGTGGGAGGAGTTATCTGGGTCCTGAGGTTGTCTAGAGGACCAATGAGGCGAGAGAGAAGATTAGAGCTTGAATGCTCGCCTCCCAGAGTCACCAGAAGATTTACTCAGACTTAAAACACAGGAGCGTAGAATTTCAGGTCAGTGATCATGTGTTCCTTAGGGTTTCACCTTTGAGAGGAGTGAAATAGTTTGGCATTCGGGGCAAGCTGAGCCCTAGGTTTGTTGGCCCCTTCGAGGTTCTAGAACGGGTTGGGGAGGTAGCTTACAGATTGGCAATGTCTCCAGCCTTATCAGGGGTTCATGATGTATTTCACGCATCCATGCTCTGGAAGTATGTGTCAGATTCTTCACATGTGTTGAGTTATGAGAATTTAGAGCTGGACCAGGATTTGTCTTATAAGGAGAAGCCAGTTCAGATTCGTGACTGGAAGGATAAATTTTTGCAGAGCAAGACGATCACCTTGGTGAAAATGCTGTGGAGGACTAGCAAAGTTGAGGAGGCGACATGGGAACTTGAATCAGATATGTGGGAGCAGTATCTCGAATTGTTCAGGTAATTTTGAGGATGAAATTTCTGTAAGGAGGGGATAGTTGTTGCGACCAAATTCGCTAATGAGGCTTGGGGCCTTGATTAGCGTGCCTGGAGGGCAATAATAGTTATATTGTATTAATATGTGAATTTAATGAATATGTGATTAGAAATACATGTTTAGGTGAAATAATTATCCATGTGGGCCCCATTTGATTGTTAGGGGCATATCTGTAATTTTAGCCCGTTGAGGGAATACATGTTATATTTAGGTGTATTGTGATTGATACCACGTGTGGGTGGTGATATAACTGTGATGGACATTCTGAGACGGTCCTAGGGAGCTGTTTTGCTAAAAGTCACGACGAGGTCAAATACCCGACTCGGGAGGAGCTTAGGGGTATTTTGGGAATATGGCAAAGTGTTCGGGAATTATTAAGTAGCTGTTAGAATTTTAGTAATGGTTTAAACATGTCTGGGCCAAATGAGGATTTATAGGAATACTTGAGGATTTAGCGGGATTTGGGTGAAGTGACTAAATTACCCTTGGAGGAACTTAAGGATTTAAATTAGCACAAGGGTATTTTGGACCTTTTGGCAGCTGATTCTAGGGGCATGTGGAAGGGAATTAGAAGGAAATAATCAGAAGAAAACTCTCAGCTCTACTCCCTTCCTCTCCCAAGCGGTTCACTCTCCCTTTCTCTCTAAGGTGCTGGTTTTGGAGGATACTAGTGCAGAAATCAGGAGCACAAAGGGTTTATCTAGAATCAAAGGTAAGTCTTAATCCAAATTTTGTTGAATTCTTGCTGAAAGTATTGAATTTGTGAGCTGAGTTGTATTTTATCTTATGGGTCATTGAAATGAAGATTTGGTGAAGCTCAACTTGGGAATCAAGAGAATTAAGTTTGGAATTTGGTTGGGGAGCAACTGAAGGTCCAAATTCAAATTGAGATAAAGGTTTCATGCATCTTTGAAGTTTATTGCTGGTGTGGTTTAAGATTTCTGAAGGGTGGTTTAAGTTTTGTAAGGTCTGGTTTAAGTTTTATGAAGTTTTTAACCAATTTGTGAATCATGGGTTTGAATGTATGTTTGGGTTTGTTGTTGATGTTTTCGAGTTGCCATATGGTCTATTTGGGGTTTTGGAATGAATTTGGGAGTGTTTTGGCACGGGAAAATGTTGGGGAAAAACCCAGTTTTCTGGGTTCGCGTATGGGCGCCGCGGCCCCTATAGGGTGGTACCGCGGTGCTAGGCCATTTCTAGGTAGGGGGAAAATGTGTTTTTGGGGAGTTGGCTTAGGGGGCTTGGGGGATGCTTCTGCTAACTTGTGGGGGGAAACGGGAGGTCCCGAGAGCACGGGATTGGTTCTGGGAGATGATTATAAATTGGTTAGTAATGGGAATGCTATGTATGTGTTGTGACTAGGTTATCAGCGAGGCTTGGGTTAGAGGACTGTGCTGGAGATTTTAGTGCTCAAGAAGCTCGGGACACAAGTAAGAGAACTGCTGTACCCGTAGAGCAGGGCGAGGCCCGATAGTTGTATTGCAGGGCACGGCCCAAAATGATTATGTGTAGGGCGTAGCCCATTGATTGTGTTAGTACATGTTTAAGTGTTTGTTTAATCATGCTATGTGTGCATATATATATGTGAGTGTTCAGCAAGAGTCGAGAACGGCGAAGGCCAAGAACGACAAAGGGTCGAGAACGGCAAGGGGGCCAAGAGAACCGTTTAGCACGCGGAGTGCGAGTTTCCAGGGTAAGACCCTAAAGGATACCTGGGATATCCTTACAGTGTGAACCGCGAACCCAGAGCCCGGTAAAGCACCTTGGACGGCACGACCATATATTTTTAGCTTTTTGGCGGGTTTTCTATGTGCTGAGTGGTTGATATGCATATGTTGTCTATTTGTGTGGAGTTTTCTTGCTGGGCTTCGGCTCACGGGTGCTCTGTGGTGCTGGTAAGGGCAAGGGGAGAGCTGACAAACCATGAGTATGGAGAGCGTGAGGCGACGCGTACATGTCTGGTCTGCCTGGCTACCACGGCCAGGGATATTTTGGGAGATGCTTTGTACTGAATCCTATTTTGTCGTTTAGTCGACCCCAAGAACATATTTTGAGTTGTAAATATTTATAAACAGTATTTTCAGGATCCCTACGGTTAAAACATTTATAACTTTCAATGAATGTTTTCATTTTCAAATTATGTGAATTTAATACGGTTTCGCTACACTTTTGAGTTAAATGCCTGGTTAGCAAGTTAAATGCACATTAAAAACTCACTTTGTAACGACTCTAAGGTAGTATGGCGTTACATGTCGTCTCTACCAAAGCAGTTGAAACAGCTCATCAAATATTTGATAAATATAAATTTCTTGTTGTAGACTATGTTTATTTTATTCTTGGACTTACTAGGCTCTTAATTTCCATTTCTATGTTGCATGAATAAGGTTTCGATATCTCTTTCAATAATAATTTTACTGTTATCTCAAGATTTGGTATTGAAATATGTCATGCAAAATCCAATGATGGGTTGTATAAAATTAAGTAAAAGAGCAATCTATATACAACTCTAAAATGTTTAAAGTTTCAAACCCAAGATCTATTAAACGTCTAAAAATTGATTCCGACAGTGAAACATATCTATGGCATTTGAGTTGGGGCATATTGGTTTAGATAGAATTAACATACTAGAAAAGGATGGACCTTTAAGAGAATTAACTGTTGGTTCTCTTCCAGTCCGTGAATCCTGTCTGGAAGGCAAGATGACCAAAAGACCTTTCTCCACTAAGGGTTCAAGAGCCATATAACCACTCCAACTGATACACATTGATGTGTGTAGACCACTTAATGTGCAAGCTAGAGGAGGGTTAAAATATTTCATCACCTTAATTGACGATTATTCTAGATATGGTTACCTATATTTGATGCAAAAGAAATCTGAAACTTTTAGAAAGTTTAAGAAATTCCAAACTGAAGTTGAAAAGCAATTAGGTAAATCATTGAATGTTCTTTAATCTGAACAAGGAGGAGAGTACTTGGATTATGAATTCGAGGACCACCTGTGTGAGCATGGAATTCAATCCCAACTCACTACACCAGGAATGTCACAATAGAATGATGTTTCTGGAAGAAGGAACAAGATGTCATTAGACATGGTCAGAGCAATGATGCATTACTCATCATTGCCACTGTCATTCTGGGGCTATGCATTCAATGTGCAATGTACATATTGATTGTCATTCCTTCCAAGTCTATCAAGAAGACACCATTGGAATTATGGAATGGTACTAAACCTTATTTACTCAATTTTCGTATTTGGGGGTGTCTAACACACATGCTGAAAGGAAAGACTGGAATCTCGCACTGAACTGTGCATGTTTGTGAGATATTCCAAAGAGACTAGAGGTGGCATATTTTATATTCCTAAAGAAAACAAAAACATTTGTATTGACAAATGCTACTTTTCTTGAATATGACTATATTAACAATCACAAATGTAACGCCCTGGATAACCAACACTGTTATACTGTGTAGTTAAAATAATGCAGGACTTCCTAATCAAGTCATTTGATTAAAAATGTGATCCTAAGGTCAAAAATCAGATTAAGGTTAAAACATTTTGATCATAAACGGTTAATTTTTCATTAAAATAGATGTTTGGTACATGGGATCCCAAAAACAAGGTTTAAGAGACACAGTTACAAAATTCTCAAAAGTTATATACAATCCAGTGGCCATTCTAATGGCAAAATAAAAATTTTAGGTTATGTCCGTGTACTTTCCCTTGGTCATGGCAGACGAGTAGCTGACAATGTACATCTCACCCCTAGAGCTCTCCAACTCATTGTTGATCCATCTTACCCTTGCCTTTACCTGCACCACGTAGCACCCGTGAGCCAAGGCTCAGTAAGAAAACCATAACACTAATACATAATTATTGATGATAATCATTCAATCATAAAACAGTCATCCACATATTAAACAAGTCATAGACATCAAACTAATATCAATAAACATATACATTTAGAAATTTATCTCAACCAATATACAATATTCAGAGTCGGCGCCCTTAGGCCATGCCCTCTATTTACTCCACTGACTCCGACTCACTTAGGTCGAGTCCAGTGTTTATCTAGTTGGCCCCAGCTCACAGTGGCCGAGCTGCGTCTTATGCGCAAATTATAAGCCCCGACTCTCTTAGGCCAATCATTCTCATATGCCAAATCAATCATTTAGCCATACATTATACATGTTCAAGTATTGGGAATCTCAGTCCTGTTACAACAACTCAAGGGTGCAGTGTTCTTACCTTGAATTCCGGGCGGAGATAATAGAATGGCCCCAAGCACGATCCTTAGTCTTAAGCCTTGGCAATAAACCTAGTCATAGTGGCCAATGGGTAACTGTCAACTTCTAATCCAAATAAATACTTAGGAGACACAAACTAGCCTCCGGGACCTCAATTTCTACTAAACCGGGTAGTAGAAATTTTCTCGAGCCCTTAGGTTCGAACCCCCGAGCCTTACCAATTCTAGAAACCATCCCAAGGTAAAAATCCCTAGGCGGGCCTCGACTTGTCCCCAAGGGTCGCGACTTGCCCTCAAGTCACATACCAAAAACACAAGCCACAATGGAGGCGGGCCGCGACTTGCCTCTTAAGGTCGTGGCACACCCCCAAATCAGAGAACATACCCAGACACATTTGAGCACACACGCCGCGGTGCCCCAGAGCTCGGTCACGGCACGCCCCTTTGAACCCAGAAATTCTGTGTTTTCTTCACACTTCTCCCAACCAATTTTCTAAAATTCAACCTTAGCAAAACCTCCCAACCAGAACTGAACCCAGCTACGAGTTCATAATTTAATCACACATTTAAACATAAAAATTCCTAACAATTATACTAAAATAAATACCTCAATTCAATAGGAACCATCACCTAACACTCAGCTTAAGTTCTACCCTAATAATCTAAATTCTTCAACAAATTCAGTGACTAGAGCTTACCTCAATTAGATGCTTAACCCTCAGCCACAACCTTCAATTCTTGAGCTTAGTTCTCCTAAGTTCCCAGCTGAACTTCCTGGATGAATACTTCAATTCCTCAAGACTTCCCACCAAAAAATCAGCCTAGGTCTCAACTGGTTTCCCTTAGCTTTTCCTCAACATCCAAGCACAAGTGAGAGAGATGAGAGAAATCGTGAGAGAGATGAGAGATAGAGAGCACTGAAATTTCTACTTCTTTCTTAATTAGTCCTTAGTTGTTACAAAATATATCCCTTGTTAACAAATACCATTATGCCTTCATTGTTATACCTAACCCTTTAATTTCTCTAAGGGTAAAATAGTCATTTCCCCCCAGTTCCTGCTAATTCCTCAAATGTTCCTAATATTAACCAATTAACCCTACCAAATTTAACTAATTACCAATCATTTATTAAATATCTAATAATTCCCAAAAATACCCCAAGGCTCCACCGAGCCGGGTATTAAACCCCACTGTGACTATTTAGGTAACCCGCTCACTAGGACCGTCTCGAGCAAATGCTGCAAATATATCCACATAATAATGTGGTCTCAAAAATTCATCACATATAATCACATTTATGGCCTCAATGAGCCAAATGAAAAATATGCCCTTATAAGCTATAAAGGATCCACATGCATATCACATATTCATATAATCATATTAATCATGCATGCCACATAATCATGCATTTAACAATTTAATCACACAGATACCAATTATTCCTTCTCGTCACGCTAATCAAGGCCCTTAAGCCTTATTAGTAATTTTGGGTCGTTACAACAAACCTCGCATTAAGGTTTTACTGAAGGAGATAGTCTCAAATCAAGTAATAAAATCACTAAATATTTCCAACGAACAATGGAAAGAGGAAACCACAAGTTCTAGCCAGAACTGTAACGTCCTACGTTTTTGGGTACCTTTAAACGACTCGGGTCGGGATTTTTCCCCCGGGTTAAGAATATTATTTTAAATAATATTATATTTTGTTTGTAAGTATTCCATGAGTTATTGCTAGCCAAAATATGAATTTTGTGATTTTAAAAGTCAAGATAAGACTTTCGGTCCTGGACCGACACAAAAACCCTGATCGGGTAAAAATCTCGGAAAATAAAACGAAAAATCATGGCAATTATATTTTGGGCATAAAATACATTCATAAAAGTTAAAGTTTGGTCAAAAATAATAAACCTAAAAGAAAATGGAAATTTTAAGGCATTTTGTGTTAAATGCCTAATTTTGCCGAAATGGGGAATTTTATTCCATGAATGGACCTTAGGTTAAATTTTATTATGTGATTAATTAAATTAAATGTGAGAGACATTTAATTTAATTAATTAATGTTAAGTTTGGTAATTAAAACTTAATAAGAGTGAAAAAGGTGTCAAAAGTCAATTTGGACTTTTCTTCTTATGAAACATTTATTAACCCTTTAAAAAAAAAAAAAATGAAATGATCATATATGGCAAAGGGTGGCCGGCCATGTGGTCTTTTAGAGTTGTGTGAACCCACTTTTATAAGATTTAAATCCCATTTAATTAAAGGTTAGGGATAAAAGCAAGTGGGTAAAACACTTGAGTGTTTTTAGGGTAAATTAGATAGTATATAACTCTTCCATCCCTCCCCAACCGACCACACCACTCTCTCACATTCAATCATCTGATTTTTGAAGACCTCTCAAAGTGTTCTCTCCATTTTTCAAGCCCAAGAACACCAAGGAAACTTTGAGGCTAAGTCTTGGTCTAGGAAGTATTTTCCCTAAGGTAAACTTTCACTAATCTAGGTTTTTGTAAAGTTTTAAGCATAGAGTTTCAAATAGCTAATTGAATATGTTGTTGGGGGAAGTTTGTTAGGGTTTTTTAAAGGTTTTGAAGGAGTCAAAACTTATAGGAAGGTCCAAACCTTAAGCAAGAACACCAAAGAGGTAAAAAGTTTACTTTTGATGAGTTTGTTGTAGGGTTTTTAGTTTTAAGCATTATTTTGTATATCTAATGCTTAGAGTTTCTTGTTGATGATGTAATAAGGTTATGGTAGTTGTTTAATAATTTTTATGATGCATGTGTATTGATTTTTGAAAATGGGAACCAAAACCCCCAAGGGTTTTGTAGGATACCCTAAAACAAAACATGTTTTAAGCTGTGACTTCCAAGGGGTCAAGCAGCCACTGTATATTGTTTTTGTAAAATTAAATTGTACTGTTATGTTGTTGAGATTGAGTACATAAAATTGAGCTTTTGAAACACTAAAAAATGTTTAGAAATGAGTAAGTTATGCTATTTCAAAGTTTAGGTAAAAAACTGTTTTTTCGTATTCTCATTTTCGGAACCAAGTTTGGACAGCCACTGTATAGGGCAAATGAACCCAGTTTTTTCTAAAATTTTGTGGACATATTTCTGGGATAACCTATTAGTCCACTGTAAAATTTGGTAAGAAAATATTAAACGGTTTGAAAGTTATTAAATGTCAAAGTTTGGAAAAAATAAGGACTTGAAAATAAGGTAATTTTTACCTCATTGTTGGAAAATGATTTCACCAATAAAAAATGCTCATTTTGACCTAAGATTTTACAAAGACCTAAATAGAATAACAAAAATGGAATTGGGAAATTTTGGTAACAATTGGGTAAGTAAATTTCAAGATATGAACTAACGAAGTATGTAGTTAAAAATGTGAAAAATAGGTTTTTCACACTTAGTGTAAAAATGATATTTTGGAACATAAGGTAAAAAGTAAAATTTTGTTTATTTCAAGATATAAAATGGTAAGTCTTGAAATCATATTTTCACTAAAATTTACCCTTTGAGTTTAAATGAATTATTTTTATTAAAGAGTTTTTATTCTTTCTAAAAATAAGAGATTTAATTTATTAATAGTTAATAAATTAAAAGAGGGTTTAAAACCCTATATTTTGAGAAAATAATTAAATGAATGATTTTTCTAGTAAGTAAAATTGATTAATTTCTTTTGGAAAATTAATTAGTCAAGATGAGAAATTTATAACGGTTTTCCTAATTAAGACAAATTAGGCAATTTTCTTAAAACGGTTTTTAGATATTAAAACCTTAAGAAAAATAAAAGGAAAATTTAAAGAGTTTATTTTCTTTAAAAATAATTAAGGAATTTATTTGTATTTTCTGGATATAATACCGGCTAAAATCTTACATATTTTAACCGACTAGTCGAAAGTGCGGGTTAATAGCGATACCTTGAAAGAGTAAGATTTTTAGCGGGTTGTGGGGAAATACCATTGTGATACCCGAGCCTAGGTATCGAGACCTTAGGATAGGTCTCCCCGAGACTTAGGGTTTAGTCTCGAATATTTTGTATAACTTTCCTTAATAGGTTTAAAACCAAATAAGGATTATAAATCCTTACAAATGACTTTTATTAAAATGACCAAACTGCCCAAAATAATAATAATGAATTATTAGTGCCATAATTAATCCGAGTATACTGTATGGATAACTACAGTATTGGCTAAGCGTAACTGGACTGAACGTTGGAGGGTGAAAACTTGCTGAGCGCTAAGGACTCCAAGTAAGTCAACTTATATTGTATGGCTGCAACATGAAATGATTATTGTCTTGTATGTTAGTATAGGGATACATGCATATATATAGGCTGTCATAGAAAGTTGCTTAGAGACGTTAGTCTAGTGAGTGCTGATTTAGAAAATATGAACGGTAGAAGTCCCTCATATCCTAGACGGTTGATCCCCGTCACACTGCTTGATTTTATTTATGTCCGGTTCATTACCGCGACGAGTGGCCATGAGATGAGGATAAGCTGGTTAAACCTAGGGGCGCCAAGATAAATGGGACCTAGGGGCCCTCATGCTTACTTAATCATTGGACGGTTAGAATCCGAGCAAGTGCTCTGATAAGTTATTCCCGGATAGCAGCCGTGAATATTGGCCATTCCGTGAGAGTGCCTAGAGATACTAGGGGTTGCCAAGATAGAGTGAGGTTGAACACCCTAGGGGCAGCTGCTCACCAGCACCACTGATTAACATAGAAGTCTCCGTAAAACCGTGTAAATTGGATTACGCTCTTGGATAAGTAGCGATGCCCTAGGTAACACGATAGTTACCCTTGATGAGAATATTTATTGGCTAGATATTAGTGTGGAGACTCGGTTCTCTTTTACAGATTAGCAATTATGTTGGAGGGCGCGTTACGCATGAATTGTTAGAAATTGTCGAGCGTTGGTCTCGAATTATGTTGTGATATAATATATCTGCTTGCTCTGGGATTTTCTGAGTGCAGGGATATAATTGTTGATAAGATATAGTTGTGATATAATATATCTGCTTGTTCTGGGATTTTTCTGAGTGCAGGATTTTTATCTAGATATGAATTAATTTATCCTTGGTTATCAGCATGACCATAAGTTTGCCAGGACGCTTTAGCGTTCTTGAAATTGATTGTGTAGGGTCCGGATCCCTATTTCTCTATCTGCTTTGTTTGAAAGTTGATCTTACTAAGCGTTTTCGCTTACCTAGTTGTTTCATGTTGTAGGTAAGGGCAAGGGCAGGGCAGAGCAGTGAGCGCTGGAGTCTTCCTTGCAAATGTACATGTGGACCGACCTTTTGGGAAGCCTTTTTATTTTTGGAAATATTGTGTAATTTTCCTAAACTAGGCTCACTCTAATCTTTATAAAACATGTTTGTAACTAAATGTTAAGTATGGCCATACGACTTTTTAAAAATTTTTTTTTTCTATGGGTTTTTGAGACATTTTGTTAAATGAAAACATTTATATTTCCGCATTATCGAGTCTTGAAAATCTGGGTCGTTACAAGAACAATAGAGAGCTTGGCCGTAGTGGGAGGGTTGTTAAGCAGCCAACTCGCTATGAACATGAAGTTCAGATCCTTGTGTCTAGTACAAACAAATATGATTCATTGACATACAGAGATGCAATGGGAGATTCAGACAAAGAAAATGGCAAGATTCCATTAACTTGGAAATGGAATCGATGTATTCCAAGTCCGTCTGGAATTTTGAAGATATTCCTAAAAATGTTAAACATATTGGTTTCAAATAGATATTCAAGGGAAAAAAAGGAGCAGATGGGAAAGTGGAAACTTTCAAAGCTAGGCTTGTATCCAAGGGTTACACTCAGAGAGGAGTAGATTATGAAGAAACTTTTTCTCCTGTGGCCTTGCTTAAATCCATTTGCATACTCTTGTTCATAGCTGCTTGCATGGATTATGAGATATGATAAATGGATGTTAAGATAAATTTTCTGAATGACTATCTTGATGAAACCATTTTTGGAATTTTTGCAAGCTTCTTAGGTCCATTTATGGACTTAAACAAGCTTCCAGATCTTGGAATCTAAGAATTGATGACATAATCAAAACGTATGGTTTTGAACAAAATGTTGATGAGCCTTGTGCCTACAAACAAATCAAAATGGCATCATGGTATTCCAGGTTCTTTACGTTGATGCATCCTATTGATTGGGAATGATGTGGGAACATTGACAAAAGTAAAGAAATGGATAGCCATTCTAATTGAAAGATTTGGGAGATGCGAACTATGTTCTAGGCATAAAGATCCTCCGGGATCGTCATAACAAAGTTTTGGCTCTGTCTCAAGCTACTTATTTAGATAAGGTACTGAAGAGATTTGGTATGCAAAATTCCAAGAAGGGTGATATGCCAACCCGTCATGGAATTATCCTTTCTAAAGAGCAGTATCCTAAAACACCTCAAGAAGAAGAGGATATGAGACAGTATCCCTATACCTCTGTGGTAGGCAGTCTAGTGTACGTCATGTTGTGTACAAAACTTGATATTTGTTATGTAGTAGGGATACTAAGTCGTTCCAAATCAAACCCTTGATTGAGTCATTGGATTGTAGTAAAGAATTTTCTCAAATATCTTCGTAAACTAGAGAATATATGCTTGTATATTCATGTGGTGACCTGAACCACACTAGATACACTGATTCTGATTTTCAATCATACAAAGATAGTTAGAAATTGACTTCTAGATAAGTGTCCACACTTGGTGGAGGAGCTGTGGTCTAGCGTAGTATTAAACAAACTAGTATCGTAGATTCTACCATGGAAGTCGAGTACATAGCAGCTTGTGAAGCAGCTAAGCAAGCTGTGTGGCTAAAGAAGTTTTATTCCGATCTGGAAATTATTCTAGATATGAATAAGCCACTTGTTCTATACCGTGACAATAGTGGGGTAGTAGCTAACTCGAAGGAACCAAGAAGTCACAAGAGGGAAAATTATATTGAAAGGAAATATCACTTGATAAGGGAAATTGTTCACAGAGGAGATGTAGCAGTTATAAAGATAACTTCGGAACATAACCTTGCTGATCCATTTATTAAGACTATGTATACGAAGTCGATCATGTTAGCAATATGGGTTTGAGGGAGAGGCCTCATTTTGTTTAGGGCAAGTGGGAGATTGTAGGGATTTGTGCCCTTTAAAGCATATGTTATGAACAATGTTTTATGAAATAAATAACTGAAATACATTTTTTTATGTATTGTTTGTTTAATGTTTTATTAGAATAATATTATATGAATATCAGAAAATTCCCAAATTTTTTATTGCGACTGCAATCTTGTATTGGTACGAGAGGATTAAGATTGTATGGAACGAATTTAAACAGTTAGCAATAAAACAAAGTTATGTGGAGTCTTTGGAATAAGTATTATAAGTACGGTGCACTAGTATTATGAATACATGTAATATAGATTCGTATTACTGATGTAGTAGGACATCTTAGTGGAGGTACTTTGTACAAAGTGGATATAAATGAACATGATCTGATATGTTATTAATATTTATTCATATTGTTTTTCCTTATAAGTGTTAATTAAACATATCAGTAAGATGATCATATACAAATTGATCTTAATCCTAAAGTTATTATGAACTCATGTTTATGTTATATGAGTTCTTTGATTCACTCGTTATGGTTTGTTATAATGGTCAGGCTGAAAGTTTTTGTTTTGGGAACACATTGATATAAATGGTTGAGACATAATATAAAGATATGGAATCTATAACTTTCCGAGAGGAATTGAATAGTGGTTCTCTTAAGGGTTGAATTTTTGAACTGAAAGGTTATTGAGTTTAAATTCATAAATCAGTTTATGAATTAACCTTCAATATTAAGGTTAATGATACTTAAGGAAACAAGATATAATTAAAGAGGTTAAACGGTAATTGATTCCTACTTTGATTATGAACCATTAATAGAGGATTGAATTGTATATAGTGATTAAATCGATGGACACTTTTTATATATTTAAAAGTACTCAATAAATAAATGTCTATAATTACATATTTTTAGTTGAATAATATTGAGATCAATAAATTAGGTTATTTTATTAAAGAGTTTTAATTAATAATCTAAATTTATTGTAGCTTGAAATTATAGGTCCATAGGTCCCCGAGATGGCTCTATCAAGGTAAGAGTTGAAAATGGGAAAAAAATCAGAAAAATGCATATTTGGAAGAAATTTGTTCTTCAAGGTCAAATATGTAATTGAGACTGTTTCCCAAAATATTTGCATGTTGACGTGACATGTTTAAGAGGCATATGAATAACACGTGACTAGTTAACAGTGAAAACCTGGTCCACCAACGATCAGAGTATCAAGAGGAAATTAAAGCTTCTCGATAGGCGCAAGGAATATTCTGAGCAGTAGGAAAAGAAGGGGTACAGATGCATACAACTAGAGCTGCTAGTGGAACTGAGCCAAATGCTGAGAAACGGTTACAAGTTAGATATTCTCGAGATATTAAATTATCTTTTGTGTAAATATCATTATTTATGTCACTATTTGGTTATATTGTAAGGCAAGTTAAGGACAACCCATATGTACATCCATGAGCCTATAAATAGGACCCATAGGATTTATTTATTTCACACACAATATTTTGTATTCGGAGAGAAATAGTGAGTTTATACACAAAACTTGTAGCTATCATCGAGACTTTTGAAATTCAGTGAACTCTTGTTCGTTGATCACATGTTTTTGGGATTTTACATCAATAAAATCACTAAGTGGGCGTAGGTTATTACCAATCTCTAGGGCTGAACAGCTATAACTTCGTTGTGTTGTTTACATTCTTGCATTCAGCTCTATAATCTTTGTCATTTTTCGTGACTTTGTGTCGTTGACTAAAGCAAGAGTGAACATTTTTGCACTTTCTTTGAGAGTTGAACTCAAGAATTCCAAGAAAACAATGGCTAAGAACTCTAGGAGAGCGGGTCAAGCTGGAGAGACGTCGGAAAATGTGCCAATTCCACCTCCCGGACCAGGTGTAGTGGAGGACAAGCCACAGGTGGAATTGGAATAGGAGATGGACGCTGGAGCCTTGCGAATAGCTAAGGGAGTGTTAAAAAGACAAGTTAGCTACCCTAAAAGCTAACCATGAAAATATGGTTGAAACTATGGTAATTCAACATATGGAGATCAACCGACAACGTCGAGAATTGAACGAAAGACAGGCGGATGTGGATCATCGACAAAGAGATGCAACAACGGCTTTAGAGACGGCCATTCAGTTGGCTCGGGGACAGCCACATGCTCCATCCGCACTAAACTCTCAATCAGATCTACCACAAAATCCTCATCCTCCTCAAAATTTGCGATCAAATCACCCCCAATGTCCTCCAAATCCACAAGACCCAAGGAGTCCAAAGCGGTCGGAACAACATCCAGTTGCTCACCAAGAAAGGCAGCCTCAGAATCTTGCTAGAAATAACAAACAACAACAACCCTCTCGTATTGGTCAAGGTAATACACAGTAGCACAGATAGAATAGGGATGACCAGCGTCTCAGAAGTCCTAGACGTCAGGCAACAGACGAACAAAACCTTCTTGGCAGGGGACAATGTCCCTTAGGAAGCAGGAGGTAGAAGGACTTAGGCTTTGTGGTCCGGGACCCCCCACGACAAAGAAATGTCCGGGGACCCAACGAACAATGCAAGCCTCCTCCTGTTTATCAAGATGGACTAGGGAGAAGAGAGGGGAATAGTGCCTACAACAAATCGCATACTCACAGGACAAAGTTCAAAGAAGGCCATAATTACAATGAAGGGGACTCTAATTATAATAGGAGAAACAGTTGTCAACAATAGGAGGAAAGGAACAGGCAGCATAACCCTCCTCAAATGGACAACTGACCAACAAGCTAGAACGCTCAGGGTCATCCCAGACAACCCAACGTCTTTGAGCGATTAGGTGCCAATGAGCAGAGGCGAAGGGATAGGTACGATGAGCACGTCCCACCTATAGCAGCCACTTCTGCCCCTGCTATACCAAACATCGTTCAAGCTCAAATAGATTCCCTGAATTAGGCTGTGCAACAAGTGGTCAAGAATAAATTGTCTCATATTGATTATGACCAGAGAAAGGGTACCTCATTCATCAACATAATTGTTGTGGAAAAAATCCCAAGAAAATTCAAACGACCTGTATTGCCCATCTTTATTGGAAGAGAAGACCCGGTATCTCACGTGAATAAGTTTCAGATACAAATGGACATCCTGAAGGTGTCCGAAGATGCTCGATGCAGGATCTTTCCTGTTACTTTATCTAATGCTTCCCAGGAATGGTACTTCAAGTTTCCACTGGCCAACATAAGTTCATGGGAGATGTTCGTAAAATAATTCTATGGACAATTTTATGCTGGTCGGATACATCCGACAGAGGCCAAACAGCTAGTCGATATCAGATAGAAGGAAGGAGAGCCTCTCAAAGAGTATATACAGAGGTTTATACGAGTAGCTGCTCGGGCCAAGACTGTTGGGGATGAAGGAAAGATGATGGTCATCACAGCTGGAGTGCAATGCCAATCTCCCATTTGGAGCAGCCTACGAAAAAATGGAGTCAAGAGTACTCAAGAATTTTTAGATCTAGCAGACAAGTATATTGAGCTAAAGGAGGCTATCGCCAATAAGGGAAAGTCTCCAAAGGCCGACCAGGGCAACAAGGAAGAGTTGACCAAAGCCGCTAGTGGGTCTGGTAAACTCAACGGTACTAACAACAAAGGTAATAATAAGAATAGAGGTAAAAGAGCAACTACTGAGGTTCACTAACTACACGGCCCTAGTCGACAACAGAGCAGAAGTGTATCAGGCCAGCCATACTATAGTCCCTTTTAGGCTTCCAGCCCCGATCAGAAAGGACATATCCAAGAGGGACACAACCAAATTTTCTCGCTTCCATGATGACTATGGCCATTATACCAACAAATGTAACTAGCTAAAAGATGAAATCAAGTTCCTTTTACGAGAAGGACAACTGAGATGTTATCTACGAGCGGGGGGAAACTCCCAGCAAGGGGATAACGGAGGCAACGAACAGGCACTTGTACGCCAACGTTTTCCACCTCTGCAGCCAGCCCTGGTCGCTGGTACTTTACTAACTATCTGTGGGGGACCACATATATCTGGTGACAGTGGTAAGGCAAGAGAAAGATATTCCAGAACTCTACATCACAAACAGGACATAGAAATGCTAAACGTCGAGGAGAGAACTCCCAAAAAAGCTCGAACAGAGGAAGATAGTACAACTTTCTCTGAGCTAGACGGACATCATGTTCAATTCCCCCACTCAGATCCCTTGGTCGTGGATGTTCAAATTGCCAACATGATGGTGAAACGAGTGTTGGTAGATACTGGAAGCTCGGTGAACATTCTGTATAAGTTTTCATAGGAAAGAATGAAGTTGTCAATGCAAGATTTAAAACCATGCAACCAGACCATTTATGGTTTCTCTGGTGAGGGATTAGCATCAACAAGGTCAATCAAACTCTCGATCATGGCAAGAACGACGCCCACAAATAGGACATTACTCACTGCTTTTATAGTAGTCAATTTTCCATCCGTGTATAATGTCGTGATTGGAAGACCCATCCTGGTAGATCTACAAGCAATGAATTCAATTCGGCACCTAGCCATGAATTTTCAAACCGATGCAGGAATTGGGTGCGTGTTGGGAAACCAGTGAGAGGCCAGAGAATGTTATAACTCCTTGATCACAAAGGCGAGAAAGGGCGGATCAGGGAACAGAGCAGAAAAAAGGTTGCTGGTTGTAAACGAATCACATGCCTAATCAGGTGAACAAGTCACCAAATAGGGTATTGCCTAAAGTGAGGATAGAGACTTAGATCCTCTCTTTAGGGATTTTGAGGAAAGCATTGGACCCGTGGAGGACCTCGAGGAGGTCCAACTAGAAGAAAAAGATCTGACCAAAGTTGTGAAAGTCGGTAAAAACCAAGAGAATCAAAGAAAAGTTGGTGGAGTTTTTGAGGAGAAACCAGGAGGTCTTTGCCTGGTCGCATAAAGGCATGGTTGGAATCGACCTGACCGTTATCAACCATGTTTTGAACATAGACAAAAACCACCAACCAGTACAACAAAAAAGAAGGTTGCTCGAGAAAGACAGGTTTAAAGCCTTAAAGGAAGAAGTCGAGAAGTTAAAGGAAAATGGATTAATCAGGGTAGCGTTTTATCCATCGTGGGTCTCTAATCTCGTACTAGTTCCTAAACCAAATGGTAAATGGAGGACGTGCGTAGATTTCACAGAACTTTATAAAACCTGCCCGAAAGATTTTTTTCACACTCCCAAGGATTGACCAGCTGGTCGATGCTACATCAGGGAATGATATTTTATCATTCATGGATGCATACTCCAACTACAATTAAATTAGTATGCATCCACCTGATGAAGAACACACTAGCTTTCGAACAGATACAAGGCTTTACTATTACAAAGTAATGCCCTTCGGTTTGAAAAATGCAAGTGTGACTTACCAATGACTGGTAAACCACATGTTCAAAGACAAATCTGCAATAACATGGAGGTTTACGTTGATGATATGTTGGTTAAGTCGAAAAGAGTTGGTGAACACATCAAGGACCTGCAAGAATGCTTCAACATCTTGAACAAATATCAGATGAAGCTTAATCCTCTTAAGTGTTTCTTTGGAGTTGGATTGGGAAAATTTTGGTGATTCATAGTAAACTCGCGAGGAATCGAAGCCAATCCCAAAAAGATTTGAGCGCTGATCGAGATGCAGTCACCAGCCAAAGTTAAAGATGTACAAAGCCTGACAGGGAGAATCGCGACTCTGATTAGATTTATAACTAAGTCTACGGACAAGTGCATCCCATTTTTTAATCTACTCAGAGGAATCAAAAAGTTCGAATGGATAGAAGAATGTGAACAAGCCTTTCAGGCACTTAAGGACCATATGTTGCGATCACCCATTATGTCCAAGTCGGTCGAAGGAGAAACTTTGTACATCTACTTAGTAATAATAGGGTATGTTGCTGGTGCTGTTTTAATCAGGGAGGAAGACAACATTCAAAAGGCAGTATATTACATAAGTAAAAGGGTAGTAGGAGCAGAATTATGCTATTCGACTATAGAGAAATTGACTTACTGCTTAATACTAGCATCAAGAAAACTACAACCCTACTTTCAAGCTCACCCCATAGTAGTTTTTACCAACCAGCCACTACAAGAAGTCTTACAAAAACCAGAAGTCGCTGGTCGACTACTAAAATGCGCAGTTGAACTAGGGCAGTTCGAAATTTCTTATGCACCACAAGTAGCCATAAAGGGACTAGCCTTAGCGGAATTCACCGGAATCCCAACCAGTGAGCCGACTATAGAGCCTGAAGCTCAAGACCAAACTCCTGTCTGGAGATTGTTCGTGGATGGATCATCTAATGAGCATAACTCGGGGGCAGGTTTGATTCTAATTACCTCCAAAGGGCATCGGTTTCATTGCGCAATACAATTAAACTTTACAACCTCAAACAATGAAGTTGAATACGAAGCATTGCTCATAGGTTTGAGACTAGCCAAAGATGTAAATGTGAAATTACTAGAGATATACAACAACTCTTAGGTGGTTGTTAATCAGATCATAAGAGAATACCAGGTCAGGGGTCTTAAGATGGTTGCGTATCTAAACAAGGAAAAATACTTGCTAGCACAATTTGAAAAGTATACTCTACAGCAAGTACCTTGCGACCAGAACTCCAACGTTGATGCTTTAGTCAAACTAGCAAGCGCCAAGGACGCCGACACTTTGAGTATAGTACCAGTCGAACGTTTGTTAGCACCTAGCATTTAAGTATAAGAATCCTCCCTAGTAATACAAGTGTCCAACACGTGGATGACACCCACCATTCAATATCCGGTTACCTGCAGACAGGAATAAGGTGAGGACACTACAAAGGAAATCGACTCGCTTTATCTTGCTCGATGGAATTATATGTTGACGAGGTTATTCAACGCCTTTGATGAGATATATTTCCATGGATAAGCTAAGAAATGATGCGAGAAGTACATGAAGGGTTTTGTGGAGATCAAGCTGGGGGGCAAAGTTTGTCAAAAAAGATTCTCCGACAAGGGTATTTCTAGCCTACTATGATCGAGCCTTCTATGGAATTTGTTAAGAAGTGTGATAAATGCCAAAGATTCTCCAAGATACCTCGAGCAGCCCCAAATGAGCTTAATCAGATGCAAAGCCTGTGGCCATTCACAATTTGGGGAATAGACCTGATCGGATCTTTGCCCATAGGAAAAGGGAATGTCAAGTATGCTTTAATTGCTATCGACTACTTTACAAAGTGGGCAGAAGTTGAACTGCTCGTGACAATCATGACCAAGAAAGTAATGGGTTTCACTATAAAAAACATTATATGCCGATATGGATTGCCAAAAAATATCGTATCAGATAATGGAACACAATTTGAAAGCAACCTGTTTACTGATTTCTACGAACGACATGGCATAACGAAAAGTTTTTCATCAATTGCCCATCCACAAGCCAACAGATAGGTGGAAGCTGTAAACAAAACTATAAAGCACACACTGAAGAAAAGGCTCGAAGAGGCAAAGGGAGCGTGGCCAGAACAATCGCCCGAAGTACTTTGGTCATATAGAACAACGCATCAAACAGCAACATTCCATACGCCATTTTCTTTAGCATATGGGTATGAAACCATGTTACCAGTTGAGCTAGATCCACCCTTGCATAGAAGAATAACATACGACCAAAATACGAATAACCAATTACTAATGAAGTCTTTGGACTTGGTTAATGAAAGGTGTGAACAAGCCCAACTACGAGTGGCAACTTACTAGCAAAAGGTCGCTCGATAATTTAAGTCTAAAGTACGCAAAATAAATTTTTATATAGGAGACTTGGTACTTAGAAGGGTTTTTCTCAACACTCACGATCAAGCTACTGGAGTGCTTAACCAAACTGGGAGGATCCGTATCAAATTGAAGAAATTCTTCAACTAGGCACATACAAACTTGCTCACATAAACGGAGATCTCGTTCATCACTATTGGAATGGAGAACACTTGCGCAAGTATTATTAGTGAACGTTTCTTTTTTAAATATTTGGCTTGTATTAATTTAATTTTTACAAGGTTTTGAAGAAGGGCTAGCTAGTTAGATGGTTGGTCGCTTATAAGTGTAAGATCAATTTTTGATCACTCATATAGACACGAATTTTGATCCATTTTTTACGAGAAATAAAAGGAACTACGCACATCCAATTATTCTTGCCAATTATTGTATTTATTACAAGTATTTTCTCATTACGTATGTTGTCTTGCTATATTATCATTGATTGTTTATAAGTTCACGAGCAATAATATTCGAACAAGTATTGGTCAATGGCAAGTGACCGAGAACCTTAACCTCCTCGATCACTTGGGGGGCATATAAGATACTAAGCGAGCAAAGAATATTGTAAACATATGTAAACACACAAGACAAATAAAAGAAAGCATACTACAATAATTAGAGTATTCTTAAAAAAATTTAGCTAATTTTGTAAGATAATAAAGTGTTATGCTAGGTTCGGTCATACGAGCAGATATTATAACACCAAAACGAAATATCTTTACACCACGAGTAATAGCTTCTCGTATGTAATTAGAAATATTAAAAGTAAATAAAACTGCATTAGGCAGTAAATTGTCTTAACACCGCGAACAGTCAGTTCGAGTGTTCTAGTTACATATAAAAAAACAAAAACAAAATATATTTATTGTGCAGCTGTGGGGGGGCCTGTTGAGGTTGCTAGTGGACAATTGTTCCAGCTTCTTCTTCTTTGGCTTCGTCAACGCCTATCGCTAAGGAAAATTCTGGAGGCTCTGGGGCATTCTTCTCCTCCTCCTAGCAAACAGCACACCGGGCAAGTTCAACTTGTTTTACCTACTCAGAAAGGTAATCGAAGTTCACACCTTGATTGTTCTTCCAAATCATGTAAAGGAGTTGAAGGTGGTTTCTTGGAACCTCTCCAAAGTATTTGACCCAAAACAGGTATGTTTTAAAAATTTATATCGCAAGCACATGAATCATTCATATAGAATAGTGATCGTGTAAGCAAGGATGTCGAACCCAAAGGAGTTGTATAAAATCAAAAAGAAAACTATTTTAAATCAAAATTAATAAATTCTAACCTAGCTCCAAAGATTGATAGGATTTTTGTATAATGAAAATAAAATAAAATAAAAAAATTAAAGACAATGTGTAACGCCCTGGTTACCCTAAGATCATTACGGTTAAATTTGAACCGTGAATTAAACTCACTAATTAAGTTCTTTGGTTAAAAACGTGCTTCTAGGTGCTATTAATAGGTTAAGGTGGAAAACCAATCAAAAGGAAAGGATATATTTTATTTAAAACATAAAACAGTTCATGGGCCCATCAAAACATTACACAAGTTATTTACAACTCAAAATGGTCATTACGGTTTGAAATTTACAACCCCCCGATCTAAGCGGCAAAAATAGGGTAAACCCCCTAGTTTCCCTGAGAACTCCTGGGCCGTGGTGGTCAAGCGGCCGCATATGTACACAGCACCACCTAAGCTCTCCACTCAAGGCTGGGTGAGCTTTTCTTTCCCTTTACCTGCACCACATAGCACCCATGAGCCAAAGCCCAGCAAGAAAACACAATAATGCAAGCATATAATATCAAATGATGATCATGATAATCATACAGAGCTTATAGCTCTGAACAGATGAATGATTTAACACTTGAGGTTCTGGTAAACCATAATGAGTGACCGATAAGCAAGTCACTAGCTTAAATAGATGAGTGACTGCTGGGTAAGTCACACGGGGCTCGGCACCCACAGCCATGTGACTAAACAGTCACTGTGGCTCTAAATAACTAGCCTTTGGCTAGACAAGCACTTATAGTATTCATCGAACTTTAGTTTGGTCCAGCATTAACGCTCTTCTCAGTCATTTCATTCAGATGTCAATTAGATCTAATCTTTGTTGGCTTGCGTTGAACACGATAAGGTCGTTCCTGACTTATGAGTTAGCACTGCGTGACCAGTGCCCAGTGCCCAGTACCACTTCCGAACTTGACTAATGAGTCACAGCTTCACAGTTGATACTGACACCTTTGCCAATTCTAACTATTCAGTTAGTACCATGCACAAGTGAGCAAGATTTTCTAAGCATTCAATAGTCAATCGATATCCCCATTTAAACATTCAACATGCCTCGTGAATAACCATGCATGTCATATATGGGGTGCAGTTTTCTTACCTCTCGTTCGAGTGAGAATTAATATAAGAACGACCCTTGAGAACAATTTGTCTTTTAGTCCTTTAGCGATCACGTAGTCATAACCAAATATGGGATCCCATCAATAAAATGAATAATAAAAAGTTCTCGAACCAAGATCTAGCCTCCGGGACGTCGAATCCTACTAAACCGGGTAGTAGGAACGATCTCGAGGCCTAAGATTTGAGTTACCATGACAAAAACACATTTTTGGAAAAAAAGCTCTTAAGGGCCGCGGCCCTACTTCCACCATGTCACGGCCCGCCTCCCAAACAGAGGCGCCAGCCTCAAGCTCCTGCACCCAATGCCGCGGCATTGCCTCCCAAGTGCCGCGGCATTGCCTCCCAGCAGCCAAAAATCCCTGTTTTCTCCCATTAAAACCTCGTGATTCTCCTTGAAACCAAGCTTTCAAACCACTCCCAAACTTCACCCAAACATCCAATTTAACCCCTAAACTTCATCTACATCATACCCTCATCAAAACCCAAGCATCCAAACTCAAAAACTCGCATTGATTCCAACTATCCATATCAAAATCCATAGGCTGAAAGCTATAAGAAAAATAGAGCAATTCTTGAAATTCATGGATAAAATCTTACCTCAAATTGGTTTTGAATCCCTTTCAATGAATGAATCATGTTCCTAAACTCAAACCTTTAGTTTCCTAGCTTAATTCCTCAATTTGGCTTCAAAAATTCCAAAGAAGAAAAGAGAGAAAATGATGAACGTGAGGAAGAAGGTGAAGCTCTGTTTTGTTATGTTCTTTCTACAGGTTTCTACAGCCAATAAAGTCATATATATCCATGTCAAATGACCTTAATGCCCCTAGGTCATATAAAAGCTTCTAAAGTCTCCCCGAGGGTAAAATCGTCATCTTCCACCTATTTCGTTAATCATAATTAACGCTCTCCAATTCTCGCTATTCTCGATATTCTCAAATACCAATAATTCAAATCTTGTTACCCTTTTATTCTCGGTAACGCTCTAATCACCAAAACACCCCGAGACTCACCCCGAGCCCCAAGCTTAAGCCTGTTATGACCAAACCGATAGTTTATACTCAAAGATCATCTCATGCCGAATAGCTCGAACAAATCCACATTATAATGTGGCCTCAACAATATATCATCGACGTGCATAAAAATATACAATTACGCTCTCAACGGGAAAAATTACAAAAATTCCCCTATCATGAAATGTGGACCTACATGCATGCATCTAACATCATATTATAATGTAATTCACATAAACATGCATATAACAGTTTAATGGCATAATAAATCAATTATGGCCCTCCCGGCCTACTAATCCAACCTTTAAACCACATTAGAGATTTTGGGGCATTACAACTATCCCCTCCTTACAGAAATTTCGTCCTCGAAATTTACCTGAACAGCTTGGGATACTGACTCTGCATATCTGACTCCAGCTCCCAGGTTGCTTCCTCGACCTTGTTGTTCCTCCACAATAACTTAACCAAAGGCATTGTCTTATTTCTGAGGACCTTGTCCTTTCAGTCAAGTATCTGGACTGGCTGTTCCTCAAAGGAAAGATCTGCCTCAAGCTCCAGATCTTCGTAGCTCAAAACATGAGTCACATCAGATACATACCTCCGAAGAGCTGAAACATGAAACACATTATGCACGACTGACAACGCTAGTGGCAAAGCCAACCTGTAAGCCACTTGACCAATCCTCTCCAGGATCTCAAAGGGACCTACAAATCTAGGGCTCAGCTTGCCCTTCTTCCCAAACCTTCTCACCCCTTTCCATGGCGAGACTCTAAGGAAGACATAGTCTCCCATTTGGAACTCCACATTCTTGCGCTTGGGAACTGCATAACTTTTCTTCTTACTCTGAGAAGCGAGCATCTGAGCTCTAATCTTCTCAATGGCCTCACTGGTCCTCTGAACTGCCTTAGGACCCAAGTATCTCCTTTCACCTGTCTCATCCCAATGAATGGGAGATCTGCACTTCCTACCATAAATCATCTCATAAGGTGCAACTCCAATGGTAGACTGATAACTGTTGTTGTAGGAAAACTTTATCAAAGGTAGATACTTACTCCAAGATCCACCAAAGTCCAGCATACATGCCCGCAGCATGTCTTCTAATATCTGGATTGTCCTCTCAGATTGCCCATCTGTCTGAGGATGATAAGCAGTACTGAACTTCAACTATGTTCCCATGGCTTTCTGTAAACTCCCCCAGAACTTGGAAGTAAAAGTGGGGTCACGATATGACACAATTGACCTCGGTGCTCCATGGAGGCGCACGATCTCTCTCACATAGAGATCTACATACTGATCAACTGTATATGTAGTCCTCACTGGCAAGAAGTGAGCTGACTTGGTGTAGCGATCCACTATCACCCAAATAGAATCATGCTGACCAACAGTCCTGGGTAAACCCACCATGAAATCCATCGTGATGTCCTCCCATTTCCACTCTAGGATAACCAGAGGCTACAATAACCCTGCCGGCCTCTGATGCTCATCCTTGACCTGTTGACATGTCAAGCACTTAGCCACATATTCCACTACATCCCTCTTCATCCCCGACCACCAATACAACGATCTCACATCTTGATACATCTTTGTGGTGCCTAGATGCAAAGAGTAAGGTGCAGTATGAGATTCATCCAGAATCTCTCACCTCAAAGCAGTGTCTACCGAAACACATATCCGCCCCTTGTATCTCAATAAGCCTAAATCAGACACTGTATAATCTCTGGATGCTCCAGCCAAAACCTCCTCTCTGATCTTGATTAGCTGTGGCTCACTCAACTGACCCTCCTTGATTCTCTCTAATAGTGTAGACTGTAGTTAAATATTGGCCAACTGGCCCACCAGCTCTGGTCATGTCTTCAGCTAACTCTCTGGTTATCAGCCTCGCACTATGAATATGCCCCGGACCTTTCCAGCTTAAAGCATCAGCTACCACATTGGCTTTTCCTGGATGATACAAAATCTCACAATCATAATCTTTTACTAAATCCAGCCAACGCCTTTGTCTCATATTCAAATTTTTCTGGGTGAAGAATTATTTTAGGCTCTTGTGGTCTGTATAGATCTCACACTTCTCCCCATAAAGATAATGCCTCCATATCTTTAAAGAAAAGAGCACAGCCGCCAACTCCAAATCATGAGTGGGATATCTCTTTTCATACTCCTTCAGCTGACGTGGAGCATAAGCAATTACCTTCTCTGACTGCATCAGAACACAGCCCAAACCTTGATGAGAAGCATCACAGTAAATCACAAACTTCTCCTGATCTGTTGGAAGACTCAGAATCGGAGCTGTAATCAATCTCTGCTTCAGTTCCTGAAAGTTGTTCTCACATTTATCTGACCACACAAATTTCTGACTCTTGCGTGTCAGCTCAGTCAATGCAGTAGCAATCTTTGAGAACCCTTCCACGAAATGCCTATAATAACCTGCCAATCCAAGGAAACTTCTAACCTTAGAAGCATTCTTTGGCCTTGGCCAATCTCTGACTGCCTCAATCTTCGCTGGATCTACCTTAATCCCCTCCTTACTAACAATGTGCCCAAGAAAGGATACCTGAGATAACCAGAACTCACATTTCTTGAACTTTGCAAACAGTCTGTGTTCCCTCAGTCTCTGTAGAACCAACCTCAGATGCTGCTCATGCTCTGACTCAGATTGAGAATATACCAGGATGTCATCGATGAAGACGATCACAAAGTGATCCAGATAATCCTTGAACACTCTATTCATGAGATCCATAAAAGCAGGTGGGGCATTAGTCAATCCATAAGATATGACTAAGAACTCATAATGCCCATACCTTGTACGAAAAGTAGTCTTCGATATATCTCCCTCCTTGACCCTCAACTGATGATAACTAGAACAAAGGTCGATCTTTGAGAATACTGTCTTACCTTGCAACTGATCAAACAGATCATCTATCCTTGGCAAAGGATACTTATTCTTGATTGTTAGCTTGGTCAGTTATCTGTAATCAATACACGTCCTCAGAGAACCATCCTTCTTTTTCACAAACAGAACTGGCGCTCCCCAAGGTGAGAAACTAGGTCTGATAAAACCCAAATCTAACAGCTCTTGCAACTGTACTTTCAATTCTTTCAACTCTGCTGGGGCTATTCTGTAAGGTGCTCTAGACACTGGCTCTGTCCCTGGTGCTAGTTCTATCACGAACTCTATTTCTCTGTGCGGTGGCAACCCTGGCAAATCTTCTGGAAACACATCCAGGAATTTACAAACAAGTCTAGTCTCTTCTGTTCTCATTGTCATGACCTGAGTGGTATCAACCACACTGGCTAAGAATCCAATGCAACCTCCTTGCAGTAGATCTCTAGCCCTCAATACAGAAATCATAGGTATGCGAGGTCCATGCACAGTACCAACAAACACAATAGGATCCTTACCTTCAGGCTCAAGGGTGACCATCTTCCTTCTGCAATCAATGGTTGCCCCATACTCCACTAACCAGTCCATACCCAATATCATATCGAAGTCAGTCATAACCAACTCTATCAAATCCACTGATAACTCTCTGCCCTCCACTGTCACTGGCAAAGATCTGACCCATCTCCTTGATACCACTAATTCCCCAGTGGGTAAAAAAGTTCCAAACCCCACAGCATAAAAACCACAGGGTCTACACAGTCTATCAATAATACTACTAGCAACAAAAGAATGTGTAGCACCAGAATCAATCAAAACATTATAAGGGGTTCCAGCACTAAGAATCTGACCTGTAACTACTAAGGGAGAAGCCTCAGCTTCTGCTTGTGTCAATGGGAACACTCAAGCTGGGGCTGAGCTGTCTGCTTTCTTTGGTTCTTCCTTTCTTGCCTTAGGGCAATCTTTCTTAAAATGACCTACTGCTCCACACAGATAGCAGGCCTTTGCCCTACACTCTCCCACATGACGCCTCTTGCATCTAGGGCATTCAAGACGAGTCTTTCAGGCTTCACTACCACCCTGACGACCCATTAAAATACCACGGGGTCACCTATCAGGACCTAGAATTGGGAAGGTATCAGGAACCTTCCTCTTCAGCTCACTGGGCCTCCACCCCTACTAGAACCCACAAAAGGAGAACCTGCTCTCCTAAACTCCTTTCTGGCTGAATTGTCTCGCCAGATCTTGTTCTCTACACTCTCAGCTGTGAGTGCCTTCTCAACCACCTGTGCATAGGTAGTAACCCCAACCTCAGTGGTAATACGAACATCACAGTGCATACATATATACAATTACGCCCTCAACGGGCCAAATTACCAAAATACCCCTCTCATGAAATGTGGACCTACATGCATGCATTTAACATCATATTATAATATAATTCACATAAAAATGCATATAACAGTTTAATGGCATAATAAATCAATTATGGCCCTCCCAGCCTACTAATCCAACCGTTAAACCACATTAGGGATTTTGGGGCATTAAACAATGTATAAACATAAATTAATAGTAGAAATCAAGATGGTAAAAGAAGATTATTAAGGTATTAGAATCCACAAAATATAAGTTCAATAATATTTATAAGTACATTGATTCCCATGTTTTAGTGATAGTTAAAATAAATCAAACTATCATTTTCCAAATAGATTTATAATTTTAAGCACAAATTACTTCTAATAAGATAGGATTTTTCTTCACTTTTTAAATTATAATTTCAAAGCATTTAGTGTAAATCAATCTAATGAAATAACAAATAAATCAATGAACATTATTTATAAGGAAAAACATAATATTTTTGTTCTAAGCATTGGATGTGTACAATTTAATGACACATCTTACACAAAGAATATTATGTTTTTGCACTAATGAAGAACAAAGTGTAAATATGTTCTAACAATAAAAAATACAAGATATTTAAGATGAAAGAAAATATTTGAAGAAGAAAATCCATAAACTTTATTGCACAAAATGGAAATCAACATACAACATAAATACTATCTAGTTACATATTGTTTCATCATCACCTTAATAATCTTAAAAAGATTAGAAACTCATAACTAGAATAGAAATTACAAACAAAAATATTACAAACATAAATAGGAAAATTTGGAGGAGGAACCACCAAATTTTTCCTCTAAAAACTCATAGAAAAAATGACCAAAAAGATGAAAAAGATGAAGAGAATAGAGAGGTCTTGAAAGTGTAGAACTTGTGTAGTGTGACCTCTCCTAAAATGAGCACTCCCAAATCTCTTATTTATAGCCAAAAAAAGAGTATTGAAATAATCAATTTAAATTAATTAACTTGATTAAATTAATTAAATTAATAATAATATTTCAAATAGGGGTAAATTATAGAGTGTAATGATGATGTTTTGGGGTAAAATGTGCAGAAAAGTTTGGATAAAAAATAGTATTTTTAAACAAAGGGACAAGGGGGTAATAAAAGTGACAAATATTATTTTAATACTCACCTAGGCCAATAGTCTTGTTGGGCTCAAGACAATTGGAGGCATTGTGGTGGCTGGTGGGAAGCTTGGTCTAGCGTGGGCCTTGGTGAGCCAGGCGGGCTGGTGAGGGGATAAGCTGCTGAGTGCATCAGGCGTTGGGTGCTTGCTTCAGATGTTGGGCCGAATGCTGGCAGGCCAGGAATTTGTTGGAGGTAGGCCTTGGAGCTTGGCAGCTGAGGAAGGCTAAAGATGTTGGCAGCAGGGGCCCAACGGCTGGGAGAAGCAAAGGGCACGGCTGGGCTTATGAGAAGGAGTTGGGAGACAGGCCGTGGGCTTGGGGTGCTGAAGGAGAAACAGGCTGGAGGTGGCAGCTGGTGTAGGCCTTTCATAAATACCAAAATTTTCCTTTCTTTTCTTTGAAAATGCCATTTTTTTCCTTCATTTTTTCTTAGCTTTCTATCATTGTCTTTCAAGCACAAAAATACATCATATTCCCTAACAAAATAAACATAAAATAAATCATAATAAAATATTTTCACTATAAAATAAATCAGGTTAATTCTTTGAAAATATTAATTATAACTTAATTTATATTTAACATTTAAGTTCAATAATACAACATTTTTTACCTAAAACTAAATAATAATAATTCAACTAATTAACTACAACATTTTACAACAAAATAACTATAAAAACACACAAAAATATAAAAAATCAAAATAAAGCTAATAAATTCCAAATTACTTAAAAACTTAATAAATTACTTAAAAACACAAAGACTAAGCAACAATTAGCGTAAAAAATATTGAAAAATAACTCTATTTTGTAGAGTTATCACTTATCGCTAAGGAAAATTCAGGAGGCTTTGGGGCATTCTTCTCCTCCTCCTGGCAAGTAGCACATCGGGCAAGTTCAACTTGTTTTACCTGCTCAAGAAGGTAATCAAAGTTCACACCTTGATTGTTCTTCCAAAAAATGTAAAAGTAGTTGAAGGTGGTTCCTTGGAACCTCTCCAAAGAACTGGCATTCTTCTCTTCGAGCAGTTTAACCCGATCCTCCAATCTGTTGGCCTCTTTCATGCTTGTGACCAAATCTTCTTTCTACTTGACTACCTCCTTATAGTTGGTTTAAGAGGCTTCCTTGAATTTTTCCTTAGCAACAACAACCTTATCTATATCATATTTGCTCTTCTTCAACTCCTCAGTCAAAACATCATCTTTGTCAACTGCTTTGATCTTGTCCTCAGCTGATTTGATCATGTCTTTAGTCGGGTTTTTTTTTGCCCCCAACGCCTTGGCATTGGCCTCCCATGCTTTGATCTCCTCAGCATGTTTCAAGCCAATCTCCTTGAAACGGCGCCAACAGTTATTCATGGTCAGAAGACCCTGGGAACAGTGAAGAAATGAAGATGTCAGAGCCAATTAATGGAAATATCGTTTGATTGAAATAAAATAAAGAAAAGAAACTTACGCTAATTACTTCATTGAATCAATGAGCATGGACTGATCGGGTCTCAGTGAAGGGAGAGAAGCAAAGGCCTCATGGCTGTCGTGGTGCTTGGCTATCCACTGGACTTTATCAATTGTGGAGCAAGAAGCGTTACTCAACAATTCTATCACCAAAGATCCTCCCGCCTGTTCAGTGGACTAAGTGCGAAGAGGAGGAGGAGGAGGTGTGGTTGTCCTGGAAGGAATAAGAGCTACAGCGTCTTCTGGTCAAGCCTTTTTTCTTAGAGGTTCCCCACTGGCATCTCCAGCACTTTTCTTGTTTGATTTCTTTGAGCTCACAGGTTTTCCCCCGGAAGCATAAATGTCGAACACAGCATTACTTTCCAAGACTACAAGAAAAACAAGAATGAGCAGACATGTTAAAAAATAGTTCGGCATAATAAGGAATTCAATCAAAAGAAATTCTAAGTACTGTACCCGAACTACAATTACTGGTTTCTACATTATCTAAGGAACTACAGCTACAATCACTATCTACCTCAAAGAAGTCCAAGTTAAAACTACTGGTCGAAAATTTAAAGTTGTCGTCCCTATCGAATAGATGATAAGGGATGGGAAATGTATCTAAGAGTGAAAAATATGTACCGTTCTTGTCGAAGGATTCAAATACAGGACAAGCATATTCATGCAAATTCCTAGAACATGCTTCTATTAAATTGATATAAATACATAGTAAAGTAAAAAACTTACATTACGCTACGGAACTAGAAAAACTACTTCTTTCAATCTCTCTAACCCTTGATTCCTTTTTGTAGCAGAGCGTTATCAACAAATTGAACTAGATCAGCAACACAGTCTTCCTCACCAAGCGTTTGATCAACCTAGAACTAGTGTGGAGTGGTTCTCAACACACAAGAAAGAGATCTAGAAGAGAAGAAGAGATAGTGGCTATGAAAGGATTAGTCTGTCTAGATTTTCTCTTACCCAATGGATTAATTGAGACTGGCTTCCTTATGAAAACCCTAGATATCATATTCCTTATATATGAAACTTAATGGACTTTATTTAAATTTAAATTAATTAAAATAATAAACAAAAAGATAAAAGCATCGGGCTCCCACAAATGAACTTGGGTCCATTCTCTTTTTTTTTAATTTAAATCTCAATTGAGCCTAAATTTAAAACCTTTTATTTTTTAATTAATTAAATCATTATTCAAATTAACTAATTATTATTTGAAACTTGATTTAATATTATTTATTTATATTGAGACAAATCGATCAATATTAATAAATTTACCCAAAGATTCTCTTTTATTCTCTAAATCTCACATCTCTATAAATTTTCCAAAATTGAACTAGTCAACTTTAAAAATCCTAATTGATAATTAAATCAATTAATTGAGACACTCTAGATGATTTAGTCAAAGGTGATGCTGTTGGGAAAACTTATACATGGTTTTTATTTATTTTGATGTAGATCCAATATTAAACAAATTAATATGAGATAACCTAGAACATATTTCTAAAATTGAATTCAAAGAGAAATAATGATAAAAATACTTACATTATACGGAGCGGTATGAATAAGTCCTTCCTTCAGTTTCTCTAACCCTTGTATCCTTTCTGTAACAGACTATTACTAAGAAACTGAACCGATCTTCAATTTTCTTCACAGTCTTCCAAAGTATCCTTAGAATCACCTAGACTAGAGTGGGCAATTCTCAACACATGAGATAGATACAGAGAGAAGAAGAGAAAAAGAACAATAAGGCTTAGAAAAGGACTTATGTTTGGAGAGAATCTAAAACCTATCAGAAAACCAGTGTCTGCCATCTAATTTCAACTCTCACTTAACATTCCCTTTATAGACTCATTTAGGTCATTTATTAAATTAAAAAATCAGTAAAATAATAGGCAATTAACAGCCCTAGGTCAAAATTATCATGGGCTTTAGGCCCGTGAAAATTTCCATTTGATCATAAGCCCATTGGACATAAAATCAAGGCCTGTATTATTTTCTATTGCTTTAATTAATTAAATAATTATTCAAATCCTTTATCAAATTAATTATTTATAATTGGAACCTTGATTTAAACTTATTTATTAGTTTAGACACAAATTTATCTTAATTAACAAATCTGCCATAATTTCTCTTTTCTTCTCTAAATTACATAACTCTGTGAAACTATCCAAAATTGATCTGGTCAACTTTGATAATTCTAATTGATAATTAAATCAATTAATTGACATTATCTAGATGATTTTATGGAAGGTACATTGGGGACCATGTGCCTATGAAATCAAGCTCCAATAAGTTATCATAAATCTAACAAATAAATTTACTAACTTATTAATTCCTCGTGACTCCACTAAAGACTCGAAATTGCACTATTGAATTCATATAATACTCTATTGCAAATATAGATACGCTATTAATTATCCATTGTTACAACCATAATTGTCACTCAATCCTCTATAGACGGTCTACAATGAGATGGGGCTAAAATATCGTTTTACCCCCTCACTGTATTTTATCCTTAAAACACTTAGTTCCTTGTAAATGATATTTCAATAAACTAATATTAATTACTTAAATGAGATCTCTATCATTTATCACCTTGAACCAAACTAAAAGAAAACCATCATTTCCCTTTGTACACCCTAAACATCCACTGATTTTGATGGTTAATTACCTGTAAACCTATTTTGGAATTGTAAACACTTTATAAACTGTACTTTGGGATCCCAAATATAAGACACTTGAAATTTTCAATGAATTAAGGAATTTTCAAAGATTACAGCCTTGACTTCTGTTTAATCACACTTTTGTTCTAAAAACCTCGTTTAGGGAGTTATTGCACATTTTAAACTCACTTAGTAAAGGATCTAAGGTAGTAGGTTATTACAATTTCTAAATCTACTGACAAGTGTTTTCCATTCTACAACCTACTCCGGGGAAATAAAAAATTCGAGTGGACCGAGGAATGTGAACGTGCCTTCCTCAACTTGAAAGCACATTTAGTCGAGCCACCAGTGTTATCCAAACCAACGGCAGGAGAACCTCTTTTTCTTTACCTAGCTGTCACGGAAGATACAGCTAGTGTCGTATTAGTCCGAGAAGAAGACCGATCTCAAAAGCCAGTCTATTACATCAGCAAGAGGCTTCTCAGAGCTGAATCCTGGTATCCGTTGATGGAAAAGATGGCTTTCTGCCTTATTACGACCTCCCAAAAGCTCATGCCGTATTTCCAGTCCCACTCAATACACGTCATAGCCGATCTGCCTTTAAGGCGGGTTTTGCAGAAACCTGAAGCGTCGGGACGTTTTTTGAAGTGGGCTATCGAACTCAGCCAATTTGAGATACTGTACATACCACGAACTGCAATAAAAAGCCAGGCCCTGGCTGATTTTGTGGAAGAATGCACAGGGTTCTGAGAAGATCCAGTAGAAGAGTCAGCTCAGGCCTCATTGAAGGTCTTCGTAGATGGCTCGTCTAACGAGAACGGCTCCGGGGCTGGAATCGTATTGATATCCCCAGAGGAATATCGATTGCACTCGGCGTTACGATTCGGATTCAAAGCGTCCAACAACGAGGCCGAATACGAAGCTTTATTGGCAGGGCTAAGGGTGGTCCAGGAGCTGTGGGCCAGCTCCGTCCAGTGTTACAGCGATTCCCAGCTCTTGGTAAAACAAGTGTTAGGAGAATACCAAGCACGGGGAACCAAGATGGCTACTTACCTGGCCAAGGTAAAGAAAGAACTATTTGCATTTGGGCAGATACCTCGGGAGCAGAATGCCAACGCGGATGCCCTGGAAAAACTTGCTACCTCTGGGGAGGCGGAGACTTTGGGGCTGGTACTGGTAGAGTTCTTGGAAAGACCAAGCATAGAGGAATTCGGGGCGGAGGTCGAGATGATTGACGCCAGACCGACTTGGATGACTCCCATCCTCGATTATCTCACAGCAAGAAAGTTACCCGAGGGGCGAAATGATGCAAAGAGGATACTTTACCAGGCTCCAAGGTATACAGTGATAGATGGGATATTATACCGGCGTGGACACTCTTTACCTCTCCTACGGTGCGTCCTGCCAAGCGAGGCGAAGACCATTTTGCAGGAGGTGCACGAGGGTTTTTGCGGAGATCACACTCGGGGGCAAAGCCTGGCCCTGAAGATACTAAGGCAAGGGTATTATTGGCCCACTCTGTCAAAGGACTCGATCTCCTACGTCCAAAAGTGTTACAAGTGCCAGCGGTTCGCCACAATTGCCCGGGCTCCTCCGGTCAAGCTGAAGATGATCTCGTCCCCATGGCCATTCGCGATCTGGGGGATTGACCTGGTTGGTGCCCTCCCTACTGGAAAGGGAGGAGTTCGCTACGTGGTGGTGGCTATCGACTACTTCACAAAGTGGGCAGAAGCAGAGCCCCGGGCGATGATCACTTCAAAGAGAGTCCTCGACTTTGTGGTCAAGAGTATTGTCTGCTGATTCGGGCTGCAAAAGAAGATCGTGTCGGATAATGGGACGTAGTTCGATAGTGACCTCTTCACCGAATTATGTGAGAGGCACGGAATTGTTAAAAGCTTCTCCTCTGTGGCCTATCCCCAGGCCAATGGGCAGGTCCAGGCTGTCAATAAGACGCTAAAGGCAAGCCTTACGAAGAGACTGGATGAAGCCAAGGGAGTTTGGCCCGAACAGCTTCCCCATGTACTGTGGGCATACCGGACCTCGCACCGAACTTCGACGGGTCATACTCCTTTCTCCCTGGCTTTCGGGAGTGAGGCAGTCCTTCCTGTCAAAGTAAAGGTAGCCTCACATAGAGTCCAGACATTTGACCAACACCGGAACGACGAATTTCTCTGCGCGTCCCTTGACCTAATTGGTGAAAAACGAGAAGCTTCACAGCTGCAGCTCGCACATTATCAACAAAAGATCACTCGTTATTTCAACTCAAAGGTCAAGAAATGTGTCTTTAGCATTGGCGACTTGGTACTCAGAAGAGTCTTCCTGGCCAGTAAGGATCCTAAGGACGGAGTGTTGGGACCAAACTGGGAAGGGCCTTATTAAATAACAGAGGTCGTGAAAGAAGGAACCTTCAAACTAGCTCGGCTTAACGGAGAAGCGGTCCCACGGACTTGGAACGCTATACACCTAAAGAAATATTATCAGTAATATCTTTGTAAGGCCTAATTAGAAAAGCCACCTTTTGTTTATTAAATAATGAGAGAATCTTTTTGCATTGTCGTATATGTTTGTGGATGTAACGTCAAGTAACCACGAAAGGCCCTTTCCTGATTACTTGGGGGGCATATATCCTGGATATAACCAGGTCGTCCTAAAACTTAGAAGTTGATTCAAATTGATTGATCGATGTTTTTCTTAAAAAGCGCGAGATATCAATAAAGGATTAACGCGAACTAAATTTTTTTTAAAAAATCAACGTCCTGGATATAACCAGGTCCTAAAACTTAGAAGTTGATTCAAATTGATTGATTGATATTTTTCTTAAAAAGCACGAGATATCAATAAAGGATTAATGCGAACTAAGTTTTTTTTTTTTTAAATCAACGTCCTGGATACAACCAGGTCCTAAAACTTAGAAGTTGATTCAAATTGATTGATCGATGTTTTTCTTAAAAAGCGCGAGATATCAATAAAAGATTAACGCGAACTATGTTTTTTAAAATCAACGTCCTGGATACAACCAGGTCCTAAAACTTAGAAGTTTATTCAAATTGATTGATCGATGTTTTTCTTAAAAATGCGAGATATCAATAAAGGATTAACACGAACTAAGTTTTTAAAATTAATGTCCTGGATACAACCAGGTCCTAAAACTTAGAAGTTGGTTCAAATTGATTAATCGATGTTTTTTCCTAAAAATCATGAGATGTCAATCATAACACCGACCAAAAATAAGTTCTCACCAAATGTGTTAAAGAGGAGTAACAATAAAGTTAAACCACAAAAAATATATAAGTAGATTGAAGTAAATCTGAGGAAACTAGTTGTCTCGAGGATAAAAACCTCGTGATATAAAATTACAAATAAAAAAAATAATAAGAGAAAAAGGAGCAAAAATCCTAAGCCCCGCCAGGCCGCTCCGACGAAGTCACCCCTTCGGCGTCCTGCTCGGCTGCAGTGGAAGTCTCCCCGGTCTCAGAGGGCGCCTCTTGTTGAAGGTGAGCTTTGAACTTCTCTAGGAAGGACTCCCACACCTCCGGCTCCAGGAAGGAAAAGTCACCATCCTGGTTGAAGGCCCAGCAATGATACAACATGGCCTCCATGGAGGAGCTGGAAGATGCCCTCTTTGCCACAAAGGCGGCCTTGGCCTCTTCAAGTTTGACCTTCACAGCGTCCAAGGTGACCTTGGTAGCCTCGGCCTCCAGCAGCTTGGCCCGGGATGCCTCAAGGTCGGCCTGCGCAACAACCAAGGCGGCCTGCGTGACCTTCTCGCTTTCCCTGGTAGTCACCAGGGCAGCCTTGGCATCCTGTTCGTGTTGCTGAGCAGACGCGAGAGCGGCCTGGGCAGCCTGGTGCTCACCACTGATCTCGTCAATCCTGGCCCTGGACTGAGATATGCTTCGGTGGAGAGCCAAAGCCGCCTGCAAGATAAAAAGATAATAAGGCAAGTGCTTTAGAAGAATCAAAGAGAACCATTGGTAAAGCAAACTTACCGTGAGGGTCATCCCTAGTGAAGACTCCAAAACATTCTCGGGGCTCCTCGTTTCAATCTCCCGCAAGTCCCTCGAGGTGCCGTTGTAGCAGTGATCCACCATATAGGTCGCGGTTTAATAAACTGTCCCCCGAAAGGCCTCGGGGATTTTCTCCAAGGCCTGAGGGTTAACCGGGACGCGGACGATGGGAGTGGGAGCTGGCAAGGTCTCGGTTGGTACCTCCAGTTCCTTGGTAGAGACAGGAGGTCGCGGGGAAGGTGGAGCCATCTTCTCTATAGCAGAAGGGGGGGAGGCACCTTCTCTATGGCGGAAGGACCCTGGCCCTTCCCCTTGGCAGGAGACTTAGAGGTAGTCCCGAGAGTGGGAGTTTTCTTGGTCAGCCGGAGCCTCTTAACCAAGGGTCTGGACGACCCGGAGGAAGGATTTCCCCCCTGGAACATGGATCGCAGAACATTGTCCCCGGGCTGTGACATCTCCTTGCCTGAGACAAAGAACGAATCGTCAGTATGCATGTAAAAATATTTGATCGCAAAAAAATCTAAAGAATGTATTGAAAAAGGTCCAACCCTCCGAGCTAGAGGAGGAATCAATTGTCAAGACCTCCGGCCGCGGAGCTTCTGCGGGGGAGTCTAAGATTATAACTTCACGAATGAGAGGGGGCACTGGGTCCAGATCCGCCTCAGGACTGGACTCCTCTACATACTGCCTAAGCCCTGGAGCTACTACACCCTCCAGAAGGGAGGTCCACGACCTAAGGTTGGTCCCGTACTCTGCAAAAAGGCCAACCTAAAGGCCAGGGTATTATCTACTACTACAGTGCCTCTAGGGCGGCCCATGTCATGACACAACACTAGCTGGTCAACGAACTGGAGTAGAGTTATGTTACGATCTGGGTCATTTTGGTGGCGGTGAACGAGTTGGCTGGGGTTAAACCTAGCAAGCCGTAGGTCTACGGTGGCCCTGTCTAATTCCTTAAACAAGTATGGGTTTCCTTGGCCGGAGGGGCCGGCTTCTGCCCCAGACTGGATCCGCTCTGCATTGACCTCATGGGCGACCTCAAGAGCCCGCTTCCGGTGCACGAGGGGCACCTCATCTTCCTCGTAATCGTCGTCATCCGTGGCCTCCTCCTCGGGGATGGGTGCCATCTCGCGAGCTGCTGGGGCGATCCGCGACCTCCTCAAGGCCAGAGTCTGGCCCGGAGAAATTAACTTGCACGCCAGCATTGTCTCATCAGACACGAGCTGGCGGTAGTCTTTTTCACTTGGGGGGAGCCCCGCCAAGGTTTCGTATTGACCCCCGAGGGTCACCGATTTAGCCGTCCTTGCAAAAATAGTTGCACGATAGTATTCAAGTCAATATGTATGGAAAGAAACTAATCAGTGACGATTTTGCGAGCTGAGGTTATAAAGAACTTACGAGGACGGTTGAAGTAATGGTGTTCGCAGTTGCGGAACCCCGTCGACATGAAAAATTGATCCCTGAATTCATTGGGGTGGCTAGGCAGCTCGATGACCGCGGCAAAGTTGGGAAAACGGGTCAAGTAGTAGAACCCGTCACCTCGCCCTCGTTGATCTGAGCTAGCTTTGAGGCAGAAAAAGTAGAGGATGTCCGCTGGTGTAGGGACCTCCCATTCCTGCTTCAGGAACAGGTACCTCAGCCCCGCTAACAGGCGGTAAGAGTTAGGGAGGAGTTGAAAGGGGGCCAGCTTCACGAAGTTCAGGAAGTCCGTGAAGTGCTGGTCCAGGTGAAGAAAGGCCCCGAACTTAAGGTGTTCGTCGCTCCAGGCCGCGAACTCCTCGTCGAGCGGTGCGCAGCTCCGTTCGCCCTCAAGGGGAGGACAGGCAACAAGAGCGCCTGTCCCTATCTCGATGTTGTGGGAAAGCAAGATCTTATTAACCTTCCCCTGAGTTGTAACTTTTGAGGTGATCCTCTTAGCCTCAAAGAAGGCATCAGGTCCCACCTTGACCTCTTTCTCCACGGTGGGACCGAAGTGGGGGATAGGGGAATCTGCTGCCACCTCCTTCCCCTTGCTGGCCTGCTGGGATGACAAGCTGGCGGCACTCTTCTTGGGCATATTCTTCCTGGGTCCCATCTGGTCGCCTAACGAACAAAGATGAAGAAAATTTAGAAAGGCAACCTAAAAATAAGAAAGGGAATTTAGCGCGAGGAATGATTTTCCTTACACGGGCTGAGGTAATCTCAGACCGCGGTGAGTGAGGCCACGCGGTTCTATGAACACGCGCCTGTGCTCCCAATGGGTCCCCGATTACTCAGGATCCGTGTGTCAGGAGGGTCAGGATAATGCTTGCCTTTGAGGGAAAGTTTCAAAAGCAAAACCACCTGGGAAGCGTGGCCCCTAAGCTACCCGGTTTTGCACCCCAGAAACTTGTCGTCTTCCCCTCTCCAAACAGGCATTTCAAGAGATTACCCAGAAAAGTCACCCCAGAATTATCTTGTCCTATGCGTTATATTCCTAAGCATTTTCTCCTATGGTCGATACCCCTAGGATAAAAACCTACGCACAAAATACCAACAAAAAAAAAAAACAACCTACAGTGTGCAACTAAAAAAGGAGTCTACCTAAACAAAAAAAAAACGAAAACATTTGAACATACAGTAGCCAAAGGACTTACATAAGTTTTTGCTATATGAAAGTTGAAAAGAGCAAGTCGGAATCCTGGTGGAGCCTTTAGAACCAGAGTCACGGAGAAACCTTTGTATCTGAAACTCAGGGACTTTTGGAACGATAACCGGAAGAAAAAAGGGTTTTGAGGCTAAGAAGAGAGAAGACAGAAGATGAGGAAAACTTTCAAAGAAAGGGTGGCTCATGCAAAAGGTGGCCAACCTTATATATACGTACAAGGCAAAGGAACGAGATCCGTTAGATCGTCTTAATGCGGGATACGAGGGTCACAACTCGAAAGATGAAATGACAGTCGAAGATAGACTAGGCCATTTAATGCGATTCTCGGAAGACGGACCGTCACCAACCACGATGCTCCACGTATCCGGTACCAACGCAATAGGCGGGACATGAAGAGTCGACAAGGAAGCCTAAAATCCCCCGCTGTGGCCCCAAGTGACGTCACGTGCCACGAGCAGGGGCTTTGGGGGCAAATGTACGCCCTAAACATCCACAAGTTATTAGCGAGCTGGAAAAGGGCATAATCCTATCAGCCACGTGGAAGCCACCTACCCGGAGCTGCTGTTACGAGTCTCCACCTCTTTAGCTTGAGGTATTCAAAGGTTTAGTAAGAATACTCGAAGGCATCGGGTCAGCTGTGTGGACACCATGAGCTGGAACTACATCAAGCTCGAGGTACGACCTAGAGCTGACACCCCCGACCATTTATGAAGTCAACCACGCAATGTAAACGTGCGCATATCAAACATCAAGTGTCTACTCCATTCCTGAATTCTTGGACACGCAGCATAAACGTGCGTGTTTAGGCACCCACGACTGGTTTGGGCCATGCGACCCATTATCCCTTTTACTTATTGATTAGACAACACTTCATTGTCAGGTTTTAGGAATTAACCATAAGTGTCATAGAAGTGACATGATGGGTAAGAAGGTCACGGGATGACCCCCTTTGCCAACACCCAAGTGTCCTCTCCCTATAAATATGGAGACCCTTGGCGTTGCAAGGGGTTGGCGTCTAATTTGTAAAGAAACACCCTGTAAGGAATACCATAGATATATCAATAATATTGACTGGTGGACAAGAGGGATTTTAACCATCGAACCACCTAAAAGGAAAGGAGTTATAACCTTCCCCCTAGACTATTCTCGCCAGTTTAGAACATAAATATTTACATTATACGGTTCATCATCTAGCACTAATCCATCCCTTTTATTCGTATAATTATCTGTTGCCGAAGAATCGCGTCAACACCCTTCTTCATCAGAAGCTATAGATGTTCATATCTATGATTAACACCCACCCAATTATACTACAGAGTTCCCAAGATGTAAGTATGGGCTAGTGCGTAGGGTAAGATGGTAATGAACAAGTCAAAGAACTCAAATAATACAATCAGCTAGAATATTAACCACTCAGGATTTAGATTGAATTGACCTATGGTCAACTATATGAAATGACTAAAATAGATAATAACAGTATGTTTACTTATCCTATCAACTGTCAATATCGGTCGAGTCCAATGTAACAAATACATTCGATCTTATCTACTTTGCGAATGTTCTAGAAAGAACATAACACTATAATGTGTAAGTAGATCATATCGTAGATTGGCAAGTGAGTGTAAATCTATGCACTGACTAATCTTAGGAATAACTTATTTTGAACATATAATCATATTTATATTCCCTTGTGATTACGCCACTATAAATATGATTAGTTTTAATAGAAGTTTATATTAAACAAATAATCATGAAAATAAAACATGTGAGCAAAGTGATTTACCAAGTCAAAAAATGATTTCTATTATTTTATTTATAATTAGGGCATAAAACCCCAACAAACTCCCACTTGCACTAGTTGAAACTAATGCCTTAATTATACTAATCCCATTTCCTTGATCTGCTTATCAAATGTAGCTTCTGGTAGTGTCTTTGCAAACAGATTCACAAGATTGTCTTCAGATGCAATGTTCATAACCTTCACATCTCCCCTGGTCACGTATTCTCGAATTATGTGATACTTCCTTTCTATATGCTTACTCCTCTTATGACTACGAGGTTCTTTCCAGTTGGCTATCGCACCTGTATTGTCATAAAACAACACAAGCAATTTATCCATTTCTAGAATAACACCAAGATCCAAATAGAATTTCTTTAGCCAGACTATTTCCTTAGTTGCTTCTGATGTGACTATGTACTCAGCCTCCATGGTGGAATCTGAGATTTCAGACTGCTTTACGCTTCTCCATATCACAGCTCCACCCCCAAGAGCAAACACCATTCCAGAAGAAGACTTCCTATTATCGACATCAATCTGATAATCTGAATCGGTGTAACCTATAGGGTTTAGAACACCACCCTTGTAGACTAACATATAATACCTAGTCCACCTTAAATACTTCAGGATATGCTCAACTGCTATCCAATGTTCTAGTCCTGGGTTTGACTAATGCATGCTCACTACTCCCACTGCATAGCAGATATCTGGTCTAGTACACAATAAGGCATACATTAGACCTTCAACTGCAGATGCATAAGGAACTTTTCTCATTGCATCTTACTTTTCAAGAGTTTAGGGAGACTACTTCTTTGAAAGATGAATTCGATGGCGGGATGGTAAACGTCCTTTTGTTGAATTTGTCATTGAGAATCATTCAAGAATTTTATCTATGTAAGCTGCTTGTAATAGAGCTAAGAGTCTGTTCTTTTTATCCCTAATCGTAGCGTCCCAAATTTGCTAATAAGGCTTGGGGCCTTGATTAGCGTGCCTAGAGGGCAATAAGTGATTTATTATTACAATATGTGAATTTTTATGAGTATGTGATTAGAGATGCATGTTAGGTGAATTAAATATCCATATGGGCCCTGTTTGGTTATTAGGGGCATGTTTGTAATTTTAGCCCGTTGAGGGCATAAATGTGATAATTGTAATGTACTTGTGATATATATGTGTTGCATGATCCAATACAATCCTAGGGAGCGGTGAGCTAGGAAGTCACAACGGGGTTGAATGCCTAACTCAGGCCGAGTCGGTATTTCGGGTGTTAGGCGTTTTATGGGGTTATCAGGTTATGGAAATAAATATTTTGAGATATATTTGAAGTTAGACTGTTTAGGAGGGAATATTGGGTAAATTTACCATTTTTCCCTCGGGGACATTTTTGGCACCCCGAGCCTTTGAGATAACCTTAGAAACTTAAGTTAAATAAAAACAAAATTGGAGAAGTGTTCAGAAGCTAAGAAAACCGACTCTCTCTATCTCTGGGAGTTTTCTTCCTTTGGAAACTTGGAGCATTTTGGTGAAATTTGACCAAAGACTAAGGATTTTTAGCTGGGATTTTGGGAGCTAGAAGCTTGGAGCTTAGGGAATTAATTCAGGGATTCAGTTCAGCTCAAGGTAAGCTCATAAATTTGTTGAATTGTATTGAATTGTTGCTGGTATTTTAGAGTGTTGCTGTAACTCCCTGGATAGCCAAGACCGTTACACTGTGTGTTTATAAAAGAGCTAGACTTGCTAATGAAGTCGTTTAATTAAGAACGTGTTACTGAAACTATAAAGGAACTAGGGTTAAAAATGTTTTGGTCTCAAAAGTCACATTTCACATAAAGAAACATTTCCTATTTACACGGGATCCCAAAAATATTAAGATTAAAACCATTTACAAAAGATTCAAGAACTAAATACAGTATTAGCCATATTAAGGCAAAACAGACAACTAGGCAATCTCTGTCTAGATCCACTCCTCGGCCATGGCGACCAAACAGCTGGCTATGTACATTCAACCCCGTAGCTCTCCATCTCAGGATTGGTCCAACTTGCCTTTGCCTTTGCCTTTACTTGCACCACGTAGCACCCGTGAGCTAAGGCCCAGCAAGAAAACACAACAACAGAGCATAAGCAATCAACAGACAATCCAATATCTCATACTTCATTACATATTCTCAACCATATAAACATTCAGAATAATCAAGTATTTAGCATACTAAACATATTAACTCATATCATACATCAGTTCACAAATGATAACTAGGGTTAGCGCCCTCAAGCCACACCATTCATTATCCCACTGACTCCGGCCCGCTTAAACCGAGCTCAGTGAATATTAAGCTGTCCTTCGCTACCAGTGGCCAAGTCGCACCCTGTACGCAAATATTGTGTACGACACCCTTAGGCCGCTATCACATGTCCCATGGCATAATACCATCATTGACATTATACAGATATCGGAAGCACTTAGTCCCATCACAAACATATAACCGGGTGCAGTTTTCTTACCTTTAGATTCGCTAGTTTTGTTCACTTGATTCCTTGAGCACAATCCCTCTCGAGCCTCAACGCTCACCTAATCAGAACCATAGATCAAAGTCATCACCAAACCTCAAATCCAAAACCCAGCCTTGGGACCAATCCCGAGCCCCCGGGAAGTCCTAGTTCCACCAAACAAGGTGGTGGAATCGAACCCCGAACCCTTGGTCAAAACCCTTGAAAATAACCCTAAAACCCGTTTCTGGAAATAGGGCAGCACTACAGCGCTCTAAGGAGGGTGCTACAGCGCTACAAGCAGAACCAAAATCCCCCAAAAAGCATGGCCTAGCACTATAGCGCCCAAAGGCTAGCGTTGTAGCGCTAGTCACAGACAGGCAACACCTCATTTTCCCTTCCTGCGATTTCCTCGAGCCAAACTTAACCAAAACCTCTCCAAATCTTCACCAAACTCAAAAACAAGCTTATTAACACACTCCACTCATCCCAAGCATCCCAAATACTCAAAACCCAAGCACATGCATCCCCAATCTCAAAATTCACCATAGTTGACCTTAAACTCAGAAACTTAGCAGAAACTAGTCAAGACATCAAAGTTTAAAGCTCAGAATATATACCTATGATGGAAATTCGATTTTAAGTTAGCCTCTAGACCTCCTTATCTTTTTCTTCCTTAATTTCTTGGCTTGAGTTCCCCTAAAATTCCCATCAACTTAGCTTAGATACCATAATTCAAACTAGCCAAACTAGAAACTGAAAACTCCAAAGGCTTACCTCAAGTATTGGTGTGTTCCTGCTAACCCCTTGCCAACCCTTCAAGCTTAGCTTTGTATTCTTGTTACTCAGCTTAACCTAGCTCCCTTCTGAGTTTTGCTCCAAGAAGAATGAAGAGAAATGGTGAGAGAACCACAAACCGACCCTAAGAAAACTACTATGTTTTCCTTCCTTTTCTTTTTCTTTCTTTTCCTTCTTTTCTTTCTTTATTCAGCCTTCTACATTTTTCTACAATTCCCACTAAGTATAAAGCCTCAGCATACCTATCCCTTGCAAGCCAAATGACCATAATGCCCTCCCTTTTAGTTTTAAACCTTTAAGTGCATCTAGGCCGTTTTGGTCATTTCACCCCAATTCCTGCTAATTCCTCGAGTTTCTCTAATATTTCCCGCTTACCTCCCGATACCTAATTAATCACCAATTATATTCCTCATTATCAAAATTAACCTCAATATATTCTCTAAAGTCCCATTTATACCCCCAGGCCGGGTATAAATCCCCGCCGTGTCTTTTTCGCTAATATGCTCACTAGGAACGTCTCGAATCACAAATCACAGATATATCCACATAATAATGTGGTCTCAACAATTATCACATATATATATACAGTTATGCCCGCAACAGGCCAAAATTACGATTATGCCCTTCTAACCTAATCAGAGCCTACATGCATACTAATACACATAGTCATGCATCTCAAATATTCAAATAGTCATATAACATGCTTTAAATCATTAAATCACATATATTCTAATTATGCCCTCCTGGCACACTAATCTAGGCCCTTAAGCCTCATTAGTAAATTTGGGTCGTTACAGTTGCATGTGAGCAAAGATGAGAATTGCTCTTGATTATATGGGTGAGTTTTGGGGATACTTTCTGTTGGGTTTTGCTGCTAGGATTACTCTGGAAATGTTGTGATGATTGAGTGGGATTGTTAGGTTTATTTTGGGGTAAATTGGCTGGGTTTTCGTGGTAAAAATGGAGGATTTTTCTGGGTTCGAAGGGTTAGACCGCGACATTGTTCTTGCTGAGTCGCAGCCCTCTAGAACAGATTGGAGGCCAGGAAGAAGGGCGGGATGCGACATGCCCTAGCTTGGGCCATGGCGCGCATGCCATGTTCTGGGGTGGAGGTCTCTGGTTGGGGGAGAGCCACGACATGGCCTCATGGGGCCGCGATGCTTAGTGCATTTTTGGAATTTAAGGAAGTTTTAGGCTCGGGATGGATTTTATCACCCGGATTGATATAATTCAAGGTCCTGGAGACTAGAATTATGACCCAAAGTTATTTAATGGATTAAAACTTGATGGATGGATATTGTTGGTGCAATGTGACTAGGGTTTCAGTGAGGCTCGGACTAGGGGATTGTGCTCGGGATATCGGTGCTTGGAAAGCTCGGGACATTGGTAAGAAAACTGCTGTACCCGTAGAGCTTGTGTTACAGGGCACGACCCTATATGTTTGTGTTGTAGGGCATAGCCCCTTTGATTGAGTTAATACGTGTTTAAGTATGTGCTTAATTATGTTATGTGTGCATATATGTGAATGATCGGAAAGATACGGGAACGGCGAGGGCTGGGAACGGCGAAGGCCGATAATGGCAAGGGGCTGGGAACAGCGTTTAGCACGCGGAGTGTGAGTTGCCAGGGTGAGACCCTAAAGGATACCTGGGATATCCTAAGGGTGTGGACCGTGAACCCAGAGCTTGGTAAAGCGCCTAGAACGGCATGGTTGTACGTGTTTAGCCTGTTGGTTGCATGATTATATGTTGAATGTTAAATACGCATATGTTATCTGCTTGTGAGGGTTTTCTTGCTGAGCTTCAACTTACGGGTGCTCTGTGGTGCAGGTAAAGGCAAGGGCAAAATCGACCAACCATGATTATGGAGAGCATGAGGCGGCGGATACATGTTTGGCCTACCTGGCTACCACGGCCAGGGGTATTTTGGGAGATGATTGTACTAAACCTAAATTTTGTCGTTTAGCTGACTCTGGTTATATATTTCAGTTGTAAATATTTCTAAACAGTTCTTTGGGATCCCAAATGTTAAATTCTTTAAGGTTTTACTACACGTTTGTCTTAAAACCTCAATTAGCGAGTTAATTGCACATTTTAAACTCACTTAGTAACGACTCTAACGAAGTAGGGCGTTAGAACTTGGTATCAGAGCGAGCCAAGGTTTATGGTTTCTGGAGAATGACCGAACATGTACGCTCACTGTCAGTGACAAGCTCGACTCAGGGTTTGTTGGTAATGATTGACTTATATGCTTGAATATGTGCTTGAATGCCCCGTTTTCCTGCTTATTTTATATAGAGCATGATGAATGAGTTAACTTATGCATGATGCCAGGGCATGGCCCGTTGAGTGTTATATGCTATTTGTATGTTATGTGGATTGTTGTTTATGGTTGACTGATACGATTTGATAGGTGGTTTTCGATGTTGTTATCATGGCTGATGAGCAGCGTCGTTGATTGAAAGCATATTGTTGAGATGCCTCGACAATCATCGAGACTCTGCGGCAATAGGGCCGAGGATCAAAACCAAGGTCAGGACCCTCCACCTGCCCCATAGAATTGGCAACAGATGTTTGCCGAAATGGAAGTAAGATTGCAACGAACAGAGGAAGAACTTTGACAGTTAAGGCAGCAGGCCCATCCACAGGTCACTGGGTTGCCAGTTCAGCAGGCTGTGGTGCTAGTGCTGGTTCATCCCGTTATGGAGAACATGTGGGAACCTTTATATGAGAGGTTCAGGAAGTATCATCCTCCCACCTTTGAGGGTGGACCAGACCCACTGCGGACCGAGCGGTGGATGAATTTGATTTTCTCTATTCTGGATTTTATAAGGGTTGAAGGGAACGAGAGGGTAGCTTGTGCCAGCTACATGTTCAGAGAGGATGCCCGCATATGGTGGGATGTAGTAGTTCAGAGGAGGAATGTAGCAGTTATGACTTGGGAAGAGTTCAAGAACGTCTTCAACGAAAAATATTACAGTGTTGCAGTTCCAGCTGCGAAGATTGACGAGTTCATCAAATTGACTCAAAACCGGTTGAGAGTTACTCGGTATGCTTTGAGATTTGACCGATTGGCGAAGTTTGCGCCGGATTTAGTGCAGACTGATGCGGCAAGAAGGAATAGATTTTTCCTGGGATTGAACGTTATGATCGCTCGTGATGTAAAGATCACCTTGGATCCAGAGACTACTACTTATGCTTAGGTGGTGGATAAGGCCCTTATAGCTAAGGGGGCCAAGGACTAGATTTGGAGAGAGAGCGTTGTTAGGCACGATGCCAGGAGGACAGTGCCTCCTTTTATTGGATCTAGTCGGGGTAGTGGCTCCAGTGAGCAGAAGAGAAAGGCCCCAAATTCTTTTGTTCGTCCTAGCTCGGACAGGAGGGCACGAGGTGCTTTTGGTGGCCGTCAGGGAGGAGGTTACAACTGGAGGATTTTTCTGGTATGTCCTCGGTGTAGACGATGACACTAGGGTGAGTGCAGGATTAGGGCCTGCTTTGTCTATGGGAGTGCCAATCATCTGAAGAAGGACTACCCACAAGCCAGGAAGAAGGAGCCGAATCAGGGTGACAGTCTCGCTCCTACCAGAGTGTTTACCTTGACTCAGACTGAGACGGAGGCTAGCTCCTCGGTTGTGATAGGTCAGATTTCTAGTGTTGGATTTTCTTATACTGCATTGTTTGATTCAGGAGCTACTCACTCGTTTGTGTCTGCTAGAGTGATAGATCAGCTGTGTAGACCTAGTGTTTTGTATGCTAGGGGTTTTTAGACTTTATTGCCAACTGGGGAACTGGTAATCTCTAAGAGATGGATTAGAGCTTTGCCTGTAGAGGTAGATTGTAGGGAATTTTCTGTTGATCTGATTGAGCTTGCGATGGATGACTTCGACATGATCCTAGGGATGGATTGGTTATCGAAGTATGGGGCAACGATTGACTGCAAGCACCGGATGATGAATTTTGAACCAGAATGGGAGGTACCCTTTGTATTTGTGGGGACAATTAATGAACCACAGGTACATATGATTTCAGCACTGATGGCTAGAGACCTAATGTAGGAAGGTTGCATAGGATTCCTAGTGAATGTTGTGGATACCTCTAGGGTTGTGTCAGTTGGATCGGGGGAGACTAGATTGGTATGTGAGTTTCCAGATTTATTTCCAGCAAATTATCCAGGGTTGCCGCTGGAGCGGGAGATTAAGTTTGTTATAGAGTTGGCGCCAGGGGCGGAGCCAGTATCTAGGACACCTTATAGAATGGCTCCGGCAGAGTTGAAGGAGTTGAAGATTCAGTTCCAGGAGTTCTAGATTTAGGGTTCATCAGACCGAGTTTCTCACCATGGGGTGCTCCAGTGTTGTTCGTCAAGAAGAATGATGGATCTCTTAGGATGTGTATTGACTACAGGGAGCTAAACAAGTTGACCATTAAGAACAAGTATCCACTGCCTAGGATCGACGATTTATTTGATCAACTACAGGGAAGAACAGTGTTTTCCAAAATTGATCTCCGATCAGGTTATCACTAGTTAAGGATTAAAGAAGAGGACATACCAAAGACCGCTTTCCGGGTATGGACATTATGAATTCCTGGTGATGTCCTTTGGATTAACAAATGCCCCAGCAACTTTTATGGATATGATGAATAGGGTTTTCAAGGACTATCTGGTTAAGTTTGTGATTGTGTTTATTGATGACATTTTGGTGTACTCTCAGTCAGAGACAGAGCATGAGCAGCACCTACGTTTGGTATTGCAGTGGTTAAGGGAGCATAGGTTATATGCTAAGTTCAACAAGTGCGAGTTCTGATTACCGCAAGTTACATTTCTGGGCCATATCGTCAGCAAGGAGGGGATTCTGTTTGACCCAAGTAAGATTGAGGCAGTGAGAGATTGGCCTAGACCGAGCAGTGTTCCTGAAGTTAGGAGTTTTCTGGGATTGGCAGGATATTATCGATGGTTTGTTGAGGGATTCTCCAAGATAGCTACGTTGTTGACATAATTGACAAAGAAGAAGACAAAGTATGTTTGGACAGACAAATGTGAGAATAGTTTCAAAGAGTTGAAGCGGCGACTGATCACCCCGCCAGTACTGAGTTTGCCGACAGATAATGAGAAGTTTGTGGTTTATTGTGATGCGTCCAGACAGGGTTTAGGGTGTGCGCTGATGCAAGCTGGTAAGGTGATAGCCTACGCATCGAGACAACTAAAGGAGTATGAGCAGAGATATCCCATGCATGATCTGGAGTTTGCAGTGGTGGTATTCGTACTAAAGATTTGGAGACATTATCTATATGGTGAGAAGTGCGAGATATACACCGACCATAAGAGTTTGAAGTACTTCTTTACTCAAAAGGATCTGAATATGCGCCAGAGACAGTGGCTGGAGTTGTTTAAGGATTATGATTGTGATATCCTATACCATCCTGGGAAGGCTAATGTAGTGGCTGACGCATTAAGTTGAAAAGGCCCAGGACAACTGTTCAGTTCGAGACAGATATCCAATAAGCTAGCGGAGGAGATGACTAGAGCGGGTATAGAGTTGGTGGTTGGTCGATTAGCCAACATCACTCTTCAGTCTACGCTCCTTGAGACGATCAAGGAGGCGCAAGGGAATGATTCCCAGTTCAAGGGTCACAGAGAGAACGTCTTAGTCGAGGTGGCTAAGGACTTCTCTATCTCGGAGATGGGGTTACTGAAGTACAAGGGTCGGATCTGTGTTTCGATGGATTCTGATATCCAGCAGGAGATCTTAGATGAATTGCATACCACTCCCTATTCCTTACATCCAGGTACAACGAAGATGTACCAAGATTTGAGAGCTTTGTATTGGTGGTCAGGCATGAAAAGGGATGTGGTGGATTATGTGGCCAAGTGCTTAACTTGTCAGCAGGTCAAGGCTGAACATCAGAGCCCAGCAGGGTTGCTACAGCCTCTAGGGATTCCAGAGTGGAGGTGGGAAGATATCACCATGGACTTTGTGGTTGGTTTGCCGAAGACTGTGGGACATCATAACTCGGTGTGGGTGATGTGGATAGGTACACCAAGCTTGATCAGCCCTGAATCGGAAAGCTCTGAAGGTAGAATGTACATGATCAACTGCTTGGCCGCCATGGTTGAGGAGGAGACAGGAACAGGAGGACCATAAATGTATGTTTTGCCCTTAGAGTGGCTAGTGGTTCTTTGTACTCTGGAAATTTTGTAAACCGACTTTTAAACACTGTTTCTTTTGGGATCCCCAGTACAAAACGTTTAACTATATGAAATATATATCTTATGACCAAAACCTTTTAACCTTAGTTCCTTAGTGATGTCAGTGACACGTTTTTAACTAATTGACTTGGTTAGCAAGTCCCGCACCTTTATAAATACACAGTGTAACGGGCTTGGCTACTCAAGGCATTACAACTTGGTATCAGAGCATCCTAGGTTTAAGGGTTCCTGAAGACTGGCTTGACATGTACATTTGCTGCTAGAGACTAGCTCGATTAAGGGTTTGCTAAGGTGTATATGTGCTTATACGTCCATGTGCTTGGAATGAATTATGAATGTTGTTCTCTGTTGGATTAATAGGAAGCATGAGAAACTGATAGGGCCTGACCCTTGACTACTGTGTGATAATAATGAGGCATGCTTATTAACATTGTTGTGCATGTAAATGAATATCTGAATGATTAACTACTTATTGTATATATATGGGTGAATGTATGGATGAATTCCTATAACTGGATTGTTTCTGATTGACTGTGTTCCATTGGTGGATTTTGGAAAAGCTTTATCCCTGTCATCATGGTCTGACTGCCAAGTCATTGATTGCAGATTGACTTGGATAGCTATGCGTCCAAGAAAATCTACGCGACTAGCTGGCACTAGGTCTGGGACCGGAGGTGGTGACCAGGGCTAGATTACTCTGCCAGTCCCTGAGAAGTGGCAGCAGATTATGGCAGAGATGCAAGCGCGGCTTCAGAACTAAGATGAGAATATTCATCTTCTACGACAACAGGCTCCATCAGGGAGTGTTGCACCTATTGTGCCATCTGTAGTGGCACCAGTTAGTCAGCCAGTAGAGGTTGGGAACAGATGGAGCCATTGTATGAGCAGTTTCAGAAGCAGCATCCCCCAACTTTTGAGGGAGGACCTGACCCACTAAAGGCTGAACAGTGGATGACTATGATTACTACTATCCTGGACTTCATGAGGATAGAGGGATATGACAGAGTGGCATGTGCCACGTATATGTTGAGAGAGGATGCCCGCATTTGGTGGGAAGTGGCATCATAGACCAGGGGCGTCGCTGCTTTGAGTTGGGATGGATTTAAAGATTTGTTCAGCCAGAAATACTATAATGTTGCCATTACGGCAGCGAAAGTTAATGAGTTTGTGGGGTTGGTGCAGAGCATCATGACAGTTATTGAGTATGCCCTAAAATTTGATAGACTTGCAAAATTTGCATCAGATCTTGTGCCTACAGATGCAGCTAGGAAAGACAGGTTTATTAGAGGGCTAAATGCTATGATAGCCTAGGATTTGAGGATTACAACAGTACCTGGGGGAACAACTTATGCCCAAGCTGTTGAGAAGGCTCTTACCGCTAAGGAAGCGGAGAACAAGATTTGGAAAGAAAGTGCAGCGAGGCGCGAGGGTCGCAGAGTGGTGCCTCCTTATTTTGGGTCAGGTAGGGGTGGAGGCCCCAGTGATGTGAAGAGGAAGACACTTCGACCACTGCTAGTCCTAATAGGAGGGGTTGGGGGTGGTCAGGGTGGTCGACTGGGCGACAGTGAGGTATGGAGGAGTTATCCAGAGTGCCCGAGGTGCAGAAGACGCCATCAGGGCCAGTGTCGGGCCAAGGACTGCTATGTGTGCGGAATAGTGGGGCACCTCAAGAAGGACTTCCCAACATTGAAGAAAGGGGAAGCAGGAAAGGTGGATAGCTTGACTCCAGCTCGAGTGTTCACTTTGACACAGGCAGAGGCCGAGGCTAGTTCCTCGGTGGTGACAGGTCAGATTTCTAGTGCTGGTTGTCCTTTTACTATATTGATTGACTCTGGTGCTACACATTCATTTGTTTCTAGCAAAGTGATTGATAGATTGTGTAGACCTAGTGAGTATCGGACGGCGGGGTTTGGGACTTTATTGCCTACTGGGGAACTGGAAGTTTCTAGGAGGTGGATTAGGGCACTGCCATTGATGGTTGATAGTAGGGAGCTTTCAGTAGACTTAATTGAGCTAGACATAGAGGATTTTGACATGATCTTAGGGATGGATTGGCTGGTCAGGTATGGGGCTACTATTGACTGCAGGAAGAAGATGGTGACTTTTGAGCCTAAGGGCAAGGATCCTTTCATTTTTGTGGGTGCGGTATGTGGACCCCGCATACCCATGATATCAGCGTTGAGAGCAAGAGACTTGTTACAGGGTGGATGTATAGGTTTTCTGACTAGTGTGGTGGACACTACTAAGGTTTTGCCAGTGGGGCCGGGAGGGACCAGATTAGTGTGTGAGTTCTTGGATGTATTTCCTGAGGATCTGCCAGGATTGTCGCTGGGCAGGGAGATTCATTTTGTTATTGACTTAGCACCGGGGATAGAACCAGTATCGAGAGCACCATATAGGATGGCACCAGCAGAGTTGAAGGAATTAAAGATACAACTACAAGAACTTCTGGATTTGGAATTCATCAGGCCTAGCTACTCTCCATGGGGCGCTCCAATTTTGTTTGTTAAGAAGAAGGATGGGTCTCTGAGGATGTGTATAGATTACAGAGAATTGAACAAGTTGACCATCAAGAATAAGTACCCTCTACCAAGGATCGATGACTTGTTTGATCAGTTGCAGGGAAAGATGGTGTTCTCAAAGTTTGATCTTCGATCTGGTTATCACCAGCTGAGGATCAAGGATGAGGACATACCGAAGGCGGCCTTCCGAACGCGGTATGGGCACTATGAGTTCTTGGTCATGTCTTTTGGTTTGACCAATGCCCTGGTAGCTTTCATGGATCCAATGAACAGGGTGTTCAAGGACTTCTTGGATCTGTTCATCATTGTCTTCATCAACGACATCTTAGTGTACTCCAGTTCAGAGACAGAGCACGAGCGACATCTTCGATAGGTCTTATAAAGGTTACGGGAGTATCAGTTATATGCAAAGTTTAAGAAGTGTGAGTTTTGGTTGCCAGAGGTGACTTTTCTTTGGCATATTGTTGGTGCGGAGGGGATTAAGGTGGATCCATCCAAGGTGGAGGTAGTAAGAGATTTGCCGAGGCCAAGGAATACATCAGAGGTTCAAAGTTTCCTCGGGTTAGCAGGTTACTACAGGCGGTTTGTAGAAGGATTCTTGAAAATTGCTACACTGATGATAGAGTTGACAAGGAAGAATCAGAAGTTTGTTTTGTGAGAGAAGTGTGAGAACAACTTCCAAGAATTGAAGCGATGAAGGAAAGTTTGTGGTATACTGTGATGCATCGAAGATGGGCTTAGGCTGTGTGTTGATGCACAATGAGAAAGTTAGAGCTTTTGCATCGTGGCAGCTGAAGAAGTATGAATAACAGTATCCTACCCATGATCTAGAACTGGCGGCAGTGGTATTCGCACTGAAGGTGTGGCGGCATTACCTGTATGGGGAGAAATGCGAGATATACACTTACCATAAGAGTTTGAAGTATTTCTTCTCCTAGAAGAATCTAAATATGAAGCAGAGGCGTTGGTTGGAGTTGGTTAAGGATTATGATTGTGACATTCTTTACCACCCAAGGATATCTAATGTTGTGGCAGATGCATTGAGCTAGAGGAGCTCGGGGCAGTTATTTAGTTCTGTCCAGATCTCTAGAGAGTTAGCTAATGAGATGACCAGGGCAAGGATAGAGCTGGTGGTGGGCCGGTTGGCCAATGTTACCTTGTAGTCGACTCAACTAGAGCAGATCAAGGAGGGTCAATTGGTGGATGTGCAGTTACAGGTAGTTCGTCAGAATTTCTTAGCGGGGGTAGCTAAGTATTATTCTGTTTATGAGGCTGGTATGCTTCGATATCGAGGACGGATTTGTGTTTCGGCAGATGAAGGGATCAGACGAGAGATATTAGATGAGACTCACACAACGTCGTACTCGCTTCATCCGGGTACCACGAAGATGTATCAGGATCTACGGACATTATATTGGTGGCTCGGGATGAAGAAGGTGTTGGGGTTTTATGCCCTAATTAAATCCCAAATTCTTTGTAATCTCATTTTATTATCCATAAAAGAATAGAAATCATTTGTTGACTTGGTTAATCACTTTGCTCACATGTTTTATTATCATGATTATTTGTTTAATATGAACTTCTATTAAATCCCGAGCATATAGCTAATCTTATTTATACCGACGTAATCACAATGGAATATAAATATGATTATATGTTCAAAATAAGTTAGTCCTAAGATTAGTCAGTGCACAGGATTTACACTGACTTGCCAATCTATGATATGATCTACTTACACATTACAGTGTTATGTTTTTTCCAAAACATTAGCAAAGTAGATAAGATCGAATGTATTTGTTACATCGGGCTGGATCAATATTGTCAGTTGATAAGATAAGTAAACGTACCATTATTATCTATTCTATTCATATCATATAGTTGACCATAGGTCAATTCAATCTCAATTCTGAGTGGTTAGTATTCTAACTGATTGTATTATTTGAGTTCTTTGACTTCCCATACTTACATCTTGGGAACTCGGTAGTATAATTGAGTGGGAATGTTAATCATAGATATGAACATCTATAGCTTCTGATGAAGAAGTGAAATGATGGTTTCCTCTTAGTTTGGTTCAAGGTGTTAAATGGTAGAGATCTCATTTCAGTAATTAAATTAGTTTACTGAAATATCATTTACAAGGAACTAAGTGTTTTAAGGATAAAATACAATAAGGGGTAAAACGGTATTTTAGTCCTATCTCATTGTAGACCATCTATAGAGGATTGAGTGACAATTATGGTTGTAACAATGGATAATTAATAGCGTATCTATATTTGATATAGAGTGTTCTATGAATTCAAGAGTGCAATTCTGAGTCTATAGTGGAGTCATGAGGAATTAATAAGTTAGTAAATTTATTTGTTGGATTTATGATAACTTATTGGAGCTTGATTTCATAGGCCCATGGTCCCCATTGTACCTTGGATAAAATCATCTAGATAGTCTCAATTAATTGATTTATTTATCAATTAGAATGATCAAAGTTGACCAGGTCAATTTTGGATAGTTTCACAGAGTTGTGTAATTTTGAGAAGAAAAGAGAAATTATGGCAGATTTATTAATTACGATAAATTGGTATCTAAATTAATAAATAAGTTTAAATCAATGTTCAAATTATAAATAATTAATTTGATAAAGGATTTAATTAATTAAATCAATAAAAAAAAATACATGCCTTGATTTTAAATCAAATAGGCTTATAATCAAATGGGAAATTTCACGGGCCTAAAGCCCATGATAATTTCGACCTAGGGCTTAAAAATGGCTATTATTTTATTAAATTTTTAATTAAATTAAATGGCCTAATTGAGTCTATAAAAGGAGTGCTTGGAGAGAAGACATCAGTTTAGATTTCTGAGACGACGGATAAGTTTAATCACTGGTTTTCTATTGTTTTAGATTCTCTCTAAACACAAGTCATTTTCTAAGCCTCTTTGTTATTTCCCACACTAGTCTAGGTGATTCTAAGGATACATTGGAAGGCTGTGAAGAAAATAGAAGATCGGTTCAGTTTCTTGATAATACTCTGCGACGAAGAGGATACAAGAGTTAGAGAAACTGAAGGAATGACTCTTTCATTCCATTGTGTATACTATATGTATTCTTGTCTTTGTTTCTCTTTGAATTCAATTTTAGAAACATGTTTTAGGCTATCTCGTATTAATTTTTTTAATATTAGATATACATGAAAATAAATAAAGATCCTGTATAAGCTAATCCAACAGAAGGATGTGGTGGAGTATGTGGCCAGATGTTTGACATGTCAACAGGTGAAGGCTATGCATCAGCGATCAGCGACCAGCGGGATTGCTTCAGCCTTTGGGGATTCCCGAGTGGAAGTGGGTGGACATTACCATGGATTTTGTGGGAGGTATACTCAGGACAGTGGGACTTTATGACTCGGTGTGGGTGATAGTGGGCAGATACACCAAGTCAGCTCATTTTCTGCTAGTTAAGTCGACTTACACAGTGGAGCAGTATGAAGAGTTGTATGTGAGGGAGATAGTTCATCTCCATGGGGTTCCTAAGTCCATTGTATCTAATCGAGACCCTATCTTTACCTCCAAGTTATGGGGAGCTCTGCAGAGAGCCATGGGAACTCAGTTGAAGTTTAGCACAGCCTTTCACCCTCATACTGATGGACAGTCTGAGAGGACTATTCAGGTGTTGGAGGATATGCTTAGGGCGTGTGTGATTGACTTCGAGGGATCTTGGAACAAGTATATCCCATTGATTGAGATTTCATATAACAACAGTTATCAGTCCACGACTGGAGTGGCTCCTTACGAGATATTATATGGGAGGAAGTGTAGGTCGCCTATTCATTGGGATGAGATGGGTGAGAGAAAATATTTGGGGCCAGACATGGTTCAGAAGACAAATAAAACTATTGAGAAGATCCAAGCTAGGATGCTTACTTCGCAGAGTAGACAGAAAAGCTACGCTGATGCTAAGCGTAAAGACGTAGAGTTCCAGGTTGGGGACCACGTGTTTCTGCGAGTTTCACCACTGCGAGGGGTGAGGAGATTTGGAGTAAAGGGCAAGCTGAGCCCTCGGTTCATTGGACCTTTTGAGATTTTAGAAAGGATTGGACAGGTGGCTTACAGGTTGGCCTTGCCATCATCATTGTCGGGAGTTCATGATATGTTCCATGTCTCTATATTGCGGAAGTATGTCTTAGATAAGACGCATGTGCTAAATTATGAGGACTTGGAATTGCAGACAGATTTGTCCTATGAGGAATGACCGGTACAGATTTTAGATCGGAAGGACAAAGTTCTACGGAATAAGACAATTCTGCTAGTTAAATTATTGTGGAGGAATAGTAAGGTCGAAGAAGCGACCTGGGAGCTTGAGATGGTGATGCAGGATCAGTATCCCAAGCTATTCAAGTAAATTTTGAGGACGAAATTCTCAGTAGGAGGGGATAGTTTTAACGACCCAAAATCACTAATAAGGCTTAAGGGCCTTGATTAGTGTGCCGGGAAGGCACGATTGGATTATGTGTAAATCAAGTAGTTTAATGCATGATTCTGTGATAAGCATGCTTGTATGGTTATATGAATGTATATGTGAAATGCATATCTACGAGTATTAGTATGCATGTAGGCCCCGTGTAGCTTAAAGGGGTATATTTGTAATTTTAGCCTGTTGAGGGCGTAAATGTGATTATATGTGTTATAATTGTGAGGACCACATTATTATGTGGGTAAATCTGCAGCAAGCGACTTGAGGCGATCCTAGGGAGCTAGTTAGCGGGAAAGTCACAACGGGACCTAATACATGACTTGGGGCAAGTCAAGGGGTATTTTGGGTATTAGATGGTTATTTAGGTTATCGGGTTATGTAAATAAATAATTGGAGATATATTTCAGGTTAGGAAGCTTAGGTGGGAATACTGGGGAATTTTACCATTTTTCCCTCGGGGACGTTTTCGGTACCCCAAGCCTCGGGATTGACTTAATTGCTTAAGGATAGATAGACAAACTTAGAAAGCGGTGGAAACATCAAGAACCGACCCTTTCCTCTCCCTTTTCTTCTCTCTCAAGGAAAACTACAGAAAAACTAAGGGAATTATCTTGGAACACAAAGAATTGAGTGGAAGATTTGGAGGATTAACTCAGTGGAAGCTAAAGAGTCTAACTAGGAACTGAGGTAAGCACTGAATTACATTTTTGATCAATTGATTATGAAGTTTAGGGGCTGGATTCTAAGAGTTCTAAGGTTCTTAACTTCAAGGTTTAATTAAAGCAGAAAGCTTGGGTATTAGCTCAGTAATTGCTTGGAGGATTGATTCTTCAGTGAAGGTAAGCTCCAATTTATGATATAGTGTTTGAATTTTGGGTTTTTCTGATTGGTTTTGGTGTTCTTAAGTGTGTGGGTTTCAGAAATTAAAGTGGTGTTTTGGTGAGTTTTTAGGTTAGGTTTCTGATGGCTTATGTTACTGAAATCATGCTAGAATGTTTGTGATAGTTGGAGTTTATTATTGGGATGGTTATGGGTGGTTTGAGTGTTAAAAATGGTGGTTTTTCTCGATTCGAAGGGGTCGGGCGGCGGCATAGTTCTTGGTGTGCCGCGACCCTCTGAGGCTGATGGGTGCTGGAGATGGAGGACGGGCCGTGGCATGGGGTATGTAGGGCTGTGGGCCGTGTCAGTTTTTGGGCGAGGCTGAGCCTCTGGTTGGGGCCATGTCGCGGCATGGGAGGCTTGAGTCGCGGCCCTCAAGGGACATCTCTCATAATCAGTACATTTGGAAACTAAAGGTAAGAAAACTGCACCCGATTGTGAATTTATAATTGGACTAAGGGTTCCCTATTTTGTATGCTTTATGAAGGATGGTATTGTGCCATGTGAATAACAAGCGAACGACCTAAGAGTGCCGTAGTTTTCATTGGCGCACAGGGCGCGGCTCAGCCACTGGTAGATGAGGATATCATATTATTCATTGAGCTCGGTTTACGAGGACCGGAGTCAGTGGGGTAAACAGAGGGTGCGACCTAAGGGCGTCGACCCTGACTATCATGTGATTTGATTATTATTGGTTGATGGATTTGTTATGCTGAATAGCTAAGTGTTGATTTGTTAATTCTCTTGTTACGTCTATGGACTATGTGATTAATGTGGTATGCTAAGTGTACGAACATGCTTTAAGGGTTATTCAATTGTTATCATTGGTTGTGCTGCAACGTTATGTTTTCTAGCTGGGCCTTGGCTCACGGGTGCTACGTGGTGCAGGTAAAGGAAAGGGTAAGCTTGATCAGCCCTGAATCGGAAAGCTCTAAAGGCAGAATGTACATGATCAGCTGCTTGGCCGCCACGGTTGAGGAGGAGACAGGAACAGGAGGAACATAAATTTTTGTTTTGCCCTTATAGTGGCTAGTGGTTGTTTATACTATGGAAATTTTGTAAACTGACTTTTAAACACTGTTTCTTTTGGGATCCCCATTACAAAATGTTTAACTATCTGAAATGTATATCTTATGACCAAAACCTTTTAACCCTAGTTCATTAGTGATGTCGGTGACACGTTTTTAACTAGTTAACTTGGTCAGCAAGTCCAGCACCTTTATAAATACACAGTGTAACGGTCTTGGCTACTCAGGGCATTACACTCGGGGTGAGTCGAGGGGTATTTCAGGTGTTAAGTGTTTTATGGGGTTATTGGGTTATGGAAATAAATATTTGGAGATATATTTGAAGTTAGAATGTTTAGGAGGGAATATTGGGGAAATATACCATTTTTCCCTCGGGGACGTTTTTGGCACCCCGAGCCTTTGAGATAACCTTAGAAACTTAAGTTAAATAAAAACAAAATTGGAGAAATGTTCAAAAGCTAAGGAAACCGACTCTTCCTCTCTCTTTCTCTCTCTCTTGGAGTTTTCTTCCTTTGTAAACTTGGAGCATTTTGGTAAAATTTGACAAAAGACTAAGGATTTTAAGTTGGGATTTTGGGAGCTAGAAGCTTGGAGCTTAGGGAATTAATTCAGGGATTTAGTTCAGCTCAAGGTAAGCTCATGAATTTGTTGAATTATATTGAATTGCTGCTGGTATTTTAGAGTGTTGTATGTGAGCTAAGATGAGAATTGCTCTTGATTATATGGGTGAGTTTTCGGGATAGTTTCTGTTGGGTTTTGCTGCTAGGATTACTCTGGAAATTTTGTGATGATTGAGTGGGATTGTTTGGTTGATTTTGGGGTAAATTGGCTGGGTTTTCATGGTAAAATTGGAGGATTTTTCTGGGTTCGAAGGGTCGGGCCGCGGCATTGTTCTTGCTGAGCTGTAGCCCTCTAGAACAGATTGGAGGCCAGGAAGAGGGGCGGGCCGCGACATGCCCTAGCTTGGGCCGCGGCGCGCCTGCCCTGTTCTGGGGTGGAGGTCTCTAGTTGGGGGTGGGCTGCGGCATGGCCTCATGGGGCCGCGACGCTTAGTGCATTTTTTGACTTTAAGGAAGTTTTAGGCTCGGAAATCCAATAGTTAAGCCTCGGGATGGATTTTATCACCCGGATTGATAAAATTCAAGGTCCCGGAGACTAGAATTATGACCCAAAGTTATTTGATGGATTAGAACTTGATGGATGGATATTGTTGGTGCAATGTGACCATGTTGTGTACAAGACCTGACATTTGTTATGCAGTAGGGATAGTCAGCTATTATCAATCCAATCCTGGATTGAGTCATTGGATTGCAATGATGAATATTCTCAAGTATCTTAAGAATACTAAAAAAAAAAAACTATATGCTAGTATATTCAGGTGGAGACCTGAACCCCATTGGTTACACTGATTCTGATTTTAAATTAGAAAGAGATAGTCAGAAATTGACTTTTGGATTAGTGTTTATTCTTGGAGGAGGAGCATTAGTCTGGAAAAGCATTAAGCAAACCAGCATTGCAGACTCCATCATGGAAGCCGAGTATATAGCGGCTTGTGAAGCAGCTAAGGAGGCTCTGTGACTCAATAGGTTCTACTCCGATCTGAAAGTTGTTCCAGAAGTGGAGAAACCACTTGTTCTTTACTGTGACAACAGTAGAGCAGTGGCCAATTCTAAAGAACCAAGAAGCCACAAGAGGGGAAAGCATATAGCGCAAATACCAGTTAGTTAAAGAAATCGTACATAGAGGAGATGTGTCCATTCTAAAGTCGTATCAGAACACAACCTCGCAGACCCGTTCACGAAGACGCTTCTAGCAAAGCAATTCGAGGGTCATGTACGTAATATGGGATTGAGAGAAATGTCTCACTTGCTTTAAGTACAAGTGGGAGATTGTTAGGAGTGTGTCCTAAAAGCATGTAAAGACATTTGTTTTTTCTGTGAATAAATAAATACGATGGGTTTATTATTATTGTTATATTTAGATTGTTAAATTATTGTTTGAATAATTTTGTAAATATCAGAAAAATTCCATATTCATTATTGAGGATGTGATCTTGTATTAGTACGAGAGAATTAAGATCACATGAATGAATAAAAATAGTCAACAACAACAAATTAAAGTTATGGAATTCTTTAATTGGAGTTGTAAGTACGGTTTACAGAGTATCATTATGATACAAATAATCTAGATTCGGATTATTGATGCGGTAAGACATCTCGGTAAAGGTGCTTTATATAATATGATTATATATGACAAGGACCGATGTGAATTAAAATCTTTATCCAAAAACCATTTAACAATAAAGACTTATAATTCATATCATAACTGATGATCATTTATAGATCAACATGAATCCTAAGTGTTCATGAACTCCTGTTAATGTTTATTAAATCTTTTGATTCATTCGTTAAGGTCTCTTCAAAGAATGAGGCTAATGACTTTTGTTTTGGAGATTTAATATCATGGATGGCTGGGAACATGTATCAACAATACGGAATCTAATCTTTCCTAACGGATCGTATATTAGTTCCCTTAAGGGTTAATTCTGGAACTGAATGATTTTGAGCTCAAATCTATAATTAGATTATAGATTAATTATTCACTAGTGAATTAATGGTACTTAACGAATAAGAAGTAAATTAGAAAGGTTAAATGGTAATTCTTCCATTCTAATTTATGAACTAATTAATTAGAGGGTTGAACTATTGCAAGATGGTTATATCAATGGACGACTTAAGAAAAAGATTTCTGTAAAAGTATATCTATAACATAAAGAGTGCAATTCTGAATTTATAGTGGAGTAATATTAGAATTAATAAATTAACTATTATAATTAAAGAGCTTAATTATTTAGTTTCAATTTATTGGAGCTTAATGTTATAGGTTCATGGTCCCCGAAATGGCTCAAACAATCACTGTCAAAGGCAAATACAAAAATGGGCAAAAAGGACTTATGTGATAAGTAAAATATTTTTCTATGTATCAAACATAATTATTGATTAATTATGTGTAATTAATTAAGAATTAATTAATTATTTGATTTAACAAAAATATAATTAATTTTGAATTAATTTATTTTTTGGGATTTTTGGTATTTAAATAATAATAAAATTGGGAAAAATCACATGCCTGCACATGCATGTGGTACACGTGTGGCACAATGCACATGCACTGTGCTACACGCATAAGAGAGAGACTTGGTCTCTTGATTCCACAATTTTAGTTATTTAAATATTAAATAAATAATGAGATATTTTGATTTGATTTAAATATTATTATTTAAACAAAAATCTGATAACTGATCATTTATTTTGAATTTGTTTAAAATAACAAATATTTTAATATATTGGATATCAGTTTTTTAAAGAACGTAAGTTTTCAGGGATAGAAAAATATCTAGGATTCTCTCAGAGAAAAAGATCAGTGACAAAAACAAAGGTCATTGTTCTTCACAAAACCTAGGTCCAAACTTTATCAGATCTCATGTGTTGAGAATATCTGATAAATAGTTATTGCCTATTATTTGTATAGCGAGCCCACACTCGTTCTTTGTGTGACTGAGAACATTTTGGAAGATCTTGGTGTGAGATCTCAAGGATTCAGCCATACGAAAAGATAGCAGCAAGGAAGGACCTGAGGTAATGTTTCTATTCTTGTCCTTGATTCAATATATATATGAGTGTGAAGAAGTAGATCTAGAAATCTTATGGGATTAATCTGACAATTTGATTGTTCTTCCGTTGCGCATAATCTCTGATTTGATCAATAAAAACCAACAGGTTATATTTTTGAGCTGTAAATATTTCTAAATAGTATTTTGGGATCCCAAATGTTAAATGATTTAAGATTTTCAGTAAATGGAATTATTTTCAAAGTATAAGACTTTGTTTATGGTTTTACCAAACTTTTGTCTTAAAACCTCGATTAGCGAGTTAATTGCACATTTTAAACTCACTTAGTAACGACTCTAAGGAATTAGGGCATTACACTAATGATTTGGATACCTAGAACATAACTTGCTTCACCCAAATCCTTCATTTGGAATTGAGTGCTCAACTAATTCTTCACATCTGACAATTTCTTAACATTGTTTCTAATGAGTAAGATATCATCTACATAAAGAACCAGGAATACCACTATTTGATTTTCCTTCAGTTGTTAAACACAAGGCTCATAAATACTTTGTTCAAAGCCATAGGTTTTGATTATTTCATCAAATCTAAGATTCCAAGAACGAGAAGCTTGCTTAAGTCCATAAATGGACCTATTCAACTTGCAAACTTTCCCTTCTTGTCTAGCTACTTTAAAACCTTCTGGTTGATCCATATATATGACTTCGTCAAGCTTTCCATTAAGAAAATTTCTCTTGACGTCCATTTGCCAGATCTCATAGTCGAGAGCGGTTGTTATGGATAGGAGGATGCGAATAGACTTGAGCATGGCTACCGGACTAAAAGTTTTCTCATAGTCCATGCCTTCTCTTTGGGCATAACCCTTTGCCACTAATTGAGCTTTATAAGTCTCGATATTTCCATCAACACCTTGTTTCTTCTTGTAGATCCACTTGTACCCAATTTCCCTAAAGTCACTATGTGCTTCCACAAGATTCCAGACAAAATTTGAGTACATGGACTCCATTTCCTGTTTCATGGCTTCGAGCCATAGTTCGTTTTTAGGGCTAGCCATAGCCTATTTGAAAGACAATGGATCATCGTCACCAGTGTCACCAATAACCATATTGGTTTCACCATCCAAACCATAGTGAACTGAGTGTTATATTATTTCATATAATATAATATTAGATTAAATAATGTGACAAAATGTGATTTGTCACACCTTGTAACATATTATTGAGAGTCACAAAATTGGACACATGTGTCTGTCGAAATGTGACATATTTTGATGTTACAAAATCAGTTACAAATTTGTAATTCCCAAATATTACCCAATAATGTGTATATTATATGTTACACATTTGAGATTGGATTTCTTAAAGCCATATGAGAAATAGCTGATAGAGATGTGATTTTAACTCCCATATTGTGTATGGAAGTTACAAAATCAAGTGGGAATAAATTGGAACGTTTTGGAAAAAACTAAAAAAATTGGTTATTGAAAATGACCAAGGCCCGCGGCGCTTGAAACAAGCGTTGCGACCTTTGGGTGACCTTAAAAGTTTTTAGGACTCGCGGACATTTTACGAGTCCTAAAAACCTTACTTAAAGGCACTCAGCAAGATCTTTTAGGACTCGCGGACATTTTTTAGGACTCGCAGTGCGAGTCCTAAAAACATCATTTTAGGACTCGCAACGCAAGTCCTAAAAACTTTACTTAAAGGCACTCAGCAAGATCTTTTAAGACTCGCGGACATTTTTTAGGACTCGCAGCGCGAGTCCTAAAAACATTATTTTAGGACTCGCAACGTGAGTCCTAAAAACCTTACTTAAAGACACTCAGCAAGATCTTTTAAGACTCGCGGAAATTCTTTTAGGACTCGCAACGTGAGTCCTAAAAACATCATTTTAGGACTCGCAATGCGAGTCCTAAAAACCTTAGTTTTTAAGGCTCTCGAGTCCTAAAAACTTTTTTAGGACTCGCAATGCTAGTCATAAAAAACCTTTTTTGTAGTAGTGGGTTGACAGCTTCATACAAATTCGATTTTTATCCAATTTTGGGACGTTTCCAACAACCAAGTAACTCTCAAATCTCTATTTTAATTCCATAAAACATCCAATTAATCATTGGTAATAGCCATGGGGTTTGGTGGAATTTGAAATTCAAAGGGTGTCTCAAAACTCTATAAATAGGAACCTAATGCTCACTTGTAAGACACACCATTTTCTATCCACAAAGCATTGGTTGGAAAATACACCAAAAGGCTTGATAATTCCAGAGAGCTATTTCCTAGAGAGATCCCTTAGTGCTTAGAGAATAGGGGGAAATAAGCTTTTGGACAAAGGTCTTGAACCTTGTTCAAGTTGGTGATCCCCACTACTCTACACTTTAGTTGTGCGAGAGTTTGTTTGTGTTTTCATTCTTTCGTTCTTCTTGTTCTTCTTATTTACTTGTATTATTATAGTATTGAGTTTGTAATCTTCTTCTTCTACATCTTTCTATTTACTTGTATTTTGAGCAATTGAGTTGTAATATTTATTTAATCAATTACCTTGTCTATCGTATTTTTGCATAGAATTGTATTTTGGTTTTTCCACTTTTCCATTGAGCAATAACATATATTCTCTAACAATCAAAAGCTTAAATTTCCTTTTCAATGGAAGGAGAAACCATAGAGATGTTGTGAGGATCCAAAGATGGTAAGATAAGGTAATGTTCTTCTTTGGTTTTCTTAGAAGAGCTAATGGTTTTCTTATAGTGATAGAAATGAGAAGAATAAAATGTTATAAATGAGATTCATTGTTTTCTAATCTCATTTGTTTTTCAAATATAGTGGTTAGATTAGAAGATAATTTAATATCTTGAGTTTTTGTTATATGTGATTAATATGTAAATAATCTAGTAGATTATTGGGTAAAATGCTAGCATGTCATAGAATTGTCTTATTCTGTGTTAATGGGAAATTATTAAAATGACTACTATATGAGTTTTATATGACATGTACAAATATATTGATTTTGTGAATCAATAGAAATGTGAAATCATATGTGTATGATTTAGAAATTAAAATTCTCATTTAAAGTGTTGAGCATCTCAATTATGAGATAAGAAAATATGAACCTAGGGGGGTTACATCTTTTGATAAGTGTCTTTCCATTGCAAGAAAAATGGATCAAAGTGGATTAAAAAATTGTGGGATGACATGTTGACTCAATAGACTTATAGTCTAGAATGTGGTCAAATGAAATATATTTGAGAATTATTTAGTGACAATAATTCTTAAATATTCAATGAGGAGACATTTCAAAATTGGAGAAGCAATTTTGAATCTTTACACCAATGGTGAATAAAAGAGAACTTTATTCATTTTGGTTAAAGATGGTGATATGTTTAAATTAATCTCAATGAGGAAATAATTTTAAACAAAAACATAAGAAATCAAAGTGTTTAAATAAATCAATGAGGGTTTATTTTCTTTGATTTAAAGTGTTTAAAAATTGACATCTTCATGTTGATTTTGATGAGAAAATCAATAGATGTCAAATTGATATCTTTGAAAGAATCTCAAAGAGACTCTTAAGAAATACACAAAAGTTGTTTAAGTGATTTGAGATTATTTAGACAACTAAAAAATGAAATTTTGTGATTATTTGTTTAAGAAATGCTCACATTACATTTGTGTTCACATTTTATTTTGTGAAATATATAAAAGAAAGCAACCAAGTGAAAGTTACTTTCAAATAAGTGTTTCTTACTTTAGCAAGTAAATAAATCAAGATAAACATTGAGGTTTTATCTTGAGAGTTTATCATGTGGCATAGAGGAGTCATGATGAACTTTGAGAATCATAGGTCTAAATTTATCTTGGAGGATAAACGACTTAATAGAAATGAAGAGATTTCTATTTTAAAGTGATATTTCATTATCACTATGTGAGAAATGTGGGGGTGATGCTCCAAAGTTAATCAATTTATTCTGTTGTTAATCAATTGATTAATTTGGTCATCCTATCAAATAGGTGATTTGGAATTCCACATTCTAAATCACATTGGCAATATGTGTATAGAATGAACATATCTAGACATGTTTGGTGTCTAAATTCATTGTTTGTAATATTTTAATTCAAGAAGGCATCAATTTAAAACATAAAAGAGAATTTTAGAAACAAAGAGGTTTCTAGAATTAATATTCAAGGAAAATGTGTTATCTTGGATATAAAACTATAAGATAGTGGGGGTGTTGACTATGGTCAAAATCACTATTTTAAAGGGGTAACTATTTTAATCAAACTATGGCTAGCAACAAAGTTTGAATAAAATAATGAGAGTGTCTAAGTATGCATACATGAGAAAAGAAATGATTCAAATGGAATCATTTCTACATCTCAATGGGTGGGACTTAGACTCCCTAAAGAGATTCACGGTTGATGGTAACCTATCTTAATACTAGTAACCAAACTAGTATTAGGTTCAATAGGTAATAACAAGTCAATCATGTGAATAGTAGTAGTACTCAAATTTTGTCCCATCTGAGATATGAGTACTAGTGTGTTACCAAAATGAGGGTTAAAACCGAAAGGTTTTTTTAATAGAACTCAGTCTTGAAAAGACAAATATTTTAGGGTAACAAAATATTTTAGAGTCATTCTCAAGAAAAGTCTTTGAATGGAATGTGCACATGGCCATTAATGGTGCAAAAGCGAGACATTGAGGTCTCAAGTGAACACAGCAAAGGTGTATGTGTTATAACTGGTTTGTTATCAAGGGATAGTGGTTCAATGCTTCGGCAACCAAAATTTCAACAAACTTTCTGATAATTACACTAAGGTAAAATTCAAGTCGAAAGACATTTTACTTTATGCACCAATGCAAAGGTTTCTTTAGAGAGTGATTATTTAATCAAGTGGGGGAATATTATATTTTAATATAATGTTTGATTGATTAAATAAGTGTTACAAAAAGTGATTATTTAATCTAGTGGGGGAATGTTATATTCTTTCATATAATATAATATTAGATTAAATAATGTGACAAAATGTGATTTGTTACACCTTGTAACATATTATTGAGAGTCACAAAATTGGACACATGTATGTGTCCAAATGTGACATATTTTGGAGTTACAAAATCAGTTACAAATTTGTAACTTCCAAATATTACCCAATAATGTGTATATTATATGTTACACATTTGAGATTGGATTTCTTAAAGCCATATGAGAAATGACTGATAGAGATGTGATTTTAACTCACATATTGTGTATGGAAGTTACAAAATCAAGTGAGAATAAATTGGAACGTTTTGGAAAAAACTAAAAAAATTGGTTGCTGAAAATGACCAAGGCCCGCAACGCTTGAAACAAGCGCCGCGACCCTAGTGGCTGACAACTTCATCCAAATTCGGTTTTTATCCAATTTTGAACATTTCCAACAGCCAAGTAACTCCCAAATCTCTATTTTAATTCCATAAAACATCCAATTAATCATTGGTAATAGCCATGGGGGTTGGTGGAATTTGAAATTCAAAGGGTGTCTCAAAACTCTATAAATAGGAGCCTAATGCTCACTTGTAAGACACACCATTTTCCATCCATAAAGCACTTGGCTGGAAAATACACTAAAAGGCTTGATAATTCGAGAGAGCTATTTCCTAGAGAGATCCCTTAGTGCTTAGAGAATAGGGGGAAATAATCTTTTGGACAAAGGTCTTGAACCTTGTTCAAGTTGGTGATCCCCACTACTCTACACTTTGGTTGTGTGAGAGTTTGTTTGTGTTTTCATGACCATGTATTTAGACTAAGTCCAACATGCCATAAGAAACTCATAAAAGAGAAACACAAATAGAACACCACAATAAACTAAGCTACAAAAATCAGTAGCAGAGTGTGCTTTATGATCGAAGCCACTACAAAAAAAAAAAAACAGAGAGAGAAAACACAACAGACTAAACTTGGAAGTTTTATTAACCAACAATTCTGGACCAAAATCATTGTCAGAGAAGGATCCCTTCTAGTTATGAATCAAATACTATTTTGCAACATCAAGAGAGATATTGACAATCCCTTTAACACAATCCAAACCCAAACACAAATAGAGATATTGAGTCCTTAACCCTATGTGTAGCCAATAATCCCATTTTATCCAACCAGTACTAGATTACCAATATAAGCACCAACTAGGGCATAGGACTCCAAAGTCTATTCGGTATCAAATTTCCAGGCGGTATGTCCTGAATCTAAGCATGCATTATAGCCAATCTCAGTCTAATCATAACTATGATTTATCACTAGCTAGAACTTGTTTCAGGACATACAATAAGAACTTGCACTCTTAACGGTGGACCAATTCAACATCAAATACTATCATACAACACATAAATTAGATTACCTTATAAAAGATAAATAAAAAGGATGAAAGAAAAGTATATTATAACCTTGATGAACACCAAACACAAAAGTGAGCCCCAGTTGATTAAAAAAAACAAATCTTTTGTCTAAATCATTATCTTGATTACTCAATCAACTCATTAATCATGGAACCCAATAGTGATCTAAGACTGTTTACCGAGTTTTTCGGAAACGAATAACTAACGGAATAATAAAAAGATAAGAACTGTAGAAATGCTGAAATATAACTAAACAAACAACGTTTTTACGTGGTTCAGGCGTTAACAAGCCCTAGTCCACGAGTCGATGTTATTATACTTGAAAAAGGTTACAGTAAGATGGCTGGTGCACAAGAACTTCACACACTCACAGTGTTTCTCTCGGGTTCTCTTGAAGAAGATGAAGCTAGAGAGATTTTAGTAGAGTTTTTGCTATATGATTTTTTCGTCCCTCTTCTTGTAAAATGAAGGGGTCTTTATAGCTAGGGTTTTGGATTAGGGTTTTTCTCTACGTACATGAGTCTTAATTACACCAGCCATAAATAGGGGATACAATTACTGTAGTAGCATGGCTACCAGACTCTATGTGGGTATATTTACGTGAAAGTATGGGGAACACACAAAGTCAGCCGTCTTTTCCAAGTTGTCAGCGGAACAGTAGGCGAAAAGGTACCCTTAGGCGTGCTGGGATGTGTGCGGCTTTGACCTGACGGGCGTGTCAGGCGGGATCCTGTGTCAGGCGGATATCATTCCAAATATGCCTCCTCCAGGACTCGACCGTTTGGCTTTGTTCCGTGCGAGGCACGGAACTGCTTCCGCGGAGACCACTCGAAGAGCTTCTCCTGGAAGGAGTTTCCCCGAAGGATACCCCTTCGGGATTCCGGGAGAGTTGACGAGTTTCCGTATTGTGTTTGCTTGGGAGAGTAATCCGGACACCAAGCGGGAGAGGTGAAGCCTTTCTGTATATCCGCGAGCTCTGGTCACCTATCGTGAAAGACATCGATAATTCTGCTTCCCCGAGGCCATCAATCTAAACGCTATCCGGAAATCTGGATAACATTTACCCCCCAAGGTCACGGAGCTTTGAGGGATCCGGGAGCTTGTACAATCGGTTTCTTAGATTAGGCGAGGGGGCACCTTCTGTGTTCCCGGAAGGGTTCCTTTTTCCCGCCTGAGTATTAGTATGAAAGAGAAAAAGGAATTTCTTCTGTTTGAGATCAAGTACTCAAGTGCGGCAAGGATCACGTGTCATTCTGGGAATGGTTCTGCGACCAAGACGTGTGCGTGAGGTGACTGGTTGAGGATGCGTGCGTCAGTCATCTGACTATTTGACGGTTTTTAATGGTACTCAGGGCCCGAGGTGGTGTAATGATGGGAAATAAATACTTTATTCCCATCCGAGGAGTCATAAATAGGATCGTCGCTTCCTCTCCAGCCGTTGGATCTGACGCACATGGAATGGGAAGATCGGGACCGTCCACTCGAGGAATTCGAAACGGCTTCTTCCCTGCTATAAAAACGAGGGAAAGGACCTTTCTTCCTCTTTATGCTTTCAGATTCTCCATTTTTAGGATTTTCAGATTTCCAAACCTTCGAACTCTCAGGCTTCCCAGCTTACGTTCCTCCGAACTTGCCATTTCTTTTGGTAAGTATCTGGAAACTTTTCTTTTTGATTTGGCAGTGGGTTTATTCCCCGAAGTTCCTGGTTTGAATCGCCGTTCATCTTTGCAGCTTTTACTTCTCGCGATCGTGCTGTGCAGTGATCCAGTTACTCCTTCAACCTCCACCTACCCGAATATCAGTAAGTATTTCTACTTTGCTCTTTCCTCCCAAACCTTAGGTTGTTGGTAGTTGTTAGAGTAGAGGTTTCTGCCATTATTGCTTATGTGCATGTGTGAATAGGGCTTTGGTAGGCATGTGATTGATTGTGAGTCGATAAGTAGCCTTTTCTTCGTGTTTTGGCGATTTGCGTTTGGAAAGTCGTCCCTTGTTTTGCTGTTTTAGGGCATAAGCATGAACGCCTTTAGGGTGTCTTTCTCTGGAAAAACACTTCTTTTGGTGGGCTTAGGCTCGGGGTCTGAGTCTGGTTCCTTGCTGTCCTCCGGGTGGCATGGTGCCAATCCCTCGGCAAGCTCGGTGGGAGCCTCTCCAAGCAGATTTCGGGGAGGGTCTCCCCGACGCCTTTGATACCACTAGGGTATGACAAGGGTGCTGACTGCTTAGAGTGTTTTCTTCTTTCTTTTCTTTTGTCCAGTGACGAACATCTCGAAGGAACAACTCCTTGCTGCGGGGGAGGCTGAATCTGCCCAAGAGAAGGGCTCTCCTATCGCTGGTGGAAAGGGGAAAGGAAAGGCGAAAGCGGTCGCGGCTAGCCCACCAACCTCCAATAGTTCCATCTGGGAGATGGACCAAAAACCGAACCTTTTCAGGAATTATGGCATGCTGGAGCTGTATTCCTCTGAGGCAGGCCTGAAGAACATCCCAGGTCTGATGTGGCACCGTCTGTCGGTGCTGGGCGAGTCAGCTAGCCAGAGCCACGAGGGCTTTGGTGCCTGGAGTTGGGCACACATAGTGTGCGGAGCGCACTTGCCCCTAAGGAGTTACTTCGCCAATTTCTGTGTGAAGGCGGGGATTGCCCCCTTCCAGTTAATTCCTCCCAGCTACAAGCTCTTAGCGGGGTGGTTCATCTTTTGCAAGTCCCGGAGACTGGAAGCTCCTACCCCGGAGGAGGTGCTGTACTTTTATGGGTTGAAGTCTCAGCCTATGAGGGGTCACTCAGACAAGGTGGGGTTTTACAGGCTAGAAAGGCACCCGGATGTGATGTGCCCCACTTGTCATACCGCGAGGGTTCCAGACCTCCGGGAATACTGGTTCCTGACGACTGGCTTCCCGCTGAAGAGGGTGCCAGCTCTATCTTTGGATTTCAAAATCCCTGGTAAGTGTTTCCTCTTTTCCTTTTCAACTTTGTTTCTTTGTGTTTGATTTGCCTTTTGGGAGGATCTCTAACGCTTGTATTTGATTTTTGCAGAAGTCGTTCCGCGGACACCTCGCTGCGCGGAGATGATAAGGAGGTCCAAGTTCTACGAAGGGCTTTCCGAGGAAGAGTTGAGAGTGGAGGGACTTGTGACCTCCGAATCGTTGAGGGAGTATGGGTTACTCGCCTCCTTCCAAAATATCGAGCCAGTAAGTGGTAGGGGGCAGACTCAGGTGTCGGCTGACATCCGGGAGCAGATTGCCCTGGAGCTGTCTAAGGTGATCACCCAAGCCGCTCGGGACGAAAATACTCTATCTCCTAGTTGGGCGGAGAGGTTCCCCGACCCCCAGCCGGAGGGAGAGGAGATCGAGGCTCGCCACGCCGCGGCTTACCCTAACGAAGGGGCTCCGGGGGCTAGTTCCTCCGGGAGAGGTAAGACTAGTTTTCGATTGATCCACACCCCCAGCCTGTCTGAAGTTTCCCAAACCTCTCAGATGGGGTTTGATCCTCGTTTCCTTAGGCTAGATCCGCGTAGGATACCTTTCGACAGGTACTGTGATAGGGTAGATGAGCTCCTCTGGTGTCTGAGTGATGGTAGTCTGCCAGAAGGTGTCATCATGGTTGACCCTTCTTCTCTCAGCATGTTCTTCCCGGACTTCAAGGAGTACGGGAGCTTCCTGGAGCAGGAAGCGATGTTTTGTTTTGCTCGGGGAAGGCCATCCACGTTTCTCGTGCATGGTCGTCCCTTTCAAACTTTTCTTTTTCTTGTTTCTTGTTCCCTGCTGGCGGGCTTGCTTGTACTTTTATGTTGCTGATTGTCTTGTCTTCCGCTTATCTTCTTTCTCATTTCTTGTTGGTTCGTTAACCTTGCTTTGTACGTTTCTTGCAGAGTATCCCGAAGCCAAGATGTTGGGGAGGGTTACTTTGCTTATTAAGAAGGCTGCCACCAGCCAAGACCCGCCCACGGGGAAAGGACGGAAGACCAAGGCTGGTAGGGGAGGTAAGGCTGCCTCCCCCAAGAAGACAAGTGGCGAGGCGCAAGCGTCTCCGAGGGTAGAGAAGTCCCCTGCTGAAGGGCCTTCCGAGACTATGATGGTCTCGAGTAGCAGTAGCGACGGGGAAGGGCTTGTGTTCCCCGTGAGGACAACTGGGGTGAGCAAGCGTCCCGGAGGAGATGCTGAGGGTGCTAAGAACAAACGCCTTAGACACTCTTCTCCCGGTCGAAGGCAACAACAACAGCAACGACAGCAATCACAACTACAACAACAACAGCAACAGGAACAAGAGAGACAATCACCAACGCCGCAGCAGCAGCAACAGCAACATCCAAACCAGCAGCAGCAACAAGGGCAATTACTTCTGCTACCGCAGCAGCAAAAGCAACAGACTGGGGCCTTAATACCCCGGCTGCCTCCTCCTCCAGTCCAAAGGGGGTCCACCCTTCCGGGGTCTCCGTCTTCTCAGACAACCAATCTTCCCCTGCCTGGCCTGAAGTTCCACTTTCCGCGGAAGCCGACCAGTTTTCCCGCTGCCCTCCTGGAGGGTGTAAGACGGGCCGATAGTTTTTTGAAGAGGCGGCTAGAGGCGGAGAAGGCCGTTACTCAGGGAAGGGCAGATAACTTGTCTGCCGTGAAGAGGGCTGAGCTGGCCGAGGGGGTGAGATCTCCTCACCCGGCCGGAGCGGTTCTGGATGGTCCAGCCTTGGAGAAGAGGCTGGTGCCTAGGCTCGGACGTGCATTGGCGCCGTTCGGAGCTGAGATGATGGAGGACATGGCCCTGAGCTTATGCGAGCTCAATTCTGAGAAATGGGCCATCAGTAGCAGCAAGGATCCGCTGTTGCTGACACACGCTGTGAAGCAGCAACTGTCCGGGGTAAGCCGTCAGTTGTTATTTTTTGGGATCACCTCTCTTTTGGTCCGGCTTTAGCTCATTCGGTTGTCTTTCCTTGCAGGCCTCTATGATCGCGGAACGCTCGTTCCGGGAGGTTGGTGCAGCTCTGGTTCAGCTGGAGGAGAGCCAGCTGGCTCGCCAGGCCTTGGAGGCGGAGAAACAGAAGCTGACCCAACAGGCCTTGGGGGCTTCGGAGAAGATTGATCAGGCCCGGCGCACGGCTGAAGAAGAGGCGGAGAAGAAATATCTTGCCAAATATCAAGAGTACCGGGCCAAGGCAGAGAATGAGTTTAGACAGCGGTCGGATGGGATTAAGACCGAAAACTCCAAGCTCCGGGAAGAGCTGTCCCAAGCCAAGGTGGAGAAAGATACCCTGGAAGCCCGCTTGCAATCAAAGAACGATCTCCTCCTTAAGCGGCAAGAGGAATATTCCACTCTTCAGAGTAAGCTGCACGACGAGGAGCAACTCCATAAGAGGAGCAGGGATCTCGTGTCTATGCTTCAGTTGGGGCTCGCCGAGAAGGATAAAGAGATCGGGGCTTTGCAATTCACTGCCAGGGGGCATGTGACCGAGAAGCAATCCGTGCTGAACCAAAATAGGGAGCAGCGCAAGGCGATTGATTCTCTTAAGGGGGAGCGGGATGCCTCCAAGGCCGAAATGGAAAAATTGAGGGCCCAACTAACTGCCGCGGAAGCACAGCTGGCAACCTCCGAGGCGGAGCGGTTGAAGGAGAAGGAGGATGCTGAGGTGATACTGAACAGGACTATTAATATATCGCATGTGGTCCTCATGCATCAACTCTGGAAAGTGAACCCGGAGGTGTTAGGCTATCTGGGAGATGATGCCGAAGCCATGAGGGAGAAGCTACTCGTGTGGGATCAGGGCCCAGAGGCGTACGTCCAAACTTATAACATTGACGATCGTGCTGAAGCTCCTGAGGCGGGAGATCCCGGAGAGGCGGGGACTTCTGAACCTTCTCATGACCAAATTCCTCCTTCCAATGAGCCGACTCCGCCAGCCTCAGCTGAAACAGATGCCCCCGAAGCTGCGGTCGTGGACGCTGTAGTTACCCCCAATGCTTGAAGGGGTTTTATCTTTAATTATTTTTCATTTTGAGTTTTTCATTGCGGACATTTTTACCATAATCATAGCATTCTCCTTTCTTTTCTGCCGAGTTCTTTATTTATCCTTGCGCTTAGGGTAGACATTTATACGGTAGAAACTGTTGTAGGGGCGTATGGGGTTTTGGTTCCAACGGCCAAAACCTATGCACTTCCCACTTGAAGCTTTAACGGATGATGTCTTTTCCCATGTAGTTTCTAGGTTACGAAGGTTTCCTGGTTCCAACGGCCAGGCTCCTTTCACCGTATTTTAGCTTTCCTGAGGCAAATAGCCAATCCCGGGACTTGTAGTTATACTGTTCGCTGGGATTGCTAAGGTGAGTCGTTCCATTGTTTGGAACGGGAGTTCTTTTGGTGAGCATCGCTAGACTTAAGGTTAGATCTTTGCGAAGCAAAACTAACTGTTGTTGCGAACCTCATTGTGGCTGACTTCAGGGACCTGGCATGGAGCCCTGCGAGGCAAGGCTTATTGCTGTTGGGGAAATCGCCACGCCCACCAGGTGTGATCCTGGAGCAGGGGCTTTGCGAAGCAAAGCCGGCTGTGAGTGGGGGGATCAAGCATGTCTGCTTCTGGAGCTGAAACTTGCAATGGCCATGGAGCTTGCCATGCATTATTTTGTGAGATCCGGAGTTGGAGCCTGCGAAGCAAGGCTTACAACGGTCGCGGCTCCTGCCATCTTTCGCCTCGCTGGACCCGGAGCTGGAGCTTGCGAAGCAACGCTCTACAGCGCTCGCGGATCTTGCCAACTTTCGCCTTGCGGGACCCGGAGCTGGAGCTTGCGAAGCAAAGCTCTACAGCGCTCGCGGATCTTGCCATCTTTCGCCTTGCGGGATCCGGAGCTGGAGCTTGCGAAGCAAAGCTCTACAGCGCTCGCGGATCTTGCCATCTTTCTCCTTGCGGGACCCAGAGCTGGAGCTTGCGAAGCAAAGCTCTACAGCGCTCGCGGATCTTGCCTATCTTTCGCCTTGCGGGATCCGGAGCTGGAGCTTTGCGAAGCAAAGCTCTACAGCGCTCGCGGATCTTGCCATCTTTCGCCTTGCGGGACCCGGAGCTGGAGCTTGCGAAGCAAAGCTCTACAGAGCTCGCGGAGAATTCTGCAAAGGACTTGTCAAGGAGCTGGGGGTGTTTTGGCGTAGCTCTATGAACGTGCATTAACCCCCAGTCCTGTCCATCGCTGGGCTACACAAGAGATAATTCTCATGATACATAATGGCAGGCATTTCTGTGGCAATTTTCACTTAAGCACATAATGCACATATGACACGTAATGCAAGCATGTTCATGGCAACAAATAAACCTAAGCTTAACAATTAGAGCAAAACAATTTAAAAACTTCAAACACAATGCTAGCACATAAGTGGTGTTCTGTGTACGTTTTGTTCAAGGGGCGTATGGCTAAGCCTTAACCATGTATACCCCCCAAGTGAGCGTGGGGTCCGGACGTCTCCGGACCGCGTGGTCACTTGTTAAAACGCAGCTTTGAACATAGGGATAAAAAGTGCGGTAAAAGCGGAGTGAATCCCTCCGTGTTTCGTTAAAATAGCCTGCTAGGCGTTAGTTTTACAACAGGGAGGATTATTTCCACATTTTTCACTTTTGTTATTTTCACCAAGGACTTCTGACTGGATGGTCCGGGGCCTACTGGTAGTAACGGCGGAGGTGCTCCGCGTTCCAGGCGCGCGGGACTTTAGATCCGTCGAGTCTCTTTAAGTGATACGTCCCATGGCCCACTTTTTCTTGGACTTCGTAGGGGCCTTCCCAGTTGGGTCCGAGGACTCCTACTCCCGGATCCTGCGTAGCAGGAAATACTCTCCGTAGGACAAGGTCCCCAACTTCGAATGCACGGCTCTGGACTCTCGTGTTAAAGTGTCGGGCTATCTTGCCTTGGTACATTTTTAGTTGGACCTGCGACTGCTCCCGGAGCTCTTCGATCATGTCTAAGGACTCCTGGAGGAGGGCATGGTTCCGGGTAGGATCGTAGGTGTCTTGCCTGTGAGAGGGGATCATAGTTTCTACTGGGATGACGGCCTCGCAACCGAAGGTCATGGAATAAGGCGTGTGCCCCGTCGAAGTTCTCTCTGTTGTGCGATAAGCCCAAAGTACTCGCGGAAGTTCTTCCGGCCAGTGAGCCTTGCATGCTTGGAGTTTTTTCTTCAACGTGGTCTTTAATATTTTGTTTACAGCTTCCACTTGTCCATTAGCCTGGGGTCTGGCGACTGCGGAAAAGCTTTTGATAATTCCATGCGAAGCACAGAAGTTCGTGAAGTGTTCACTGTCAAACTGCTTTCCGTTGTCGGACACAATTTTCCGTGGAAGCCCAAAACGACACACTATATTCCTGATGACAAAATCCAGTGCTTTTTTAGATGTGACCGTGTTCATAGGTTCAGCTTCAGCCCATTTGGTGAAGTAGTCTACCGCGACTATGGCGTACTTCACTCCACCCTTTCCAGTGGGGAGGGAACCTACTAGGTCAATGCCCCAAACGGCGAACGGCCAGGGGCTGGTCATTAGGGTAATTTCCGTAGGCGGCGCTCGCGGAACCTTGGCGTACCTCTGGCACTGCTCACACTTCCTGACATAATCCACACAATCCTTCTTCATGGTGGGCCAGAAGTATCCTTGTCGAAGGATTTTTTTGGAGAGGCTCAGCCCGGAGGTATGATCGCCACAGAAGCCTCCGTGAATCTCATGGATGATGGTGCTGACTTCGGTTCCGGCAACACACCTAAGGAAGGGTATGGACAACCCCCTGCGGTAAAGCTTTCCATCCATAACCACGTAGCGGGGAGCTTGATACTGGAGCTTCCTTGCGTCAGCTTTATCGGTGGGGAGTTCTCCGGTGGTGAGAAATCTGAGGATGGGTCCTATCCAGGAGTGGGAATGGTCGATGATGGCGTTTATCCTTCGCGTCTCAGTACTGGGGGCTTCTAAGTGCCCGATGGGGACTAAGCCATACTGTTCAATCTCCGGGTCCGTTGCAAGCTTGGCCAGCGTGTCCGCAAGTGAGTTCTGGTCCCGGGGGACCTGGCGGATTTTGTAGCCTTTGAAATGCTGCAGTAGGTCGCGGGAGAGAGACACGTAGGCAGCCATCCTTTCGCCTTTCGTCTGGTATTCCCCGGATATTTGGTTTACCACAAGTAGGGAGTCGCTGTACACTTCGATTTTTTGGGCTCCGACTTCTCTGGCCAGTCGTAACCCAGCTAACATGGCTTCGTGTTCTGCCTCGTTGTTGGATGCTGGGAATGCGAAACGGAGGGCGCTCTGGAGCTGATGCCCTTGGGGAGATATTAGGATAACCCCCGCTCCAGCTCCTTTTTCATTTGAGGCTCCGTCTACGTAGACCTTCCAGGTGGGAAGTTCCGGGACAGGATCTTCTGGGAGGTCATTCATTCCCGAGCACTCCACAATAAAGTCCGCGAGAGCTTGACCTTTTATGGAAACACGCGGTTGGTAGTGGACGTCGAACTGGCTTAGTTCCATGGCCCACTTAAGCAATCTGCCAGAAGACTCGGGCTTCTGCAGGACTTGTCGGAGAGGGTGGTTGGTGAGTACTTTGATGGTGTGCGCCTGGAAATATGGCCTCAGCTTCCGTGAAGCGATCAGCAAGCAGAGGGAGAGTTTCTCGATCATCGAATATCTGGACTCGGCGTCCAATAACCTCTTGCTTACGTAATACACAGGGAGCTGGATACGGCCATCTTCCCGGACGAGAGCGGCACTTACTGCGTGCTCAGTCACAGCTAGGTACAAGAACAACGCCTCTCCTTTGACCGGCTTGGACAGAATGGGGGCTCGGGTTAAATGTTCTTTGAGGTGTTGGAAGGCCGCTTCGCATTCGGGGGTCCACTCGAGCTTCTTGTTCCCTCGCAGAACATTGAAGAAGGGGATACACTTGTCGGTGGCCTTGGATACGAAGCGACTGAGAGCAGCTATCCTTCCGGTAACGCTCTGGACATCCTTATGCTTCCGGGGGGAAGGCATATCTATGAACGCCTTTATTTTTTCAGGGTTGGCTTCCACGCCGCGGGAGCTGACAATAAAACCGAGGAACTTCCCAGACGAGACCCCGAAAGTACATTTCTTTGGATTTAGTTTCATCCCGTACTTTCGGATCACGGCGAAAGCTTCCTCAAGGTCGTTACTGTGGTCCCCGGAGGTCTTGGACTTTACCAACATGTCGTCCACGTACACCTCCATGTTCCTCCCCAGTTGGTCCTTGAACATTCTGTTTACCAGACGCTGGTAAGTCGCCCCAGCATTCTTCAAACCGAAAGGCATGACCACGTAACAGTAGACACCCTTATCCGTGAGGAAGCTGGTGTGTTCCTGGTCCGCGACATGCATCTTGATCTGGTTGTATCCGGAGTACGCATCCATGAAGGATAAGAGTTCGTACCCGGAAGTAGCGTCCACCATCTGATCGATTCGCGGGAGAGGGAAACAATCTTTCGGGCAGGCCCTGTTTAGGTCCGTGAAGTCAATGCACATTCTCCAGGACCCATCGGGTTTCGGGACCAGAACTGGGTTGGCCAACCACACGGGATAGTGCGACTCCTGGAGAAATCCTATGGACATCAATTTGTCCACTTCAGCTTTGACGGCTTCGGCTCTCACTGGGTCCAGCGGCCTCCTCTTTTGGCGAATTGGAGTTGCAGCTGGGTCTATGTTGAGTGCGTGGCACGCAACATTGGGATTAATCCCCGTCATATCAGCGTGGCACCATGCCAGGATATCCTGATTATCCTTCACAGTGGCCACGATCTTATCTCGAACGGCCGACGGCAGGTTTTTCCCCACCTGAATGACCTTGGTGGGTTCTCCCGGATTGAGGATCACCTCTTCGACTTCCTCCATCGGCTCTATTGCTTTCTCGATTCCCACTCTTGGGTCGAGTTCGTCAAAGTATGCCTCCTGAGCATCCCTAGTTTCTGGCAATACTTCCGCCAAAGGAATGGCAGCAAACGTCTCTCGGACCGTGTAGACGGATCGGACGGAGACGTTATAACAGATCCGTGCACTTCTTTGGTCTCCTCGGAGGGTGCCAATACGCCCATCGTCGCAGGGAAACTTCAAGCATAAGTGACGTATCGAGGTTATGGCCCCACAATCGATCAGGACCGGTCGGCCTAAGATGGCATTATACGCCGTGGGGCAGTCGACCACCACGAATGTGCTATGCTTGAAGGCACAAGCGTCGCTTTCTCCTCTGAGGGTGACCGGAAGTTGAATTTTGCCTAATGGCATGAGTGCGTCCCCATTGAAACCTTGAAGCTGGATGGGGCATGGGGCCAGGTCCGTCTCGGTCAATCCGATCGCGTGGAAGGCCGCTTTGAAGAGGATGTTCACGGAGCTTCCGTTATCGATCAAGATCCGTGAGACCTTCTTATTGGCAATCTGGGCTTCCACTACGAGGGGATCGTTGTGGGGGAAGTGCACATGTCGAGCATCGTCCTCCGTGAAGGTGATGGGAAGATCCATCATTCGGGGACGTTGAGCAGGTGATTGGACCAAAGCGCACATCTCCTCGGCGTGCTCTAACTCCTTCAAGTACCTCTTCTGGGAGTTGCGGGTACTTCCGGCAAGGTGTGGTCCTCCGGAAATGGTGGCGACGTGTCCGTCAACGGGTGGCGGAGCAAGGCCGGGTGGATATGGGTTGCCTGGTCCTGGAGCCAACAAGGCAATGGGCGCCGGAGCGGGTGGAGCAGGAAGTGCTGGGAACTGAGACCCGGGAGCTTGGGGGTGACCGGCTCCAGGAGCGCTAGCGGCCCCCCTCTGTCCCGGGGAATATGCAGCTCCGTGAACCACCCCCTGTCCGGGATAGATTATGGGTATTCTCACCCACTGACCGAGGTGTCCCGCTCTTGCCAGGGACTCGATCTCATCCTTCAGCTGAAGGCACTCATTCGTGGTGTGCCCCACGTCTCCGTGGAACTCACACCTCTTATTGGAGTCTCGCGGACGCCTTCCTCCGTGAGACACTTTCGGGGGCTTCCTGTAGTTGACCATATTACAGGTCGCCCGATAGACATTCTCTCGCGAGTCTATTAAACTGGTATATTCCGTGAACTTGGGCTCATAATCCTTTCGGGGTTTCTTTGAATGGTCTCCCCGGTTGGAGTTTTTTCCGCTTCGTTTGCTCCGCGATTGGCTCAAACTTCGTTCCGGGGCTTCCGCTTGCGGCTGCGGCATGCTAGGAGCGATACTACATCCGGTTTGTACCGCTCCATACCCAGAGAAATGTGTTTGACCCGGCGTCTGAGCAGACGCGGAAGGCCCATACACACTCGGAGTGAATCGGGCTCCTGGAAGCGTGAGGACTGGTGCGGGAGCTTGCGAAGCAAAGCTCGGCGCAGTCACGGAAGGGGTTGGAGCCGGGGGAACTCCAAAGGCTTGCTGGTAGGCATCCTCAAGGTTGATGATTCCCTGAGCTTTTGACATGAATTCGGACAGGGTTTCTGCCCGTCTCCTTTGCATTTCCCCCCATAGCAGGGAGCCGACAGTAAGGCCCGATTGAAGGGCGATCAGCTTCATGTCATCGCTGACCTTGGTTTTTGCAGCAGCTTCCATCATTCTCTGAATGAAAGCTTTGAGGTTCTCAGTGGGTTGCTGTTTGATGTTGGTTAAGGAACCAACCTCCATGTCGTGGTCGCGGGCAGCAATAAACTGCCTCCTAAACGCGGACTGTAGCTCCTTCCAACTGTGGATTGATCCGGGAGCTAATCTTTTCCACCAGTCCTCCGCAGACTTGGTAAGGGTGAGTGAGAAGCACATGCATTTGGCGTCCTCACTGACGCGCGCCACTTGCATCATTTTATTGTATTTAGCTAGGTGGGTACGCGGGTCTGTCCTCCCATCATATAATTCTATGTGAGGCATTTTGAAGTTATCCGGGAGGGACGTTTCCGCGATCCTCCTAATACATGGTTCCGGGTCTTCCTCCTCAGAATCTGACAGGGCCCCACTTTGCTTCCGGACCAGCTTGGTCAAGGCAGCAATCTGTTCCTCGAGCCTCTTCGTATCACTTTCCGGGAGGTCACGTCCCCGGAGCTTGTCATTAATATGATTTCGGAGGTCATCTCCGCGAGGCCGGGCTTTTTCCCCTTTGGCCTTCTCATACTTGGCCTCCAACCTTCTTCTTAGGTCCACCGTGGACCAGCTATCTTCGGAGTGCGAGTTCGCAGCCCGACCGTCCTGATTGACGGAATCACTGGGGCGGTTGTTCCTTCCCCTAGGCCTGGGTGCCTTAGCACCGGGCCCTTTAGGCACAGAGTGCCCCCTTGGGGCTGAAGGGCGTCTGGGCTTAGGAGCGCCAGAGACCTTCTGCGCGCGGGGGGGGCAGTCGGCCTGGTGATTCGCGCCTTTAGGAGGTGCAGGGGCGTCAGCGCGCACAGGCTCTCCCACTTTTTCTTTGCCCTTGTTAGGGGCGGCTTTGGATGGTCCAGCAGCGGCTGGATCCGGCATGGGGGCATCAGCACCACCTCGAACAGAGGTATCCTCGTCCGAGTCGCCTAGATCTCCGAACTTACTTTGGAGGCGTTCCATCATGCGTTGCATTCTTTCGGAGACGCGCTCCTGCTCAGCAAGCTTGGCCTTAGTGGCCACCAGTTCTTCGGCTACTTGGACCAGTTCTGGGTCCTTCTCATAGTAGCAGCCGTCCTTGTAATAACCGTCTTGGACATACTCTTCTTCGTCTTCTAAGTATGTTGTATCTTCGGTACTGACCTGATCCTGGCGGGATGTCGGGTCTTCACCTTGGTAGTCTAAGGGTTCGCTTTGCACCACATCTTCCATCACGGTATCGGGGTTGACCGTAGCATTTTTGTCAACAGCGGATTTTCTCGTAGTCACCATCTCTTTAGCACGAAGTGAATACAAAAAACGTACACAGAAAAAGAGCTGACTAACAACTTCCTACATCTCTCAATGAAAGCACCAAAATGTTTACCGAGTTTTTCGGAAACGAATAACTAACGGAATAATAAAAAGATAAGAACTGTAGAAATGCTGAAATATAACTAAACAAACAGCGTTTTTACGTGGTTCAGGCGTTAACAAGCCCTAGTCCACGAGTCGATGTTATTATACTTGAAAAAGGTTACAGTAAGATGGCTGGTGCACAAGAACTTCACACACTCACAGTGTTTCTCTCGGGTTCTCTTGAAGAAGATGAAGCTAGAGAGATTTTAGTAGAGTTTTTGCTATATGATTTTTTCGTCCCTCTTCTTGTAAAATGAAGGGGTCTTTATAGCTAGGGTTTTGGATTAGGGTTTTTCTCTACGTACATGAGTCTTAATTACACCAGCCATAAATAGGGGATACAATTACTGTAGTAGCATGGCTACCAGACTCTATGTGGGTATATTTACGTGAAAGTATGGGGAACACACAAAGTCAGCCGTCTTTTCCAAGTTGTCAGCGGAACAGTAGGCGAAAAGGTACCCTTAGGCGTGCTGGGATGTGTGCGGCTTTGACCTGACGGGCGTGTCAGGCGGGATCCTGTGTCAGGCGGATATCATTCCAAATATGCCTCCTCCAGGACTCGACCGTTTGGCTTTGTTCCGTGCGAGGCACGGAACTGCTTCCGCGGAGACCACTCGAAGAGCTTCTCCTGGAAGGAGTTTCCCCGAAGGATACCCCTTCGGGATTCCGGGAGAGTTGACGAGTTTCCGTATTGTGTTTGCTTGGGAGAGTAATCCGGACACCAAGCGGGAGAGGTGAAGCCTTTCTGTATATCCGCGAGCTCTGGTCACCTATCGTGAAAGACATCGATAATTCTGCTTCCCCGAGGCCATCAATCTAAACGCTATCCGGAAATCTGGATAACAAAGACCTCTTTCTATTTTTAAGGCCCTTGAGTGGGGACATTGGGAAAATATATGGCCACCAGACTATGCCAGCAACTAAAACCTTGTTACTAATGTACAAACACTTCGGTTACCCCCAAAACACAGGTAAAAATTGCATCTTTTTCAGGGAAAATCAAAGAAAAATGTAATAGCTTTAGCTTATAAAAAAAGCTAAAGTAACAGAGTTTTCTAGACATTACAAGTGGGAATCCCCTTGCAAAGAGCCCAAGACCCACAACAGAAACCAGTGGCACGATTATAATAGGACTAAATAAGCCATTTATGAAGAAATTTTTGCTCTTTTGGCTAGACTATACACGGATATTTTTCTTTTCATAATGTAAAATTTTATTGTCTTATTCTTTGTGGCATTTCTAATTTCTAATTCATGTTGATTGCAACTTATAGTTTAGTCCCTTCACTTATCTTTTTTATTCTCTCTTTTCAATCTGAATATGATTCAAACCACTTGTAAAAAAATGTGACTGAAATTAATTGTATAGTTTCATGATTCCATCCTTGAAACAAAGAGTGCAATAAATATAAAATATGTAGACTTCAGCAATTGATGATTTCAGATTTTTAAGAACAGTAGACTTTTTTCTTTCTTCTTCTTTTCTTATTTGGTCTTATTGAATAAATGTAAAGTAAGTATAGACTTGGAAATTCTTATCACATTAAATAGAAATAAAAAAGAGGAAAACTCAATAAAATGCGTGTTGCATATCTAAAACCAGAAAACGAAATTGAATTGAACTTACTTTCTGCTGCTTCTGCAATTCTTCTCACAAACTTAGAGTTTACGACACTAATGTACATTTCCTGGCCTAGATACCACGAGTTTAGATTTTCTGTTCAAAGGTTCCACATGCCACTATTGTCTAGAGAAATCAAAATTGTTGTCCAAGCTCTGGGAAAGACTTGTAACCAGTTGAAAAATCATTCTGTTAACAAGACATGATTCACTTCTGACAGAATATGACTCTTGATTAAGGGAATTCTGGTGCAACGACTCAAGAAAATATGAGCTAAATATTAAGCTAACTAAATGCAATGCTACAGAGCACACACCACCAAAAATATAATAAAGAAACAAAACAGCAATAGAAAAATCAATCAGCAATAGCAACATCAAATGTCAAAATAAAGTTACATATTGTATTGTACTAAGATAAATACACTTGAATAATAAAAAAAATAGAAAAAATAAAGTATTAAGCATGCTTATATGTCCAAGAATAAATCTGCTAAAGCACTGCGCTTGATATGTTCACCCTTCATGGCAACATCTGTGAAAATAATCTGATCTGGTTGTACACCTCTTTGAACAGCATCTGGAACACCAATAGTTTATCAGTCACTAATTTATCTTTCCTTTGTAAGATAAATACCCATTACTACATTATGAAATATAAATAACAAAGAAGAATTCAAATATTATGCATGTAAGTGATTTATCTTGAGAAATGGTAAAATGGCAGTACAATTGTAGAGTCTCGACTCGCCAGCAGCAGGAAATTTGAGAAGCCAAAGTGCACTATTTGGTACTCGCTTAAGGATGTTGCACCTGCATTTATCGACACATGAATCAGTATAGTTATTGTTGTGATTCAATCAATTCAAAGTTATGCAAATATAAACACTCGACTAACCATGTATTGAAAATATCAGGATCCATCTTGTATAGCTGGTTAAAACAAGCAAATATAAATTTGTCCTCAGGTAACCCATAGCTAGATCTCTTGGGTTGGCAGTTTGGGTCTAACACATCACAATTTTTCTGCAAGAGAAGCATGAAGTAATGTTGTCACAGGAAAAGAAAAACTACTTTGACTAGTACTAGACAACAGTAGCAATAATGTGAAACATAATTCCAAAGCTATGAACTAAGAATGAAATTATAGTTAGGTAAAGGAAATACCTTCATATCGTCCAAGGCCTCAAATGATTTTGCATTGGCATGATGACACTACTAGAACCATAAAATGCTCTCCACTTGCAAATGTAAAAGCCAATTAAAATCATCCCACAAGTTACAGTGCGCAGGAGAGATGTCACTTTCAGAAAATGAAGCATCTTCTACTAATCCTTGAGAAACTGGAGTTTTAATGAGGTTTTCATGGCTAATTCTTGGAGGATTTGATTTGGTTACAGTGCGCTTTATGGATGTCTTCCAAGCAACATGTTCACGATTGAGCTGAATGACCAAAAACAGAGAAACATAACTCAGAAGTTCATATTGTGGTGTGCAAAGAGGAGAGATTAAACACTAATTTTGGAAATCGATGGTGAGATAGATGATATAGCATAGAGAGTACCAGTTGTTTTTCAAGAATGACCTCTCTCTTGTGTCCTACACTGCAGTCAGTAAAGAAAAAAAAAATCAGTGGAATTAGATCAATCACAACAATCGGGGAATAGAAAACACATAATATAAAGGTGAATATAGCAAGGTCAATCTCTATTAAATATATCTTCGATTGTATATTTAGGAAGGCACCACTAATTAGTAAATAACTAACTTCATGAGCTCTAACAGCAATTCAATCTACAACTTCTCATTCGGTTTTGAGCACAGGAAACCAATTATTATGAAAATAAAGAACCAAAGATTTATTGCATCTAGAGATGAATCTATAACCACCAAGGAATGTGTAAGCTCATTAAAACGCTAGTAAATTAGAAAATAGGTTCAAAAGCTGATAAGAACTTGACCTGATACCACCACCACCAGCTGGTCCATTGGTATATAATGCTATAATGTCTCTAGTAAATTGGACTGCATGTTCTTTCAGGTCAAATAATCCATCCATACACAACCTTACATCATTACTAGCGGCTGAAGATGAAGTGTCATCACCAATGCTAGTTGCTTTCAGACTATCGACGCCAATTATATAAGAAAATACAGAACTGTTGATGCCAGGCAATATTTCTTCCAACCATGATCTGACCTAATAAAACATCAAAAATAGATTAATACAATGCAAACACTCAAAAATTCATTTTTTTCCCTCATTTGAATTGTTTTATTATATAATAAATAAATAGTCGTGGCAAAATCTTAAAACTTATCCACCAGGAATTCTGTAGCCTTTGCACGTTTAACACATTCATATCCTCCATAAGATATCTCACCCCATCCTTTCCAACCACAACCCTGAAAATTTTGACAACAGCACATTAGTATAACCACAGACGAAGGAACAAAAAAGGGTTTTCTATATAGAGCAAAAATATGGTTAATGTTAACTATTGACAGAAAGAAAGGAGAGAGGAAGATCACATGTCACAAGAGAAATATATGCTTAAATAGTGAAGGCAAACACTATGATAAAAGGTTAACTCCTTCCTGATAGCATAATCTTAGGGAATATGACGCTGGCTAAGATGGTAAAAAAAAACAATAGCTTGAGCACTTCAAATGACTTAAATTTAAACAAGCACAGAGACATTCCAAACATCTAGGCCAATGATGCAATAAATGTAACCAATTACACTGGATATGGTATTAGTGCTAAATTAACTAAGAATCAATTGCATTGACTGACACCAACAATCCTTATTTTATAAGAACACAAGCTATTAGTACCACCAAAGGATAACGATCTTGGAACTTATGAGCAGTCTTTGACCAAAGCAAGCGATAAAAGAAAAGAGTGGCTCCCATATTTGCATAGACTATTGAAATCAAGGTATTTCAATGGTAGCAATAGAAAGATGAGCTCTCTTTAGTGATTAAATATGCACCAGAGCTCCAAATAAAACTTTCAAGTACAAGCATGGTACACAGAGAGAATAAACCTCCATTTGCTGCTTATGTATTACATAATGAATTAGCCAAAAACATTAAAAGCATCACCTTTGGAATCAATTGCAGGAGTTTTTTAGGGACCGAACCAGCAAAGGATTTTTCTCCAACACAAAGAACCTTGCAACTTGACAAGGGAGAGAATGAAACATTCTGAAGATCAATAATCTGCATTTAAGGAAAAATAGATAACGATCTCAGTCAATTATTGTTCTCCCATTTCATTCGGAATAGAACTATACGAACACAAACTTACCACATCACGGGTGACATAGCTACTGGGGTCCCTAATTTCATACAGAAGTTGTTGAGCACAAGTACTGAAATTTAAGACCCCACCACTATGTTCTGCCTTTGCTACACATACTCTTCCATCAGAACTTATTTCAGCATAAGGATGTGACAAATCAAGGAGCTGAGACATGGACATGTCCTGATATTTGTCACCTAAAAGAAACAAATACATAGCACTATGACCATATATATATATTTATATAAGAAGCGTTGTTGTATAAACAATAACAAAAAAGAAGAAGCTACACTTTTTCCTTCAAAGCCCCCTTTTTTAACGTTGATTAAACTAAATTTACAGGTCACCTGGATGCATGAAGTATCCCCCAGTAAGTTGACAACCACACTCCAGAAGATGGCCAGCCAGAGACCCTTGTGCTAGAAGTTCTAAATTGTCCCATTTCCAACCTAGTTCATATATCTATTCATACAACAGAAGAATCCTTTAGAAATTATCCTGTCTAAATCAAACCATGACACAATTAGTAAAGCAAAATTCTAGTTATGTTGCTCACAATCAAGAGATGTGATGAAACTTTTAGGTAAAATTACCCATTCAATGATCTCACTACCCAATATTACAATCTTTCCAATAACAGTTTTACACAGATAGATAAGAAAGGAAGAAACATTGCTGCTTTTTATATTTTTATAAAGCAAACCTTTTTTTTTTACTTGGAAAACTTGGAAATATCTTAAGAGTAATTAATTTTGTATGAGAATAAACAAAATGCATACATTGGCGCCAAAATAAGGCAGCATCTGCAACACGAGAAGTTATTACTACATTAGGTTGGTGCTTTTCCAAACATTCAACAATGGGAGCTGCTCCAAGATATGTGCTAATACCCTTCATCAATCATACTAAAAAGGTAAGGTCCAACATCTCAAAAGACCACATAAAGTTGACAATACTATAAATTGCTAATGGGTCACAATCTTAATTTACAGCAAATAGATATTTCATGAACAATTTGCAAAAGGGTACCACAGACTGGTACAGGTAACATTTTACAGTGAAAGAAACAAGCACAATTATATCAAACTTTAGAGATGCAAATATTATTTACCAATCAAAGTTACAATTAGAGGTAGTAGAACCTTACACCTTCCATGCTATGTGATTTCTCATGAGGTGATCTCGAACCTACATAGACAACAAAATGTAAATTTTGTTAAGATATATAGTACTTATTGTTATCCAATTAAAATAAAGACATAAGTAAATCATAAAACATTCCTTGATTTAATTGAATGTTGTGTAGCACTTAGTGTTCATAAAGTCTTCAACGTATTATCTGCAATTCACCAAGTACCTCCTAAAAGTGACTTGAAATACCTGCTTTGCCAACAGAAACCTCATAAGCAACACCAACAGATACATTCAGTCCCAGGCTGCTGGCTATTTCTACAACTTTTTCCTGTGCACCAAATGGATCCACTGCCCAGAAAAGGAAACAATAGTAAGAACATTTATCTATAAGACTAATTAAAAAAACCAAGTTTGCTTATTGCATAGAATTTCATTTTGTACTCTTACTTGCACCCATGTTTGTGATTACGCAAACTCCCCTTTCCATAGCTATAGGTAAAATCACACGCATCGAATATGAAACTACACAATCATTGCAAGAAACCACTAGGAGACATCTAGGATTATCATACAAGTCAATAAGTGTTAATACAAATACAATACAACTGTGGAAACATAAAAGGTCCAAAAGAAAGGAGTTTACTAATAAACAGGTTCTCCTGCAGCAGTTCCTAATTTCTCTCACTTTCACAATTTATTGTTGTCAGTCATTAAGATTCATTCATTATTCCAAAATCTCAAAACTCCAAAATAATGACCAAATAATGGGTGTTCATAGCATTGCAAAGAGATATAAGCTTCAAATGACCATGTATAATAGAGGAAACCAGAGTAAACATTAAAAAAGACTGTAGTCTTCATTTAGATGTTTCCTATGAAATGTAACAATCAAGTTTCAAGAACAGATAAAACTTATACAAGAAAAACACATCATAACCGCTAAAAGCAACAGAGACTTACTCCTTGAATCGTAACCATCACCCCCTGACATCATAACCTGATACCAATTAGCAAGGGTGCGTTCTGCTAGGCATTCGAGTACAAGATAATTAAGTTCTTTCACTCTTTGACAGTCGAACAAATAGGTCTTGTCCGCTGGAAGGAAATTGTCGAATATCATAAAGATCTCCAAACCAGACGACGCAGCCACTGCCTTCACCTCTGATATCTGAGTTTGTATAAGCCGTACAGGAAAAATTGCTCAGACATTTAGCCCTACATTCCCGTAGATTCATACTCTTGTTCACCCATGTATGTTGAGCCTCCAGCAACTTCCAACCAGAAAATTTCAAAAAGAAGTGATAATTTGGTTAGTTTTTCATTCTTTTCCAGCAACCAAACAGTTGTTAAAACCAAAATACTCCGAGAAAGTAAAGAAAAGAAGAAAGTACCTGCTGTATCCGAGACTCTTCATCCAGTGCCTTCTTTCGTTGTTCCTCATATTCTTCTTCTTCTTCTTCCATCTTCTTCCTTTTCATCTCCATGGCCTCGAGCCAGGCCTTCTCCCTCTCCTTGAATTCCTTCCTCTCCCTCTCAGACCTCTCCGCATCTTCCTTCTCGTCAAATCGACCACGCCATTCTCCGATTCACCATCGCCACTGCATGTTTGTTGAGCTCTACACTGAGAGTGATTTGGGCAAAGAGTGACTTGGGCAAGATAGAGGAGAACACGAGAGAGAAGTAGAAAAAAAATAAAGATATATTTTTAGTTTCCCTCTAAATAAATTCACTCACCCGCCAACACTATAACTCATTTTATATCCCATTCACATGTTGCCCAATATAATACACTACCATAATACTTTTTTATTAGTATTATATTCATGTGTTATGGAAATGAGTATTTGGTGTAGTGAAGGTACAAGTAAGCAAAGCATATCGTTAAAAGATATGTAAACACATGAGCAAAATAAGTGAAAGCATGCTTGGGCAATTAGAGTATTTTTCAAAATTTTGATATTTTGTTAAATCAAACCAAAGTGCTATGCTAAGTTCGGTCATGCGAACAATTAGATGTTATAATAATATGAAAATATATTGTAACATCAAAGCGATCCTTTTACACCGCAAGCAGTAACTGCTTGGATGTAATTGTTCAAAAGTAAAAACTGCCCATGCAACAAACCAAAAAATCATATTGTCTTTACATCACGACCTGTAGGTCGTGTAGTTAAAAAAAAAGAAATATAAAAGGAAAAAACTAAGGAGCTTGAGGAGCTGGAGGATCCTGGGGAAGGTTCAAGTTGACAGCTTCATTATCTGTACCCTCCATCCCGGCAGCCAGCGAGATTTTGGGGGAAGCAGGGACCCTCGATCCTTCTTCTTCACCCAGTTGAGCAACACAGTGAGCCAGCTCAGCTTCCCTCGCGTTCTCAGGAAGATAATCAAAATTGGCACCCTGATTGTGCTTCCAGAAATCATAGAAGCACCTCAGGGTGGCATTTTTGTACCTCTCTAAGTTGGCGGCGTTAGTTTTCTCCAAGTCCTTAACTCGATCATCCATGTCTCTGGTTTCTAGCCTGCTCGTGATCAAGTCTAGCTCGAGCTGCTTAGTCACTTTATAGTTAGAGCGGTTGGACTCCTTGTATTGGTCCCTCAGCTCGCGGGCTTTTTCCAGAGACTTCAGCTTCTCCTCCAACTCCTAATGCAGTTGCCTGTCCTCAACAACTTTGAGTTCGTCCTCGTGCCGTTGATCCGAGGTCCTGGCCTGCTCGGTGACTGCACCCAGGCGGATCCGGCTGGTAGTAAGGGTTAGCATGGTCTGCATTCAGAACAAAAATTAGACAAACAGTAAATTACCAAAGACCTGATTTCACAAGGGGAGAAAACTTACACTAGTGAACTCATTCAGGGCTCGGTTCAGAATTGGGTCAACGCCCATCGTCTCCGTAGCCGCCATGGCCGCTCGGCAGCGTTCGTGCTTCGAGATTTTGGTGACCCTTTCCTTGATTAGCTTAAAGGCGCAACCAACCATCAAGTTCCCAGTAGAGGCGGGATCCTCTTGTTGAGGTTGGTCAGATGGGGCATTAGGAGAAATTTTCGACCCGGCCGCAGCAGATGGAGTCTACTAGTCTTACACTCATTCTTCGCCTGAGGCTCTTTGCTGCTCGTCCTCCGAAGGGCCTGCATTCCGGGTCTTCTTCGCCTGAGGCTCTTTGCTGCTCTCCCCAGTATGTCTCTTACTGGTTTTCTTTTTGCTTGGAGGGGCAGCAGTAACCTCTGGGGTGCTGTAAAGATCAAACACGTTGGTGGAGTCCATGCCTGAAAAACAAGAACAAAGACAAACAATGAGATAGCATGAATAAACAAACACATTACATCAGAAGAAGAAAACAAAGAGGATTGCAATGTCCTATACCCGAGCTATTATTACTGGTCGCTACACTACAGACTCTACTAGTCTTACACTCATTCTTTGACACGAAGAAGTTTGGCCATAATTGTGGAGCATATTTAAAATTTCCGTCCCCGTCAAATAAATGACAGGGAATTGGCAAATTTTTTAAAATCGAAATTACTATACCGTTGTCATCCGACGAGTCATCAGAGAGATCGACAGGCTCGGTGGCCTTCTACTTTACTTTTCCTAAGGGGGCCGAGGGCCTCTCTGCTCGAGGAGTGCTAGCAGGTTTCCTAATCGTGACCCTAGTCGGTCTTCTCCATGGAGGAGACACTTGAGGTTGCTGCTCGGGTTCCTCTTCGGTGCAAGCACTCCCTGCCAAAGGCCACCTCGTATCCGATTGAGGGGCCCAGAGGCCAGCCAACCTAAGGTTATCCTTTGTAACCAGATTCTTGACACTCTTCTCAGCATCTGGCATGCTGGCTAAGAGTGTCGATCTTGACTCCATTCCCGGAGTTGGGTTTGGTCGCAGCCACGGGCCTGGAAGACATCAAAAGTTTAAGACATTGTCGAGGAAAACACTAAATGAAGAGGTCAGCCAGCGATACAAAATTTTTACCTCCTCATGCGAAAGCCAGGTTGTCCGCGACCAAGTCTGCCGTAAGGAAGTACTCTTGATAGTACCTCCCCACGTTTGAGATGTGGGTCGTGTCAGTCAGGAAAGTGCATCCGTTTTCCTGATGACAAAGGTGGAAGAACCCCGTGCCTTCATGGTTGGGGTTAGATTTGAGGTCGAACAGATAGTTAACCTCATGAGGCGATGGCACGGGCCATTTTTTCTGGCTGTATAGGATATAGAGTGCAGCAAGCATCCTATATCCATTTGGGGTAATTTTAAATGGGGCAACTCCAAAATAGTTGGCCACCTCCTGAAAGAATGGGTGAAGAGGCAAGGTGGCCTCTGCCTTAATATGAAACCGCGACCAGGCGCTATAGGCGCCTCCAGGCAGATTGGCCCTTTGGTCTGGGTTGGGCTTGACTAGGGTCACCCCTGGCAGACATTATTTCCTTAAGTTGTTGGCGATCATTCTGACCGTCACCCTACTTTCAGAGACTACATGCCACTCGACATCTGGCTGAATAACGTGTCGAGGGCGGGCATGTCTTTAGATGTTTGGATCGGGAGCATTTTCATCTCGACCACTGGTCGAGGGACCATCAGCCGTAGCAGCAGGCTGATGAGGAGTGTCGGAGGTTTTTCTTTTCTGGGCCTTGGTTTTGGTGCGAGCCATGTTTCGGGTCAAGACTGGAGAAGTGTTTGGATTAATACGAGAAAAGGGAATATCAAGTATCAATGTGGAGGGTTGTTCTTCATCCTCGAGCAGTTGAGCTAGCAGATCATCGTCGATGGGCCTTTCTCCTCCCTACGGGTCTTGCATATAAACTGCAAACAGACAAAGGAGGAGATAAGACGCACAGCCTGGGAGCTGATGTTGAAAGTTGGAATAACGTTGCTCGCATCTATCGACCAACAACATTCTAACCGAAACACTAAGTTTTATGCGAGCAGTTTGAAAAACGGATCAAAAAGTGAAAGTAAAAAGTTTTTTCTGAAAAAAGCTTTTTCAACTCCAAAGGGGCGGGAAAAACCCAGTTTTTCAACTAGCCTAAAAATCAAATTTTTACTTCGATTTTACGCCCTAAACCCATGATCCTGACTATCAAACTGATTCCTAACTTATATAGAGCAAAAGTACACTACCCTATCAAGCATCAAACGGTATATGCAAAATCTTCACAAATTTCTACCTAAGAACACAAAAAGTTTCAGAGCACAGAAGCAGCATGCATGGCATCTCAAAGGGTTAAACGTCGAAGAAAGTTTACCTGAATGAAGATTAGAGATCCTGAAAGGGAGAAGCTTTGGGTTTACAGGCGAGAGATCCTCGGCAAAGCGTCTAAAACTTTAAAATCCTGGGCTCTGGAATATAGTTCTTGAGAGTTTTTGGCAAAAAGATGGCGTGTAAAGAGTTAAAAGAAGAATGTGGGGATTATTTATAGAGTTGAGGTGTGCCAAAAAGGGGTAATCATGAGTTACCTTTTTCAAGGCATGAGGGAGTGTAACAGCCGTCGGAATGGTTTCTTGAAAACTGAAAAGGCATGATTGGACGTGATTAGGTCATTGTTTTCAAGAACGCACGAGAGCTTTGCAAGATTTCGTGGGGCATACGAAAAGTTATTTTCCTAAGTTTACTTATTGCTAGTTGCGATAAATAAAATTGGGGGGAAAATGTTTATCCATAAATCAGCTGCTGGTGATGTGGAAAGGATTTTCGACACATGGTGGACACGTAGCAGAGATACGGCTCGCCTATCGACCAGCATTATTTCTACACGAAGAGATCAAGTTCCATATGCAACCAGTTTGGTCGCATACTCCGTTTATTTATGTAAAGATCTGTGCAGTTGTGATGATATCCGAGAAAATCTCTTCATTATGACTTGCAGATCCGATCATTAAGGATTGATATTATTTCCTAATTCATGTAACTCTTCCTGAGCCTATAAATACACAAGAGATAGCTTAAGGAAGGGGATCGATCTTTTTTGCTTGGAGAATTATATTATTATTATCCATCGTTGTATTGTTTTCTTCTTCGAAGGTCCGTGAAGCTCTGGAACCCTAGTTCTTTGATCACACCTTGGGAGCTCAATATTAATAATAGTATCAAGTGGACGTAGGTCATTACCAATCACTGGGGCCAAACCACTATAAATCCCTGTGTTCTTTATCTTTCCATTAGATTATTTTCAAGCTCTATATCATTTTCCTGTCGTTTCCTAGACTCCGTGTCTTTGGCCAAAATCAAGATCAACACAATGCTATCAAGCATATATCATATGTCAAATATCCAAATACAGGGCATTCATCATGCTTACTTAACATCGGTGACCTGCAGGGTTATTGCAGCCGCTAGAGATCCCTGAGTGGAAATGGGAAATGGTCACAATGGACTTTGTTACCGGATTACCACACACTCCGAAGGGGCACAATGCAATCCGGGTTATTGTGGATAGACTGAAAAAAATCCACACATTTCTTACCCATTAGGACAATAGACGGTGCAGATAAGGTGGCAGACTTGTACATTGCTGAGATAGTGCGATTACATGGGGTTCCCATCTCTATGGTGTCCGATCGAGATGGGCGATTTACCTCTGCATACTGGAAGAGAATGCAAATAGGATTGGCAACTAAACTCAAGTTTAGCACTGCTTTCCACCCACAAACAGATGGCCAGAGCGAATGAGCAATTTATACCTTGGAAGATATGTTGAGAGCTTGCGTGCAAGATTTTTAAGGTTCGTGGAGTGTAAAACTTCCATTAATTGAGTTCGCCTACAACAATACCTATCATGACTTGATAAAAATGGCTCTGTATGAGGCACTATATGAAAGAAAGTGTCGATCTCCAATCCACTGGCATGAGACTGGTGAGAGGAAATTCTTGGGATCAGAAGAGGTGGATCAAGCTACGGAGGACATTAGGTTGATTCATTAGAGGCTATAGACCTCTATAGTTCACCAACGCAAGTATGCCGATCGTCGATGGAGACCTTTAGAATTTAATGTTGGGGACAAGGTATTGTTAAAGATAGCTCCACTGAGAGGAGCTACAAGGTTCAGGAAAAAAGGCAAGTTGAGCCCTAGGTTCATAGGACCGTTCGAGGTTCTGGAGTGCATTGGAAAGGCGACTTACTAACTAGCCCTTCTGCCCATGTTCTCTAGAGTTCATGATGTATTCCATGTGTCAATCTTAAGGAAGTATGTGAACGAACTCGCTCATGTGCTAAGTTACGATGAACTTAGCATAGATCCTTAGCTAAGATATGAGGAAAAATCGGTCACGATTCTGGATCAGAAAGAAAAGGTATTAAGAAACAAAACAATACCTTTGGTAATGGTGCAGTGGTGTAACCAGGAAATAGAAGAGGCAACCTGGGAGACGGAAGCCAAGATGCGGGAGCGGTATCCCCATTTCTCTTGAGCTTCAGGGACGAAACTTTTATAAATTGTAGGTATTGTAACATCACGTGTTTTGAACAACCGTTAGTAGCCAGATGGAGCCGACGAAGAATTATGTGAAATATTAGTTTGATAAATGACATTATATGAATTTGGGATGATTAGTGAATTTTATAGCCGTTGTAATGATCCGATAATGGATCTAGCTTTATTCAAAGAAAGATTGGTCTCGGACAAAGGAATAAACTTGTTTACCCAAAAATGGCCCATGATGACGTGGCAGAATTGACCTACGCGTGACAGACATGTGGTGGCTTTAAATGAATATATCCTGCTCGGCCATCAGCTAGAAAGTTATTGGTTTAACAAGCATCGTACTTATGTGCGACCAGTCTGGTCGCATACTTTCCCTTATTTATGCAGTTCTATAATTATGTGTTAAATGTAATTTCTTTTATTGCCTAGATATGCAAGTCTTAATTGTAATTAAGGCCCACTGGCCCATGTAACCTTGTTTAGCCTATAAATAAGAATCAAAGGGCTCAAGGAAAGGGACTCTTTTTTTACTTTTCGATCTTTGAATCGTGAGAGAAAATTAGAGTGTGATTATTCACCGAAGTTCTAATTCTCCCAAGGCTTGTGAAACTCGTGAACCCTACTTCACTGATCACAATATTGGGACTCTACATCAATAAGAACAATAAGTGGATGTAGGTCATTACCATCCAATTGGGGCCGAACCACTATAAATCATATGTGTTGTTTACTTTTCCATTTGAATTTCTTCTAGTTTTCATCTCCTTTTATATTGTTTATCTGACTCTGTGTCGTTGACCGATTTGGGGGTCAACATTTTGGTGCTTTAATTAAGAGACTAATTCTAGACTATCAAGAAAATCAATTAGCTAAAACATCCAGGAAGACGGGATAGACTTCTGGCGCAGCATCCACCCAGCCTCCTCCACCAAATGTAGCTGAAGATGAACCATAGTTGGATTTTGAAGAAGAGGAAATGGATTCTGAAACCTTGAGGACAACACTGAATGTGTTGCAAGAGGAGTTGGCCAATTTGAGGGCCAATCAAGAGAATGCAGCTGAGACGTTGGCGTTGCAGCAAAGGGAAATCAAACGTCAACGCCAAGAGTTGAATGAGCGGCAGACGGACATGGATCGTCGGCAAAGAGATGCCACTACCGCCCTGGAAGCATCCATTCAGTTGGCCCGAGGACAAGCTGCACCGACTTCTCAACTGGATCGGCCAACAAGTGCACCATCACAACAAGGCCCAAACCCAAGTCCTCTGCTTCAGCCGGTAAGCCCTCAAAGGCCGAAACAACTGCCTACTGCTCAACAAGATATCCCATTTCAGGATCGTGAGCAGTAGCCACCTTCTCGCACTGGTCGAGATAATCCCCAACATCAAAGGCAGAATAGGGCTGGGCAGCCTCCCCGAAGCCCTAGACGCCCAACAGCTGAGGAGCCAAATCCACCGAGCAGGGGGCAACGTCCTTCTGCTAACAGAAGGAACATTGAGTCAGGCTCTACGGTCAGGGGCCCCCCACGGCATAATAATGCCCAGGGACCCACTGACCAATGCAATCCTCCCCCTGACACTTGGGAGATGCCAGCTAGAGGAGGAAATAGTGCGATCACCCAGTCGCATCATAGCCAGTCACATTTCAGAGACAACCATGATTACAACGAAGCTGATTCTGGTAGAGGGAATGCTTGTCGAGGGCAAGGAGAAAGAGGTGGAGAAAGGAACCCCCCACCAAGAGAAAATAGGCTTGCGAGCCAAAACACTGGGGGGGCAGCCTAGGCAGCCTAACATTTTTGATCGGTTAAGCGCTAGCAAGAAAAGGCACAGAGATGATGACTTGAGGGATGTGCTCAACGACAAGCATGAAAGGCACGATGAGTACGCTGGATACGGGGACTCAGTATCTCACGTAAATAAGTTTGAGAGACAAATTGACATCCAGAAGGTATCAGATGATGCTCACTGCAGGATCTTTCCAGCCACCCTATTTGGCATTGCTCAGGAGTGGTTTTTTAAATTCCCTCCTGCCAGCATAGTGTCATGGGAAATGTTCGTGAAAGAATTCTACTGGCAGTTCTATGTTGGTCGTGTTCACCCAACTGAAGCCAACCAGCTGGTCAAAATACGCCAGAAGGAGGGAGAATCCTTAAAGGAGTATGTCCAGCATTTTATGTGAGCAGCAACTGGAGCTAAAATAGTTGGTGATGAAGGGAAAATGATGGCCCTTTCTGCTGAAGTGAGGCGCCATTCTCCCCTCTGGAACAATATAAGGAAGAATGGGGTAAAGAGTACCCAAGAATTCCTTGATCGAGCAGACCGGTACATTAAACTCGAAGAGGCAATTGCCAACAAAGCGAAGTCGCCTGAGAAAGACAAGGGACCAAAAGAAGATTCCGCTAGAGCCGCCAACGGGTCGGATAAACCCAATGGCAATGGAAAAGGCAATGGGAACGGTAAAAATGGTGGAGAAAGGGCAAACAATGGGCCGTCGATGTCCGAGAACAAGTGCCCTACGGGAAACAGGTACGTGCCAAGGTTCACCAACTATACGACTCGTGTTGAAAGCAGAGCGGAGGTGTACCAAGCAACCAGCTCCAATGTTCCTTACAAGCAACTAGCGCCTATAGGGAAGGATATCTCCAAGAGAGATACAACGAAGTTTTGTCGTTTCCACAACGACTATGGTCATGACACTAATGAGTGTAACCAGCTTAAAGATGAGATTGAGTTCCTTAACAGACAAGGACACCTGAAGAGAGACGTACGAGCCACTGGAGGTTCTCAACGAGAGACTCAAGGAGGCAACGAGCAGGCGCTTGTACGCCAACGCTTGCCACCTTTACATCCAGCTCATGTGGCAGGTACATTGCTAACCATATGTGGCGGCCCACATCTTACAAGAGATAGTGGGAAGGCAAGGGAACGATACGCTCAGACCTTATGGCACGACCATGACATTGAAATGTTGAATGTGGAGGACCGAACTCCCAAAAAATATCGAACACAGGAAGAGCTAATAACTTTCCCTGAGCTTGATGCTCAGCATGTCCGATTCCCTCATTCGGTCCCTCTGGCCATGGACGTCCAGATAGCCAACATGATGGTTAAGAGGGTGTTAGTTGACACAGGGAGCTCAGTGAATATCTTGTACAAATCTTCATTAAAGAGAATGAAATTGTCAGTAAAGTACCTAGAGCCATGCAACCAAACCATTTATGGTTTTTCTAGCGAAGGTCTCGCGCCAACAGGGTCGATTAGGCTTCTGGTTACAGAAGGGACTGTGCCTACGAACATGACATTACTCACTACTTTTATAGTAGTTGATTATCCTTCTCCGTACAATGCTGTGATTGGAAGACCCATTTTGGTCGACCTGCAAGCTGTAACCTTGGTCTGGCACCTCGCCATGAAATTCCCAACTGACGTGGGGGTAGGATGCATGTTGGGGAACCAGCAAGAAGCGAGGGAATGCTATAATACCTCAATTACTAAGGAGAATAAAGGTAGATCGAGGGAAGTCACCGAAAAAGAGTTGTTGTTGGCCGATGAAATACAAGCCCAACCAGGTGAGTGCGTCACCAAATATGGTGTTGCCCGAAGTGAGGATAGGGATTTAGATCCTTGATTTGGGGATTTGATGAGGAAGTGGGACCAATCGAGGACCTCGAGGAGGTCCAACTCGATGAGACGGATCCGACCAAAAAAACTTAGAGACAACAACAAAACAAAAGTTGGTGGAATTTTTGAAGAAAAACCAAGAAGTCTTTGCCTGGTCGCATAAAGATATGGTTGGAATTGACCCGACAGTTATCAACCATGTCCTAAACATAGATAAAAGTTTTCCACCAGTACAACAGAAAAGAGGGCTGCTCGACAAAGATAGATCGAAAGCATTAAAGGAAGAAGTCGAGAAGCTAAAGGAGAATGGATTCATCAAGGTAGCGTTTTATCCATCGTGGGTTTCTAATTCTGTACTAGTAACCAAGCCAAATGGAAAATGGAGAGCATGCGTGGATTTTACGGACCTTAATAAAGCCTGCCCAAAAGATTGTTTCCTGCTCCCAAGGATCGACCAACTGGTCGATGACACTTCAGAGCACGAGATCTTATCATTCATGGATGCATACTCTGGGTTAAATCAAATCAGTATGCACCCACCTGATGAGGATCACACTAGCTTTCAGACCGATACAGGGCTTTACTGTTTCAAAGTAATGCCCTTCGGTTTGAAAAATGCTGGTGTGACTTACCAGCGATTAGTCAATCAAATGTTCAAAGAGCTGATCGGTACAAACATGAAAGTATATGTTGATGACATGCTGGTTAAGTCAAAGAAGGCAGAAGAACACGTAGGTGACTTGCAAGAGTGCTTCAACGTCTTGAACAAATATCAGAGGAAGTTGAATCCCCTCCAGTGTTCCTTCAGAGTTGGATCAAAGAAATTTTTGGGACTTATAGTAAACTCACGCAGTATTGAAGCTACTCCTGAAAAGATCAAGGCCTTGGTCGATATGAAATCACCAACAAAGATAAAAGATGTTCAAAGTTTAACTGGGAGGAACGCTGCTCTAAGTAGATTTATCTCCAAATCAATAGATAAGTGCATCCCATTTTTTAATCTACTTAGGGGCAATAAGAATTTCGAGTGGCCAAAGGAGTACGGATAGGCTTTTCAGGCTTTAAATTCTCATATGTTGCACCCACAAATTCTATCTAAGCCGGTTGAAAAGGAAACTTTGTTCATCTATTTGGCGGTCACAGAATATGCTGCTAGTGCTGTCTTGGTAAGAGAGGAGGAAAATGTGCAAGAAGTTGTATATTATTTAAGCAAAAGGCTAATAGAAGCATAACTGCGGTATCCTCCCATTGAAAAATTAGCCTATTGCTTGATCTTAGCCTCCAGAAAGTTGGGGCCATACTTTTAAGCTCACCCCATCACAGTACTAACCGAACAGCCCTTACAGCAAGTTTTGCAGAAGCTGCTGGTCGATTATTGAAATGGGCGATTGAACATGGGCAGTTTGATATTTCTTACTCACCACGAGCAGCAATAAAAGGACAAGCTCTAGCAGACTTTGTCGCAAAGCTCACTAGGCTTCCAGACAGTGAACAGATAGAAGAGCCTGAGCCTCAAAGCCAAACACTCTCTTGGAAGTTATTTAAAGACAGTTCTTCTAACGAGCACCACGCTGGAGCCGGAGTGATTTTGGTAACACCTGAAGGACATCGATTCCACTGTGCAATCAGATTTCACTTAACAACGTCCAATAACAAAGCCGAGTATGAAGCGCTGCTCGCAGGTTTATAATTAGCTAGGGACATGAACATAAAGTCACTTGAAATCTATAGTGACTCCCAGTTGGTGGTTAATCAAATTACTGGAGAATATCAAGCCTGGGGTCTGAAGAGGGTTGCTTACTTGAACAAAGCAAAGGATTTGTTGGTGCAATTTGAAAAATACACTCTGCAGCAAGTACCTCGTGACCAGAACTCAAACGCTGATGCTTTGGCCAAATTAGCAAGTGCGAAGAATGCTTACACCCTGAATATAGTGCCTGTTGAACGACTGTCCGTACCAAGCATCAAAGCAGAAGAAACCTCTCTTGTAATTCAGGCTGCAGATATGTGGATGACACCCTTCATTGAGTACTTAACGCATGGAGTGCTGCTGACGAATAGAAACAAAGCAAGAGCCCTCCAAAGGTAGTCTGCTTGATTTATCCTGGTCGATAGAATTTTATACAGAAGAGGGTACTCAATGCCAATCCTAAGGTGTGTCTCTAAAGAAAAGGCCAAATAATTAATGCTTGAAGTAAATGAAGGTTTCTGCAGGGATCACGCTGGGGGGCAGAGTTTATCGAAAAAAATCCTAAGGCAAGGGTACTTCTTGCCAACAATGAATGAAGACTCATTGAACTTTGTTCGAAAATGCAACAAGTGTCAGAGATTCTCCAAGATGCCACAAGCAGCCCCTAATGAGCTGAAGCAGATACAATGCTTGTGGCCATTCGCAGTGTGGGGAATAGATTTGATTGGGTCTTTGCCCACAGGAAGAGGCAACATCAAATATGTCATGGTAGCCGTTGACTACTTTACAAAGTGGGCTGAAGTTGAGCCACTAGCAACCATAATGACCAAGAAAGTGGTGGATTTTGTAATCAAGAACATAGTGTGTCACTACGGATTGCCAAGAAAAATTATCCCAGACAATGGTACGCAATTTGATAGTTATTTGTTCATGAATTTTTGTGAATGGCATGGGATTATCAAAAGCTTTTCTTCAATAGCTCATCCAGAGGCAAATGGATAAGTTGAGGCTGTCAACAAGACACTAAAAGATACTCTAAAGAAAAGGCTTGAAGAAGCAAATGGGACATGTCCAGAGCAGTTGCCTGAAGTCCTCTGGTCGTATAGAACATCGCATCGAACAGCAACATGCCATACTCCATTTTCCTTGGCTTATCGATATGAGGCTATGTTGCGTGTTAAATTAGATCTGCCATCACATCGAGGGATGGCATATGATCAAGACACTAATAGTCAATTATTGATGGAATCTTTGGATTTGGTCGATGAAAGGTGCGAGCAAGCCCAACTCTGAGTAGCAGCTTACTAGCAAAAGGTCGCCCAATATTTCAACTCTAAAGTATGCGAAAGAAAGTTTAATGTAGGAGATCTAGTACTTAGAAGAGTTTTCCTTAACACCCGCGATCAAGCTGCTGGAGTACTTAGACCTAACTGGGAAGGACCATACTAAATCGAAGAAGTCCTCCATCCAGGCATTTATAAACTTGCTTGCTTAAATGGAGATCTCATTCCTTGCTATTGGAATGGAGAACACATGTGCAAGTACTATCAATAAACAATTCTTCTTAAAGAATTGGCTTGTATTAATTTTACTTTTTACAAGTTTATGAACAAGGGTTAGTCAATCTTGTGACTGATCGCTTATAACTGTAAGATCATATTTTTTATCACTCGTACAAACACGATTGTCCATTTATTACGAGAAATAAAAGGGACTGTGCACAACCAGTCAATCTTTCCAACTATTGTATTTATTACAAGTATTTGCTCATTACGTGTATTGTTTTGCTATATTATCATTTTTTATAAATGTCTACTACAAGTAGTTATGTTCGAACAAGTCTTGGTCAAGGCAAGTGATGTAACGACCCGGATTTTCAAGACTCGATAATGCGGAAATATAAATGTTTTCATTTAACAAAATGTCTCAAAAACCCATAGAAAAAAAACTTTTTAAAAATTCGTATGGCCATACTTAACATTTAGTTACAAACATGTTTTATAAAGAGTAGAGTGAGCCTAGTTTAGGAAAACTACACAACATTTCCAAAAATAAAAAGGCTTCCCAAAAGGTTGGTCCACATGTACATTTGCAAGGAAGACTCCAGCGCTCACTGCTCTGCCTTGCCCTTGCACTTACCTACAACATGAAACAACTAGGTAAGCGAAAATGCTTAGTAAGATCAACTTTCAAACAAAGCAGGTAGAGAAATAGGGATCCGGACCCATCCGGACCCTACACAATCAATTTCAAGAACGCTAAAGCGTCCTGGCAAACTTATGGTCATGCCTGATAAGCAAGGATAAATTAATTCATAACTAGATAAAAAAAATCCTGCACTCAGAAAAATCCCAGAACAAGCAGATATATTATATCACAGCTAATTCTTATCAACAATTATACCCCTGCACTCAGAAAATCCCAGAGCAAGCAGATATATTATATCACAACATAATTCGAGACCAACGCTCGACAATTTCCAACAATTCATGCGTAACGCGCCCTCCAACATAATTGCTAATCTATAAAAGAGAACCGAGTCTCCACACTAAGATCTAGCCAATAAATATTCTCATCAAGGGTAACTATCGTGTTACCTAGGGCATCGCTACTTATCCAAGAGTGTAATCCAATTTACACGGTTTTACGGAGACTTCTATGTTAATCAGTGGTGCTGGTGAGCAGTTGCCCCTAGGGTGTTCAGCCTCACTCAATCTTGGCAACCCCTAGTGTCTCTAGGCACTCTCACTGAATGACCAATATTCACGGCTGCTATCCGGGAATAACTTATCAGAGGACTTGCTCGGATTCTAACCGTCCAATGATTAAGTAAGCATGAGGGCCCCTAGGTCCCATTTATCTTGGCGCCCCTAGGTTTAACCATCTTATCCTCATCTCATGGCCACTCGTCGCGGTAATGAACCGGACATAAATAAAATCAAGCAGTGTGACGGGGATCAACCGTCTAGGATATGACAGACTTCTACTGTTCATATTTTCTAAATCAGCACTCACTAGACTAACGTCTCTAAGCAACTTTCTATGACAGCCTATATATATGCATGTATCCGTATACTAACATACAAGACAATAGTCATTTCATGTTGTAGTCATACAATATAAGTTGACTTACTTGGAGTCCTTAGCGCTCAGCAAGTTTTCACCCTCCAATGTTCAGTCCAGTTACGCTTAGCCAATACTGTAGTTATCCATACAGTATACTCGGATTAATTATGGCACTCATAATTCATTATTATTATTTTGGGCAGTTTGGTCATTTTAATAAAAGTCATTTGTAAGGATTTATAATCCTTATTTGGTTTTAAACCTATTAAGGAAAGTCATACAAAATATTCGAGACTAAACCCTAAGTCTCGGGGAGACCTATCCTAAGGTCTCGATACCTAGGCTCGGGTATCACAATGGTATTTCCCCACAACCTGCTAAAAATCTTATTCTTTCAAGGTATCGCTATTAACCAGCACTTTCGACTAGTCGGTTAAAATATGTAAGATTTTAGCCGGCATTATATCCAGAAAATACAAATAAATTCCTTAATTATTTTTTTAAAGAAAATAAACTCTTTAAATTTTCCTTTTATTTTTCTTAAGGTTTTAATATCTAAAAACCGTTTTAAGAAAATTGCCTAATTTGTCTTAATTAGGAAAACCGTTATAAATTTCTCATCTTGACTAATTAATTTTCCAAAAGCAATTAATCAATTTTACTTACTAGAAAAATAATTCATTTAATTATTTTCTCAAAATATAGGGTTTTAAACCCTCTTTTAATTTATTAACTATTAATAAATTAAATCTCTTATTTTTAGAAAGAATAAAAACTCTTTAATAAAAATAATTCATTTAAACTCAAAGGGGTAATTTTAGTGAAAATATGATTTCAAGACTTACCAATTTATATCTTGAAATAAGCAAAATTTTACTTTTTACCTTATGTTCCAAAATCTCATTTTTACACTAAGTGTGAAAAACCTATTTTTCACATTTTTAACTACATACTTCGTTAGTTCATAACTTGAAATTTACTTACCCAATTGTTACCAAAATTTCCCAATTCCATTTTTGTTATGCCATTCAGGTCTTTGTAAAATCTTAGGTCAAAATGAGCATTTTTTATTGGTGAAATCATTTTCCAACAATGAGGTAAAAATGACCTATTTTCAAGTCCTTATTTTTTCCAAACTTTGACAGTTAATAACTTTCAAACCGTTCAATATTTTCTTACCAAATTTTACAGTGGAATAATAGGTTATGCCAGAAATATGTCCACAAAACTTTAGAAAAAACTGGGTTCATTTGCCCTATACAGTGGCTGTCCAAACTTGGTTCCGAAAATAAGAATACGAAAAAACTGTTTTTTACCTAAACTTTGAAATAGCATAACTTACTCATTTCTAAACATTTTTTAGTGTTTCAAAAGCTCAATTTTATGTAATCAACCTCAACAACATCACAGTACAATTTAATTTTACAAAACCAATATACAGTGGCTGCTTGACCCCTTGGAAGTCACAGCTCAAAACATGTTTTGTTTTAGGGTATCCTACAAAACCCTTGGGGGTTTTGGTTCCCATTTTCAAAAATCAATACACATGCATCATAAAAAATTATTAAACAACTACCATAACCTTATTACATCACCAACAAGAAACTTTAAGCATTAGATATACAAAATAATGCTTAAAACTAAAAACCCTACAACAAAATCATCAAAAGTAAACTTTTTACCTCTTTGGTGTTCTTGCTTAAGGTTTGGACTTTCCTATAAGCTTTGACTCCTTCAAAACCTTTCAAAAACCCTAACCAAGTTCCCCCAACAACATAGTTAATTAGCTATTTGAAACTCTATGCTTAAAACTTTACAAAAGCCTAGATTAGTGAAACTTTACCTTAGGGAAAAATACTTCCTAGACCAAGACTTAGCCTCTAAGTTTTCCTTGGTGTTCTTGAGGTTGAATATTGAGAGAACACTTTGAAAGGTCTTCAAAAATCAGATGAGTGAATGAGAGAGGGAGAGTGGTCGGTTCTTATTGTGGGAATTGCTCACAAAACTCTTAAAAATATCACAAAGTACTTAAGTGCTTTTCTACCCACTTGCCCACTTGACTTCTTCATTAAATGGGATTTAATCTTTATAATATTGGGTTCACACCACTCTAAAATACCACATGGCCAGCCAACCCTTGCTATATATATGATCATTTCAATTTTTTTTTTTTTTAAAAAGGTTATTAATGTTTCATAAGAAGAAAAGTCCAAATTGGCTTTTGACACCTTTTTCACTTTTATTAAGTTTTAATCACCAAACTTAACATTAATTAATTAAATTAAATGTCTCTCACATTTAATTTAATTAATCACATAATAATATTTAACCTAAGGTCCATTCATGGAATAAAATTCCCCATTTCGGTAAAATTAGGCATTTAACACAAAATGCCCTAAAATTTCCATTTTCTTTTAGGTTTATTATTTTTGACCAAACCTTAACTTTTATGAATGTATTTTATGCCCGAAATATAATTACCATGAATTTTCATTTTATTTTCCGAGATTTTTACCCGATCAGGGTTTTTGTGTCGGTCCAGGACTGAAAGTCTTATCTTGACTTTTAAAATCACAAAATTCATATTTTGGCTAGCAACAACTCATGGAATACTTACAAACAAAATATAATATTATATAAAATAATATTCTTAACCGAAAAATCCCGACCCGAATCGTTTAAAGGTACCCAAAAACGTAGGACGTTACAAGTGACCGAGGACCTAAAGCTCCTCAATCACTTGGCGGTATATAAGGTATCTAGTAAGCAAAGCATATCGACAAGTATATGTAAACACATGAGCAAAATAAGTGAAAGCATGCTATGGTACTTAGAGTATTTTTCAACATTTTGTTTAAATTTTGTTAAGTCAAACCAAAGTACTATGCTAACTTTGGTCATGCGAACAAGATATTGTAATATAGTGCAAGTATTATAATATCTAAATATTAAAAGTAAATTGTTTTACTCCGCGAGCAGTTACTGCTCGGATGTAATTCTCGGTTTAAAAGAAAAAGTTGCCCGTGCAGCAAAGGCTATATTGTCTTGACACTACGAACCGAGGTCCGTGTTTCCCAAATCACAAAGTTTAAAAAAAATTATGAGGCAGGAGGATCTTGAGGAGTTTGCTGGTCGACGGAGGCCTCAATTTCCTCATCTACGCCATCAATGCCCATAGCCAAAGAGATTTGGGGGATGTTGGAACTCTCGCTCGTTCTTACTCTTCAAGGCGAGCCAGGCACCTTTTTATCTCAATCTGCCTCATACGCTATGAGAGATAGTTGAAGTCCGCCTCGCAGTTATGCTCCCAGAACGTATAAAAGCATTTGAAAGTGGCCCCCTTGTACCTCTCCAGGTTACTGGCATTGGTCTCCTCGAGCTCTTTGACGCATTCCTTCAACCTCTCGGTCTCCTATCTGCTGATGACCAGATCATCTTGAAGCTTAGAGGCTTCCATAAAATTAAGCAAAGAAGCCTCCTTGTACTTCTCTTTAGTTTCGATGGCTTTGATCAAAGTAGCATGGTGTTGTTTCAGCTCTTCGGCCAGCTTAGCCTTCTGTTCGAGCAGCTCAGCATTTTTCTTCTCAGCTGCCTCGAGCTGCTCGGTGTATTTCTTGTCAGCCATCTTAAGCTCCTCAGCATGTCTAGCCTCGGACGCTTTAAGTTCCTCAGCGTGTCTGTCCTCAGACGCCTTAAGCTGCTCGCCATGTCTTTTCTCATATTGAGCAGTCAGGGCTCCCGAGCGACGCCAGCTAGCGCTCATGGTTAGAACTCCCTGCGATCAGTAAGAAGGTAAAACCGTTAGTAGAAATAAAATGACAAGATAAATAAATAAAGCTTAGCAGTAAATGGTAACTTACGCTGAGCACTTCTTTCAGTGCGCGATTAATGATCTAGTCGACCTCCATGGAGTCGGTACCGATGATGGCCTCTCAGCTGCGTCGGTGCCTCGATAGCTTAGTCAGCCTATCTTTGGCCGAACTAAGCACAATGTTTGTCAAAGCTTCTCCTGTCTGATCAAGAGGTGTCTGGTCAGCAGGATCTTGGGGAGGTTAGTTAACACGCGCTAGAGGATGTGTCTGGTCGACAGGAGCTGGCAGAGACGTCTGGTTGATGGGAGCTGGAGGAGTTGTGCTTCCTTGGAAGGAGCTGGCATTGGAGGATCCGCAGTCCAAATCTTTTTTATCGGAGGGTTGCTGCTGCTCTCCCTGCGATGTTGCCTTCTCCCCTTTTTCTTGCTCGGAGGAGCAGCAGGTTTAGGTTCGCTGTACAGGTCAAACAGATCTTCAGCTGACATGACTGCAAAATAAAAGTGAACGGATAGGCAATATAGATGAAAATACTTACTAAATCAAGGAAATAATATCAAAGAAATTACAAGTAAAATACCTGAGCTACAACTACTGGTCGCTACATTATTTATTGTACTACTGCTACACTCACTCACTGCCTTGATGAAGTCTGAATTTAAATTAGGCGTGTATTTAAAGTTTCCATCCCCGTCAAATAAATGATAGGGAATGGGCAAACTGTCTAAGAGTGAGAAGTCAGAACTGTTCTCATCTGAAGATTCAAGAGTAGGCTCAGGGTGTTCAGAAACCTTCTGCTTGCCCTTTCTTGGTGGAGCAGGGGCAGCAGCTGCTCGCGGGGTGCTGGAGGGTTTCCTGATGGTCACTCCCGTTGTCCTCCTCCTCAGAGGTTGTGACACATCTTGGTGCTGCTCGGGAACTCCTCCACCGGTAGCACTCCCCGCAGTTTATTTCCTCACATCCTGGTGAGGTGCAAGAAGGCCAACCAGCCTTAGATTGTTCTCTGTGACAAGCTCTTTGACGCTTTTTTCTATGTCGGTCATGCTAGCCAAGGATGCTACTCATATCCTCATCTCTGAAGTAGGAGTTGGTCGACGCCACGGACCTAAATGACACCAAAGTTCTAAGGAATATGTTGAAAAGCTAAAGGAAATTAAGTGACCAGTGAATAAATGATTTACCTCCTTCAGTGAAGGCCAAATTGTTGGTGACCAGATCTAGTGTTAAAAAGTACTCTTGGAAATACTTTCCCATGTTGGACTTGTGGGTGATCTCACTCAGGAAAGTGTGAGCAGATTCCTGGTGGTAAAAGTGGAAGAACCCCATGTTGTTGTGATTGGGGTTGGACTTGAGATCAAACAAATAATTGATCTCATATGGCGTAGGAATGGGCCACTTCTTATGGCTATACAGGATATAGAGAGCAGAAAGAACTCTATATCCGTTTGGGGTAATTTGGAAGGGAGCAACCTCGAAATAGTTGGCCACCCCCTGAAAAAATGGATGAAGAGGCAAGGTTTCCCCTGCCTCAATGTGGTATCTCGACCAGGCGATGAAGGCCCCCCCAGGCAGGTTTGCCCGCTGGTCGATTGTAGGCTTAATTAACGTTATCCCAGGAAGTCCGTACTTCTTGAGATAATTCCCCACCATCCTAGCTGTAATGTTGCTAGGAGGTACCACGTACCATTCAACCTCTGGTCGAACGACGTCCCGAGGTTGGGCTTTTGTTTGAATTCCTAGTTGGGAAGTATTTTCAGGTTGAGGGTTGGTCGAAGGATTTTCAGCCTGAGGAGCAGGCTGTTTAGCAGGAGGAGAGTTTGTTTTATTTTTCTTTTGAGAAGTGGATTTTACTCGACCCATGTCTGTTGGACTGGTTGAAGGTCTATTTGAAGGGTTATGAGAAAAGGGAATTTATGGGATTAGCAGCGAAGGCTGTTCCTGATCTTCGAGTAACTGCGCAAGAAAGTCGTCGTCGATCGACCTCTCACCTCCCCACGGGTCGTGCATGAAAATCTACTAACAGAGAAGGGGAGATGCGAATCTACGACCAATAGACCAAGAAAGTGGAAAAGTTGGAATAACGTTGCTCGTGTATAAAAGTTAAGCTTTTATACGACCAAAAGTTAAGCAACATTCTATCAAAAAAATTAAGCAACATTCTATCAAAAAAATTAAATTCTATGCGAACAGTTTGGAAAATGGATTAAAAAGCAGAAGTAAAAAGTTTTTTAGGAAATACTTCTCGACTCTGAAAAGGCGAGAAAAACCCTGTTTTTTCTGCATGCTTGAAAGTTGAATTTTTACTTCGATTTTATGCCTTAAATCAATAATCCTAACTCGAAAACTGATTCCTAAGCCTCATATAGTGTTATTTTCTTATCCTATCATCCTCAAACCTATGTACCCATTTACCCCAAATTAGTTTTTCAAGAACATTCAGAAACTCAAAGTCCAAAACAAACCAGAAATTAAATATTGCATGGCAGTCTGAGGACAGAGAAGTTCGAGAAACTTACTTGGATAAAGATTAGTGCAAACTTCTAAGATGATGAATGGCTGGGCAAAAACTCTATGGAACGTTGAGATCATTTGGGTCTTCTGGGTTTGAAGGGTTCTGTTCTTCATTGTTCTTGAGAAAAAGATAGAAAGTAAAAGGTAAAAGGTAAATATGAAGGGCAATATATATTGGTCGAAGCACGATTACAGAGGTAATTATGAGGGGTGATTTTTTGAGGCATGGGTAAGCGTAATAGTCGCCAAACCACTTTTTGGGAAACTGCAATGATATGATTGGTTGCCTTTTTCGAGAAGGCATGGACGGCTTTGACAGATTTGACAAGGCATATGAAAGGTCAGTTGTCTAAGTTTATTTTATACTGGTCGCAGTAAAATAAACTTGGGATGCAAATGTTTACCCAAAAACGGCCCATGATGACATGGTAGGATTGACCTACGCGTGACAGACACATGGCGACTTTAAATGAATATATCCTGCTCGGCCATCGGCCAGAAAGTTATTGGTTTAACAAGCATCGTACTTATGTGCGACCAGCCTGGTCGCATACTTGCCCTTCTTTATGCAGTTCTATAATTATGCATTAATTGTAATTTCTTCTATTGCCTAGATACGCAAGTCTTAATTGTAAATAAGGCCCATTGGCCCATGTAACCTTCTTGAGCCTATAAATAAGAATCAAAGGGCTCAAGGAAAGGGACTCTTTTTTTAATTTTTGATCTTTGAATCCTGAGAGAAAATTAGAGTGTGATTATTCATCGAAGTTGTAATTCTCCCAAGACTTCTGAAACTCATGAACCCTAGTTCACTGATCACAGTATTGGGACTCTACATCAATAAGAACACTAAGTGGACGTAGGTCATTACCATCCAATTGGGGGTCAACAAAACCCTAATAGAAGAAAAATCTCATATTAAATGAAATAGGAAATACTACGGCAAAAAAAATATTAATTGTTTCTAGCAAGTGAGACTTTATATTCAAGCCAATAAGTTTAAGAAAAATTGATTGAGGTTTGAATTCCAATCAACCGGACTTAAGAATGAGAATTTCTTGGTCAGGCCACTATGGGCATTTTTGTCAATTTAATAAATTACACAAATTATGAGATATGTGACAAATTTATTTTCGGGTCACATTTATCTAATTAATTAAGCTTGGAGATATTTAAAAACTATAGGGTAAAATTTAGGGAATTTTAGATAAGTAAAATTACCAAAGGGCCCTTGAGTGTCTAAGGAGAGAAGTAAAGATGAGCAAGGACATAAAGGTCTTTTCCAAGGGAGGAGAGAGAGAGGGGTGGGCGGCAAGGGCTATGCCTAGGGCTCATAAGTGCATAGGACACATACCCTAGGAAGAGTAAGAGCCTTACTCACCCATTGGCTAAACCTCCAATCATTTCCTCAAGAAAATAGCTCTCTCCATTCTCTCTCCCCAAAATTGAAACCTAGTCTCTCTCTACTCTCCATTGCTGCCATTTTCTCTCCAAGAGCAAGAGCACTTTTCCCCATTGAAGGAGGGGAGAACCTCAAGAGCACACTAAGGAAGAGTAAGTTTTGAACCCTACTCTATTTTTCTCCTCTTTTCCTCTTGAAACCCAAAACCCTAAGGGTTTATGTTGCATGCATGTGATCTAATATCCATGCTTGGCTTTGATCTTTTGTTCTAGAGGCTTGTACGGGTAGTACCTCAAGGAGATAGCACTTTGATGATCTAGTGGAAGAAAGGTAAGAAATCTTGGTAGTTGCATATTTTCTTCCTCATCTAAGTTTTGTACCCTAATCCTTTTCTTAAAAATCTGCATGTGGAACTTGGGGCTATGTTTTGAGAGTTTAGAGCACTAAGAGAAGGTGTTGAAGAGCTAAGGAACACATCTCTAAGCTAGGGCATCGAAAGGTAGAATCTATGGTTGTGTTCTTTATGTTTTATGGTTATTCTTGAAGATCTGGTTGTATAGGGTGTTTCAATAGTTTTTCAACTTATTTTATGCTTAAGGTTGAGATTTATGTGTGGTATGATGATTTTCATGCATGCATGTGGCTAGGGTTATGCTAGGATTGCTTATTGATTTTAGGTTGTGAAAAAATGCATGCTGCCAAAATTTCGTGGTCTGGCTTCCAACGGGTAAAATTGCACTCCACTGCCTCTGTTTGTGAAACATATTGGTGTATTTTCATAGTTCTTTGTGAGTACTTGATGATAGGCTTTGGAAAATTGTACAAAGGTATTTTTAAACGCAAGTTATGAATGTTATGGCATTTTGATGTAAATCAAGAAAATTTCTGGGAAGCATGCACTGCCCATATTGCTTTTACTTTTGAACGAGTTTTACTTATCAAAAAGCTATGAGATTTGGTAGGGTATTATTTTAAACATGTATAAGGGTCAGTGTAAAATTTTATAGGAAAATAGATTAAGGTATAAGAGATATTATTTTTTAAAATTTTCCCTAGAATCTGGAAACGAAACTTCTGGACAGCAAGTACTGCCCAGATTGCATTAAACATTTTGATGAGTTTTATTATTCGCAAAATTATTAAATTTTGAAAGAAGCTAATTTAGATATGTATAAATATCCCTGTAAGATTTTAGAAAGAACTAGGCTATGGCGTAAGAGAAGTAAATTTTCAAATTTACCTTAAAATTTGGGAAAAACTTTTGAGCAGCAGGCACTGCCCAGATTGCTTTATGAATTCAAATAAGTTTTTCCATCCCAAGAATTATGAAATTTTGAGCAGAATCATTTAACATGTGTATAAGGACATCTGTACAATTTTAGAGAAAAATGTGTCATGGTTTAAGAGAAATAAGTTTTCTAAGTTTGCCCTAAAAAATGAATGGTAGTAATTTCGAACCTTAAAGAAAAATGATTTTTTGGGAGGTTAGTTCTCTTAACCTAAAAGAATTTTTAATGCAAGGCTTTCACCTAGTTCCCTACCTTATTACACAAAACATATGAACGATAGTTTAAGGGTTTTTGCCAAAAACTTAACTTAGCGCAAAAGTTAAAAAATGAGACTTCACCCCTTAAGTTAAATAGTGGAAGTAAAGTCTTGGAAATCAAAACAAATAATCCTTTGTAAAGATAACTAAGGATTTGGAGACTTAACCGATCCCAAATTATCTTGAGTTAAATTAAAAGTTGATTTTTACCATTTTTAAGTTAAGGGTCCAATTTCCCTTCTTTTAAAAAATAACGTAAAAAGAGATCCTAGGTTATGGATAGAAAAATGGTAAGAATTGGAGATGGGTTTTTGTAGAATCTTTAAGTGAACGGGATAACATTGTCATATATTATTTATAAATGGTCAAAATGCGGTATTTTGGTAATTGATAGAAAATGGTAAACTTTCGTGAGAGGATGAAAAGTTGGTATTTTTCTAAAGATTGAAATCCTTTGTCCAAAAAACCAAAATACGAATTATATGATAAGAGAGTTATCTAGTTAAAGAATATTAAGATATACGGCATGGAAAGCATGTTGCAGTGAGGCCGATTTTCTCATGATACTATAAAGACGAAAATGAAATTCGGCCATATACACTGTAAGGTGTATAAAAGGCTATAGTATAGAGTCTCTAGGAGAACTTTACTACTTGTAGCTATCATAGAATATTAGCTATAAGAGTATGCCATAGTTTAATCCGAGTACACTGTATTAATTACAGTAATCGCAAAAGGGAAAACGAATAGTGGTGTTAAAGATCCACTTGGGAGCTAAGGACTCCAAGTAAGTTATCCTTTCTCTTTCTTGGCTACAACATTAATATACTAGTGTGTGCTTATAGTAGTAGATTACACTAGTTTTGTTTGGGTCGTTAAGACCAGGGTATGCTTAATGCCTACCTTTGTAATGCTTATGCATTTTGCGGCTAGATGGTAAGTATATAGTTTGGGTTAGAGCCAGAACCCTAACGTAGAATATTCCGGGTTGGAGCCAGGACATGGTAAGTATATAGTCAAGGTTGGAGCCAGGACATGGTAAGTATATAGTCCGGGTTGGAGCTAGGACAATGGTAATATAGCCCAGGTTGGAACCAGGACATGGTAAGTATATAGTCCGGGTTGGAGCTAGGACAATGGTAATATGTTCCGGGTTGGAGCCAGGACATGGTAAAAATATAGTCTGGGTTGGAGCCAGGACAATGGTAATACAGTCCGGGTTGGAGCAAGGATATATATGCTAGAACCGGGTTTATGCCCGGATCCCTTGCTGTTAATCTATTGATTAGTTATTATGTGTTATATATCTTGAATGTTTTGAGATTTTCTGAGTGCAGGTTATCATGATATGTGTAACATTGTTTGTTAGGTACAATCAATTATTTGATTATGATTTGGCTATAGTTTGAGAATTATATGATAGGGTTGGAATTTATCCAATAGCTAATGATCGGTAGTGATACCTACCTTAGGACAACCTGTTACTGGGTGTAGTATATTTTTGTGCAAGGCTATTCTTGCTAAGCACACTCTTCCCCCATTGAAGAAGGGAGAAGCTCAAGAGAACATTTGTGTAGAGTAATTTTTGAAACTCCATACAACTTCCCTTCTATTTTTTTCTTCAAACCCGAAACTCTAATGGTGTATTATGCATGCATGTGTCCTAATAGCCATGCATGATTGATATTTTGTTCTAGGGTCCAAGAGAAGCTTGTACTAGTTGGATCTCAATGATTGAGCACTTTGGTGATCATGTAAAAGCAAGGTAAGAGATCTTGGTAGTGTGCATGTTTTTTCCCCTCATCTAAGTATTTTTACCCTAAATCTTTCTCAAAAATCTACATGTGGGACTTTGGGGCTTTTTTTGAGAGTGTATAGCACAAGGGGGAGTTTGAGAAGCTAAGGAAAATACATCTCCAAGCTAGAACTATCAAAAGGATGAAATTTATGGTTGTTCATGAGTTTTGTGATTTATGTTGGTAGATCTGGTTTATAGGCTATTTTAATGATTTTTGGAGTTTATTTTATGCTTAAGGTTGAGACTGTGTGATTTGATGATTTGCATGCATGCGTGTGGCTAGAATTATGCTAGAAATGCTTATTGTTGTTAAGTTGTGTAAAATGCATGCTGTCAAAATTTTGTGGTCTGGATTCCAATGGGTCAGATCGCATTCTACCTCCTATTTTTGTGAAAATAATTTATGTAATTTCATAGTTCGATATGAGTACTTGATGATAGGCTTTCGAAAATCGTAAAAATGTATTTTTAAACCCAAGTTATGTACTTTTAGACATTGTGATGCAAATCTGCAAAATTCTGGGTAGTATGCACTGCCCAGATTGTTTTGACTTTTCAACAGATTTATAAATCTATACAATTTTGTAGGGTGTTATTTTAAACATGTATAAGGGTCACTGTAAAATTGTAGAAGAAAATTTAGTATGGTATAAGAGATATGATTTTTTTAAAGTTTGCCATAAAATCTGGAAACAAAACTTCTGGGCAGCAAGCACTGCCCAAATTGATTGAAACATTTTAATGGGTTATATTTCTCAAACAATTATGAAATCTTGAAGGAAGCTAATATAGATGTGTATAAAGATCTATGTAAAAGTTTAGAAATAATTGGGCTACGGTGTAAGAGAAATAAATTTAGAAAGTACCTTAAAATCTGGGAAAAACTTTAGGGCAGCAGGCACTACCCAAATTACTTTCAATATTTGAATGGGTTTTGCCATCCCAAAAGTTATGAAATTTTGAAGGCAATTAGTTAAGATGTGTCTAATGAATCCTATAATATTGTAGAGAAAACTGTATCACAATTTAAGAGAAATGTTTTTTTCTAAAATTTCCCTAAAACCTGAAAAGTAGAAATTTCAAACCTCAACGAAAAGTGATTTTTGGGAGGTTAGTTCTCTTAACCTAAATTTTTTTTTTGATGAGAGGCTTTTGCCTAGTTCCTGTCCTTATGACACGATAGTCTAAGGGTTTTTTCCAAAAACTTAACTTAGGCAAAAAAGTTTAAAGATGAGACTTTACCACTTTAAATTTAAATAGTGGGAGTAAAGTTTTGGAGATGAAAAGAGATAGTTCATTGCAAAGATAGCTAAAGATTTGAGATTTAACCAATCCCCAAATCAGCTTAAGTTAATTAAAGTTTTTTTTTACCATTTTATAAGTTAAGGGTCCAATTGCTCGTGTTTTAAAAAATAACATAAAAGGAGATCCGAGGTTATGTATAAAATTGGTAACAATGGGAGTTTGGGTTTTGTAGAACTTTTAAGAGAAAGGGTTAACATTGTCAGATATATAAATTGTTAAAGGGTCGGAAAGTGATATTTTGGTAAATGATAAAAAACGGAAAACTCTCGTAAGAGAGTAAAAATTTGGTATTTTTCTAAAGATAAGAGTTGTTTTGAAACTCCTTTTTCTAAAAAAAAATATGAGTATTCGATAAGAGAGTTCCTTAGTTAAATAAATATTAAAATGCACAGCACGGAGAGCATGTTGTGGTGAGGCTAATTTTCACATGATACCATAAAGACTGAAATGAAATCCGACCTTATACACTGTAAAGTGTATAAGAGGCTATAGTATAGAGTCTCTAAGAGAACTTTATTGCATGTAACTATTGTAGAATATTAGCTATAAGAGTATGCCATAGTTTAATCCAAGTACACTCTATTAATTAAAGTAACCGCGAAAGGGAAAATGAATAACGGTGTTAAAGATCAAGCTGGGAGCTAAGGACTCCAAGTAAGTTAGCCTTTCTCTTTCTTGGCTACAACATGAATATACTAGTGTGTGCTTGTTGTAGTAGATTACAATAGTTTTTTTTGGGTCATTTAGACCATGGTGTGGTTAATTCCTAATCTTGAAATGCTTTTGCATTCTACGGCTAAATGGTAAGTAAGTTCGGGTTGGAGCCAGATACTTAGTGTAACATAGTTCAGGTTGGAGCCAGGGCACAGTAAGCTAAAGTTTGGGTCAGATCCAACACATGTTAAAAACGTAGCCTAGGTTGGAGCCAGGACATAGTAAAAATATAGTCCAGGTTGGAGCTAGGACATGGTAAAATATAGTCCGGGTTGGAACCAAGACAATCGTAATATAGTCTAGGTTGGAGCCAGGACATAAATGCTGGAACCGGGTTGAGGCCTAGATCCCTTGCTGTTAATCTATTGATTAGTTATGATATGTCTTTTTTATATTGAATGTTCTATGAATTTTTTAAGTGCAGATTATTGTGATATGTGTGAGCTCGGTTGTTAGAAACAACCAAAGTATTTATTTCAGATATGGTTATATATCTTGAATGTTCTGGGAATTTTCTAAGTGCGGATTATTTTGATTTGTGTGAACTCGATTGTTAGAAAAAACCAGAGTATTTATTTCGGATATGGTTATATATCTTTATTGTTTTGGGAATTTTCAGAGTGTAGGTTATTGTGATATGTGTGAACTCGGCTGTTAGAAACAACCAGAGTATTTATTTCGAATATGGTTATATATCTTGAATTTTTTGGGAATTTTCTGAGCGTAGGTTGTGATGATATGCATGAAAATTGGTTGTTGGGTACAACCAATGTGCTTGATTTTTTGTTATGGCTATATTTGAGAATTGTATGATAGGGTTGGAACTTGTCCTGTAATGTCCCAAATTTGCTAATTGGGCTTGGTACCTCGATTAGCGTGCCAAGATGGAATAAATGGATATATATGTGGATTTAATTGTATATATGTGTGATTATGTGATATTTATAAGTTATATTATGATATAGCTATTTATGCATGCTTAGGTGTATTAAATGTAATTGTGGACCTGTGTTTTGTGAAAAAGGGAATTTTCGTAATTTTGACCCGTTAAGGGTATACATTATAATTATGTGTAATATGATTGGAACTATATTATTATGTGGATATATTTGCAATGAGATACTTAAGTCGATCCTTTAGAGCGATTTGGCAAAAAAGTCACAAAGGAGATTTATAACCGGCTTAGAGTGAGCCAAAGGGTATTTTGGTCATTTTGCGTAGGTTGGGAATTAGTGGGACATTATTGGAGGAAATACTCGTATTTCAAGGGTTAATAATTTTGTTGGGAATTAGGAGTGTAATTTGAGGTTTAGTGGTAGTTAGGTTAAATGACAATATCGCCCTTAAAGGGATTTGGTGGAAATTTGGAAGAAAGGGGTAATATGGTCATTTTCACCAAAGGGATAGACCAAGGTTGTAGCAGCAGCCTAGCACCCATGTTTGAGCACCATTCATTCCTCTTAGCTATCTCAAAAACTTGTGCTATGGTCTAAAACTCATGATAGGAAAAAATTGAGGGATTTTGGTGAAAATCAAGGGGATTCAAAGACTTAAGGGAGGGATTGACCTGCCAAGATTATCACTTAGCTTATGGGAGATTCGAAATCAAGGAGGTAAGGACTTGTAGCTCTGTTTTTCATTTGAACTTTGATATTCTTGGTTGAAATAAGGTTAAGGAAAGTGCTGATGGAATTGAGGTTTCTAGGGGATTGTAGTATAGGATTTGTTGGCAGAAACGTGTTGGGAGGCTCTAGGAGGCTTGGATTTTAGTTTTGATTTGCACTTTTAGGCTTGAATTTTTAGATTTGGGTAAGTTTCTAAGCCTTTGGCTCAATTTTTCCAATTTTTGGTGCTTTGTTGTTTTGATGAGTTTGAGTTAGTTTTTGTGGTATATTAACTTTGGTATTGGGTTGTTAGGGTTGTATGGGGTGTTTTGTGGTTGAAAAATTGCTAGAGAGTCTGTTTGGGGTTGATTTTCTGGGTTTGATATGCAGAGAAGTCGTAAGTTTGAATTGGGGAAGAAGTTCAAGTTTATGGGCTCATTTTCGGGTTTTTGGTGATCTAGCGTGACCATCTTAGGTTGGGGCGCTATCACGCTAGTATCTCAGGGAGTGGGGATTTTGATTTCAGGGTTTTGGAGTTAGGGGCATGACCGCGCTGGGCTAGGGGGTAACCATGCCAGTACCTCAGAAAGCCTAAACTTTTTGCAAGCGCGACCGTGCAAGGGGCAGGCGCGACTGTGCCAGGTGCCTCGAAACATGATTTTTCTGGTTTTAGGTTTAAAGATCGGGGAGTTCAGGAATCCATTTGATAACCCACTTAGGGGCTTAGGGGATATTTCTAATGTCTTGACACCTAAGAATGGTAATCCTAAGAATAGTGTTTAGAGTGAGGCTAGGGATTTTAAGTCAATCTCTAGTAAGAGTATGTTTATGTTGTGACTAGATTATCGCAAGGCTCAGGATCAGGATCGGACTTGAGGCCATATAGTCTATCGCATGGAACTCAAGGTAAGAAAACTACACCCTGGTTTTGAATGGGGCTTGGCCCCCTGTAAATGGATTTGACTGTGATTCTAATTTTTATTACTCAATTAGGCATGCTTGCATACGTTGTATCTGGTTGCATGCTTATGAAATATATGTATGTAGTTGTATCTATGTTGGAAGTCTGGCCTAAGGGAGCCGGGGCTGACATTAAGCGTGCGGAACGCGGCCTAAGTTAGTCGAGGTCGACCATAAGACTAGAGGACTCGGCCTAAGGGCACCAAGTCTGAACGTCACTTTAATAAATAGAAGTGTCGATTGCACTTAACTAATTTTATTGATTGTTGAGATTGTAATGTGTATTTGATTGTGCAGCTTATCACTGTAAAGCTTGTTGCTTATATCCTGTTATTTATTGCATTGTTGATTGAAGTTTACTGCTTATATGTTGTTTCTCATTGTATTTGTTTATTTAAGTTTTCTTGCTGAGCCTTGGCCCACGGGTGCTATGTGGTGCAGGTAAGGGAAAGGGAAAGTTGGACCAGCATGGAGTTGGAGAGCTTTAGGGGTGGTGTGTACATCAGTAGCTGCTCGACCGCCACGGCCGAGGGATTCACATAGACTAGAGCCAAATTTTATTTTACCACTTAGGCTGGCTTCAATTGTAATTATTTTGAGGGTTGTAATTGCCTTGTAAACACCTTTTTTTTTGGGATCCCATGCTCAAACTCATACTTTTTAATGGAAAAAAAAAACTATTCCTATGATCAAAATATTTTAACCCTAATCCATTAATTATCTTTAGTAACACGTTTTTATCTAAACGACTTGATTAGAAAGTCCAACACTATTTAAAATACTCTGTGTAATGGCCTTTGCTATCCAAGGCATTACATATCCAATAACCTAATGACCGATAGTGATATCAACCTTAGGTCGACCCGTTACTGGGTTTCAGTATACTTGTGTGTAAGGCTATTCTTACTAAGCGTCTTTGCTAATTACCTAGTTGTTTCATGTTGTTGGTAAGTGCAAAAGCAAAGTGGAGCGGTGAGCATCGGAGTTTACTTGCAGATATGTATATGTGGCCCGACCTAGGGAGGTTTTTGATGGAACACCATTTTGAAATGAAATAGTTTGGAGCTTGTTAGTTCTTTTATGACATTTGTTTTGATATAACTCTATGGAAGAGTAGTTGTAATTTTGTTTTCTAAACTAAAAGTGTGCGCACACGGTCTTTTCTTAAATGTTTTTTTTATATGGATTTTCAGTACAATGATTTAAAGTAAAAGTGGTATGAGAGCTCGATTTGAGCCGATTTTGTAGACAAACCCACATGTACAAGATAGACTGACACTCACTGTATGTACTGTCTTTGTAACACCCTGGATAACCAAGACCGTTACACTGTGTACTTGAAAAGTGCAAGACTTGCTAATCAAGTCATTTGAATAAAAATGTGATCCTAAAGTCATAATCAGGTTAGGGTTAACAGATTTTGATCATAAACGACTATTTTTCATTAAAATAGATGTTTGGTACATGGGATCCCAAAAACAGGGTTTAAAACATAATTTACAAACTCTCAAAAGTTATATACAATCAGAGGCCACTCTAATGGAAAAATACATATTTTAGGTTTCTGTTCCAATACAATCCCTCGGCTGTGGCGGATGAACAGCTGACAATGTACACCTCGCCCCCAGAGCTCTCCAACTCATGGTTGATCCATCTTACCCTTGCATTTACCTGAACCGTGTAGCACCCGTGAGCCGAGGCCCAACAAGAAAACCATAACAGTAGAACATAATCAATGATGATAATCATAGAACTCACAAGACAGTTAACCAGATATTCAACAAGCCATAGCATCAAGCTAACAACAATAAACATCTATATTCAACAGTTTATCCTAATCAATAGACAATACTCAGGGTCGACGCCCTTAGGCCGCACCCTCTGTTAAACCAACTGACTCCGGCTTGCTTAGGTCGAGTCCAGTGTTTTTCTAGCTGACCCCAGCTCACAGTGGCCGAGCCACGTCTTGTGCGCAAATTATCAGCCCCGACAATCTTAGGTTATTCATTTCATGCTCACATGGCATTATCACAGTTATACATCATATGTATTCAAATACAGGGAATCTCAGACCCAACATAACCACACAAGGGTGCAGTTTTCTTACCTTTAATTCCTAGCGGAGATAACGGAATGGCCCTGAGCAAGATCCTTAGTGCCGAGCCTTGGCAATAAACCTAGTCACAGTGGCCAAAGGGTAATCATCAACTTTCAATCCAAATAAATACTTAGGAGATAGAAACTAGCCTCTGAGACCTTAATATCTACTAATCCGGGTAGTAGAAATTGTTTTTAGCGTCTAGGTTCGAACCCCCGAGCCTTACCAATTCGAAAAACCACTTCAGGCGGGTCGCAACCTGGCTTAATGGATTGCGACTTGCCCTCAAGTCAGAGAGCAAGGACCCAAGCTATAAGGGAGGCAGGCCGCGACTTGCCTTAGTGGGTCGCAGCTCGTCCCCATCTCAGAGACAAACCCAGGCCTTTCTGGGCACACGCGTCGCGGCGCCCCAAAGTTGGATCGTGGCGCGCCCTCTTCGAACCCATAAATTCTGAGTTTTTCTCATGTTTCTCCCAGCCAATTTCCCCAGAATTCAAACCCAATAAGCCTCCCAATCAGAACTAAACCTAGCTACGAGTTCAGGATTAAATCACATACTTTAAACATTAAATTCCTAACAATTATACTAGAATCAATACCCCAATTCAGTAGAAATCACCACTCAACACTCAGCTATTTTAGTACCCAAAACTCAATCTATTCCCACACAAATACCAGAATTCCTTAACATGATCAGTGATGAAAAACTTACCTTAATTGTAATTGAATCTCCCACCAGCTTTCTACCTTCTAGTCTTGAGCTTAAATCCCTAAGCTCCCTAGCTGAATTCCCTGGGTTGACACTTCAATTCCTCAAGGTTTCCCCAAGCTTTCCTTTTAACTTCAGAAAATTATTCCTAGGCTCCTAGAGAGTTAAGAACCGTGAGATGGAGAGAAAATAAGGACTGAAAGCTTCTACTTCTTTATGAGATAATCCCACTTGATTATTGACCATATCCCTTGTCCAAACAAAAGACCAAAATGCCCTCCCTTAAACTACTTAGCCACTTAATTGTTCTAAGGGTAAAATGGTTACTTTCCCCCAGTTCTCGCTAATTCCTCAAATGTTCCTAATATTTACCAATCAATCCTGTCATCCAATTAATTATCGTTTATTTATTCAATATCCATAATTCCCAAAATATCCACTAAATTTCCTTCTAAATACCCCCAAGCTTCCCCGAGCCGGGTAATAAATTCCGCTGTGACTATGTCGCCAATCCGCTCACTAGGATCGTCTCGAGCCATATGCTGCTAATATGTCCTCATAATAATGTGGTCTCAACAATTTATCACATTTATGCCCTCAACGGGCCAAAATTACAAATATACCCTTATAAATGACAAGGGATCCACATGCTTATCTAATACCCATAACCATGCATATAATAAATCCATATGATCATATTAATCATGCATGCCACATAATCATGCATTTAAACATTTAAATCACACACATAAAATTCATGCCCTCCTGGCAAACTAATCAAGGCCCTTAAGCCTTATTAGAAATTTTGGGTCGTTACAACTATCCCCTCCTACTGAGAATTTCGTCCTTGAAATTTACTTGAATAACTCAGGATTCTGATCCCGCATCGCTGACTCAAGCTCCCAGGTCAATTCCTAGACCTTTCTATTCCTCTATAACACTTTGACTAGAGGAATTTTCCTGTTCCATAGAACCTTGTCTTTTCTGTCTAAGACCTAGACCGGTCGCTCCTCATAAGACAAATCTGTCTACAATTCCAAGTCCTCATAGAAATGTGGAATATGTCATGAACTCCTGACAATGATGGTGCCAGTGCCAATCTATAGGCCACCAGCCCGATCCTCTCCAGGATCTCAAAAGGTCCAATAAATCTAGGGCTCCGCTTGTCCTTTATCCCCAAACCTTCTCACCCCTCGTAGTGGTAAGACTCGTAGAAACACATGGTCCCCCACCTGAAACTCCACGTTCCTACGCTTAGGATCAGTGTAGCTATTCTGTCTGCTCTACGAAGCGAGCATTCGAGCTCGAATCTTCTCGATAGCTTCATTAATCTTTTGAACCATGTCCGGTTCCAAATACTTCCTCTCACCCATCTCATCTCAATGGATGGGCGATCTACACATCCTCCCATATAACATCTCGTATGGACCTACTCCAGTCGTTGATTGATAACTATTGTTATACAAAAACTCAATCATTGGGAGAAACTTTCTCCAAGACCCCTCGAAGTCTATCACACATGCTCTGAGCATGTCTTCCAATACCTGAATTGTCCTCTTAGTATGAGGATGAAAGGCCGTACTGAACTTCAGCTGGGTCCCCATAGCCTTCTCTAAACCACTCCAAAACATGGAGGTAAAGATAGGATCCCGGTCTAATACTATAGACTTGGGAACCCCATGGAGACGTAAAATCTCTCTCACATACAGCTCTACATACTAATCCACAGTATAGGTCATCCTCGCTGGTAGAAAGTGAGCTGACTTGGTGTATCTATCCACTATCACCCACACTGAGTCATGTAGTCCCACTGTCCTGGTTAAACCCCCAACAAAATCCATCGTAATGTCCTCTCATTCCCACTCAGGAATACCCAAAGGCTGTAGCAACCCCGCTGGCCGATGATGCTCAGCCTTCACCAGTTGACAAGTTAAACACTTGGCTACGTACTCCACTACATCCTTCTTCATCGCAGGCTCCAATACAACGTTCGTAGATCCTGATACATCTTCGTGGTACCTAGATGGAGTGAGTATGGTATAGTATGAGATTCATCGAGTATCTCTCATCAAATCCCCATATCAGTTGGAACACAAATCCAATCCTTGTACCGTAGCAAACTAATCTTAGAAATTGAATAGTGCTTAGCCACTCCTGCTAAGACATTCCCTCTAACTTCCTGCAACTGTTCATCAACCATCTGACCCTCTTTTATTCGCTCTAACAGGTTTGAATGTAAGGCAATATTGGCCAACCGGCCCACAACTAGCTCTATCCTCGCCCTGGACATCTCATCTGCCAACTCTCTCGATATCTGAGCAGAGCTAAATAACTGTCCCAGGCCCCTCTGACTCAACGCATCTGCCACTACATTGGCTTTCCCTGGGTGGTAAAGGATGTCACAGTCATAGTCCTTTACCAACTCTAGCCAACGCCTCTACCTCATGTTTAGATCCTTCAGGGTGAAGAAGTACTTCAAACTCTTGTGATCGATGTATATCTCGCACTTCTCTCCATATAGATAATGTCGCCACACCTTCAGTGCAAATACCACCGCTGCCAATTCTAGATCATGGGTAGGGTACCAATGCTCATATTCCTTCAGCTGCCGTGATGCATAAGCAATAACTCTTTCATCCTGCATCAACACACAACCCAATCCCAGTCTCAAGGCATCACAATATACCACAAACTTCTCTCCATCCGAAGGGAGACTAAATATAGGTGTTGTAATAAGCCATCACTTCAATTCTTGAAATTTTTCCTCACACTTGTCTGACTAGACGAACTTCAGATTGTTTCGTGTTAATTCTGTCATCGGTGCAGCAATCTTTGAAAATACTTCCACAAACTGCCTATAATAACCTGCTAATCCGAGGAAACTTCTAACCTCTAAGGCATTCCTTGGCCTCGTCCAATCTCTCACTGCCTCCACCTTAGATGGATCTATTGGGAAAACTTATACATGATCTTTATTTATTTTCATGTAGATCTAATATTAAACAAATTAATATGAGATAACCTAGAACATGTTTCTAAAAATGAATTCAAAGAGAAACAATGATAAGAATACTTACAGTATATGCAACGGAATGAATGAGTCATTCCTTCAGTTTCTCTAACCCTTGTATCCTTTCTGTCCCAGAGTATTATCAAGAAACTGAATCGATCATCTTATCTTCATAGTCTTCCAAAGTATCCTTAGAATCACTTAGACTAGAGTGGGCAATTCACAACACATGAGATAGATACAGAGAGAAGAAGAGAAAATAACAAAGAGGCTTAGAAAAGGACTCGTGTTTAGAGAGAATCTAAAAACTATTAGAAAATCTGACTTGTGACTTATGTTTTCTTCTCTCACTTAGCACTCCTTTTATACACTCAATTAGGACATTTAATTTAATTAAAAAATTAATAAAATAATAGCCAATTATAAGCCCTAGGTCAAAATTATCATCTGCTTTAGGCCCATGAAATTTCCCATGTGATTATAAGCCCATTGGACTTAAAATCAAGGTTTGTGTTATTTTCTATTGATTTAATTAATTAAATAATTATTTAAATCCTTTATCAAATTAATTATTTATAATTTGAACCTCGGTTTCAACTTATTTATTAATTTAGATACCAATTTATCTTAATTAATAAATCTGCCCTAATTTCTCTTTTCTTCTCAAAATTACATAACTCTGTGAAACTATCCAAAATTGACCTGGTCAACTTTGATAATTCTAATTGATAATTAAGTCAATTACTTGAGACTGTCTAGATGATTTTATCCAAGGTACAGTGGGGACCATGGGCCTATGAAATCAAGGTCCAATAAGTAATCATAAATCTAACAAATAAATTTACTAACTTATTAATTCCTTGTGACTCCACTAAAGACTCGGAATTGTACTCTTGAATTCAAAGAACGCTCTATAACAAATGTAGATACGCTATTAATTATCCATTGTTACAACCATAATTGTCACTCAATCCTCTATAGATGGTCTACAATGAGATGGGACTAAAATACAGTTTTACCCCTCAACGTATTTTATCCTTAATACAATTAGTTCCTTGTAAATGATATTTTAGTAAACTAATTTAATTACTAAAATGAGATCTGTAACAACCCAAAATTACTAATGAGGCTTAAGGGCCTTGATTAGTGTGTCGGGAGGGCGTAATTAGTTTATGTATGATTTAAATGATTAAATGCATGATTATGTGATGAGCATGCTTTATATGATTATATGGATATATGAGATGCCCGATTATGAGTATTAGTATATGCATGTAGGTCCTGTTTAGATTATAATGGCATATTTGTAATTTTGGCCCATTGAGGGCATAAACATGATTATTTGTGATAAATTGTTGAGACCACATTATTATGTGGATATATTTGCAGCTGGTGACTCGAGGCGATCCTAGTGAGCGATTTAGCGAAATAGTCACGGTGGGGATTTATACCCGGCTCAGGGGAGCGTGGGGTATTTTTGGGAATTTGGGAAATATATTGGAGACTATTTGACATTGGGAAAAAATAAATTGTCATTAGTTAGGTTACGGGATGAAAGCGGTAATTATTAGGGACACTTGAGGAATTAGCGGGAATTGGGAACAAATGACCAAAATGCCCTTAAAATGTTTAAAGGCTTAGGTTTTAATGGGAGGGCAAAATGGTCATTTGATAGTTAGAAAAAGCATAAGGGTTATACTGCTTTTTATACTTGGTGGAATCAGTAGAAAGTCTTAGAAGTTAAAGGAAAGAAAGAAAGAAGAAAAAACAGAACACTTGAGTTATCTCTTTCTCTCTCATATGATTTCTCCTCCTCTCACCCTTTCTTCTGAATTTTGAAGCTGTAAACTCAGAGGAATCTTAGGCTAGAGGTTGAAGCTTTGGTTATAGGTGAAGCTAGGAGGTTCAGCTGGAGTTAGTGTCCAATTAAGGTAAAATTTACAGAGTTTGGTCTGAATTTTCTAACTTTGATGAGGTTGTTTCTAAATTTGAGTTTTGGATGGAAATGAAGAGACTTGAACCTGGGGATTTGGGGAACCAAAGGCTGGAAGGGCATTGAGGGCAACCTAGGGTCGGATTCTCCATTAAAGGTAACAATTTTTGGTTTTGATCAGTTGAGTTTCTGGATTTTCTGGTGAAGTTCTTGAGCTTTAAGCTCAACTCTTTTTTTTATGTGTTTGATGATGCATGTGGCTAAGTTTTGATGTTGTTGGGTCATGTTGGATGAGATGTAGTGAATGATAGGCTCAATTTGAACTTTGGTTCAGGTTTGAAATGGGTTTATGGGGCTTTGGCTCGGGGAAATTCGAAGGAAGAACCCAGAAAAATGTTGCATGCTGGTTGTAGCGATGTAGCACTAGCATTGGAGCGCTACAGCGCTAGGCCTCTTTTCCTGGGGGTTTTTGTCTTTCACTACACCAAAAATCACTTTCCACAACACATGAATATAATAATATTGAAAAATTATTATATTTTGTTAGCGTAAGAAGCGGTAAAGGCGCGAACCTTAAAATGTCTCCCGCCTTTTCTCTCACAAAAAAAAATGAGCCCAAATTTTCTTTTCTCATTCCCTTCTCAATACCCCAAAACTGAAATCCCCATTTCTCAGTAGAGGTGCATTTGGTTTTCCCCAAATCCTCATTTCTCTCATTTCCCCAAATCCCTAAAACTCATTTTCCCCCAAATTACTTTGCTGCCTCATGCACGCCACCTGGATGCTCACCCCGCTTGTGAAGTAGCGACTTTTTGAGCCATTTTCAGTCACCGACCTGATCTCTACTCCTCAATCTGATCCCCAAACATGCCGTTAAAAAACTCATCGGACTCTCATCTTGGACTGCTCACTGTCTCAACTTGTCCAACTTAACAGGCTTTCTGATTCTAATTCTAGTATTATATATATACACATATAATATAACTGAGTTTTGATGTGTTTGGTTGATTTTATTTATTTATGGGTTTGGGGGAAAACCCCAAATGTGTTTGGATTGTAGGAATCGTTGAGCTGACTTTGAACAGACCTGAGAGCAGAAATGCCATTGAGAGGGATTTTCTGAGAGGGTTTATAGAGTCTCTTGAAGTTGTCAGTAAGGATTCCTCTGCTAATGTGGTTTTGATTCGTAGTTTGGTTCCGAAGGTGTTTTGTGCTAGTAATGATTTGAAGGTAAGGGAAACAAAAACCCGTTTTTGTTATGAATTTATACAAGTTAATTTGTTTCAATTTAATTTCATATACGATTCTTAATTGAAGAAATGAGATTAGGAAGTGTCATGAGGAGATTTGAGAGGCTTTTAATGGTGGAACTCATATTATTGTAGGCACACCCCCATGCAAATTGTTCATATTATTTGCAATTTCATGAGAATGTGGTTAATTTATTCTCTGTACCGATACTTGTCTCACATAGGAGCTTCTGTTGTTCTTTTTCTCTTCACTTGTCTGGTCCCATCATCCATCCTATTTCTTGTTTTGCAAAAGCCTTGGAAGGGTAGACCGCTCTCAAATACACAGGTTCTTTGAATTTGTTACCTTTATTAGAATATGCATGAAAGAATATCAGCTTATATGATTGTTTTTGTACATATATCTTAGTATATTTACTGTTTTCCAGGTAGTACCATCTATAATAAATGGTGGCATAATGGCTTTATACTTTGTTTTATGGGGAAAAGGTCTTAAATCTTCTGGACCTCTTAGGTAGTTTCATCTCGAACAAATTTTCATGCTACCATTTCATGTGGCTGTTCTTATCAGCTATTTAAATTAACATAAGTGTGATGTTAGTTGCCACATTTTTTAATTACAATAGTGTATGATTGAATTTTACGCTATAAATGATATTAACTGTAGTCTATAATAGTATTGATGACAATGCCATAAATATTATCTTTACAGCAAAGTGATTTATGCAAACAAGCACAAGTTTGAAAACAATCGCTCCCTGGAGTATTACATTTAGTTTAAGCACAAGTGCAAATCTTATATTTGATTTGGCATAGCTCCTCTGATAGTGACAAGAAAAAAGTTTAAGAATATCAAATTACTGCTCTTTACTGGTTTATATCCCTTGTATTCAGAATTGATTCCATACTTCTCTTTCTATATTATTTTAGAGTTATACTAGCAGAGTATGTTGGTGCTGTCCTTGGAGTATTGTCTGCACTGCTATATGGGAGGAGAGGACATGTTTGGAAAAAGGTAGTCCTCTTTTGTATGTGCTTGGTTATTTGTGGATGACTTTCTTAGACCGCCAGCTGATATTTTTGTGATACTATATATTGATCATGTCATATCATGAACCTTGAGCGAATTTTAATCAAGAATATTTTTTAACCAAGGGCAGACTACATCATTCTTCTCTTAAGTAATCAACCAATTAAAATGTAACGCTAGTGCATGGGCTCTTTTCTAGCTATGTGAGATTGCTTGAATATTAAAACATAAACCACTGGATTGGTCGTAAGATATTTTTTTGGTTCACATTCTGGTACTGCAGGAGGAAGTGACGTACCTGATCAAGTATGGTGACTTGTTGTCAATGCAATGTCATTAAAATATAAGATTATCTTAATATTTTTACTGACATTTATTTTATCTGATTGGTGGGCTTATTGCAATGGTGACGTCTTTCTACTTCTTATCTCAAGGATGGGCCATGGAAACATATTCTCCATTCTATATCCTCTGTTTGATGTCTTGTACTTTTGGAATTAATCAAGTTCTTTTATAAGGCTCAAGAAATGAAATAATCAAGCTAATTGTGTTTTATAGTCAAGTATCCTCTTAACTTTCTCCACTCCTTTTATTTTGATTAAACAGTTTTCCCTTTTTGTGTATGGTGTTGAGAACTTAACTTGAATTTACCATTCAAAGATGGTCCTAATCCTGAGATTGAGACTGAAGAAGTTTTGGGCATGGCAGCAATGACTGTTCCAATATGTGCTGGAGTCTTATCAATGCTGAGATGGCTGATTGCACGACGTGTTTCACTTAAGGTGTTGATACATGGCTGTCTTCATATTTATACATAGCTTAAGTTGATAGTTTCTAGTTATCCACTCAAATATACTTGAAAGATACATGGGTGATGTTTCCTTTGAATGGGACCAAAGAGAGAAAATACACAAGTTTATTAGCTTCATAAAGCTTCTATTTCTCCACAAAGCAACAAAGCTTTGTTTATATTCCCATCTGAGTAATGATTAGCAGTATTAGTATGTATTGCTGCTAAATCTGTACATTTTCCTTGCCATGGTTATTATTAGTACGTTCTCTATTATTAAAAAATTAAAAATCTTCATATGAGGGCTCTTGCCAATTTGGTGAGATTGCTTTATGAACTGAAAAAATATCAATACATCATGATAAGCACTACTTGCAACTTTTGAGGCTTAGAATATACTTAAAAGATATATTTGTGATATTACAGCTATACTTATACTAGAGAAAGTAGATTCATATTGTTATATGCATAATTTTATGAAATATATGAATATTGCATCTGGTCTGGGATTTCTTTTTCTTCTGTTGTTATAGATTATACCTTTTAGATGTGTATATATATTTAGGAAATATGAATATTGCACATGCTCTTGTATTGCTGGTATGTTTTATTCATTAGATTTTTGTTTTATGAAGTATTCGTGGTTCCATATTGTTAGTTAATATTGTTAGTCATGGGTTTATGTTAATTAGTTACTGCTATTATTTTGTTAATTGTTCTAACTGTATTTTAGTAACTAACTTCTCTTGCCTTACTCTTAGCTCTCACTGTACATCTCTACAATGTATAAATAAAAGTCCTTTAGCTCTTTTGATCATATTGATCAAGAGATTCTTTCTCTAGTTACTTTCTAAACATTCACACACTAGTTTTTGTGATTTTTTTTCTCTTTTTTTCATGTGTTGCGGGTATTTTTTCTTAATATGAATACTGGATATGCTCTGAGATATATACACATATATACATATTTTCTCTTTTTATGGTTCATGGGTAGTTAATACTTAAAAGGGTATATATCTTATGATTTTTCTCTTTTTTAGGTTATGGATTATGGACGCTTTTTTTTAATTTATTCCAACCTAGTCTATTCTTGCGTGCAGACCCAAAGAAACAAGAGAAAGGTTATCTGTTTTTGCGTTGTGGAGAAAGTATTCACAGCTCAAGTATCAGAAAACTACCTTGAAGTTCATCTGTTTTGGGCTGGGAAAGGGACTTGTTGCATACCAAAGCAAGGTACTTATGACCCTTCTATTTAAGCCATCAGTGCTACTGCAGGTAATGTGGAATTAAACAAAAATTTGATAAGTACTTTTTTCCTCTCATGTATATAGATTTGTATCAAGTTTTGACTATAGTTATGTAAAGATTTTGAACCTACTGTTAGTAACAAGCCTCCAAGCAGTGAAAAGAAAACTGCTTAAACCTACTGTTGGTAAAATGTTACTATAACATGTTGCATAATCCTATAAATTTCAGAAATAGAATAGAAAACCATCATAGTCTACTACATAAACATCAAGAGCCATGACATATAGTGCCTTGTTTTTCATTTTCAGAGTTCTTGGGAATGGATGTTAGACCTTTCACTTTCAGTTATGCTGAACTAAAGACGGCGACAAACAATTTTAATTTTATTAATAAGTTAGGAGAGGGTGGATTTTGACCTGTCTATAAGGTAAGTCATTGTTTTCATCACTTTCATTTTGTTTGCAAAAGTTTTCATAACACTTGAACAAGAAATGTTAGTACTTTTTAAGCATACAATTTGACAAAGTAGAAAAGTTTTTTTGGCTGTTTGTCACTATATGTTACTGTGTCAAATTCATTATTTTCATTCCATTAAATCAACTCCATTCTCAATAGGGATCACTTGATGATGGAAGAGTGATAGCTGTGAAGCAACTGTCTATGACTTCTCATCAAGGAAAGAGCCAGTTTGTGGTTGAAATTGCCACAATATCTGTTGTCCAACACCGAAACTTGATCAAATTGCATGGATGCTGTTTTGAGGGAGGCAAACAACTTCTTGTTTACGAGTATCTGGAAAACAAGAGTCTTGATCAAGCACTTTTTGGTATGAAAATAACACTCATGATGCTTATACAATTACATGTACTAAACAAGGCTAATAATGTCTATGTCTGGCATGATCAGCGAACAATAGCTTGAAGCTATATTGGTCAACACATTTTGATATTAGTTAAGGTATAGCAAAAGGTCTAGCTTATCTTCATGAAGAGTCACGGCTAAGAATTGTCCACAGAGATGTGATGTCAATAAGACTCACATTAGTACTCATGTTGCTGGAATAATGTAAGATAATTTATCATTGAAGACATTTAGTCACCCTACTTCTATGCATGATCATGTAACAAAAAATAACCATGGATGATGATGATGATGATGCAGTGGCTATCTTGCACTAGAATATGCCATGCGCAGACATCTTACAGAGAAAGCTGATGGGTTTGCTTTTGGTGTTGTGACGCTAGAGACTATCAGTGGCAGGTCGAACTCTGCTCCCAATTCGGAAGAAGAACAAATATATCTTCTTGAATGGGTACATAATTCCTTACTTCAATGTATATGTTTTAGCTATGGATTCACAACACAACAAGGCCCAATTGTAACTAATTTGTGCTTCTCTAGGCTTGAAACTTACAAAAACAAAACAATGAAGCTGATCTTGTGGATTCAGAGCTATCCAAATTCGATGAAGATGAAGTGAGAAGACTCATAAGAGTAGCTATTTTATGCACTCAAACATCACCAACATCAAGGCCATCAATGTCTAGATTTGTGGCAATGCTTTAAGGAGATATTGCAGTAAGCACTCAAATCTCAAGGCCTGGTGACTTGGCTGACTGGATTTTGTATATTCTAAGCAACATATTAAGTGATGTTGCAACTATAGGAATTGAATCTACCTACTATGATTCACCTGCTAGTACGAGCATGGTGGGGGATGCATTGCCATCTCCTGCCAAAGGCGCCACTCATCCAATTCTTCAAAGCTACAAGTCCAAAGGCTTTGGTGTGCTGAAATTTGGAAGATCATGAATTCCTACCTTTACTTTTGAATATGCAACTATTTAAGACTATTTTGTTGACTATTGTGATAATATTTTGTTTATATTAATCATGCAGTGTTGAATATCTTAAGACTTTTGGTTTGTTTTTAAGATAATCTTGAATGTATTTTGACACAATTATTTGGTTATATGTGTTATGAACAATATAATTGGTACTAAAAAATATCTTTGTACAATGTTAAGGGTGTCTTAAGTATAAAAAATGAAGCGGGTTTGAATTAAAGCAATAAAAAATGATTATAATGTACAGGTTTATATAATAATAATTCAAGCTTATCCAAATATTAGAATAATACAAAAAATGTGTTATTGTATCTTTTACAATAACACTGGTTTATAAGCATAAAATTATGTTATGCAAACTATTTTCTATAATGCAGAAAGTGTGTTATTATAAGGTGTATCATAACACTACTTTATAAGTACAAAAAAATGTTATATAATCTATTTATAAATAACACAAAAAAAATGTTATCGTAGGCTATACCATAACGCATATCTTTAACTATGGAAAAGTGTTATGCAAAGTACTCCGACCTACTATAACACCGCTTTCCTTAACACATCAAAAAGTGTTATGGTATATATTTGATAATACTTTTTCAGTCTTATTGAAAGTATTTTTTCTTGTAGTGTCTGTCTGTAGCGTTGTAGCGCCCACCTTGTGGCGCTGTAGCACTACCCTGCCTTCAGAAATGGATTTTTGGGTATTTTCTTAGGGTTTTTGCCCAGGGGCTCGGGGTTTGATTCCACCACCCCGTTTGGTAGAGTTAGGGCTTTCAGAGGGCTTGGGATTGGTCCCGAGGTTAGGTTACGAGATTGAATATTAATGAGGGTTCTATGTTACGTTTGTGACTAGGTGTATGCTAGGGCTCGGGCGGGATCATGCTCGATGATCATTTCAATTAATTAAAGCACTCGGAATCAAAGGTAAGAAACTACACCCAGTTATGCGATTATGTTGGGACTAAGAGTTCCCTATTTTTGTATGTGATGTCATGAGATGGTATTATGCCATGGGGACATGTGATTAATGGCCTAAGAGTGTCGAAATCAATATTTGCGCACAGGGTGCGGCTCGGCCACTGGTAGCTGAGGTTAAGTACATAGTCACTAAGCTCGGCCTAAGCGAGCCGGAGTCAGTGGGATAATCAGAGGGTGCGGCCTAAGGGCGTCAACCCTAGATATTATGTGATATGTTTATTGTTGTTTAACTGATGATTATGACACGTTTGTTATCTGGATGACTGATTATTGGCTTGTAGAATGATATCTTTGATTATGTGGGCAATATGACCTATTGTATATCTGGTTGATGATTTGTGAAATATTTGACTGTTGAATATCATTTATGCTTTGTATTATGGATTTCTTTCTGTGCCTTGGCTCACAGGTGCTACGTGGTGTAGGTAAGGGCAAGGGCAAAGTGGACCAGTCCTGAGTGGGAGACCTTTGGGGCAGAATGTACATAGTAATGAGTATCTAATTTTTTTTTAGCCATCGATAGGAATTCCTTAAACTTTGAAAATGTTTCTGATTTCCTATGCATTAGGTAAATACATGAGTATCTAGAGTAATCGTCAATGAAAGTGACGAAACACTCAAAACCACCCCTGCCTTGTACATTCAAAGGTCCACAAACATCTGAATGCACTAGTCCAAGTGGTTCTTTGGTCTTATAACCTTTTGCAGAGAATGGACGCTTGGTCGATTTGCCTTCTAGACAAGATTCACAAACAGGTAATTCACCTAAGGTGAGTCCCTCAAAGGTCCATCCTTTGTAAGTCTTTGAATCCTATCATAGCAAATGTGACCTAGTTTCAAGTGCCATAAATACGTCATATTATCGTTATCGGTCTTTTGACGTTTATTGGTCCTAGGTTTAGCTACTTTGAATAAATCATTGTTAAGAGCGAGGGGTTCGTTAGGTCGCAGAATATAAAGCCCATTTTCCAAATGCAATACACAATTGTGATCCATTGAAAGAAATAGATATATTCGAACTTGTGAAAGTCATAACAAATCGTTCTAATTGCAACATGGAAACTGAAAGTAAATTTCTACTAATATCTGGAATAAAAAATACATCATTTAAAATTAAAAATTTATTTACGAACTTCAGACGAGCTCTTTCTCTAGCTTGGACCGCAACGAACGCTCCGTTCCCAACTCTAAGCATTAACCCTCCTTCGTCCAATTCCTCCCACGATTCAAGAAGCTGTAAAGAGTTGCAAACATGGTTGGTAGATCCAGAATCAATAATCCAAATAGATTTATCATTCTCTAAAATACATGTTTCTAAGATAAATGAACTATAATCATTACCGTCGCTTTTAGCTGCTAGAAACTTGGGGCAATCCTGTTTCCAATGCCTTTTCTCTTTGCAGTGAAAACACTTACCTTTACCTTTCTTGTTTTTCTTGTTCTTCCCCTTATGTGTCTCTGCACTTGGTTGTGCACTCGTCTGTGCAACCTCTGCAGGCTTTGGTTGTTGTTTTGTCCACCTTTCCTCTTGTTTCTATCTTTCGAAGAAAAAGCTTGGTTAGCTTCAGCCTTAGCTGCATCAGCAGCAACAATATTAGTCTTATTTTCTCCTCCTTTACTAGGTCCACCCATGATAGACTCAAAAGTTTGAAGCTCGTTCATGAGTTGTGTCAGACCATAGCTGAGTTGATCACAAACGTGCAGACACGATGCCATTCAAGCATTTACGGTGTCTTCACGTATGTGCGGAGACGGTGCTATCCAATCATTTATGGTGCCATCACGAGCATTGACGGTGCCATCACTAACGTGCGGACACGGTGCTCATTCTTGGGATTCCCCAATCATGACGAATTCAGAGTTGTCATCAATTAACTCTATGTTGATATTCTGTTTCCAATTAATGAAATTTTTTCCAGTGAGTTTCTCCATCGAAAGTTGAGAAAGGATGGGAGTAGACACAGAGACAATTTATACTACAAATTACCAATAAAATAGAAATCAATCACATTTGCTCAATAAACTTCTATTCACACAAATTTCAAGAAATATCACAACATATACCAAAAATATGTAAGATATGAGAAAAAAATACCAAAAACAATCATATATCTATTTCTTTAGGGTTTTAACTAATCTATGATATCCTTGTCCCAATTGGCGAGAGTAAAAAATACCACTAGTTAAATAGAGTTGTAAACTTATTTAATAATGGACTCCACTATTAACAACCTACTATTCTATCAAAATAAGAAAACAAAATCTCTTATTTTATGAGCTAGACCCACAGTTTCGATAATCATAGATTTAGTCCTAGTAGTCACCGTAGGGGTGAGTCTAGTAAATTTGACCTATAATTATTTATCTTTCGAAATCTAACCTTGTCAAAATTATTAATGAACACCTTCCGTAGGGGGACGAATCAAAGCGCCTCAAGGCCCCATTATGTTATTGACTTTGTTAAACCAACGGTGGAGATCGAATATAATTCTTAAAATAAGCTCATTACAAAATTAAAAATGGTATTTTTATTATTTATATTTAGAAAATTAATGACTATGGTTCTTCAAAAAAAATTAATATTAGAATTTTTAAAACCATAGTCCTATAATTTTCTATTAATTCTAAAGTGTCACATTGAAACAAATTCAATTATTTAGAGTTAATTTATTGCTAATCAATATTTAGGTTTAACTAATATAATGAACCTATACAATTAAGTTCAACTCAGGTAAATGGGCCTTAACAATTAGGCTTGTATGGAGGAGGGCTGGGTCCAGTATCTCGTTCTCACTACAAAGGCCCTCAATCTTCCATACAAGGTCCAAAAGACAGGAATTTAAACCTTCATTTTATTAATTGATTAGGCCCACTACAGTCACGCAAAGCAAATGGGCCTTCACAAGTAGAATCACCCACAAGAGAGGAATTTAAACTTTACATTTTCTAATGGGCCCAAATAAAACCTATCATTTTATAAATATTTTATTTGGAAAAATCCATATATCTAACAAACATATTGGCCACTATATGCATCTAAGCCCAATTGCAAAAATACCACATATAGTGCAAACAGTCATATTATAATTGGATGGGCCTAATCATGTTACTATATGAGCAATTCTATGAATTTATGCAAAAATACCATAATTTATTTTATATGCCAAAATACCACAATTAATTTTCTAGAATTTATTAAAAAATTCGAATTAATTAAATTTGTACAAAAATAAGTCAATTTAAATGAAATTAATAACAATTTACAATAGTTAATTTAAATTTCATTTATCAACAATCAACTTATTTTATGTTAATTTGTAAAAAAAAGGTTAATTTAATTTAAATAGGATTTATCAACAATTAAACAAAGTTAATTTAAATCCCATTTTATTAAAAAAATATTTTGTTAATTGGTAGAAAAAAATTTTATATTTTTCAAAATTTAGCCAATTTTAAAATCAATATCTTAATTGTTTTTCAAAAATATCTTGTGCTGTTACAATTATTAGCTAATATTTTAACCATTTTAAAAAAATATATATAAATATAAATAGTTATAACAACCCTATAATATTTTAAAACAGTTAAACAAATTCAAATATCCATGAAAATATCTAACTAACTAATTTAAAATTTAAAATAATTTAAATATTAAAAGCTATAGAATAAACAGATATTTATATTTTCAAATAAAGATTTAATAAAATATCAAGAATTTTAAAAAATATATCTTAAATATCTAATATCTTAATTCTAATATTTTAATATATTAAAAAAATTTAAATTTAGTTGTTAGTCTATTTTTAAATTTGAATTTGAATATTTGTAGAAAATATGCCATTATTTAAATCTCAACTAACAAAAATATCTTATTTGAAAAAATTTTAAATGATAAAACTAATATGATATTTTTGGTTTTGATTATAAATAATAAATTTTCACATTTTTTATTTTCTTTAATAAATATTTTTTTAAAATAATAAAAAAAATTCGGATGAACAGTACCCGTTACTGTTCATCATGCGCACGGGTGGTGTGCGTGCAATGTGCGCACGGGGCGCGCGGATGTGCGTGCGGGTGCGCGCACGCATGGGCAGCTAGGCCAAAATTTTCCGAAATAAAGTTTTGTTCAATTTTTCAAACCAAAACCATTTTCTAATTAATTTTAACATGTTTTACACAAAATAAAGCATATATAAAAATTAATAGCATAGAAAACACAACAAAATAACCTAAAAATTGCTAATAATCACATAAAATCAATATGCTTCATAAAAACATGAAAACCATCCAATTATTCAAACACATCAAATAATCCAATTTTTAACATGTTCATGCATGAAAATAAAGATTTCCAAAGGCTCTGAAGCCAGTTGTTGGGCAAACTTATACATGATCTTTATTTATTTTCATGTAGATCTAATATTAAACAAATAATATAAGATAACCTAGAACATGTTTCTAAAATTGAATTCAAAGAGAAACAATGATAAGAATGCTTACAGTATACGCAGCGGAATGAATGAGTCCTTCCTTCAGTTTCTCTAACCCTTGTATCCTTTTTATCGCAGAGTATTATCAAGAAACTGAACCGATCTTCTATTATCTTCACAGTCTTCCAAAGTATCCTTAGAATCACCTAGACTAGAGTTGAAATTTCTCAACACATGAGATAGATACAGAGAGAAGAAGATAAAATAACAAAGAGGCTTAGAAAAGGACTTGTGTTTAGAGAGAATCTAAAAACTATCAGAAAATCTGACTTGTGACTTGTGTTTTCTTCTCTCACTTAGCACTCCTTTTATAGACTCAATTAGGCTATTTAATTTAATTAAAAAATAAATAAAATAATATCCAATTAGAAGCCCTAGGTTGAAATTATCATGCGCATTAGGCCCATGAAATTTTCCATTTGATTATAAGCCCATTGGACTTAAAATCAATGCTTGTATTATTTTCTATTGATTTAATTAATTAAATAATTATTTAAATCCTTTATTAAATTAATTATTTATAATTTGAACCTTGATTTAAACTTATTTATTAAATTAGATACAAATTTATCTTAATTAATAAATCTGCCCTAATTTCTCTTTTCTTCTCAAAATTACATAACTATGTGAAACTATCCAAAATTGACCTGGTCAACTTTGATAATTCTAATTGATAATATTTTAACCATAGTTCAATTATAGTTTCAGTAACACGTTTCTAACTAAATGACTTGATTAGCAAGTCTTGCACCTTTATAAAAACACAGTGTAACGGTCTTGGCTACATAGGGCGTTACAATATCTCTATCATTTAACACATTGAGCCAAACTAAAAGGAAACCATCATTTCACTTCTTCATCAGACGCTATAGATGTTCATATATATTATAAACACTCCAACTCAATTATACTACCGAGTTTCCAAGATGTAAGTATGGGCTAGTCCGTAGGGTAAACCAGTAACGAACAAGTCAAAGAACTCAAATAATATCCTAAAAAGGAGCAAAAAGCTCGCTTGGGATGAAGAATGTGAGGATGCTTTTTTCAAGCTAAAGGAGCACTTAGGGAAGCCACCCTTGTTGGCAAAACCTAAAAGGGGCGAAAGGCTATACTTATACTTGGCAGTATCCGAGCATGCCATAAGTGTTGCCCTCGTTAAAGGAGAGAAGAAACACTAGCAACCTGTGTACTACGTCAGTAAACGGTTAGTAGATGCGGAGAACCGATACCCGGAGATAGAGAAGTTTGCATATGTGTTAGTTGTGGCTTCAAGGAAATTGAGGCCCTATTTCCATGCCCATGCGATCGAAGTACTCACCAATAGCCCTTTAAGGCAGGTCTTGCATAAACCTGAAACCTTGGGAAGACTGATGAAGTGGTTGATCGAGTTGAGTCAATTCGACATCGCTTATACCCAAGGACCTCCATCAATGGGCAAGTGCTCGCAGACTTCATAGTGGAATTCACCTATCGACCAAATGGAGGAGGAGATGAAGAAGAGGGACAATCAGTCGTAGAAGGGAAGCCAAGGAGTTCTGAGGAATGGAGCCTGCACGTGGATGGAGCATCCAACAAAGGAGGATCTAGAGCAAGTATCGTGATGACTGGACCCGAAGGACACAGGATGTACTGCGTGATACGATTTGGGTTTGAAGCCTTGAACAATGAGACAGAATACGAAGCGCTTCTAGCAGGGCTGCAGTTGGCCTAGGGGCTGAAGGTAACGCATCTACACATCTTTAGTGACTCACAGTTTGTGGTATTTCAGGTGAAAGGGGAGTACCAAGCATGGGGTCCCAAGATGGCTGCATACTTGGAAAGGGTAAGAGGCTATTTGGAGCAATTGATGGAATATAGCATAGAGCGAATCCCGAGAGAGAGGAATACCCATGCTGATGCCCTCGCAAAGCTGGCTTCCACTAAAGATGGGGATACCCTTGAATCAGTTCTTGTGGAATACTTACCAAGGCCAAGCATTGTCAATCCAGACGTTCACATGGTCAGCATCCCAAAGGAGTCATGGGCCAACCCAATTATAAACTACCTGAAGGATGGAGTTATGCCAACAGACAAGAGGGAGGATCAAAGGCTAGTTTATAAGGCAGCCTGATACACCTTGGTAGATGGGATCTTATAAAAGAGGGGGTTTTCTGTGCCACTCTTGCGATGTGTTGATGAGGAAGAAGCTGTGAAGGTACTATATGAAATACATGAGAGTGAATGCGGCCACCATGCGAGTGGACCATCCACGGCTCAAAAAGCCATAAGGCAAGGATACTACTGGCCCTCCATGGAGAGAGATGCAAATGATTTCACAAGGAAATGTGACAAATGCCAGAGGCATGCAAACTACTCCCAAAAACCCCTGAATGAATTGATCAGCATGACCAGCCCTTGGCCCTTTGCTATCTGGGGGATAGACTTGATTGGTGCCCTTCCCCCAAGTAGAGGTGGAGCAAAGTACACGGTGGTAGCCGTAGATTAATTCACCAAGTGGGTCGAAGCGAAACCTCTAGTAAAGATAACAGCCAAGCATATCACTACCTTTGTAAATAAATTCATTGTCTGCACATATGGAGTGCCCTACAAGATTATTTCTGACAACGGCACTCAGTTTGAAGGGGAAACATTCGAGGAGTACTGTAGGGAAAGAGGCATAAGGAGAAGCTTCTCGACTGTTGTGCATCCACAGGCCAATGGGCAGGTGGAGGCCATTAACAAAGTCCTTAAGAAGAACCTAAAAACAAAGCTAGGGAAGATGAAAGGTGCTTAGGTCGAGGAGTTACCTAATGTGCTTTGGGCCAACAGAACCACTTCGCGCACAACCACTGGAGAGACCCCTTTCTCCTTAGCATATGGATGTAAGGCTATCCTCTCAATTGAGATGAAGGTTAACTCGTATAGGATACAGGCATACGAGGACCAAGTCAACCATGCGGCAATGGCCGAAAGCTTAGACATGCTAGAAGAAAGAAGGGAAAAGGCGCAAATGAGAGTGGCGGTATACCAGCAGTAGGCAGCAATGTATTACAACTCGAGGGTGCAAGAGAGAACATTCAGAGTAGGCGACCTGGTATTAAGAAAAGTACTCCCAAACACGCGAGACCCGGGGGCGGGGGTGCTTGGGGCAAACTGGGAAGGGCCCTACCAAGTCGCTCAATACATACCACCAAACACCTATAAGCTGGCGCGCATGGACGACACCGTCATACCTCGAGCATGGAATGTGGAACACCTCAGGAAGTACTATCAGTAAGACTTCCACATCCAATGCAAGCAGTAGTTGTGTTTAGTTTGTTGCATGTTATGTTATCTTAGTAGACAAGAATCAAAGAGGTTGCCTAGATAACCTCCCAAGTAGATGTAAGCCTTTTATATATATCTTTATAATCTGACTACTATGAATGAAACTATTCACCACTTCGTATGTTATTTTCTTCTCTATGCGAGCATCAACCAAAGTGCCTGCCAAAATAAATCTCACCAAGCACTTGGGGGGTAGGACAAGAGGCACGAGTATAAAAAAATCTCTTATATTCAAAAGGATTAGCTGCCCTTATGAATGTTAAGAGAATAGTTTAAATAGTTTAAATGGATGATCTCCAACCAAAGGCCGACACCCCAGGGGGTGAGGTTGTAAGGAGGGAATCTCCCAATAAGTCTAGAACAGCCATTAAGTCGGCTAGCCAAAAAGGGTCCTACAAGAGACCCTTGAAGAAATAGTACTATATATAATGACGAGAAGGACACTTCTCGCAAAACGTAACAAGCGCGCGCAAAGAATATAAAAGGACCCCAAGAGCCCAATGGGTTAACGTGTCCTTACAAGTATAACCAAGGAGCACTAGAAAGATTATCATCCTTAGATCAAGGAAGAGATATGTAATCCACAAATAATAATAATAAGAGGGACTCACCAAAGTCCCTTAAGTTTGATGAACACAAAAGAAAAAAAGGAGAGAAAGCGGAAATAATGTGAGGGATTACATAGCAACATCATACATAGGTTGAATACAAAGGAACCTACAACTCTCCATCCTAATCCTTCCACTCAGAAATCTTCTCGACGGCATAATCTCCAAAGGGAGACAGGTCAATGGTGGGGTTGGTTCTCCAGACAGCGTGTAGCGTGCACTTGACTATGCGATTCTCAGCATTTAGCATGTTGGTCAGTTTATTCATGGTGCCCGTCTCTTCGAAAGAGTCAGAGGTTCTCTTCGGCATCTCAGGTACCTGGGCAGAGATAGGGAGTTTATGAGCCATAGACTTTCTAAGGATCTTGGAGGAACCCCCATGTGTCCTATATCTACCAGCACTCTGCTTGACCCTAGGGCGTAAGACCGAGGGCAGGGGAGGAAGCGTGGGTGGGATCATAGAAAGGAACTCTGGTTCAACCAATTCATGTCTACCGCCTTCGAAGGAGGGATCCCTATGACCAGGAGACTCGTCACGACGAAAGGAAAAAGGCTCAGGGGGCAAGTTTTCTTCTAGGCAAGCAATTTCAGAAAGGCAATCCTGAAGGATTGATTGTAGCTGGAAATGTATGTCGCATGCTGGGGGGAGAAACCTAAACCCACGTCCCTGGTATTGGATTCTAGCTCCCTCTCTAGGTCACATGCTTCTTGTCTGAGGTAGGACAGTCTCCGGAGGTAGAGCGTCTGCACACCCCCACGGTTAGAGGGTCTACGTACGTCGGCCTCCGAGTCGGAGGATTACAACTCAATAAATTCAACATTGGACGGACCTTCGGGAAATCGCCTAGACGCCATGGACCAACTAAGACTCGAGGGCGTATGTGCGTAAGGGTAACCCTATATCTACAACATGAGTGTGAGGGGTATAAGAAAAGTTCTATGCATATGTAATTGAAAGGCCATATGAAAAGAATGACAAACTCTGAAGAATGAGTGTCGTGCAACCATTAATTCTACCCCCGCGTAGTCAATATTAAAAAAAAGAGAAAAAAGAGGAAGGAGGCACACTGGAGGTATATGTATGAAGCTGAAGGTGTGCAAGGATAGACTTGTGGAGGCGAAGGGTCGGTAGAGCGATAAGCAAGGGCAAGACCGTAGGAACAAAAGAATGCCTAACATCACCACTATGCTAGTAAAAAAAAAAGGGCAAAAGAACGAGGAAAAATAATAAAAAAAAGGGGGAATAATTGAAATGGAAGGAAAATTACCTCAAGAATGCTTTTGTGGTGGATGGAACCTTTGAACTCTTGAAAGTGGTTTGGAGGGAATACCACTAGGATAGGCAAATTTTGGTGTGGAGAAATGGCTTCAAGTCTTGGGGTATTTATAAGGAAAGTCAAGGCCCCCTAGCCATTGGATCAAAATCCATATGAATGGTGGAGATCTAGAGTATGGGTAGCCTTGGGATCCGTAATTGGGAATGATTGGCCCCTTTGCAATCTTAGGGATATTCATGGACCCCCCAAGAGTTAGATGGTTTTTGTGTTTCTTTGGACACTATAAGGAAACACAACTTCAAGACCCACTTTGTGTTTCTTCAAGCAACATTGGGCAACGCTCCAAGGTTGAGTCCACCGAAGTTGGTCATACACATCAGACAAGAGAAAAAGAAAGAGTCTACAAACACACTTAAAAGTGTACTTATAGACTCGGGGGCAAGTGTAAATGTCGAGTAATATCCTAAGAAATATTTGAAATGGTGTCCATTCCTGAAGGCTTTCCAAGGTCCAATGTGCCCACACCAGGGTGATAAACTAAAGTGTCGAGATACATAGACACATGCATCCGAGCATAAGTCTTCAAGGGCTATCATGTGAGGGACTCGCCATGCAAGGCTACCCTATGTCTCGCAATGCGAGGCTGCCTTGTGCCACGCCGTGTGAGCCTCACGCGTACACCCTAGTACCCGAACATGGGTACCCCGAGGCGTCACCCTCGCTATGCAAGGGTCAAGGCAAGCCTCTCACATACACCCTAGTACCCGAACATGGGTACCTTGAGGCGTCACCCTCGCTATGCGAGGGTCAAGGTGAGCCCCCCGTGCACACCCAAGTACCCGAACATGGGTACCCCGAGGCATCACCCTCGCTATGCGAGGATCAAGGTAAGCCTCCCGCGCGCACCCTAGTACCTGACCATGGGTACCCCGAGGCATCACCCTCACTATGCGAGGGTCAAGGCAAGCCTCTCGTACGCTGCGTCTACGCGAGGCATCGCACCCAGCCTTCGTGTGATCAGCCTAGGCTAACCTCGCTATGCGAGGGAGCAGCCGCGCCGCGTCTACGCGAGGCATCGCACCCAGCCGCCGTGTGATTAGCCTAGGCTATCCTCGCTATGCGAGGCACCCTCGCTATGTGAGGGAGCAGCCCCGCCGCTTCCCACGGGTCCTGCGCCCATGGGCGCATGCATCCGCACCGTTGGCCACCCTCGCTAGGCGAGGGCGTAGCCTCGCTACTTCTTATGTTTGGAGCCTCCTCAATATATGGAACACCCCTCGCACCTTGGTTTCTCATGACGTGTATAGTTCAGAGCCTCCTCAATATGCGTACGAGTAACACTTGGAAATACTAAGGAGAAGTGTCATGTGATCCTAGGGTACCAGGTATGCGCACTGATATAGGATGTATGATCATGAAGGGGTCAGAGGTGTGGCCCTGTCATTAGCTTCTGACGAGTAGTGGTGGTACGAACTTGTACGGAGAGTGGAGGCACTACCTGAGCACCCCCAACAATATTCCAAAGTCCACAGTACGATGTCCTGCACCACTACTTGGGCATTGTCAGGGTAGACACCACTATGTCCTGAGCCACTACCCTGACCCTGTACCTGCATACGTACACATCCCCTGGGACCTACTTGTATCAGGGGGCCAATAGAGCCCACCTATAAATAGGTTACGACCCCTCAGGTTAAGGGGTTGGAAAAATGATTGTATGAAGAGACGTTTAAGAAATATATGATCTTTGTTCCATTGTAGCTCTGATTTTTCTATTGATTCAAGTTCTTTCCATCTAATTCTAAGCTATTCTTAGTATAAAAATCTGAGTTTTCTAACCTTTAATCGTTGACGAGTTCTTACCGTCAACACCATATAATATATCCATATGATCATATTAATCATGCATGCCACATAATCATGCATTTAAACATTTAAATCACAGATATACAATTCATGCCCTCTTGGCACACTATCAAGGCCCTTAAGCCTTATTAGCAATTTTGGGTCGTCACAGTCATTTCATATCTGTTTCCTTTGCTTTCTTTTATTTACCTCAATTCTATAATTGTAGGTGCGATGGAAGATTTGCCAGAGACAGTTAATTCAGTCCTAAAGGGCCCACACTTCGGGTATCCTCTAGCACAGAGACTCCACTTTCTCCTGGCCTTCCATAATGCATACTCGCACGTGTTCGCTAGGGAAAATGACTATTCAGCCAAAGTATGGGAGTGGTGCCTACCTGGTGAGGTTGGCTAGCCTATACCTGAGAGACGAGGTTTTTTACTGGTTCCAATATCGCTACAAGGACCCCACCACTGTCTCCTGGCCAGCATTCCGGGCATCTATCGAGCTCAAGTTCGGACCACACTTCCGCATGTCCCGATGGCATTAGAGGTACAGAGAGGAGAAGATGGCAGCAGAGGCTCTTACACCCGATGTTGCACCTTAGGAGCCACCCCACCTTATGGAGGCAGCTGTAGCAGATGGCAAGGTGGTGCAGGAGATGGCTGAGCCATTAGTGGACCTAGTGGGAGGCAACGGGAGTGAGCCAGAGGAGGATCCCGAGTAGGTAGAAGAGGATATCGCATAGATCTGGATATGCTGATGGATAGCCTAGATTAGGTTATGCTGGGAGGGTCTTGTTGATACTATTGGTAAAGACTTGGCAAACCTACAAAGTTGTAGGGCTTTTATGTAGTTGTAGCAGGCATATGTACAAACCCAACATGTAGCTAAGGTTCTCTTCTTTTCGTATTTATTATTTTGTTAACTAAAACCTTATCGCATGATATTTCATGATCATTTTGTATTGCCAGGTTATACCCCTGAATGATCCATTTCCTATTTTTGAGTTAAATCGTTGTGAATTCTTTTCTTTTCCTTTCTCTTTTCTTTGTGTATGGGAAACTAGTATACTTAAATGTTTTAAACATTTTTGCATAGATATTAGCGATGGTGCCTAAAACTCGAGCAAGGGGAGGTCGAGCTATTAACCCACCAAACCCAGTCGCGACAGCAGCCGTTGATCAAGAGGCAGGTCGTGGCCGAGGCAGATGATGGGATCAAGGCCGACGGAGGGGCCGAGGATAAAGGCTTCAGCCGGAACCAAATTTGGCAACTCAGATAATGGATTTGAGAAGGATTGTGCATGAACAGAATGTGGAAAACACTAAGATGTTCGAGGCATTGATGCAGAGATTCCTGGAAGCGCCACACAACCCCGCACCCCCAACACCCCGGGAAGACGTTCCTGAACAGCAAGAATTCCCAGCGCGAGAAGACCCATTGGTGGGAGAAAATCAACCAACGGATGCACCTAGATCAAAATAACCGAAATCGATCTCGGAAAAATTAAGCTTGCAAAACCCACCTGTGTTCGAAGGGACTTCAGACCCTCTGATGGCAGAAGAATGGGTCAGGGTGCTGGAGAGAATCTTTGACTTTGTGGCGGCTACCGAAACTGAAAAGGTAATCTGTGCGGTGTATATGTTGAGTAAAGATGCCTGCATCTGGTGGGATATTGCTAGGAAGGGGCTTGATGTTCAACATATGGAATGGACAAAATTCCTGACCATGTTCAATGCCAAGTACTACAACAAGACGGTGATAGATCAAAAGGGTGATTGAGTTTGCCAACCTAGTCCAAGGGTCATCTAGCGTACAAGAGTATGTGCGCAAGTTTGACCAACTCTCATGATTTGCTCTAGATCTGGTAAACAATGAAGCCAACTGGGTACACAAATTCATGAAGGCGTTGAAAAGAGAGATAGCTCAGTTTGTGGATACTAAGAAGACCAGCCCGGATACTTATGATGAAGCCGTGGAGCGAGTAATTCGCCAAGAGTCATGGCTTGTACAATAGAAGAAAGAGCCTTACTTGGCTTAAGAACGAGCACATGTCTCCAATGACCGGGGAAGGTACTCTAATAACCAGAGTTACCCTTCTAGAAGGTTGGCATCTAGAGTCAATAGAAGTGTGGGGAAGACCAATATTTCATAAAACTCTTAGTTTCCTAGTGGTGGAAATAATAAAAGAAGAATGGAGCCACCAAGCCGAAGTTTGAACTTCAACAAGCAGCCAAGGAGAGAAAAAAACTATTGGCCGCAATGCAACAAATGTAATCAACACCACCCAGGAAAGTGCAACAACAATTGCTTCATTTGTGGAAAGCCGGGTCATTTCTCCTGTCACTGCCCGAATCAATGTCAGAATGGAGGAAACAAACAACCAAAGCCAATTAGAACTGCACCGCGAGTTTATGCACTCACCTAGGGTGATAAAGGAGCTGGGACTTTTGACATGATGTCAGGTCTGTAACGTCCTGCATTTTCGGGTACCTTTAAACGACTCGGATCGGGATTTTTCCCCCGGGTTAAGAATATTATTTTAAATAATATTATATTTTGTTTGTAAGTATTCCATGAGTTATTGCTAGCCAAAATATGAATTTTGTGATTTTAAAAGTCAAGATAAGACTTTTGGTCCTGGACCAACACAAAAACCCTGATCGGGTAAAAATCTCGGAAAATAAAACGAAAAATCATGGCAATTATATTTTGGGCATAAAATACATTCATAAAAGTTAAAGTTTGGTCAAAAATAATAAACCTAAAAGAAAATGGAAATTTTAGGGCATTTTGTGTTAAATGCCTAATTCTACCGAAATGGGGAATTTTATTCCATGAATGGACCTTAGGTTAAATTTTATTATGTGATTAATTAAATTAAATGTGAGAGACATTTAATTTAATTAATTAATGTTAAGTTTGGTGATTAAAACTTAATAAGAGTGAAAAAGGTGTCAAAAGCCAATTTGGACTTTTCTTCTTATGAAACCTTTTTTTAACCTTTACTAAAAAAAAAAATGAAATGATTATTGTTTACCGAGTTTTTCGGAAACGAATACAAACAGAATAATAAAAAGATAAGAACTGTAGAAGTGCTGAAATGTAACTAAACAAACAGTGTTTTTACGTGGTTCAGGCGTTAACAAGCCCTAGTCCACGAGTCGATGTTATTATACTTGGAAAGGATTACAGTAAGATGGCTGGTGTACAAGAACTTCACACACTCACAGTGTTTCTCTCGGGTTCTCTTGAAGAAGATGAAGCTAGAGAGATTTTAGCAGAGTTCTTGCGATGTGATTTGTTGGCCGTCCCCCTTCTTGTAAAATAAAGGGGTTTTTATAGCTAGGGTTTTGGATTAGGGTTTTTCTCTACGTACATGAGTCTTAATTACACCAGCCACAAATAGGGGATACCATTACTGTAGTAGCATGGCTACAAGACTCTATGTGGGTATATTTACGTGAAAGTATGGGGAACACACAAAGTCAGCCGTCTTTTCCAAGTTGTCAGCGGAACAGTAGGCGAAAAGGTACCCTTAGGCGTGCTGGGATGTGTGCAGCTTTGACCTGACGGGCGCGTCAGGCGGGATCCTGTGTCAGGTGGATATCATTCCAAATATGCCTCCTCCATGACTCGACCGCTTGGTTTTGTTCCGTGCGAGGCACGGAACTGTCTCCGCGGAGACCACCCGAAGAGCTTTTCCTGGAAGGGGCTTCCCCGAAGGATACCCCTTCGGGAGTCCGGGAGAGTTGACGAGTTTCCGTGTTGTGTTTGCTTGGAAGAGTAATCCGGACACTAAACGGGAGAGGTGAAGCCTTTCTGTCCATCTGCGAGCTCTGGTCACCTACCGTGAAAGACATTGGTAATTCTGCTTCCCCGAGGATGTCGATCTAACTGATATCCGGAAATCTGGATAACAATTATATATAGCAAGGGTTGGCCGGCCATGTGGTGTTTTAGAGTGGTGTGACCCCAAATTTTTATAAAATTTAAATCCCATTTAATTAAGAAGTCAAGTGGGCAAGTGGGAGGAAAACACTTGAGTGTTTTTTAGATAAATTAGATAGTATATAACTCTTCCATCCCTCCCCAACCGACCACACCACTCTCTCTCATTCACTCATCTGATTTTTGAAGACCTCTCAAAGTGTTCTCTCCATTTTTCAAGCCCAAGAACACCAAGGAAACTTTGAGGCTAAGTCTTGGTCTAGGAAGTATTTTCCCTAAGGTAAACCTTCACTAATCTAGGCTTTTGTAAAGTTTTAAGCTTAGAGTTTCAAATAGCTAATTAACTATGTTGTTGGGGGAAGTTGGTTAGGGTTTTTGAAAGGTTTTGGAGGAGCCAAAGCTAATAGGAAGGTCCAAACCTTAAGCAATAACATCAAAGAGGTAAAAAGTTTACTTTTGATGATTTTGTTGTAGGGTTTTTAGTTTTAAGCATTATTTTGTATATCTAATGCTTAAAGTTTCTTGTTGGTGATGTAATAAGGTTATGGTAGTTGTTTAATAATTTTTATGATGCATGTGTATTGATTTTTGAAAATGGGAACCAAAACCCCCAAGGGTTTTGTAGGATACCCTAAAACAAAACATGTTTTGAGCTGTGACTTCCAAGGGGTCAAGCAGCCACTTTATATTGTTTTTGTAAAATTAAATTGTACTGTGATGTTTTTGAGATTGATTACTTAAAATTGAGCTTTTGAAACACTAAAAAATGTTTAGAAATGAGTAAGTTATGCTATTTCAAAGATTAGGTAAAAAAACTGTTTTTTCGTATTATTATTTTCAGAACCAAGTTTGGACAGCCACTGTGTAGGGAAAATGAACCCAGTTTTTTCTAAAATTTTGTGGACATATTTCTGGCATAACCCATTAGTCCACTGTAATATTTGGTAAGAAAATATTAAACGGTTTGAAAGTTATTAACTGTCAAAGTTTGGAAAAAATAAGGACTTGAAAATAAGGTCATTTTTACCTCATTGTTGGAAAATGATTTCACCAATCAAAAATGCTCATTTTGACCTAAGATTTTACAAAGACCTAAATGGCATAACAAAAATGGAATTGGAAAATTTTGGTAACAATTGGGTAATTAAATTTCAAGTTATGAACTAACGAAGTATGTAGTTAAAAATGTGAAAATTAGGTTTTTCACACTTAGTGTAAAAATGAGATTTTGGAACATAAGGTAAAAAGTAAAATTTTGCTTATTTCAATATATAAATTGGTAAGTCTTGAAATCATATTTTCACTAAAATTACCCCTTTGAGTTTAAATGAATTATTTTTCTAGTAAGTAAAATTGATTAATTGCTTTTGGAAAATTAATTAGTCAAGATGAGAAATTTATAACGGTTTTCCTAATTAAGACAAATTAGGCAATTTTCTTAAAACGGTTTTTAGATATTAAAACCTTAAGAAAAATAAAAGGAAAATTTAAAGAGTTTATTTTCTTTAAAAATAATTAAGGAATTTATTTGTATTTTCTGGATATAATACCGGCTAAAATCTTACATATTTTAACCGACTAGTCGAAAGTGCGGGTTAATAGTGATACCTTGAAAGAATAAGATTTTTAGCGGGTTGTGGGGAAATATCATTGTGATACCGGAGCCTAGGTATCGAGACCTTAGGATAGGTCTCCCCGAGACTTAGGGTTTAGTCTCGAATATTTTGTATAACTTTCCTTAATAGGTTTAAAACCAAATAAGGATTGTAAATCCTTACAAATGACTTTTATTAAAATGACCAAACTGCCCAAAATAATAATAATGAATTATGAGTGCCATAATTAATCCGAGTATACTGTATGGATAACTACAGTATTGGCTAAGCGTAACTGGACTGAACGTTGGAGGGTGAAAACTTGCTGAGCGCTAAGGACTCCAAGTAAGTCAACTTATATTGTATGGCTGCAACATGAAATGATTATTGTCTTGTATGTTAGTATAGGGATACATGCATATATATAGACTGTCATAGAAAGTTGCTTAGAGACGTTAGTCTAGTGAGTGCTGAGTTAGAAAATATGAACGGTAGAAGTCTGTCATATCCTAGACGGTTGATCCCCGTCACACTGCTTGATTTTATTTATGTCCGGTTCATTACCGCGACGAGTGTCCATGAGATGAGGATAAGCTGGTTAAACCTAGGGGCGCCAAGATAAATGGGACCTAGGGGCCCTCATGCTTACTTAATCATTGGACGGTTAGAATCCGAGCAAGTGCTCTGATAAGTTATTCCCGGATAGCAGCCGTGAATATTGGCCATTCCGTGAGAGTACCTAGAGATACTAGGGGTTGCCAAGATTGAGTGAGGTTGAACACCCTAGGGGCAGCTGCTCACCAGCACCACTGATTAACATAGAAGTCTCCGTAAAACCGTGTAAATTGGATTACACTCTTGGATAAGTCGCGATGCCCTAGGTAACACGATAGTTACCATTGTTGAGGATATTTATTGGCTAGATCTTAGTGTGGAGACTCGGTTCTCTTTTACAGATTAGCAATTATGTTGGAGGGCGCGCTCGCCTGAATTGTTGGAAATTGTCGAGCGTTGGTCTCGAATTATATTGTGATATAATATATCTGCTTGCTCTGGGATTTTCTGAGTGCAGGGATATAATTGTTGATAAGATGTAGTTGTGATATAATATATCTGCTTGCTCTGGGATTTTCTGAGTGCTGGGATATAATTGTTGATAAGATATAGTTGTGATATAATATATCTGCTTATTTTGGGATTTTTCTGAGTGCAGGATTTTTATCTAGTTACGAATTAATTTATCATTGGTTATCAGGCATGACCATAAGTTTGCCAGGACGCTTTAGCGTTCTTGAAATTGATTGTGTAGGGTCCGGATGGGTCCGGAACCCTAATTCTCTACATGCTTTGTTTGAAAGTTGATCTTACTAAGCGTTTTCGCTTACCTAGTTGTTTCATGTTGTAGGTAAGAGCAAGGGCAAGGCAGAGCAAGGGCAAGGCAGAGTAGTGAGCGCTGGAGTCTTCCTTGCAAATGTACATGTGGACCGACCTTTTGGGAAGCCTTTTTATTTTTGGAAATGTTGTGTAATTTTCCTAAACTAGGCTCACTCTAATCTTTATAAAACATGTTTGTAACTAAATGTTAAGTATGGCCATACGACTTTTTAAAAAGTTTTTTTTTCTATGGGTTTTTGAGACATTTTGTTAAATGAAAACATTTATATTTCCGCATTATCGAGTCTTGAAAATCCGGGTCGTTACAGTTCGTATCAGAGCTCGAGTTGAGGCGGTTCTGTAGAAAACCCACATGTACATTTTACAAAGATAAACCGGCACTCACTGTAAGTACTGTTTCTTCCTTTAGTGTGTTGTTTTCTTTTTATTCACCTCAATTCTATAAATTGTAGGTTATGGTCGATATACCTGAGATAGGTGACCCTGTGATAGGAAAACTACCCATGATCCCTTCGCCTAGAATCGATTTTCTATAGACTCTTTAACAATGAGAATTCCTTGCCACTTTGAGTACGAATGACGACATTGGCGTGCCATTTGGCAATGTACGCAGTACATGACAAAAGTCTTCAGTAGAGCCAGAGGAGGATCTCGAGCAGTCTGACGAGGATACCAACATAGAGCTGGATATGTTGATGGACAACTTAGATTAGGTTATGCTGTGAGGGTCTTGTTGATACTATTTGTAAAGACCTTGCAAACCTACTAGGTTGTAGGACTTTGGTGTAGTTGTAGCTGAGAACCCGCCAATGGAGGAAGTGGCTGATGAAGAACTCGGCGACGGGTAAATTTCTTGTGAGGAGCCGATGGACCAAGATGAGGAAGATCGCGAAGAAGATTCCAAGGAATATCCCGAGGAAGATCCCGAGGAGGATCCTGAGGATGGTTCTAATATGGTAGCGGAAAGCGACACCGGCTAGGTGTTAGGAGCTGCATAGGTGTTAGAAACCCACCTACTTTTGAAATATGTACATACCTTGTATATGATTAAGGAAATTAGTAACTGGTTAGCAGGGTTATGACTCCATTTTTAGGGCTAATTTTGTAAGTCCCTTAGACTTGCCAACCCAAACTTCAAACGTTGTTGTATATGGTATAGGTTAGGAAATGAAGTTGCTAACTTTCGTTAAAAAGTGTTGATTTCTTGTTGTGCTTGATATGCTTGGCGTGTTTAATTAGGTTGATTGACTATCTGTGTCAATACTAACTTCTCGTCCTTATGCACTTAGGAGCTTTTGTTTTGAAAGCAAACAAATGGCAAGGACAAGAGCTCAAAGAGGAAGGGGTGTTGCTGGCCGAGGCCAGGCCACACCTGCTGATAGAGCTAAGAATGCGCCTGCCGCTAGAGCTCCAAACCAAGCTGATAGAGTTCGTGAGATAGCCGAGCAGATGAACAATCTGTAAAGGCTAGTGGAGACGCAAGGAGCTCAAATAGAAAGAGGGCAAAAGAGACATGAGGACGCTGATGCCCTCCAAGCTGAAAGATTTAACACCCTTCTGGGACGACTCCCTATACCACCCAACAATTCTCAGAACTACGAAGTACCACCTGCAACCAATGAAGAACAAAACCTTGGCCCGCAGGTTATCACTGAGCAACCTGTACAACCAGTAGAAGCGCCAAGAGCTGCCCGAGAAAAACCTATATCAGAAAGGTTCGGCAACCAGAATCCACCTATATTCGAGGGGAGCAGTGACCCTTCAATGGCAGAGGAATGGATTAGTATCTTGGAAAGAATCTTCGACTTCATTGGAACTACTGAGAGAGAGAAGGTAGTCTACGCGACCTATATGCTGAGAAAAGATGCCCGCATCTGGTGGGACGCAGCCAAGAAAGGGCATAACGTTGCCGAGATGGAATGGCTAGAGTTCTTGACCTTGTTCAATGGCAAGTACTTTAGTAAGGCGGTGATTGAGCACAAAGTGAATGAGTTCACTAATCTGAAGCAGGGAACATCGACCGTGCAGGGCTACGTTCGAAAATTTGACCAGCTGTCTAGGTTTGCGAAGAACCAGGTGAGCACTGAAGAGAATAAGACCTGGAGTTTTATGAAGGGCCTACGCAGAGACATTGCTAGGTGTGTAGACACTGGTAGAACTGGCCCAGAGACGTATGCTGAAGCTGTGGAACGGGCTCTTCGCCAAGAGTCTTGGGCCGTGTCTGACAAGCCAGATCCACAGAAGAATGAAGACAGGAGGTACACTCCCAACAACCCCGGACAGTTTCAGGCCAATCAAAATGGCCCAAGGGGAAGGTTCAACCCGAGGTTCGGCCAGAACTCGGAGCGAACAAACAATCCAAGAGGCACAAGACCGATTTTTGGGGGAAATAACAAAAGAAAAGGGGGACCTCCCAATCAGGCAATGGCTAGTCACAACAAACAGCCGAGACGTGAGTTTGAACAATGGCCACTGTGCAACAAGTGTAACCGCCGCCATCGAGGCGAGTGCGGGGTCTGTTTTAACTGTGGAAAGCCAGGGCACTTTGCTAAGGATTGTCGAATGCCAGCCAAGGGCAATGGAAATGACCAACATAAACAAATTGTAGCTCCGCCTCGAGTTTATGCGCTTACACAAAGCGACAAAGGAGCTGGCCCATCTGATATGGTATCAGGTCAGATTTCTATCGCCCAAACCTCAGCATATGCTTTAATGGATACTGGTGCATCACATTCTTTTGTATCTGCATCCTTTGTGGAAAAATTAAATAGAAGTCCTGAGCCGATGCCTGTTATTTGTGGGGTATCCTTGCCTTCGGGTGAGGATATGCTGGTGCGGACATGGGTTAGAGCCATACCAGTTTGGGTTGAAAATCGTGAGCTAATGGTGGATCTATTAGTCTTGGACCTACATGAATATGATGTCATATTTGGGATGGATTGGTTAACCAAATATGGAGCAGTTATCAATTGCAAGCGCAGAAAAGTGGTCTTCACCCCAGCAGGAGAAGAACCATTCGAGTTCAAGGGTACGTCAAGAGAAAAGAAGTGTTCCATGATTTCTGCGATAAAGGCGAGAAAAATGTTGAGTGACGGGTGCATCGGTTTTCTGGCAAACATAGTGGATAAGGATAAAGAAACGAGTCAACAACCATCGGATGTACCGGTTGTGTGCAAGTTTTCTGATGTATTTCCTGAAGATCTCCCAAGGATTCCACCAGACCGAGAGATTGTGTTTGAGATAGAGTTGATTCCGGGAACTGCGCCGATCTCAAAGACTCCTTACAGAATGGCACCAGCTGAACTCAAGGAGTTGCAGTCACAACTGCAAGAGTTACTGGACAAGAAGTTCATAAGGCCAAGCCATTCTCCATGGGGAGCCCCGATCTTATTCGTTAAGAAGAAAGACGGTACGATGAGAATGTGCATTGACTATCGGGAGTTGAATAAAATGACGATCAAGAACTGATATCCATTACCGAGGATCGACGATCTTTTCGATCAACTACAAGGAGCGTCAGTATTTTCCAAAATAGACCTGCGATCAGGCTATCATCAGCTCAAGGTTAAGGAGACGGATATACCAAAGACGGCCTTCAGAACGCGCTACGGTCACTACGAGTTCTTAGTGATGTCCTTTGGACTAACCAATGCGCCTGCTGCATTCATGGATCTCATGAACCGAGTATTTCGTGAGTATTTGGATAAGTTTGTCGTCGTGTTCATTGACGATATTCTGATATACTCGAAAAGCCAGGAAGAGCATGCAACACATCTGGAACTGGTCCTCCAGTGTCTGCGAGACAAAAAGCTTTACGCTAAGTTTTCGAAGTGCGAATTCTGGCTAGAGAAAGTAAGTTTTTTGGGGCACATAGTGTCGGGAAACGGAATTTCAGTAGATCCCGCCAAAATAGAAGTTGTTAAGCAATGGAAACCTCCGAAAAATGCGCATGAGGTTAGAAGTTTTCTTGGGTTAGCGGGATACTACCGGCGATTTGTGGAAGGATTTTCCAAAATAGCCACACCAATGACTGCCCTTACCCGCAAAAACGTCAAATACGAATGGATTGACAAGTGTGAGGAGAGTTTTCAGGAGCTGAAAACAAGATTGACGACTGCCCCAGTGCTGACAATCCCCAATGGCACAGAGGGATATACTATTTATAGCGACGCCTCAGGCCGAGGGTTGGGAGCAGTGCTGATGCAGCACGGAAAAGTAATTTCTTATGCTTCTCGACAGCTAAAGAATTACGAGAAGAACTATCCCACTCATGACCTGGAGCTTGTAGCAGTGGTTTTCGCTCTAAAAATATGGAGGCACTACCTATACGGGATACACTGCGACATCTACACTGATCACAAAAGCCTGAAGTATTTATTCACTCAGAAGGAATTGAATATGAGACAGCGTCGATGGTTGGAACTACTTAACGACTATGACTGCGACATTCTGTACCACCCGGGAAAAGCAAACAAGGTGGCAGATGCATTGAGTCGACAACCAGGTGCTTATGTGATGACAGTGAAGGAAATTTCACCGCAGTTACAAGCCAACCTTGCTACCTTGGATTTAGAGATAGTAGTTGGTCAACTGACTAATCTTTCAATCGAGCCTACCATTATGGAAGCTATAAGAGGCGGGCAGTTAGTCGATCCTTGGGTTCAAGGATTGATGCACGAAGTGAGGAACGAGGGGCGACCAGGATTCCATATCTCTGAGGATGGAGTATTGGGGTTCAAGGGAAGAATATGTGTTCCTGATGATGACGAGATCAAGAAGCAGATCTTTTTCGAAGGACATAATGCTCCTTATGCCATGCATCCGGGTACCACAAAAATGTACCAAGACTTGAAGAAGTACTTTTGGTGGCCTGGGATGAAAAAGGAGACGGCAGAATATGTGGCACACTGCTTGACTTGTCAGCAGACAAAGGCCGAGCATCAACGACCAGCCGGATTGTTACAACCCTTAGAAATTCCGGAATGGAAGTGGGAGATGGTCACTATGGACTTTGTCACAGGTCTACCAACCACTCCCAAGGGGCACGATGCCATTTGGGTTATCGTGGATAGGCTGACTAAGTCCGCTCATTTCTTGCCGATCAAGGTAACTTATGGCGCACATAAGTTAGCAGATATTTACATTGCAGAAATAATGAGACTGCATGGTGTACCCAACTCCATCGTATCAGATCGCGATGGACGTTTTACCTCAACATTCTGGAATAGAATCCAAATGAGGTTGGGTACTAAACTGAAGTTTAGCACTTCTTTCCACCTGCAAACAGACGGTCAAAGTGAACGAACAATTCAGACACTGTAAGATATGCTAAGAGCCTGCGTGCTCGACTTTCAAGGGTCATGGAATGAGAAGCTTCCACTAATAGAGTTCGCTTACAATAATAGCTATCATGATTCCATCAAGATGGCTCCGTATGAGGCATTGTATGGAAGGAAATGTCGATCACCGATTCATTGGCACGAGACCGGTGAAAGAAAGTTTCTCGGATCGGATGAGGTTGATCAGATTACAGAGGACATCCGACGGATAAGGCAACGCTTGCAAACTTCGGTTGATCGACAACGCAAATATGCTGATAGACGCAGGAGACCCCTGGTGTTTGAGGTTGGCGATAATGTGCTGCTGAAGGTAGCTCCACTACGAGGGGCTATGCGATTCGGAAAGAAAGGAAAGCTTAGCCCAAGGTTCGTTGGACCTTTCGAAATCATAGAAAGGATCGGGGAAGTAGCTTATCGTTTATCTCTTCTGCCCGCCATGTCTAAGGTGCATGACGTGTTTCATGTATCCTTATTCATAAAATACATGCGTGATCCCTCGCATGTAATCCTCTATGAGCAGCTGAGCTTGGATCCTCAACTCGTCTATGAGGAAAAACCGGTTATGATACTAAACCGAAAGGAAAAAGTGTTGAGGAACAAGACGGTGCCATTGGTAAAGGTGCAGTGGTGTAACCATGGCATTGAAGAGGCAACCTGGGAAATAGAAGACAAGATGAGGGAGCTGTATCCTCATTTGTTTTAAGTTTCGAGGACGAAACCTTTATAAATTGTAGGTATTGTAACGTCCTGCATTTTCGGGTACCTTTAAACGACTCGGGTCGGGATTTTTCCCCCGGGTTAAGAATATTATTTTAAATAATATTATATTTTTTTTGTAAGTATTCCATGAGTTATTGCTAGCCAAAATATGAATTTTGTGATTTTAAAAGTCAAGATAAGACTTTCGGTCCTGGACCGACACAAAAACCCTGATCGGGTAAAAATCTCGGAAAATAAAACGAAAAATCATGGAAATTATATTTTGGGCATAAAATACATTCATAAAAGTTAAATTTTGGTCAAAAATAATAAACCTAAAAGAAAATGGAAATTTTAGGGCATTTTGTGTTAAATGCCTAATTCTACCGAAATGGGGAATTTTATTCCATGAATGGACCTTAGGTTAAATTTTATTATGTGATTAATTAAATTAAATGTGAGAGACATTTAATTTAATTAATTAATGTTAATTTTGGTGATTAAAACTTAATAAGAGTGAAAAAGGTGTCAAAAGCCAATTTGGACTTTTCTTCTTATGAAACCTTTTTTAAACCTTTACTAAAAAAAAAATGAAATGATTATATATAGCAAGGGTTGGCCGGCCATGTGGTGTTTTAGAGTGGTGTGAACCCAAATTTTTATAAAATTTAAATCCTATTTAATTAAGAAGTCAAGTGGGCAAGTGGGAGGAAAACACTTGAGTGTTTTTTAGATAAATTAGATAGTATATAACTCTTCCATCCCTCCCCAACCGACCACACCACTCTCTCTCATTCACTCATCTGATTTTTGAAGACCTCTCAAAGTGTTCTCTCCATTTTTCAAGCCCAAGAACACCAAGGAAACTTTGAGGCTAAGTCTTGGTCTAGGAAGTATTTTCCCTAAGGTAAACCTTCACTAATCTAGGCTTTTGTAAAGTTTTAAGCTTAGAGTTTCAAATAGCTAATTAACTATGTTGTTGGGGGAAGTTGGTTAGGGTTTTTGAAAGGTTTTGGAGGAGCCAAAGCTAATAGGAAGGTCCAAACCTTAAGCAATAACACCAAAGAGGTAAAAAGTTTACTTTTGATGATTTTGTTGTAGGGTTTTTAGTTTTAAGCATTATTTTGTATATCTAATGCTTAAAGTTTCTTGTTGGTGATGTAATAAGGTTATGGTAGTTGTTTAATAATTTTTATGATGCATGTGTATTGATTTTTGAAAATGGGAACCAAAACCCCCAAGGGTTTTGTAGGATACCCTAAAACAAAACATGTTTTGAGCTGTGACTTCCAAGGGGTCAAACAGCCACTGTATATTGTTTTTGTAAAATTAAATTGTACTGTGATGTTTTTGAGATTGAGTACTTAAAATTGAGCTTTTGAAACACTAAAAAATGTTTAGAAATGAGTAAGTTATGCTATTTCAAAGATTAGGTAAAAAATCTGTTTTTTCGTATTCTTATTTTCGGAACCAAGTTTGGACAGCCACTGTATAGGGCAAATGAACCCAGTTTTTTCTAAAATTTTGTGGACATATTTCTGGCATAACCTATTAGTCCACTGTAATATTTGGTAAGAAAATATTAAATGGTTTGAAAGTTATTAACTGTCAAAGTTTGGAAAAAATAAGGACTTGAAAATAAGGTCATTTTTACCTCATTGTTGGAAAATGATTTCACCAATCAAAAATGCTCATTTTGACCTAAGATTTTACAAAGACCTAAATGGCATAACAAAAATGGAATTGGGAAATTTTGGTAACAATTGGGTAATTAAATTTCAAGTTATGAACTAACGAAGTACGTAGTTAAAAATGTGAAAATTAGGTTTTTCACACTTAGTGTAAAAATGAGATTTTGGAACATAAGGTAAAAAGTAAAATTTTGCTTATTTCAAGATATAAATTGGTAAGTCTTGAAATCATATTTTCACTAAAATTACCCCTTTGAGTTTAAATGAATTATTTTTCTAGTAAGTAAAATTGATTAATTGCTTTTGGAAAATTAATTAGTCAAGATGAGAAATTTATAACGGTTTTCCTAATTAAGACAAATTAGGCAATTTTCTTAAAACGGTTTTTAGATATTAAAACCTTAAGAAAAATAAAAGGAAAATTTAAAGAGTTTATTTTCTTTAAAAATAATTAAGGAATTTATTTGTATTTTCTGGATATAATACCGGCTAAAATCTTACATATTTTAACCGACTAGTCGAAAGTGCGGGTTCATAGTGATACCTTGAAAGAATAAGATTTTTAGCGGGTTGTGGGGAAATACCATTGTGATACCGGAGCCTAGGTATCGAGACCTTAGGATAGGTCTCCCCGAGACTTACGGTTTAGTCTCGAATATTTTGTATAACTTTCCTTAATAGGTTTAAAACCAAATAAGGATTGTAAATCCTTACAAATGACTTTTATTAAAATGACCAAACTGCCCAAAATAATAATAATGAATTATGAGTGCCATAATTAATCCGAGTATACTGTATGGATAACTACAGTATTGGCTAAGCGTAACTGGACTGAACGTTGGAGGGTGAAAACTTGCTGAGCGCTAAGGACTCCAAGTAAGTCAACTTATATTATATGGCTGCAACATGAAATGATTATTGTCTTGTATGTTAGTATAGGGATACATGCATATATATATAGACTGTCATAGAAAGTTGCTTAGAGAAGTTAGTCTAGTGAGTGCTGATTTAGAAAATATGAACGGTAGAAGTCCGTCATATCCTAGACGGTTGATCCCCGTCACACTGCTTGATTTTATTTATGTCCGGTTCATTACCGCGACGAGTGGCCATGAGATGAGGATAAGCTGGTTAAACCTAGGGGCGCCAAGATAAATGGGACCTAGGGGCCCTCATGCTTACTTAATCATTGGACGGTTAGAATCCGAGCAAGTGCTCTGATAAGTTATTCCCGGATAGCAGCCGTGAATATTGGCCATTCCGTGAGAGTGCCTAGAGATACTAGGGGTTGCCAAGATTGAGTGAGGTTGAACACCCTAGGGGCAGCTGCTCACCAGCACCACTGATTAACATAGAAGTCTCCGTAAAACCGTGTAAATTGGATTACACTCTTGGATAAGTCGTGATGCCCTAGGTAACACGATAGTTACGGTTGTTGAGGATATTTATTGGCTAGATCTTAGTGTGGAGACTCGGTTCTCTTTTACAGATTAGCAATTATGTTGGAGGGCGCGTTCGCCTGAATTGTTGGAAATTGTCGAGCGTTGGTCTCGAATTATATTGTGATATAATATATCTGCTTGCTCTGGGATTTTCTGAGTGCAGGGATATAATTGTTGATAAGATGTAGTTGTGATATAATATATCTGCTTGCTCTGGGATTTTCTGAGTGCTGGGATATAATTGTTGATAAGATATAGTTGTGATATAATATATCTGCTTATTCTGGGATTTTTCTGAGTGCAGGATTTTTATCTAGTTACGAATTAATTTATCATTGGTTATCAGGCATGACCATAAGTTTGCCAGGACTCTTTAGCATTCTTGAAATTGATTGTGTAGGGTCCGGATGGGTCCGGAACCCTAATTCTCTACATGCTTTGTTTGAAAGTTGATCTTACTAAGCGTTTTCGCTTACCTAGTTGTTTCATGTTGTAGGTAAGAGCAAGGGCAAGGCAGAGCAGTGAGCGCTGGAGTCTTCCTTGAAAATGTACATGTGGACCAACCTTTTGGGAAGCCTTTTTATTTTTGGAAATGTTGTGTAATTTTCCTAAACTAGGCTCACTCTAATCTTTATAAAACATGTTTGTAACTAAATGTTAAGTATGGCCATACGACTTTTTAAAAAGTTTTTTTTTCTATGGGTTCTTGAGACATTTTGTTAAATGAAAACATTTATATTTCCGCATTATCGAGTCTTGAAAATCCGGGTCGTTACAAGGTCAGCTTCCTGTGGCTAATAAAGCATATGTATTGATGGACATTGGTGCATCCCATTCTTTTATTACTGCATCTTATGTTGATAAGATAGATAGGAAGTTTGAGCCTGTGGCAAATGTATGTGGTGTATCCTTACCTTCGGGGGAGGATATAATGGTACAGTCTTGGGTTAAAGCCGTACCAATCTGGGAAGAAGGTTGGGAGTTGACCGTGGATTTTCTAGTTTTAGATTTACATGAGTACGATGTTATTTTTTCTATGGATTGGCTAACCAAATACGGGCCAGTGGTGAAGTGCAAACAAAGAAAGGTGACGTTTTACCCACCTGGGGAAGAACTGTTCATGTTCCAAGGTACAACTCGAGAGAAGAATTTCGCTATAATCTCCACCTTGAAGGCTGGGAAATTACTGGACGATGGATGTATCAGATACCTGTCAAACATAATAGACAAGGATAGAGAGGCTAAGCTACAACCAACCAAGGTAGCAGTGGTGTGCAAATTTTCGGAAGTGTTTCCTGAGGATCTTCCAGGAATAACCCCCAGATCGGGAAGTCGAATTTGAGATCAAGTCAATTCTAGGAACCACACCTATTTCAAGGCACCGTACCGGATGGCACTGCCCAAGCTCAAAGAACTATAAGCGCAATTACATGACTACCTGGATAAAGGATTTATACAACCAAGTCATTCTCCTGTGGGAGCCCTGGTACTATTCGTGAAAAAGAAAGACGACTCCAATGGAATGTGTATAGACTACGGCGAACTCAACAAAGTGACGATCAAGAACTGATACCCATTGACTAGAATCGATGATCTATTCGATCAACTATAGGGAGCATCAGTATTCTCGAAGATCTATTTGAGATTCAGCTACCTCTAGTTGAAGGTCAAGGAATCAGATATTCCCAATATCACATTCCGAACTCGGTATGGCCACTATGAGTTCGTGGTTATGTCTTTTGAACTCACCAATGCGCCTGCGATATTCATGGATCTTATGCATAGGGTAATGGGTGAGTATTTGGAAAAATTCGTGATCGTGTTTATAGACGATATACCCGTAGACTTGCGAAACCAGGAAGAACACGCCAAGCACCTGGAGCTGATCTTACAACGATTACACGAGAAAAAGTTGTACGTTGAATTCTCCAAGTGCAAATTTTGGTTGACTCAAGTGAATTTCCTAGGGGACATGGTGTCAAGAGACTGAATTATAGTCAATCCAGCCAAAATCGAAGCGGTGAAACAATGGAAGGCCCCGAAGAATGCACAAGAAGTTCGCAGTTTCTTGGGCTTGGCAGGGTATTATAAGTGTTTTGTGGAAAGTGTTTCCAAAATAGCGACGCCTAGTGTCACGGGCTGACATTTTGACAGCAGAAATGCTCGTGCGGCACCTTGACTCCTCTGAGCCAAGGTCAGCCTTCCAACCATTTGAATAACAATGGGCACATTTTTCGCGCGACCGTGTGCCTCTGCACACTTCCGTCTCTCGAACAACTCTCGCCGAGTCATGCTCTTCAGCATCTATGAGTGCAATCATGCATTAAGGCTATCTAGCCAAGACACTCACACTGTCCATAGGTTCTCACTATGGCGAGGCAAATCCCAACACCGATGCCCACCCAGACATTCGCAAGTCAAGGTAGCATGTGTGGCTAAGAGCCAACACCTCCCATCATGTCCCATTCGATACTATCCGATTAGCTCACGTCACAGACCAAGGACTCCCATACGTCCATGGTCCAATCCTCAAGGCACCATACCATCGTGCATGTTGGCAGGCCCTCGAGACTGGCTGCCAGACTAGTAGCATACACTGGACCTCTGTCCTACTCAAGCATAGTGCACCCTCCAATGCTTGCATGCTAACAAGTCCCACGAATGACTTCCCATGCCATCTCGTGTTGAGATTCGTGGCCATGGCGCACCACGACATCTCTCGAAGGTTTGGGCCACGTTCCATGCAAGCAGCATCCTGGCAAGCCAAGGGAACCGTACCCTAAAACCTCTGGCAGCACACTTCGACGCACTACCAGGGCGGCCCGGTAATGTCCATGAGTACTCCTACTCATGGAGACATATGAGTCCCCTCGTGGTCCTCATATGCCCGCCCTACTAGTCCTCCCAACTAGTAGTAGCTCACTTGGCGCACCTGCGCCAGGGGGTGGTGGAGAGCTGACACCAGGTGCTCCCCCTACAAAGAGCCTTCTGAGCTTTTAGCCTTCTACCAGGAACATATATGATTTTTGCTTGGAGACATATTTGGCTTCCAGCTCGCCAATTCTTCGAATCTCCCAAATCCAATCATACCATGGCGTTCATTGACCCTTCAATATGGAACTTACCAAGTCATGTCCATTTCCGGGCAATATTGAAGATATTTACGAAAATGCCACTGCCGTACAAACTAAGCATCAGCATGCTCACCAGCCTGCACCCTCGCGTGCGCATCTGACCGAGCGCCATCCTAGCTTGTAACGTGCCATCAAGGCCGGCACGTTACACCTAGGGCCCCTCGAACCCAGAAAAAAGTCAATTTTTTTAGTGGACGGATAAGTGCGAACATAGTTTCAAGAGCTAAAGACCAGATTAACGTATGATCATGTACTCACTATTCCAAGGGGTACCGAGGGATATGCTATTTATAGCGATGCATCAGGTCAAGGACTTGGAACCGTACTAATGCAACATGGGAAAGTGATCGCGTACACCTCCCGACAACTAAAAAACTACGAGAGAAACTATCCAACACATGACTTGGAGCTAGCAACGGTAGTGTTCGCATTGAAGATCTAGAGACACTATCTCTTTGGGATCCATCGCGACATATACACGGATCACAAGGGTTTGAAATATTTCTTCACCCAGAAAGAGTTAAAACATGAGACAATGGAGGTGGTTAGAATTGTTCAATGATTACACTTACGATATATTATACCACCCAAGCAAGGCTAATAAAGTAGCTGATGCATTGAGTCGACAACCAATGGCTTATGTAATGACGGTGAAGGAAATGCCCCAAGAACTACAAACCGATATCTCCAAATTGGATTTGGAGATATTAGGGGGAACATTGGCAAGGTTATCTATGCAACCCACAATCACGAAGGCAATCCAAGGGGGACAACTCGCAGAAACATGGATCCAACGACTGGTGCATGAGACTTTGAAAGACATGCTACCAGAGTTTCACATCTCAGAGGATGGATTGTTGGGTTTCAAGGGTAGATTATGCGTGCCTGAAGATAAGGAGATGAAGAAACAAATCTTTTATGAGGCTTATAATACTCCTTACGCTATGCACCTGGGAACCACTAAGATGTAACAGGATCTCAAAATACTTTTAGTGGGTAGGAATGAAGAGAGATGTAGCGGAGTACATGTCACACTGTTTGAAGTGTCAACAAACCACACACTCTGAAAGGGCATGATGCAATCTGGGTTATCGTGGATAGACTGAAAAAATCCACTCATTTCTTACCCATTAAGACAACGGACAGTGCAGATAAGTTGGCAAACTTGTACATTGTTGAGATAGTACGATTACGTAGGGTTCCCATCTCTATAGTGTCTGATCGTGACGGGCAATATACCTCCACATTTTGGAGAAGAGTGCAAATGGGATTGGGAACTAAACTCAAGTTTAGTACTGCCTTCCATCCACAGACAGATGGCTAGAGCGAACGAACAATTCAGACCTTGGAAGACATGTTGAGAGCATGCGTGCTGGATTTTCAGGGTTCATTGAGTGTAAAACACCCACTAATTGAGTTCGCCTATAAAAAAAACTATCATGGCTCGAGAAAGATGGCTCCGTATGAGGCACTATACAGAAGAAAGTTTCGATCTCCAACCCACTGGCATGAGACCGGTGAGAGGAAATTCTTGGGATTAGAAGAAGTAGAACAGTCTACGGAGTATATTAGATTGATCATTTAGAGGTTACAAACCTCTATAGATTGCCAACGTAAATATGTCGATCATTGACGGAGACCTTTAGAATTTGAAGTTGGAGATGAGGTACTGTTAAAGATAGCTCCACTAAAAGGAGCCATGAGGTTTTGGAAAAAGGGCAAGTTGAGCCTTAGATACATCAGACTGTTTGAGGTTCTGTAATGCATTGGGAATGCGTCTTACTGAATAGCCCTTCTGCCCGCATTCTCTAGAGCTCACGATGTATTCCATGTGTCAGCCTTGAGGAAGTACATGAACTACCCCACGCATGTGCTATGTTACGATGAACATAGCATAGATCCTCAGCTAAGCTATGAGTAAAAATTGGTCGCAATTTTGGATTGGAAATAGATGGTGTTAAGAAACAAAAGAATACTTTTGGTAAAGTTGCAGTGGTGTAACCACGACATTGAAGAGGCGACCTGGGAGACAGAAGCCGAGATGCGATATCCCCATCTGTTTTGAGTTTTGGGGATGAAAATTTTCTAAATTGTAGGTATTGTGACGTCCCGTGTTTTGAACACACGTTAGTAGCTAGTTGGATCCGGTGAAGAATTATGTGGAATATTATTTTGATAAATGATATTATATGAATTTGTGATGATTCATGAATTTTTATAGCAGCTGTAATGATCCGATAAATGATCTAGCTTTATGCAAAGAAAGATTGGTCTCGGACTAAGGGATAAACCCTAATGGGAGAAAAATCATGAATTAAATAAAATAATGAATACTATGACATAAAAATATTTTGATAAGTAGGACCTTATAGTCAAGCCAATTAATTTAAGAAAAATTTTACTGAGGTTTGAATTCCAATCAACCTAGCTTAAGAATTAGAATTTCTTGCTGGGGCACCTAAGGGCATTTTGATCAATTTGATAAAATTACCAAAATTATGTGATATGTGGTCAATTTTATTTTTGGATCACATTTAATTTAATTAATTAATCTTTGAGATATTTAAAATCTATAGGGTAAAATTTTAGGGAATTTTAGATAAGCTAAGAACATTCATCCCCCATTGAAGAAGGGAGAAGCTGAAGATAACATTTGTGTAGAGAGTTTCGAAACCCCATTCATCTTCCCTTCAATTTTCTTCTTCAAACTTGAAACCCTAAGAGTGTATTATGCATGCATGTGATGTAATATCCATGCATGGCATTGATCTTGTGTTCTAGGGTTAAAGAGAAGGTTGTACTAGTTGGATCTCAAAGATTGAGCTCTTCGGTGATCAAGTAAAAGCAAGGTAAGAGATCTTGGTAGTTTGCATGTTTTGTCCCTCATCTAAGCCTTTCTACCCTAACTCTTTCTCAAAAATATGCATTTGAGACTTTGGGGCTCATTTTGAGAGTGTAGAGCACAAGGGGGAGTTTGAGAAGCTAAGGAAAAGACATCTCCAAGCTAGAACTATCAAAAGGTAGAAATTTATGGTTGTTCTTGAGTTTTGAGATTTATGTTGGTAGATCTTGTTGTATAGGTTATTTTAATGGTTTTTGGAGTTTATTGTATGATTAAGGTTGAGATTGTGTGATATGATGATTTTCTTTCATGCATGTGACTAGGGTTATGATAGAAATGCTTATTGTTGTTATGCTGTGTAAAAATGCATGCTGTCAAAATTTTGTGGTCTGGATTCAATGGGTCATCTCATACTCTGCTTCCTTTTTTTGTGAAAATAATTTATTTGGTTGCATATTTATTTGTGAGTACTTGATGATAGGCTTTGGAAAATCGTAAAAATATATTTTTAAGCCCAAGTTATGAACTTTTAGGCATTGTGATGCAAATCTGGAAAATTCTGGGTAGCATGCACTGCCCAGATTGTTTTTACTTTTGAATAGGTTTTCCCAATCTAAATGCTATGAAATATGGTCGAGTGTTATCTTAAGAATGTATAAGGGTCTCTGTAAAATTTTAGAGGAAAATGTGTTATGGTATAAGAGATATGTGTTTTCAAAGTTTGCCATAAAATCTGGAAACAAAACATCTGGGCAGCAAACTGCCTAGATTGCTTTAAACATTTTGTTCGGTTATCTTTCCCCAAAAATTATGAAATCTTGAAGGAAGCTAATTTAGACATGTATAAAGTTCCCTGAAAATTTTTAGAAAGGGCTGGGCTACGGTGTAAGAGATATAAATTTCCAAAGTACCTTAAAATCTGGAAAAACTTCTAGATAGAAGACACTATCCAGATTGCTTTCAATATTTGAATGGGTTTTTCCATCCCAAAAATTATGAAATTTTGAAGGGAATTAGTTAAGATGTGTGTAAGGACCCTAGTAAAATTTTAGAGAAAAAATTAGCAATTTTGAACCTTAATGAAAAATGAATTTTGGGAGGTTAGTTCTCTTAACCTAAAACAAGTTTTGACACGAGGCTTTTGCTTCGTTCCCGTCCTTATGACACAAAATATGTGAGCCATAGTTTAAGGGTTTTTGCCAAGATCTCAACTTAGGGAAAATTGTTTAAAAATGAGACTTTACAACTTTAAATTTAAATAGTGGGATTAAAATTTTGAAAATGAAAAGAAATAGTTCCTTGCAAAGATAACTAAGGATTTGAAGATTTAACCAATCCCCAAATCAACATAAGTTAATTAAAATTGATTTCTTTACCATTTTATAAGTTAAAGGTCCAATTGCCCTTCTTTTAAAAAATAACATAAAATGAGATCATAGGTTATGGATAAAAATGGTAAAAATAGGAGTTTGAGTATTGTAGAACCTTTAAGAGAAATGGGTAAGGTTGTTAGATATAAAATGTTAAAGGGTCGAAAAGTGATATTTCGGTAAATGATAGAAAATAGAAAACTTTCGTAAGAGAGCGAAAATTTGGTATTTTTCTAAAGATAAGAGTTGTTTAAAGCTTCTTTTTCTAAAAACCAAAATACAAGTATCTAATAAAAGAGTTCCTTAGTTAAAGAATATTAAAATGCACAGCACATAGAGCGTGTTGCGGTGAGACTGATTTTCTCATGATACCGTAAAGAATGAAATGAAATCTGACCTTATACACTGTCAAGTGTATAAGAGGCGATAGTATAGAGTCTCTAAGAGAAATTTATTGCATGTAGCTATTGTAGAATGATAGCTATAAGAATATGCCATAGTTTAATTCGAGTACACCGTATCAATTACAATAACCACAAAACGGAAAACGAATAGTGGTGTTAAAGATCCAGCTAAGAACTAAGGACTCCAAGTAAGCTAGTCTTCCTCTTTCTTGGCTAGAATGTAATGCCCCGACTAATTCTAGACCTCAGACCATTAAAAACTACTAAACATAACTACTATTTTGGAATTCATTCAAGAAATAATAGAACTTTATTAAAAATCCAAAATACGATACGGAATACAAAATATGGTATGGGATCCCATTGTTAAAAAAAACATAATCATAAACATTAATTGTTTAAAAAATAAGTGTGGAAATACATAAGAACCTAAATTAAAAGACTTAAAACAACGTCATCCTCGATCTTCTTGCAGTCCATTCAATCAATCCATCCCCAATACACATGCCAAGCTGCCACGAATCCATCCCGCCTTCCAAGTTTATTTTCATGCACCATCTAAGAAAAAAGGAATGAGCCTAATGCCCAGCAAGGAAAATCTACTAAAAACATAAATTATAAATCATAAGACAATATCATACAACATATACTATAAAACATATGACGTAAAAATGTATATCATATACAACTGCAATATTAATGGCCATTAACTTATTACCGTAGCATGTGATAAAATCATCTAGGTCCTCAATCCTCTATCTTACTTCCCAAGTGTTTATAAAGCTTATATTGAAAATCTTTCAAATCCCAAACCCTAGTGTTTTCTCTCTAGAGTAAACTTAGCAGCTTGGATCCTCTGAAGAATGCTTCAATGATGAATGAAATGGTTGAGTACTAGGTCCTATTTATAGAGTTTGAGGAGTGAAACGAGCCCCTTTTTAAATAAATAAATAAATGAATAATAATTGAATATATTTGAATTTTCGGTTCAACAGATGCCCAGAACTCGGTCAAAAGCATTCAAGAGCAAGTCCAAGTGGTTGATGGCTATTTCTAACTCGGATTCCACGAAGTTTCAAAAGCCAACCAAAGAGACGATATATCACCCTACCCTAGGCTATATATCGCCTATGCCTATGCCCCGAGTCTTCTTAGTTTCGTTCGTGCGAAGTCGACGTGTTTTCCATATCTTCCGTAGGCGATGTATCGACCCTATAGCTGCAATATATCGACATACGATGATATTTTAAACACGTTTTTGCACACTTTCAGCATATTTGAAGTTCGTTAAAACAACTTTGACTGAGGAAAACATGATCCTAATTGCTTTTGGAAGGTTCTAGAGCTTCTAGATTCATCAATTATTAATTATTTCATCTAAAATCCTTAAATAAACAAGCATGTGACAAGTGTCATGCTCTTAATAATTCTATCTAAATCTTATGTTATAATAAATAATATTTCTAGGACCAGCTATGTTAATCAAACCTTGTTATAATTAATATTTCTAAACTATAGGTTAAACTTATAAAATCCATAACTATTTCTATGAGTTTCCAAATAATTCTCGGCTTGAACTAATAACCATGAAAACTAAAATACTTTAAGCTATAAATACTACTACTGCTACTGCTACTGCTACTGTTACTACTACTAGCTAATTAAAATTATGAGATGCTACAATTCTCCCCTACTTAAAAGAATTTCGTCCCCGAAATATACTTACCAAACAATTCCGGATACCGTGCTAGGATGTCTTCCTGCAACTCCCATGATGCCTCCCGTTCTGAACTATTACTCCATAGGACCTTGACTATTGGAATAATCTTAGACCGTAATTCCTTCATCCCTTTCTCCAGGATGCTAATCGGTCGTTCCTCGTAACTCAACTCTTTCTAGAGTGCTAACGTATCGTACTTGAGGACGTGAGATGGGTCTGACACATATCTACGCAGCATCGAGATGTGAAACACATTGTGGCTATTTGCTAGAGATGGCGGTAGGGCTAATCTATATGCTATTGTTACCACCTTGTACAATATCTCAAAAGGAACTATAAACTAGGGACTAAGTTTGCTTTTCTTCCCAAACCGCTTCACTCCTTTCATAGGAGATATCCTTAAAAAGACTTGATCTCCGACTTTGAATTATACATCTCGTTGCTTGGCATCCACATAAATTTTTTGTCGACTCTGAGTAAGGAGCATACACTTTCTAATCAGCGCCACTGCATCCTGAGACTCTCTAACAGCTTCGGGTCCAAGAAGTTATCTTTCTCCTACCTCTTCCCAATGTAACGGCGATCGAAACTTCCTTACATAAAGTAACTCATAGGTTGCCATACCGATCATTGCTTGGTAGCTATCATTGTAGGAGAATTCTATAAGTGGAAAATATTTACTTCACGAGCCTCCGAAGTCTAGTACACAAGCGCGCAACATATCTTCCAAAATCTATATGGTACGCTCGGATTGACCGTTGGTCTGAGGATGAAATGCCGTACTAAGACTTAACTTGGTACCCATGGCTTGCTGCAAGCTTCCCCAAAATCTCAATGTAAACACCGATCCTCTATCTGATACTATGGTCTTAGGGACTCCATGCAGTCGTACTATCTCTCGTACATAAATGTCTACATACTAGTCCACAATGTACGTAGTCTTGACAGGCATGAAGTGAGCTGACTTGGTGATTCTATCTACCATAACCCAAGCCGAGTCGTGCTTCTTATTTGTTTGTGGTAAACCTATCACAAAATCCATGGCTATATCTTCCCACTTCCATTCCAGAATACTAAGCGGTTGCAATAAGCTTGCAGGTTGCTGATGCTCCGCCTTTACTTGCTAGCATATAAGGCATTTAGACACATATTCTTCTACGTCTTTCTTCATTCTCGGCCACCAATATAGTGCCTTAAGGTAGTGAGTCATCTTGGTCGACCCCGCGTGAACTGAGTATGGGGTAGTTTGTGCCTCTTCTAAAATCTTCATCTTAATTCCATAATCATTCGGCACGCACACCCATCCTTTATATCTCAAGAACCTCTGTCCTGATATAGAGAAATCTATAGTCTTGCCTTCTTTGACTTCAGCCATATGCGATACTAACGTGTCATCATGCCCTTGCCCGATCCTTATATCATCTAATAGACTTGACTTGATGGACAAGTTAGCCAGTTGACCAATGACTAGTTTTATTCCAGCATTAATCAACTTTTGATATAGCGGCTTTTTTATTCTGGATAATACTGCTAGATTTTCATAACTCTTCCTGCTTAGCGCATCTGCAACTACGTTCTCTTTCCCTGGGTGGTATAGGATTTCGCAGCCATAATCTTTTAGTAGTTCTAACCACCTGCGTTGCCTCATGTTGAGCTCTTTCTGTGTGAAGATATACTTTAAGCTCTTGTGGTCCGTATAAATCTCACATCGTTCTCCATAAAGATAGTGGCGGCAGATTTTCAATGCGAAGACCACCGTTGCCAACTCTATATCATGCATTGGATAGCGTTTCTCGTATTCCTTCAGCTGCCTTGAGGCATAGGCTATCACTTTGTCATTTTGCATCATCACACAACCCAAACCTTGCTTTGACGCATCACAATATACTACAAACTTGTCGTTGGGTGTCGGTACACAAAGTACTGGTGCTGAGCATAACTTATCCTTGAGCAATTGGAAGCTCTCTTCACATCTATCCGTCCAGTTGAACTTTTGTTGTTTTTGGGTCAGGTTGGTAATCAGAGTGGCTATCTTAGAAAAGCCTTCTACAAATCTCTGATAATGGCTTGCTAGCCCGAGAAAACTTCTAATGTCTGACGCATTCTTAGGTCTTGGCCAATCCTTCACAGCCTCTACCTTAGCTGGGTCTACTGCGACTCTGTCTTTGAATACTATATGGCCAAGGAATGCTACTTGCAAAATCCAAAATTCACACTTCTTGAACTTGGCATAAAGTTGATGCTCCTTCAGTCATAGCATAGTCAATCTTAAATGTTCCTCGTGCATGACTTCGTCCTTGGAGTACACCAAAATATCGTCAATGAACACTACGACGAACTTGTCCAAGTAATCCTTAAAGGCCCTATTCATTAAGTCCATAAATGCGGCTGGAGCGTTGGTAAGACCAAACGACATAAATAGAAACTCATAATGTCCATATCAAGTTCTAAAAGATGTCTTTGGTATATCCTCTTCCCGTACCTTGAGCTAGTGAAAACTGGACCATAGATCAATCTTTGAAAATATAGTTACTCATTGGAATTGATCAAATAAGTCGTCAATACGGGGTAGCGAGTACTTATTCTTAATTGTCACCTTGTTCAGCTTGCGGTAATCGATACACATCTGCATGCTTCCATCCTTCTTCTTCACAAATGGAACTGGTGCTCCCCGTGGCGAATGGCTTGGTCTAATGAAACCCAACTCTAAGAGTTCTTGCTACTGTGTTTTTTACTCCTTGAGTTCTATAGGTGCCATCCAGTATGGTGCCTTTGATATAGGCTCGGTTCCCGGTACTAGTTTGATTGTGAAGCCAATTTCCCGGGTAGGCGGTAACCCTGGTAAGTTGTCAGGAAATATCTTTGGAATTTCCTTTATCACGCGGACGCCTCCAACCTTTAGTGGTGTTTCTTTTTTCACATTCGTGATGCTTGATAAGAATGTGTGACATCCTTCCTTTATCATCTTCTAAGCTTTGATAGATGAGATAAGTAGTGTTCGTAGTCCTAAAACCTTTCCCATAAAGCATAATTTCTGACCGTCAGGAGTTTCGAACGTCACTTGCTTACGTCTACAATCGGTGGCCGCGCCATGCCTTGCTAGCCAATCCATGCCTAGTATTACGTCGAAGTCCTTGATTTTTAGCTCTACCAGGTCTCCTTCTAGTTCTGTCTCCTCGATTTTGATCGGTACTCCTCGTACTATTCGTGATGAAAGAACTACTTCGCTCGAAGGAAATTCAGTCACAAACCTAGTTCTAAATCTTTCACAAGGTTTGTCTAATTTTTCTATCATTCCTAACGAGATATATGAGTGTGTTGCTCCCGAATCAAACAATATTGAACATATATTATCGAGGATAGGAATCTAACCTATGAATACTTTGTTACTAGCTTCGGCTTCTCCCTGGGTCAAGGCAAAGACTCTGGCTTGAACCATCTTGTTATCCCTCTTTTCTTCTTATTTGAGCTGTGGGCATTCCTTCTTTCGATGACCTTCCTGGCCACAGTTGTAACAACCATTGGTGGTTGCACGACACTCCCCAGGATGTCTTTTTTGGCACTTGGAGCACTAGGGGTATTCTACATAGCCCAATCTATTATTTCCATTATTTGTTTGTGCTCTTTTGTCGATGTCGGCCTACTTACTAGCAGGATGCTTCCTTTTTTGCCACTATTGTTGTGCTGGTGGCTGTTGTTGTTTCTACCACTGTGAGTCTGACTCTGCTGCCACTACAACAATTTTGCTTATATATTACGTTAAAATATTACATATATTTAGAAGTGTTATAAATATATACTAATAAAAAAAAACAAGCTGAAATTTTACCCAAAGAGGCGGCAAGTGAAAATACTTAGCGCCAAATGAAAATGAAAAATATCATTTGGGGGGTTTCCTCTCTCTCTCTCATTCAGATTCAGCTCACCCTAATCACGCCTCATCCTCTCTCTCTCGCCTTCATTTTATCAGTTCCCTCTCCATTCTCCATCGCGCTCTCTCTCACCGAGTCTATCGACTCTCTCCATCACGCCATGACCACGTCTAGCTAAAGCTCTCTCTCTAACTGAGTCTATCGACTCTCTCTTCCTCAAGCCCCGATACTCTAAAGTCCGACTGAACAACACCACGTTTAGTCTCTCTTCACTCTTTCCCATTGAGCTGTTGGAGCACACACGAGCACGGAGCAGCTAAACCAAGACCCAGGTAACCCAATCACTCACGAAGTTGTTAGTTTCTTCTATATTTTTTTTTTCTTTTTCAGATTTCAAATTAATATCAAGAAAGTGTTTTGAATATTGATTATATATATTTGTTTCTAATTGAGATAACACAAAAAAATAAAACTAGAGAGGTTGTATGCTAGCTAATTTAAACACTCACAGGGCCTCTCTTTCTCACGCTCTCCTCTTTCCCTCGCCTCTCTCAAATTTCACCTCACTGAAGCCTCTCTCGGAGTAGCTCAAGAGGTAAGGCATTTTGATTTTTTTTTTAACTTTGATTTTGATATTTAGTGTTTTAGTTTGTTAAGTAAAACTTGTATTGATTTTTGTTTTGGTGTTGGGGTATTATCAGTGGGTATAAGTCTTGGTTTCTCCCCTTGTTGCTGATCTGGTTCTTCGATCCCCTATTTCACAATCAGGTAAGTCAAACTTCCATTTACATATTATTGATGAATAAAAAAATTTCTGTATATATATAGTGCATATTATACAAAGATATATAATAGGTGCTTGACATCCTTTTTTTTTTGTCTATGTACATAAAGAAATGTTAAGAAAGATGGTTATATTCTCTGTTTGTCAAAATGTGAATATTATATATAGATAAGATAAATGAAATTAAATATGATTTTATGATAGCTAATTAGATAACTCATGACACTATATTCTTATGAACTAATGTGTTGTTAATAGAAAATAGTTGTGTTTTGTTTTAGGTGTTTTTCACTTTTTAATGAATTTGTACCTACTTTTCTCTATCACTAGAATGGTCAAGAAGCTAAACCGATATTCTATATTACAATAGAAAGTATTCTTATATAGATTTAGGTATCTACAAGACACACAGTATGTTATAACTAATATAAATTTGAATTTTTTTTAATACAGGTCTATTTGTTGTATTATGGCTTTGGTGCTCCTTGCCTTTTCAACATTTTTTTTTACATGTGTGGATTGTTTGCTTAAAATGATCCAAATTATTTCTCCATGTGTGTTCTTTGTCTCTACTCAACTTATATCAAGAAAACATTTTGAATATAGTCAATACATATATAATTTTTTGTGTTGGAATTATTTCTAATTGAGAGAATACAAAGAGAAAATTTAGAGATGTTGTAAGTGTGAGAATATGGTGCTTAATACTTAATGTTTGTGATTTGAGAATGTGGATTTAGATTATCTTTTCTTTAGTCCTTTTGTTGGCCTTTGTGTATGAAATTTGGAATTTACAGATTTGATTTATGCATATTCTAGAATCTAAATTTATCAGGCTTTTATTCATGTGAAAATTTATAATATTGATTGTATGGGTTTTGATCATAAATAATGAGATTTATGTTTGGTCCTATTATATTGCTAATATAAGGCTCTATCTCTCTATTTTTATTCTATTTGTAATATAGTTAAAACTTTTCTGGATGGCTGCCTCCAAGAGAAGAGGCAAGATACTTTGTGTGCAAGCAATCTTTCACGGGAGACTCTTATTTTTGTCTGCATTTTGCAAGTGGTATGCCTTTTACCTTTGTTATAATATTATGCTAATGTTAGATGAGTTTGAATATCTTAAATATTCATCCATAGTGAAGTAGGTTCTGAGATTATTGTTGTGTGCTGCGGTGATAACAGAAGGTTGAGAACTTGTGTGTCTTAGTGAAGTAGGATCTGAGAAATTTGTGTGTTGCGGTGAGATAAGGAAGAAAACATGAATGTTTTTTGAGTTAGTTGAATTGATATTGGCAGATGGTTAGTTTCTAGTCTAGGAGAAATGGTGTTTGATTTTATATAGACTTATCTAGTATTACTATTTTATAATTGAATTGTGTTTGCTTGGTTTGTTTGATGATTGGTACATTAATTAGATTGTTAAAAACACACACTTTTAAATGGTGTAATAATCTTTTTGTATAGACTTTGAGGTCCTTTTCATTTGTATTGCAAGCAGCTTTGCCTGAGTTGCTTCCTTTTCTAGGGTCCTTAAGCTTCTTAAAGAAACCAACATATCATTTTGTGTTGGCACTATAACAAAATTGGGTTTTAGAGATGAATTTGTCGCTAAAGCTTTCTAAATCCTTGCTATATCGAATAGAGATAATGAAATTGTCGTTAAACTTCCTCGCTAATACTTTGTTTCTATTGTTGAACTATAGAGAGGACATTTAAAATCCTCGCTATTGCTCGGTAATAGAGAGAAAATTTTAGTCGCTATTTCATAGAATATTAGGTTGATATGCATACATATATATGGTATGTCATTAAACCAGTTTTTTTCTACTTCCTTGGTGATGTTAGGCTGTCATTTGGTGAGTGACTTTATGCAAAGAGTAGCAGTAAGTCTTTTCAACTGAGTATTATTTATGGATTTAATTCATAATTAAATATTTTGATACCAAGACCAAATCTAACACCAGAAGAAAGAAAACCCCAATATTAGACATTTACCAAAACATATAACAAAATAATAATAGAATAAATCAAGTGAGAATTATTTTTTGTTTTATCAAAAAGAAAGAAAGGGGGCCTAGTTCAATTACCCTAGTGTGTAAACTTTGTTGAGACCCATGATTTAGTTTCTACGCCATTAATTTTTTAATGCTTTCCACTATGAATTGTGATAAGGTATTTCTTTTGTTTCCAAATGATCAAGTAGTTGAGTCTTTGGAGACCTTAAATTTGATTGATTTACTTGTGGCTTTTCTTGTTGATGCTATACATGTTTAATGGAATAGTTAAATCCTTTTGTAAGGTACTTCTTTGATCACTCTGATTACAATGTGATTGAATCCTACATTGCTTTGTTTTTTTCCACTATTAATGGCAACTATGAGGAATTGTATTGCATAGAGACACTCTTTAAATCTCTATAGAGTTATCTGTGTTTTTTTCTCTTCTGTATTTTAAATTCTTCCATCTCCCTTTATGGGCTTATTTTTCTTGTTGTATTGCCTCCTAGTGGTCGAACACTATTGGATGGAGATACTATTTAATATTTTATTGCCTAATTGTGAATTGAAATATATATTGGAATAATATTTGCGTTGTGGCTATTAACAATTGTTGTTGTGTCTCTAGTTAGTTATTTGGTTTTTATATTTTATTAAGTTTTTTTACTTATATTTCTATTTGATAGTTTTATTTATGTATAATTTATGCGTTTATATTTATATGAATATTATGGACTTGTGAAAATGGTAAATCAATGTATTTTATTGATAGATATTTTAAGAGCCTCTATTGTTAGACATAGAGCCTGATTTGATGTTATAGTGCTTGTAGTCTCTTCTAGTTTTGTACAAGTTAAGCATTGTCAAATAACCTTAATAGAAATCATTTTCTTGTAAATGGAACCAAGCCACTTGATAAATGTATTTTATTCTTGGAATTCGATTCTTTTTGACATTTTTTTGCAGAAATAATTCTTTTATCATTAGAATAAGCAAAAGCCCTTAAATAAGCTTTTTCTACAGTTTATCTTTACTAGTTTGAGCAAAAATTAGTCACCATGTGCATAACAACACATTAGAAACACTATATTGAGGAAGTTATCTTACATTTTTTCCATGTTTTGAATATTTCTTGCTTAATTGAGGAAGTTTTAATGTTCACCATGTTCATGACTAGAATTTTCATGTATTAATGATCTTGTCGTTACTAAGAGGTTTGATGAGTTCTTGGGACTTTTTCTTTTGCATGTTCATTTCTTTTTAAACTTAAATATAATGGACATGTTCACAATGATTAATTGATATTGGGTTTTACTTTTCTAATATTATACGAAGGCCCCCATAATTTTATGAGTATCTTTTTGTAATGTGTTACAGATTTTTATTTTAAGAATGTCTTATGTTATAGCTTCACTATTTTTTGCTTGAATATAACTTGCTTCTTATCCTAAAGTAAAAAATCATAAACATACCCTAGGGACTTTCCATTTTCCTGTACTGTTTTCTAATTATTTATTTACAATGAATATAATTTTTGAATTTTTATAATGGAATTTACTATTATAATTTTGTAACAATAGAATATTTTATAATTCAATACCCATGTTTCCTTAATAGAAGTTGCTTAGTTTTATTTTCACTGCTAATGATTGTGATTTTATATAGTGGAATAGTTTAAAATTTTAGTTCTACTCTGGTATAATATGACACATATTCAAAATATAGCCACAATTTTGTGTGGTTTTGAATTAAAAACTTGTAAACTTGGGGTTCTAAAAGTTTGGAGAATGATGCTGAAACTCATGTATATTGTATGTTGTAACCAGTGTTTTTTCTCTCTAATTTTCTCCTTTTCACCTCTGAATTTATTTTCACTGCTAATGATTGTGATTTTGTATTATGGAATAGATTAAAATTTTGGTTCTAATTTGGTATAATATGACACATTCATAATATAGCCACAATTTTGTGTGATTTTGAATTAAAAACTTGTAAACTTGGGGTTCTAAAAGTTTGGAGAATGATGCTGAAAACTCATGTATATTGTATGTTGTAACCCAGTGTTTTTTCTCTCTAATTTTCTCCCTTTCACCTCTGAATTTATCTGTTTGTTTGTGGAAATATCACTACTTCTTGTCCTTTTCTTTTTTAATAGGCTCATAATACTGAGCTAGAAGATGAACCTCAAAAAGATGACTTTCATCAGCCTTTGTCAAAGTATAAAGAAGAAAGTCTTGTGTTGTGCTTTAGAATTATGCTGCTGAATCTTTTTTTCATTTTCATTAATCTTTATGTATCGATAAAGTTCTTTGGAGTGAGATCAGTTTCTTAATTTGAGAAAGATTAAATTTCATATCTTGTTAGATGCAACTTATGTTTGTTCTTGATTATCTGAATTCAGGGCATAACACTAAATATTTTGATACTTTTTGTATTTAAATATATTACATAGTGCTTTTAAATATCCTACAATTGGTAGACACATACTTTATAAATTTAGATACTCAGTTCTAGAATAACATATTAATAAGGGAAAGAAAAAAAAAAGTCTCACTCTTTGTTTATTACTCTTTTGTGATAGGTTGCAGTTTCCACTACAAAGGCTTATATAAAATTTCTTTCTGATGGATTTGTGTCTCAACTTGTGATTAAACTACATAACATATTGATTTGGATATGAATAATTGTCAAAAGTTCTTGATCCATGCAGCTGGAATATGGTCACTTGCTCTATTGATGGTTTGGTCATTAGTCTGTAAGTAAATTCATGGCGAAAAACACCAAATTTTAGCTTATATCAGAAAATTTTTAGCTTATATGTCACACACAAATTTGAGACTTGAAACTTTAAGATTTTTTCTAAGTAGTTGGGAATGGTTTTTGGTGCTACAGAGGAACTCCAAGCCAGAACTTATCAGGCATCCTTTCTGCAAGCATAGGAAACTTAACAAATCTCTGGAGTGTGTAAGTGGAAAAACCAGTGCTGTCATTCTCACTTTGTTTGTCTTCATAATTTGTTTGTTGCTGACCCTTTATTTATTTGTTTATTATTATTATTTCTCTGTCTGCAAACTATTATAGAGCAATAATATACAGACACAACTAGAAAATTTTCTTTGACGTCAACGATTAGTAAACCTAACTCATTTTTTAAGCAATGTCATTAAAAAAGAAACAGAAGAAGAAGAGATTAACAGTTGTAGGCTTTAAAAAATTTCAGAGCAGCATCTTGAGGAGGTTTTCCTTGGAAACCTGAGGAGATTTCATTTTAGAGAGCTTCAGATGGCAACAAACAACTTCAGCAGCAAGTACTTGGTTGGAAAAGGTGGTTTTGGAAATGTCTACAGAGGCTGTCTCAGAGATGGTACAGTAGTAGCAGCTAAAAGGCTTAAAGATGGTAATGCCATTGGTGATGGAAGGCTTAAATTTTGTTGTAGCTAAGCATATGGACTCACAAGAAAGACAAGTGCACAAAGGATGATGAATTGAAGGATGGAGCAAGTTTCATGCATGATTTACTTTTGTGTATCTTGTGATGTTTCTGTTTTTCATTTTTGAAGTAAAAAATGTTCAAGATTATAAAACTTTATTATGTTATGCTTTCAAACTTAAGTTAGAACTAAGATCTCATGAAGTAGACACATTCATGGTTTGAATTAGTTATTGTTTAATGTAATACTTATAGTTTATCAATCTATTGAGAATTACATTTTATGATTAATTTTGATTTTTTTTATCAAAATACAATAATAAAAATCTTTTAATTAAAAAAAAACCTTATAAGTATACTTATCAAAATAAAATTTAAAATATATTATCCACACTAAAGTAACAAAATTTTATTACTAGACTTTTAATATGTTATGATTTAGAATCATATTATAAGCATAACAAATCGTTATGATTTATATAACAAACTAAAAACGTTATCAAAATAATCAAATGTAACAATGGAAAAGTGTTATGCAAAAAGTATAAGATTAAATGTAAAATTTATAACCAAATACTCTAACTAAATGTTATTATTTGAATATTATTGCAACTAAAAATGTGTTATTTAATAGTTTAAGATAACATCGAACATAACATCCGAATACTGTTATAGAAAAGACAGGACTTTTAATAACAGGGGCTATGTTAGCGTTTTCAGAAGCGTTATCAATACTCCCGGTTAGCAGTTTTTAAGTGTTATGAATATTGTTTTTTCTTGTAGTGTGCTTGGGTTCAGACTTGCTAGCCTCCTCCTTACTAACATTTTCCTGAAGCCTTTCCACCTCTATAGCCGTTTCCAGAGCATTGGCATAAGAAGTGGTTCTGGGGTTTGCAAGCTTGAAACCTAACTCAATGCTGGGTCTAAGTCCCCTAGTGAACTTAGTAACCCTTAAGAAATCAGTTGGGACCAAATCTGGTGCAAAGTTGGCTAGACACTCGAATTATCGAGCGTACTCGACTACTGTCAAATTGACTTGCTTTAGACTGGAAAATTCTTCCACCCTCGTAGCGATGACTGTCGAGTTGTAATACTTTTTGTGAAACATCTCCACAAATCTAGCCAAAGTCATGGTGGCGACATCATGAGTTTTTTGTACTAAATCCCACCAGATTCTAGCATCCTTTTTCAAAAGAGACAAAACGGAGGATATGCGATCTGCATTGCCGAGGTTCATGTGTACTAGGATCGACTCTACATTTCTGAGCCATTCTTCCGCCTCAAAGGGGTCGGTTGTCCCTTCAAATTTTGGTGCGTGCTACTTATGGAAACACTCATAGATTGGCTTTATGTACTAAGCTAGATAAGGTGCATTGTTCGCCATCGGTCATCCCCCATATGGACCTACTTGCTCTGATGCTTGAGTCGCTGGCTGAGGCTGCGGTTGCAGCTGAGGCTGGGGCTGAGTCTGAGTCTGAGGCTGTCCCTGAGTCTGTTTTCATTGTTGCTACAGCAGTTGTTCCACTTGTTGATGTAGCCTGATAATCTCAGTGGTGTTGTTAACTGGTGGCGATGCATTTCTGTTGGCAGCAGCATTGGTAGCACGCGTTCCCCTTCTTTGAACTGGAGGGGCTTCGTTAGTCTCGTTGGTGGTGCTGGAGGCATTGGAATTCGTGCGTGCAGACCTTCTTAGGGACATCTTCAGTAAAGTTCTAACAGTTGAGAAAACACATTACAACTTAACCTAATAGGTTCGAAGGCAAAAACTTAGTCTAAGCAAACATAACTCGAACCTATCAATTATGATTTCTTATGAAAAATTATGTAAGCCTTTCTTTATAATTAAGGTGTGTTTCTATACTTAGAAAAATAAGCCATCTTTATTATTTTCTAAATCTGAATCTAACCATCCAATATGACTTAATTCTTAGGCCCGAAACTTGTCACTGTTCCAAAGTTAACCATATTGAGAGAGGGTTGGGATCAGTAAAATCGTTCCCACTACTATGGCCCCCTAAAATCTCAATACAGAACCCGGTCCATTGATTTGTATCCAACCTCACTGAACTCAGCCATTATTTATTTATTCTAAATTTATTATGATTGTAAAAAAAAAAACCAAACTCATACATGTCATTCAATAACAATAATATTCATTTGGAAAAAGATTTTCACTAAGTACAATCATAAATTCAAAAATAAATAAATAAATAAGGAAAAGAATAAACTAATCTAAAAATCAGGATCCTCTACATCTGACCCTTCATCTAACATATCATCATCTATTTCTACCTAATCATCATTACTATGAGCCTCGAAACTACCTCGGGGAATTTTCATTATGATATTATGCTTTTGTTCATCAATGAATTGAAATTCAAACTTAGAGGTGAACCTTAGTATGAGGAAATAATATCTCATGGATACCGGTAAATCATCTTCATCATCTATAGTCTCCCATAATTCTTCTAATGTTGAAATTACAGAAGGAAAATCTTTAAAAATCCTAATTACTAGGACATATTTTTCCGTGGCTCTCATCATAATTTTCCTATTGATTTGAAGGTGAACTATTTCTTGTGAAACAAGATCAATCTTTGAGTGATTCTTTCTAGCACTCCCATTGTATTCCTTGGCTCTCTAATCCTTTTCAATGCCTTAATGGCTCGGATATCTTGATAGGTCAAAGCTCCATTCATTGTTAACTGAAAACATAATGACTAAAATGTTAGCTATAATCATAAACACAATAATCATAACATAAACACTTATATTGGTGATTAGATCTGGAGCTTGTGCATGTGTATCAAGGAGAACTTCATGCATTTGAACTGTGGTCTCTGATAACAACTCTAAGGACCTGACTAATTCTAGACCTCGGACCATTAAAAAATTCTTAACATAACTACTATTTTGGAATACATTCTAGAAATAATAGAACTTTATTAAAAATCCAAAATACGATACGAAATTCAAAATATGGTATGGGATCCCATTGTTAAAATAGACATAATCATAAACTTAAATTGTTCAAAAATTTATTGCGAAAATACATAAGAACATAAATTAAAAGACTTAAAACAACGTCATCCTCGATCTTCCAGCAGTACATTCAATCAATCCATCCCCAATACACATGCCAAGCTGCCACGAATCCATCCCGTCTTCCAAGTTTATTTTCTTGCACCATCTAAAATAAAATGAATGAGGCAAGGAAAATCTACTAAAAACATATATCATAAATCATAAGAATATATCATACAACATATATTATAAAACATATGATGTAAAAATGTATATCATATAGGACTACAATATTAATGGCCATTAACTCACTACCGTAGCATGTGATAAAATCATCTAGGCACTCAGTCTACTTATCGAGGTAGGTTAGATCACAAGGTAGTATATGATAACCCATGTAGGTCCTCAGTCAACTAATCGAGGTAGAGTAAATCATAACTCTAAACCACGATAATGATAAAAATCTTGGGGTTTGCTATCTAAGCAACTATAAGCCCCAAGTGACTATAACATAAAACATATAGTCATATACATATATAACATATCAACATAACATATCACATAAACACATATAATATAACCTATTTTCCTTAACAAAAACCGAGATAATGGAGACAAGAACCGGATTGGAAAACTCCTAAAAACCAACAATAAGAATCATGAGCTCTGAAGAAATGGAGATGAAAAAGAGATATAAACCATTGAGATAGAAACTTACCGAAGAACCTTAAGTTCCAAGAAACTTAAACACCTCACAAAGAAGTCATAAAATCAAGTTAGGATTTGAACGAAAATGAAAGAAAATAAAAGAACTATGATGGATTGAACCTGAGGATAAGAATACCTTGAATGGACTAGAACTTTGATCTACACCTCGATACCAAAATAACATTCTATCTTACTTCCCAAGCATTTATAAAGCTTAGATTGAAAAGCTTTTAAATCCCAAACCCTAGTGTTTTCTCTCTAGAGTAAACTTAGTAGCTTGGAGCCTCTGAAGAATGCTTGAATGATGAATGAAATGGCTGAGTACTAGGTCCTATTTATAGAGTTCAAGAAGTGAAACTAACCCATTTTAAAATGAATAATAATTGAAAATATTTGAATTTTCAGTTCAACAGATGCAAGTCCAAGTGGTTAAGGGCGGTTTCTAACTCGGATTCCACGAAGTTTCAAAAACCAACCCAAGGGCCGATATATCACCCTACCCTAGGCAATATATCGCCTATCCCTATGCTCTGAGTCTTCATGGTTTCGTTCGTGCGAAGTCAACGTATTTTCCGTATCTTCCATAGGCGATGTATTGGCCCTATAGCTACGATAAATCAACATACGATGATATTTTAAACATGTTTTTGCACACTTTCAGCATATTTGAAGTTTGTTAAAACAACTTTGACTGAGTAAAACATGATCCTAACAGCTGCTGGAAGATTCCAGAGCTTCTAGATTCATCCATTATTAATTAATTCATCTAAAATCCTTAAATAAACAAGCATGTGACAAGTGTCACACTCTTAATAATTCTATCTAAACCTTGGGTTATAATAAATAATATTTCTAGGACCAGCTATATTAATCAAACCATATGTTATAATTAATATCTCTAAACTATAGGTTAAACTTATAAAATCTTTAACTATTTCTATGAGTTTCCAAATAAATCCCGGCTTGAACTAATATCCCCAAAAACTAAAATACTACAAGCTATAACTACTACTAGTACTACTATCTATCTAAGTAAAATTCAGAGACGCTACATACAACATGAATATACTAGTGTGTGCTTGTAGTAGCCGATTACACTAGTTTTGTTTGGGTCATTAAGACTAGGGTATGCTTAATACCTACTCTTGCAATGCTTTTGCATTATGCGGATAAATTGTAAGTAGGTTCGGGTTGGAGAAAAAACCTTAGCGTAACATAGTCTAGGTTAGAGCCAGGACATGGTAAGCTAAAGTCTGGGTCGGAGCCAAGACATGTTAAAAATATAGTCTGGGTTGGAGCCAAGACATGGTAAATATATAGTCCGGGTTCGAGCCACGACAATGGTAATATAGTCCGGGCTGGAGCCAGGACATAAATGCTGGAACCAGGTTGAGGCCCGGATCCCTTGTTGTTAATATATTGATTAGTTATGATATGTGTTTTATATCTTGAAGGTTTTGTGAATTTTTTGAGTGCAGGTTATTGTGATATGTGTGAACTCGGTTGTCAAAAACAACCAGAGTATTTATTTCGGATATGGTTATATATCTTGAATGTTTTGGGAATTTTCGGAGTTCATGTTATTGTGATATGTGTGAACTCAGTTGTTAGAAACAACCAGAGTATTTATTTCGGATATGGTCATGTATCTTGAATGTTCCGGGAATTTTCTTAGTGTAGGTTATTGTGATATGTGTGAACTCTGTTGTTAGAAACAACCAGAGTATTTATTTTAGATATTGCTATATATCTTGAATGTTCTGGGAATTTTCTTAGTGCAGGTTGTTATGATATGTGTGAAAATTGGTTGTTGGGTGCAACCAATGTGCTTGATTTTCTGTTATGGCTATTATTGAGAATTGTATGATAGTGTTGGAACTTATCCAATACCCTAATAACTGATAGCGATGTACCTTAGGTCGGCCCGTTACTGGGTTTTAGTATACTTGTGTGTAAGGTTATTCTTACCAAGTATTTTTGCTTACCTAGTTGTTTCATGTTGTAGGTAAGTGAGAAAGCAAAGTGGAACGGTGAGTGCCAGAGTCTGTTTGCAGATATGTACATGTGGCCCGACTTTGGGAGGTTTTTGATGGAACACCCTTTTGAAATGAAAAAGCTGGGAGCTTGTTATTTCTATTATGACATTTATTTTGCTATAACTATGTGGAAGAGTAGTTGTAATTTTGTTTGCTAAACTAAAAGTGTGCGCACACAGTATTTTTTTAAAAGTTTTTTTTATATGGATTTTTGTTATAATGATTTAAAATAAAAGTGTTGACATGGTTTTTTGCCATCAGTGTATTAAGAAATTATAAAGGCAGATTAGTGCTTAATGGTAAACCGTAATAAAAAATAACCAGAATTCACTCAAAAACACAGAACTTTTATGTGGTTCAGTGGTTAAAATCCTCCTAGTCCACGAGTCAATATTATTGTTGTTTCTCTCTCTATTTTGGCAGAGTTTCGGTATTACAGAATAATCGTCCCCCTTTCCTATCCAATATTCCCATTATTTATAGGGGAATTCCATGGACAATTTGGGTAACACTGTGAGTCAATCACGCATTTACATAATGTCTATATTCAATACAAATAATTCTCATTTATATTGGGACATGATTTGATCACAAAGTAAATATATCCTTGTAATGTCCCAAATTTCCTAATAAGGTTTAGGACCTTGATTAAGAGGCCTAGAGGGCCATAATTGATTTATTGTGATATTTAATGATTATATGCATGTTTATGTGAATTATATCATTATATGGTGGTAAATGCATGCATATGGGTTCATTTTTAATTATAAGGGCATTTTGGTAATTTGGCCCATTGAGGGCGTGATTGTGTATTTTCATGCATGTGGGTGAATTATAAATAATATCACATTATATGTGGATTGGTTTGAGCCATTCGGCATGAGACGATCATGGAATGCAAGTTTTCGGTCTAGTCATAACAGGATTAAGTCCGGGGCTCGGAGTTAGTCTGGGGGTAATTTGGTGATTAGAACGTTGCCAGGAATTAGAGGGTAACGAGATATGAATTATTGGTGTTTGAGAATAATGGGAATTGGAGGGTGTTAATTATAATTAATGAGATAGGCGGGAAAGGACGATTTTACCCTTGGGAGTCTTTAGAAACCTTTATTTGACCTAGGGGAAAAATTGTCTTTTCACCCCTAAGATTTATATCAGCCCTTGAGTTTAGAAGGCTGTGGAATTGTTGAAAACAGAGCATCATTATCATCATTATCATCTCTCCTTCCTGTACCTACTCCTCCTCCTCCTTCTTCCTTTCAATTTTTGAGAGCCAACTTGAGGTAACAAGCTAGGAGATCAAAGGTGGGGGGCTTAGGACTTTGGTTCAATCATTGAAGGGGATCTAAATCAAGCTTGAGGTAAGAATTCATCCTTGAATATAGGCTATACTCTGTTTTTTCTTATGGTTTTTCAGTTGAGAATTTGAGGTGTTAGTGGTGAGAATTCAAGGAAGTTTTTGTGTAAGTTGGAGTGGGTTTTGATGAGGGTGTGATGTAGATGATCTTTGGGGGTTGAATTTGATGTTTTGATGATGTTTGGGATTGGTTTGGAGGTTTTTTTTTCAAGGGAAATCGCAGGGGAGAAGACCAGAAAAGTTTCTGGTCTGCTGATGGCGCCCCAGCTCTAGGCAGGGCAGGTTTTGGGGCTTCCCTAACTTTGGGGCAGCGCCCCAACGCCACTAGGCAGCACCCCAGCGCTAGTGGATTTTCCAGCAACCCATTTTTAGGGCTTAGGAGGACTTTTAAGGCTCGGGGGTTGGTTCCTTTACCCCGTTTAGGTACATTTAGAATCTCGACAGTGCGGGGTGGATCCCGGGAGTGAGGTTTTAGATTATAAACCTTTTTATGATTTATTTTATTGATGGGGTTCCATATTTGGTTATGACTAGGTGACCGCTAAAGGATCAAAGGATTGATCGTTCTCAAGGGTCGTTATTTCACTAGTTCTTGCTCGAACCTGAGGTAAGAAAACTGCACCCTGTTTATATGTGACATGCATGGTTATTCTTGATGCATGTTGGATGCTTAAATGTAATGCACAAGAAACATGTGATTAGGACATGCTTTGTATACTGAGTATGATATTGTTCAGATCTTGAGCCTCTGAGTGTATGCAAGATCCTAATTGTGCTAGTAATTATTGAGTAAGCATGCTGAATGCCCTTTATTTGGATATTAGTTATATGTTATATGTTTGGTGGCACTTCTTACTTGTATATGTACTGACTAGTCAGGGATACTGACCTAAGAGTTAGAAATGGCATAGCGTCATGAACGCCGAGCCAAATGAAGATTAGATCTAATCGATATCAGCGTTGAATGACTCTAAGGCATTAACGCTGGACCGACCCTAAGGTCGATGAATCTTATAAGTGCTTGTCGAGTCTTTGACTAATTATTCAGAGCCAGGGCCTAAGGCCTAGGTGACTGCTTGTCACATGGCTAGGGAACAGAGTTCCATAGTTATGACTCTAGGGTCAGGAGGAAGGTTATGTTGATGACTAATCATCATGCACCTATCCTGTTTAAGCTAGTGAAAGGATCACTTATTTATATTGGGAACGAAACCCACTTTAGTGACTTGTACCACTGTCACTCTTTTATTCAGGGCTATCAGCCCGGCATGGTTACCGGAACCACCAGTGAGGAATCACTTATCTGATTGAGACTGACTTGATAGTCGTCCACTCTGGAGGGCAGGATTCTCTATCCTAGATACCCATCATTACATGGATTGGTTTGCCTGTTTGATTAGGGCTATATTTGCTAGGCGTGTGCCTTATGATTTGATGACATGTTATTACTGTTCATAAGCATATTAAGTTTTCTTGCTGAGCTTCGGCTCACGGGTGCTATGTGGTGCAGGTAAACGAAAAAGAAAGCTGGTCCATCCTTGAGTTGGAGAGCTTGGGTGACGATGTGTACATATGCAGCTTCTCGACCAGCACGGCCGAGGTTTGAAGAGGAACTAGGGTTTAACCCTGTTTTGCCGCTTAGATCGGCTGGTTGTAAATATTTTCTTGTAGTAGACTCTGAAATTATATTTTAGGATCCCAATGTATATATTAAACGTTCTAATGAAACATTATATCTTAACCAAAAATTGTAATCCCTAAACCGCTAATCATACTTAATTACACGTTTTTGGCCAAATGACTCAATTAGAGAGTTTAGCACTATTTACAAGGCACACTATAACGGTCCCTGGAGTTGGGGCATTACAACTTTAGTATTAGAGCGAGCCAAGGTTTATGGTTCCTGAAGACAAGCTGGGCACGTACACTCGTCACTTAAGATAGCTTCACTCAGGTAATGGTAACTATTTATGTAGTTATGTGCTTAACTTCTTAAAGAGAATGTAAATGCTTTACCTGCACGTTATATTAGGGAGCATGAGATTCTGATAGAGCCTGGCTCTTGACTATATGATTATATGCTCCGTGAATATATATATATATGTATATATATGAATGTGATTATATGATTACCTGCTCCATGAATATATAATTATGATATTTGCATGCTGGAGTTGGAGGCATGGTTTGAATATTGGAAGAGCAGGGACTATAGTTGATGTATGAATGTCGTGGGCATGTTTTTAGCACTACAAGTGGTTTGAGATTGTGGTGTGGTAAGATTGGTCCCATGGGGAAAGCTCTTGATATGCTCATCATGATTAATGGGTCAAGTTATTGACTACAAATTCAATCAGCAGGTTTATGTCCAAGGCAGATTATGAGGCCTGGTGATGGTTATGCAGAGGTTGGGAGTTATAGCCAGGGTATTAGTTCTTCATCTGCTCCTATGAATTTCCAGCAGATAGTCACAGGTTTGCAATCAAAGCTGCAGAGGCATGAGGAAGAGATTAGGTGTCTGAAGCAACAGCGGAATCTGTTGGGAAGCACCTCTTCCTTTGTTGTGCCAGGAGTGGCACCAGCTTTGGCTCAGCCTAGGGTTGAGAGCATATGGGAATTCCTCTGTGGAAGGTTCCAGGAGTATTACCCTCCAGTCTTCGAGGGAGGCCTAGATCCATTCAGAGCTGAGCAATGAATGGGCATGATCAGTTCCATTCTTGATGGTATGGGACTGGTAGGTCACGATAGGGTGGCTTGTGCGACATTTGTATTGTGGGATGATGCCCAGACGTGGTGGGAAGTAGTGTCCCAGACACGAGACACAACTGTGATGGAAGGAAAGATTTGTTCGGGGATTGAATCCTGGAATAGCTCGGGGCATTAGAGTCGCCCCAGTGTATGAAGTCTCTACCTATGCTCAGATGGTAGAGAAGGCTCTTGTTGTTGAGAGCATAAGAAATGAGAAGAAGAGTGCTAGGGAGCACGGAGCTCAGATAATGGTATCTCCACTTATTAGTGCAAGTAAGAATGAAATCTGGAAGACTCGTCCAATATGCACACGGTGCAAGAGGCATCATTTGGGAGAATGCCAAGCAAGGGCATGTTTCTTATGTGACATGGTTCGGCACTTCAAGAAGGATTGCCCAAGGCTAAGAGAGGAAGAGCAAAAGGGGATAGACAGCTCGATTCCAACTCGAGTGTTTATTCTGAGGCAGTCAGGGTCTGAGACTGAGACTAGTTTCTCAGGGGTGGCAGGTCCGTTTTCTAGTTCTGATTTCTATGTTATGCTGATTGGTTTTGGTGCCATGTTGTTCTTTATTCGTTGCATATAGAGAGGCATAAAGTTGCCATATAAGTCATATGGTTATGTTATGAAGAAAAAGTGATACTGTATTGGTAACTGAAGGGATCAGGTGAAATATTGTGGAAAGGACTCGTCAGTGGTTTTCATGAGTTGGTTATGACTGACTGGTTTTAGTATGATCCAGGGTATGGATTGGTTAAGTGGTTATGGGGTAATGCTAAATGGCAGGGAAAGTATAGCAACTCTTGAGCTTGAGAGTGGAAAGCCTTGTGGCAGTTGGCACTGTGCATAGATTTGGTATGTTGATGATATCTATATCGAGAGCTAGAGTTTTATTACAGGGAGATGCATAGAACTCTTAGCTAGAGTGGTGGATACCACTTAGATCGTACCAGTGAGATCAAGACAGACTGGATTAGTCTGTGAGTTCTGAATGTGTTTCCAGGTGGTTTACCAGGGTTTCTTTTATATGAAAGAAAACTAGAATGGTGATTGGATCAGTGCCAGGGATGGAATCAGATGTAAGCACTGTTTTGAATGGCTCAGCGGAGTTGTAAGAATTAAAGGTTTAGCTATGGAGTAAGATGGAATTCTCTAAGGTGGATCTTGGATCTGGTTAGGACCAGTTAGAGATCAGAGAGGGTGTTATATAAAAGATTGTGTTTGTATCAGATAAGAGCAGTGGGAGTGCTGAATATGTCTTAAGAATTTGTCTAACGCCAAGTGTTTGTGAATCGGATGTACAGAGCATTCAAAGGATTATTTGAATGGCATCTGTGATTGTCTTGGATGATGGTATTGTGGTATTTTCTCTGCGGAGATTTGCCAAGGTCAAGGAACGCCTCAGAAGGCAAGAGTGTCCTTGGGTGGTAAAGATATTTCAGGTGCATTGGGAAATAGTTTTGAGTCTTCTTGCAAATCAGAACCAGTTAGTAGGTTGTTATGACATCTCAGTGACAGAGAAAAGTAATTGCCTATGCAATATGTTGGTTAAAGGATCTGACCAGAACTAGAGTAGAGTTTCTGGTGGGCCAGGTGGCCAATTTTATATTTGAGATTATTATTTTGGAAAGGATTAAAAAGGAAAGATGACTAAGTGAACTACAGATAAGAAAGATTTAGTGGAAAGTCTTAGCAAGATTAGATAAGAGTTGTACAGTATCATATATAAGGGTTGGATTTGGAATCCGATTGACATTGAGATTAATTGGGAGATTCTAGATGAATCTCATGTTATTCTTCTATTCTCTTCATTCAAGCATCATGGAAATGTAACAGGATATGAAAGCTTTATAGTGGTAGCCTGAGATGGAGAAGGATGTAATGGGATGTGTGGTAAAGATTTTAACTTGATAGCAGGTCAGATTAGAGTGTTAGAAATTGATGAGGCCATTGTATCCTTTTAGTATTTCATAATTGATATAAGAAAGCATCGCGATGGGCTTCGCGGTGGGATTGCCCAGGTTAGTGGGTCAGCATGAGTTGGCATTGGGTCATTATGGACCAGTTTATCCAAGTTAGTTCACTTTTACTAGAAAGGATGAATAATGCAACTGATTAGTAATTAGACCTCTATGTGAAAGAGATAGAGCGCCTTTGTAACGACCCAAATTAGCAATTAAGGCTTAAGGGCCTTGATTGGTGTGCCGGGAGGGCATAACTGGGATTAGAATGAATGTTATTGATTTAAATGCGTAAATGTATGATTAATAGTGTGTTTACGATAATTAGTGATATTATATGATGATATGATATATATGTTTGAGATATGTGTGAGAACCACATTATGATGTGGATAATTCTGCAGCCGGCGACTCGAGGCGATCCTAGGGCTAGATAGCAGGAAAAGTCACAACGGGGCATTATAATTGACTTTGGACAAGTCAGGGGTATTTTAGGTATCGGGTAGTGATTTAGACTATCGGGTGATAAAAATAAATAATTGGAGATATATCTGAGGTTAGGATGTCTAGGCGGGATTATTGGGGGATTTTACCGTTTTGGCCTCGGGGACGTTTCCAGCACCCCGAGCTTTGGGATTAGTCTAATAATCTAAGGGTATACTTGGAAGACTTAGGAAAATACTAGATAGAAAAGTGTAAACCGACCCTATCTCTATTTCTCTTCCTTCTCTCTCTTAGCAAAGGAAAACTACTGAAACTTGAGAGGGAATTGCTGGATTTAAGCTGTATCTTGGGGAATTGAAGGGAATAATCTGGAGGGTTAGCTCAGGAACTGATCACGGTCTGAGATAGAGCTAAGGTAAGTTCTGATTTTTTGTTTCTAAGGTTAGGAATTTAAAGAAAATGGCTGAGTTTTAAATATCTGTAGTTTTGGAATTTAAGGTGGGATTGAGGCTTGAAACTTTGAAGATAGGTCAGGGGACTCTTGGAGAATCGATTCTACAGCTGAGGTAAGGTTTAATTTACAGTTTGATGGTTGAATTTGAGAGTTTTCATGGCTGGTTTTGAGTTCTATGGGTTGAAATTTCAGAAGTTGGAATTGGGGTTTTGGTGAGTCTTAGGCTGGATTTTTGGTTGGATTGTGTTGTCTGAATCATTCTAATATTGTTATTATTAATTGGTTTTGAGTTGGGGGCTTTGGGATGGTTTAAGGTGAGGTTTAGAGTTTGAAAATGGTAGTTTTTTCTGGGTACGAAGGGTCGGGCCGCGGCATGGTTCTTGGTGAGCCGCGGCCCTTCGAAGATGTTGCATGCTGAAGAAGAAGGGCGGGCCGCGGCATGGTCCAAGCAATGCCGCGGCCCTTACCTGTTTTTGAGCCTTTGGAGGTTCTGTTTGGGGGCCATGCCGCAGCATGGGTGGCCTATGCCGCGACGCTTAAGGGATTTTGGGATTTTGAGATTTTGGGCTTGGGAATTTAACCTAGGGTGCTTGGGGTTGAGTCTTTTACCATATTTGGTGAACTTCAATGTTCCGGGTACTAGAACATGGCTTAGGAACTCATTTAAGATTGTTAATGGTATCCTTTATCATGGTTGTGACTAGGTGTTAAGCTAGGGCTTGAGGATTGGATCGTGCTCAAGGAGTATCGCCCGTAACTAGTTCATCTGAGAGCTAAAGGTAAGAAAACTGCACCCGGTTATATGTTTGTGATGGGACTAAGTGCTCCCAAGAATTGTATCATGTCAACGTTGGTATTACGCCATGGGACATGTAAAAGCGGCCTAAGGGTGTCGTACATACTACTAGCGCACAGAGCGCGATTTGGCCACTGGGAGCCATGAACACTGGGATAACAGAGGGAGCAGCCTGTGAGTGCTAGCCCTGGTTATCGTTTATAAACTGTACATGTTAGGAGTTGATATGCCTAGTATGTGGAATACTTGACTATATTGAATGGTTATTTGACTGAGGCTATGTGATGCAACGTGAGATATTGACTTGTCAGATAATTGCTTATGCTCTATTGATACTGTGTTTTCTTGCTAGGCCTTGGCTCACGGGTGCTACGTGGTGCAGGTAAAGGCAAGGACAAGCTGGACCAAGCCTGAGGTGGAGAGCTCCAAGGTGGAATGTACATAGCCAGCTGTTCGATCGCCACGATCGAGGAGTGGACCAGGACAGGGACTACCTAACTGCTTGTTTTGCCTTAGTATGGCTGGTTATTGTATCTGAGTCTTACAACTTCTATAAACGATCTTAAAACTTGTATTTTTGGAATCCCGTGTAATCAGATAATGTTTCTTAATGAAAAATGTGGCTTTTGAGACCAAAACGCTTTTAACCCTAGTTCCTTTGTAGTTTATGCAACACGATTTTAATTAAATGACTTGACTAGCAAGTTTAGCACTTAATAAACACACAGTGTAACGGTCTTGGCTATCCAGGGCGTTACAGCCTTCATGAAACTCAAGGTCTATCTTATCAGATGAAGACTCTATTGCGACTTCCAGGTTTTGGAAGGGTTAAGAAGGAGATGAGAATATAGATGGAATTCAGTAGAGTTTACTACTCTCAGACTGATAGTAAATCAGAGAGAGAGGGTTATCCAATTATTATTGGAAGAACATCTTATAAGATGAATGAATTAATATATATATATATATCTGGATCCTGAGGTGGTTCAGGGGATCATTGAGATTATTAGAGGTTGAAGCTTGGATACTCACTTCTCAGAATAAATGGAAAAGTGTTACTGAATTGGAAAGCAGGAACATAGAGTTCCATGTAGAAGATTATATCTTCCTCAGAAGTATCACCATGGAAAGGGGTAAGGAGTTAGGAGCAAGTTGAGCCCTAGAGTAGCAGAACAGTTTGAATTCTGGATAGGACTGGTCAGGTTGATTTTGGATCAGCCTTTTCTTTGGCACTGTCAGTTGTATACAGTGTGTTATGTACTTCCATGCAATGGACATGGGTTGAAAGGAGTTCATGAGCTGAGTTATAAGGATCTGAAGGTTAAGTATTCCGGCAGGGAATAGCCAGTTCAAATTGTAACAGAAGTAACAAGGTTCTGTTGAACAGAGAGTACCTCGGGTTAAGGTAATGCTATAGAAACAGTGAGGTCAAGAGAATGACCTGGGAATCTGGAATCAGTTATGCGGAATTCTTATTCCGGTCTGTATAGATAAATTTCGACGACGAAATTTTTGTAAGGAGGGGATAGTTGTAATCTCCCAAATTTCCTAATAAGGTTTAGCACCTTGATTAGGAGGCCGAGATGGCCATAAATGATTTATTATGATATTTAAAGATTATATGCATGTTTATGTGAATTATATTATTATATGATGGTAAATGCATGCAAATGGGTTCATTTTTAATTATAAGGGCATTTTGGTAATTTGGCCCGTTGAGGGCGTGATTGTGTATTTTCATGCATGTGGGTGAATTATAAATAATACCACATTATATGTGGATTAGTTCGAGCCATTCGGCATGAGACGATCATGGAATGCAAGTTTTCGGTCTAGTCATAAGGGGATTAAGTTCGGGGCTCGGAGTGAGTCTGGGGGTAATTTTGTGATTACAACGTTGCCGAGAATTAGAGGGTAACGGGATATGAATTATTGTTGTTTGAGAATATTGAGAATAACGGGAATCGGAGGGTGTTAATTATAATTAACGAGATAGGCAGGAAAGGATGATCTTACCCTTGGGAGTCTTTCGAAGCCTTTATTTGACCTAGGGGCAAAATGGTCTTTTCACCCCTAAGATTTATATCAGCCCTTGAGTTTAGAAGGCTGTGGAATTGTTGAAAACAGAGCATCATTATCATCATTATCATCTCTCCTTCCTGTACCTACTCCTCCTCCTTCTTCCTTTCAATTTTTGAGAGCCAACTTGAGGTAACAAGCTAGGAGATCAAAGGTGGGGGGCTTAGGACTTTGGTTCAATCATTGAAGGGGATCTAAATCAAGCTTGAGGTAAGAATTCATCCTTGAATATAGGCTATACTCTATTTTTCCTTATGGTTTTTCAGTTGAGAATTTGAGGTGTTAGTGGTGAGAATTCAAGGAAGTTTTTGTGTAAGTTTGAGTGGGTTTTGATGAGGGTGTGATGTAGATGAGGTTTGGGGGTTGAATTTGATGTTTTGATGATGTTTGGGATTGGTTTGGAGGTTTGTTTTTCAAGGGAAATGGGAGAAGACCATAAAAGTTTCTAGTCTGCTGATGGCGCCCCAGCGCTAGGCAGGGCAGGTTTTGGGGCTTCTCTGACTTTGGGGTAGCACCCTAGCGCCACTAGGCAGCGCCCCAGCACTAGTGGATTTTCCACCAACCCATTTTTAGGGCTTGGGAGGACTTTTAAGGCTCGGGGGTTGGTTCCCTTACTCCGTTTGGGTACATTTAGAATCCCGAGAGTGCAGGGTGGATCCCGGGAGTGAGGTTTTAGATTATAAACCTTTTTATGATTTATTTTATTGATGGGATTCCATATTTGGTTATGACTAGGTGACCGCTAAAGGATCAAAGGATTGATCGTTCTCAAGGGTCGTTATTTCACTAGTTCTTGCTCGAACCTGAGGTAAGAAAACTGCACCCTGTTTATATGTGACATGCATGGTTATTCTTGATGCATGTTGGATGCTTAAATGTAATGCACAAGAAACATGTGATTAGGACATGCTTTGTATACTGAGTATGATATTGTTCAGATCTTGAGCCTCTGAGTGTATGCAAGATCCTAATTGTGCTAGTAATTATTGAGTAAGCATGCTGAATGCCCTTTATTTGGATATTAGTTATATGTTATATGTTTGGTGGCACTTCTTACTTGTATATGTACTGACTAGTCAGGGATACTGACCTAAGAGTTAGAAATGGCATAGCGTCATGAACGCCGAGCCAAATGAAGATTAGATCTAATCGATATCAGCGTTGAATGACTCTAAGGCATTAACGCTGGACCGACCCTAAGGTCGATGAATCTTATAAGTGCTTGTCGAGTCTTTGACTAATTATTCAGAGCCAGGGCCTAAGGCCTAGGTGACTGCTTGTCACATGGCTAGGGAACAGAGTTCCATAGTTATGACTCTAGGGTCAGGAGGAAGGTTATGTTGATGACTAATCATCATGCACCTATCCTGTTTAAGCTAGTGAAAGGATCACTTATTTATATTGGGAACGAAACCCACTTTAGTGACTTGTACCACTGTCACTCTTTTATTCAGGGCTATCAGCCCGGCATGGTTACCGGAACCACCAGTGAGGAATCACTTATCTGATTGAGACTGACTTGATAGTCGTCCACTCTGGAGGGCAGGATTCTCTATCCTGGATACCCATCATTACATGGATTGGTTTGCCTGCTTGATTAGGGCTATATTTGCTAGGCGTGTGCCTTATGATTTGATGACATGTTATTACTGTTCATAAGCATATTAAGTTTTCTTGCTGGGCTTCGGCTCACGGGTGCTATGTGGTGCAGGTAAACGAAAAAGAAAGCTGGACCATCCTTGAGTTGGAGAGCTTGGGTGACGATGTGTACATATGCAGCTGCTCGACCAGCACGGCCGAGGTTTGAAGAAGAACTAGGGTTTAACCCTGTTTTGCCGCTTAGATCGGCTGGTTGTAAATATTTTCTTGTGGTAGACTCTGAAATTATATTTTAGGATCCCAATGTATATATTAAACGTTCTAATGAAACATTATATCTTAACCAAAAATTTTAATCCCTAAACCGCTAATCATACTTAGTTACACGTTTTTGGCCAAATGACTCGATTAGCGAGTTTAGCACTGTTTACAAGGCACACTGTAACGGTCCCTGGAGTTGGGGCGTTACAGTCCTGCTATCTTTGATAATAAATATGACAGCCTGGGCATGAATAAGTGTATAAAATACTATAAATAATCCAGAATCTTTGGGGATTATTTAGTGTGGGTTATATCTAAATCACCCTGAGTTTCGTATCTTCCACGAGCTTGTGTTTTGATAGTTATCCGACCCCAAGCTAGTTCTTTGATGACTTATCTTATTCGCAGTTCGATGTAAAGTCAGGACGCCCAATACCAGGTCTGACCACTACGAACCTCGAGCTTTCCGTATAGATAATAATCAGATATTCCACTTGATTATTTTTCCACGTATTCATCTGTCAGCTGTACCTGAGCTGAGTGAATGAACTCGTGCTAACATTAGGGTACAACATTTGCCCCAAGCTCTTGCTCGTGAATGATGTCGTCATTTTCTGACGTACACAGTAGGGGCTTTTAAACTTCTACTACATAAAACCATGCCTGCTTACTACTTGAGTATTAGACACGTGGTCTACTGCGATTGGCGTCTGTTCGGATTTCGAGGACTGCAATAATTTTCTTGTCAACTTTTTGTCGCCATGTGGTTTGTTTAACCTTGGTCCTTGGATCTCGAATTAACCCCATCGAATGATCTAGATCGATTTCCATGGTTTACGTATAAATAGGGTGATCAATCTAGGACCTCACCACCTTTGCATTAAAAAAAATACCCCTTTTCACATTTTTCAAACTTCCTTCTTCCTCCCTAGAATTCCCAGAACTATTCATCGTGCCTAGATACCCAGAACGTTCCAGGAGCTTTCTGTGATCAGAATCTACAGCCCCTAATTGTCGAACACATTTCCTGCAAGTATCTCTATCTTTCATTACCCAAAGAAACTTCTTTTTCATCTTCATCCTTTTTTTTTTTTTTAAAAAAATCAATGTTCATCGTTCGTTATTGTTAGGCTTCTATGAATGCCAATAGGGAATAGGTTTCGGCTTTAGGCTCCATAAGTGACATCGAATATGTTTTTACAAAAGAAGTATTCATAAAACTAGGTGACTTTCTGGGTTAATCTGGGGTAGTTCTAATGTCAAATAGGTTTGGAAAATACCTATTTGGGGCATAAAAATCACGAGGTCTCTAGGTTTAATACCAGGTAGCTTAAGGGTTACGATTCCTTAGGCGGTTTTGCACAAAACTTCTTTTCAGAGGAAAGTAGTGGCCTAACGTTTCTTACACACGGATCCCTAAATATCAGGGGACTGTTAAGAAACCGAGGCGCGTAGCCTAGGATATCGCGTGGCCACACGATGGGGCTGAGGCTAAATTTAGCTCGTATAACAAAAATAACCCATTTCATTTGTGCCCTTGCGACATAGTTATAGATCATCTTAGGTCGCCTGGTAACTAGGTCGCTTTGACGTCAGGCGATCTGATGGCTCTACTACAAAAATTACACGATAAGTCGATTAAAATCCAACTTCTGAATGTTCATAAGTCGGTTGGGAACTAACTTCCTATGCAGTGACTTATGATGTAAAAACATGGTAGGTCGGTTGGCGCCAAACCGATCTCTGATGTAAGACATGGTAGGTCGGTTGTAAACCGACCTCTGGTGTAAGAAATGGTAGGTCGGTTGCACACCGACCTCTGGTGTAAATCATGGTAGGTCAGTGTGGCACACCGACCTCTGGTGTAAAATATGATAAGTCGGTTCATAGCCAACTTATGGTGTAGACATCTATTGTTAGTTTTCGTAGAACTTACTTATGGTGTTTTTTTTATTAAAAAGTGTATTATACCCAAAAAAAAATCTTGCTTTTTATACAAACAAACTGAACAAACAAAACAGATATCACAGTAACATAAAATACTAGAATTTGAACTAAGTATCCAAAATAACGAGTCTTAAGTTAATTACAAAATTACTCATATAAACATTGTAAACTATAGTTAGACAACAAAAGTATGTATATCTTCAAGAAAGTCTGGGTTAATAGACAATCACACACAAAACATCTATCAATATTCAATTACATATAGGAAATTAGTAAAGTAAATAAAATTATATATTCTCTTATTTATGGCTCCAAGTCTAACGGATGTAATCTCCCAGCCAACTTGGTAGTTTCTTCTCACGCCTGCACCTTTCTTTGAATCCATTAAAGTGCTTCTCAACCTGCTGGACTTGAATTGAACCATTTTGATCTTATTATATAAATAATTAAGAAAAGAATTGAAATATATAAAACCATTTGATCAAAGAAAAATGATTAAATAGTGTGCAACGAAACTTGTGCTAGACTGTTTCAAGAAATATCCTAACAAGCCTAACCTTGTATAAACTTTAACACTATAATGAAAACAATTACAGCAAAAAAATTTGACCATGTCAAGAAAAGCCAAACCATCACAAATGCGATTATGCAAGAAACCATGTACTCAAATTGCATTATACACAACACATACATAGGATTCTTAATGAAAAGACACTCAAAATCACAAACACATAGGTCTCTGTAACAATATTCAAACTAAGAAATCTGTAATTAATGCGTAAATATACCACAGCCCATGCAAGTGTGTGTAGCTATATAACCTGCAACATATATGGCTTTCCTTTGTTATCATTTGAAATATAGAAGAAACTGAACAAAACTACAATACAATAAGATGAAAAAGTGGCAAGCAGCTCAAGTAGATTAAACAGTTCAACTCAAACTAGTGAAGAGATTTCGTAATGTGGCTATTCTAAGTCTAAGTGTGAACTACAAACTTACATTAAAGAAGGCTTACAATCTCCTCTCTTTAATTTCCCTGTTTTTTTTCCTCATACCCCTTAGAATGTTGCTTGTTTTATGTTGTGAAAGTTGTCCCCTTCCAGCTCTTCTAAGAGACCTCCCTGCATCAGAGAGACATTGGCATTTGTTATCCAAAAAACAGGCGCGAATGACGTGGCAAGTTATTCCCGGACATGTGGCTGAAACTTGGCGGAATTCTGCTAGGGTATCGACCAGAAGAGATATTACAAGCAAAAGGCAGTCGAAGCTTACCTGCGACCAGTATGGTCGCAGGTTCCGCGTGCCTCGTGATACTTTTATAAAGATCTTAGTCAATCCCGAAATTGACTCCCATGATTTCCTGAGTATCTGATTATTTAGGAAAGAATATCTGTAACAAATTAATGTAATCCCCCTTGAGCCTATAAATAGAGAAAGATAGCTCAAGGAAGGGACTTTTGGCCTTCGAATTATTTAAGACTAGAGTGATTCTATTTGATATATTGTCTTGTTCTTCAGAGGTTAGTGAAACTCATTGAACCCTAGTTCTTTGATCACTCCTTTGAATCCTATATCAATAACAATTCAAGTGGACGTAGGTTAGTACCAGATTCTGGGGCCAAACCACTATAAACCCTTGTGTTCTTTATCATTTCGCCATCACATTTTTTCTAACGTGTTTGTCCACATCAAGAAAATTTGACTCCGTGTCAGTTGGCCAAAATCAAGGTCAACAGCATTAATTGAAAGTTTGCTAACTAACAGTCTATAAAATCAACATCCAACAAGGATGCCCAATCAACACCCACCATTGAATAATTATAAAAATTTTGAGCAATCAAATACCAATTGATTATATGTAACTGTTTTGCTGGACTTAAAATACAAGACTAATCTGTAGAATGACATCTTATTCAACTTGTATCAATATAACCCAAACACACACAAAATTACTATAACTTTACAAAACAAAAACAAAATTAAAGATAGAGATAGACAACAAAAAAAAAAGACTGGGTTTCAATGAATTGAATACATAAACATACCAAGAGCACAATCTAATAGAGAAGAATCAAGTATGATGCTCACTCAGGTACCCCAATTAAGCTGCTCTCCTTCCTCTTCGATCTAGCGCATGCACCCAGTAAAGATAATCAATAAATAACACATTCTCATAATTGTCAAAATAAAAAAACAATCAAAACAAGAACATGTAGAATATAACAAACAAGTAAAATACATTATCAAATAATTCACATAATAATTATATTTAATCTTCAACGACACACTTAACAACTTAGGAAAGTTATTTTGAGTCTAGTATTTTTTTACACATTTCAGTAAACACTTGGAAGACATTCCATCTAATTGTAACATCGAACACAATAACACCTAAAAGGACCAAAACAGAACATGTATGAATAGCTAAAAACACATAACAGCAGCTTGAAGCAATAAATAATATGGACAAACAAGGAGACAATCATCCCAATGTATAATGAAGCTTCAGATGCATATTGAGAAGACACCAAAATGATTTGTCATGGGCTAAATTACATAGAAAACTAACTAAGGAATAACATGCAAACTTGTTAAGTGATGCAAATGGAAACAAGATTTATACACTATCAAAATAATATGACAGGTACAGATTGAAAAAGAAAAAGCACAAAATCCAAAATACATTTAAATCATATGCACACTCATTCAATAATAAAATGTTCAGATAAGAAAAGGCAAACCCCAATAATTACAGTTCATCATGTTAAAGTGTGGCCAAAATAATATAGAAATGATCAACTATACATTAACATATATATGTTATAATTAATCAAATATTAGGCAAATTAATGAAAATAAATTTGTTGAAAATATATGTATACCAAAAGGACTCCTCTTGCGGCAAGTGCTAAAATATCCGCACAAGAGACAATGTTACTGCAAACTTTCTCTCATTATATATTTATACACACATATAACAATACTTCAACAAGTGCATCTATGAGCGGTACCACACAACCAGAGGCAGAAAAAAAAAACTTTCAGATTTCATTGAAAAAAATAAACTTAATATATATAAATATATTATGTAACCTATGAGAAAAAGAGAAGACCGCAGAGATCGAGATTGAGCATAGAATCGGTCACTGAAAAAAACAGCAAAATCAAAACAAGATAAAAAATACAGTAATAGCAGAGAGAAAAAAAATGAAAACAGAAAGAAAAAAAAACACAATAAGAACAGAGAAAGTACGGAAAAATCAAAAGAAAAAAAAACTACAATAAACTTACCTAAGGAATGACCTGAGAGAGATATCTTTGAGTGAGAAAGAAACTATGTAAGAGAGAGAAATGCCAACGGCCATATCCTCATTAACAATATGCTGGGAGAAAGGATCAAATATGAAACCTATTTGATATTTTTAGAATCATCGTTTGGATCATCCGAGTCATAATCACTTGCATTATAGCCTATGACTAATAACGTACGCAGAATAGAATAAGCAAGAGCATAGCAATGATTCAACCAAAGAAAGAGATGATGAGATAGAGAATACCTGGACGTTTATCACCTACTTTCCAAACAGAAGATCGAGTTTTTGAAGCTCTACCAATCGAAGCACATCCCTGCAAATTCATAGATTGTAGAATGAACATCTTTGGTAATTGGTATTTACAGAATCACAACCTAGGAATTGAAGAGGATAATCACAATGACAAAGGTAATGAGCACATTGATAACCAATTATGAACCAGATTTCTAGTTCAAGTGGGCATATAAATAAGATGAAGAACCCAACATAAACGAACAGACATGAACTCAACAATACCAAAATTCAATAATTATATTTAACAAAGAAAAATAAAAATATAACAAAATTAAAAAAAGTGTTTCTGCACAAGGATGCACAACATAATATATACCCTTTTATCCAAATTCATCCTGTGTCTAATGCAACTCTATTTGACCCACAAATCTTGATAATGCAAAACGTTGAAATTCAATTTCACATAAAGACCATCAAACTATGGAACCAAAATTGAAACCAAAACTAATAATAAGAATAAACCTTTTGAGGGTCTTTAGCAACACCATAACCGTTGAAATAAATTTGGAGAAAGAAGAAAACAGAAAGAAAAAAAAAAAGACAGGATCTCTTACTTACCTGGAGGAGAGAGTGAGATCTAAGGGAGAGGATGAGTGGAAGCTTGCATTGAGGGAGTTAGAGAGAGAGAGAGAGAGGAGGCGAGGGGAAAAAACTTGAGAGGGAGAGAGAGAGAGAGGCGCGGCGCTGAAGGAGAAAATTGACAGAGCTAGTGGCGGGGAGGATTTTATTTTAGGGGTTTGTATTTAAAAAATGGCAAACAAAAATTGATTCTAGGCGGGCATAGTTGGCGCGTATATATATTTATAATTACATGGTAGGTCTGTTCCCACATAACCGAACTACCATGTCACATAAGAAGTCATTTCTCTTACAACCGATCTACCATGTTATTTAAAAATATTATTAAAAAGATACTCTAAATTGTTTTATAAGTATTTTATTTTAAATTACAAATACTATTAAATAAAAATATTTTCTTATTTATAATTATTAATAATTTATTTATTTATATTTCAAAAATTATAATATATATAATATTAATAAGTATATTTTTTTAATACTGATTTCATACCCAGATAAATTACGTATATGTATTGTTTAAATAAATTAATATATATTAAAATTCTAATAATCTAAAAAAAAATCTTTAATAATATATTTTTATAATGACATGGTAGGTCTGTTCCCACACAACCGACCTACCATGTTACATGAGAAGTCATTTCCCACACAACTTACATATCATGTCATTTAAAAAATTATTAAAGAGATACTCTAAATTATTTTATAAATTTTTTTTATTTTAAATTATAAATATTATTAAATTAAAATAGTTTCTTGTTTATAAAAATGAAATAATTTTTTTTAATTACAAATAATTTATTTATCTTTCAAAAATTATAATATATGTAATATTAATAAGTATATATTTTTAATACTTATTTCATACCCAAATAAATTATATATATGTATTGTTTAAATAAATTAATATATTTTAAAATTTCAATAGTCTAAAAAAAATTAGAGCATCTTTAATAATATATATTTATAATTACATGGTACGTCGGTTCTACACAACCGACCTACCATGTCACATGAGAAGTCATTTCTCTCACAACCAACCTACCATGTTTTTTAAAAAAAATTATTAAAAAGATACTCTAAATTGTTTTATAAGTTTTTTATTTCAAATTACAAATACTATTAAATAAAAATATTTTCTTATTTATAAAAATTAAATTAAAATTTATAATTATTAATAATTTATTTATTTATATTTAAAAAAATATAATATATATAATATTAATAAGTATATTTATTTAATACTGATTTCATACCCAGATAAATTACGTATATGTATTGTTTAAATAAATTAATATATATTAAAATTCTAATAATCTAAAAACAAATATTTAATAATATATTTTTATAATAACATGGTAGGTCTGTTTCCACACAACCGACCTACCATGTCACATGAAAAGTCATTTCCCACACAACCGACCTATCATGCCACATGAGAAGTCATTTTCCACATAACTGACATATCATGTCATTTAAAAAATTATTAAAGAGATACTCTAAATTATTTTATAATTTTTTTTATTTTAAATTATAAATATTATTAAATTAAAATATTTTCTTGTTTATAAAAATGAAATAAATTTTTTTAATTACAAATAATTTTTTAATTTATTTATCTTTCAAAAATTATAATATATGTAATATGAATAAGTATATATTTTTTATACTTATTTCATACCTAAATAAATTATATATATATATATTGTTTAAATAAATTAATGTATTTTAAAATTTTAATAATATAAAATAAATTAAAGTATCTTTAATAATGTGTCTTTATAATGACATGGTAGGTCGGTTCTACACAACCGACCTACCATGTCACATGAGAAGTCATTTCCCACACAACCGACCTACCATGTAATCTAAAAAATTATTAAAGAGATACTCTAAATTATTTTATAAAGTTTTTGTATTTTAAATTATAGATGCTATTAAATTAAAATATTTTTCTTGTTTATAAAAAATTAAATTAATTTGTTTTAATTACAAATTATTTATTAATTTATTTATATTTCAAAAATGATAATATATGTAATATTAATAAGTATATTGTTTTATACTTATTTCATAATGAAATAATTATATATATATATGTATTGTTTAAATAAATTAATATATTTAAAAATTCAAATAATGTAAAATTTATATTTTTTAATATTATATTATAATTATATTTTATAAATAAAAAATATTTTAATTTAATAATATTTACAATTTAAAATAAATAAATAAAAATTTGATAAAAGAGTAGTGTCTTAAATAATTTTTTAAAAGATATGTTAGTTCGATTCTGTGTCATTACACAAATATATTGTTAAAGATACTATATTTTGTTTTTACATTAGTAAAATTTTAAAATATATTAATTTAATTTAATTCATTTATTTATTTATACTTCAAAACATTATAATGTAATATTAATAAACATAAATTTCTTACAATCATTTCATACACTAATAACTTACATATAGATATATATTTATAGTTTAAATAAATTAATATATTTTAAAATTCTTATAATGAGACATGATAAGTCGATTCACATAGTAGCGACCTACAATGTCAGCAAGGTAGGACGTGGTAGGTCGGTCCACATAGAACTGACCTACCATGACAACATGGTAGGTCAGTTTTGCATGAACCGACCTATTATGTCTTCTACAAGCATGGGAGGTCAGTTCACACAGAACCGACCTACCATGTCCACATTGTAGGTCGGTTCTCACGCAACCGACCTCCCATGCTTACCTTGGACATACATGATAGGTCGGTTTTGTGTAAACTGACTTATGAACATGTGTTAAGTCGGTTTAAGGAGAACCGACCTCTCATGTCTGATGGCTGATATCCGATAGGATCATTTGAAGAAAAACGCCTCGAGCTCATCCACTCAGCACAAAAACAAGGGGAAACAGGTCGTCTCCGATTCTCCCATCCTGCACTTTAGTCTGGTGGTGGAGAGGGAGGTCGTTATTGATCCCAACGCTTATTTCGAGGCTGAACGTATAATCTCAAAAATCACGAGTCAAGAGAAAGTCAATAAAATCCTGTTGAGCCACAACATAGAGATAGGATTCGGCGATCTTCTTGCACGACTTGCGTTTGAGGGGGAACGAAGTTGTGCCCCCTTCCAAGATGATTATGTGGCTTGGAACGACGAGCATATGAAGGATGGCGCCTTCCTTCCTTTGGACCAGTATTTCGTTGACTTCTTGAACTACGTGAAACTGGCTCCATTCCAGCTCCCCCCAAACTCCTACAGGCTTATGGCGGGGCTAAAGTATTTATTTATGAAGCATGAGTGGGAGGTCCCCACCCCGGCAGACATATTATACTTCTTCTGCCTCAAAGCTATCCCTAGCCAGAGAGGACGAGGTGACAAGTTTTATTACCTCACGCGATTTCCAAACTCTGCCCCCATCATCGAGCTTCCTAGTCATCCAAACGACTATAAAGATCTATTCTTTATGTCAAATGGCTTCAAGAATTGCGAACATCGATACTTCAATCGTCCTCATAAGTCTTCTACCTTTATAAACTCAGCTTGTGAATTTTTGTTCCTTTAAAATATTTCTTTTTTGTACATGTCTTAATTGAGTTTGTTTCTCGTGAAGAGGCCTAGGGTGGCGAAGAAGACCACCCCTAAGACAAGTGATACTACAAAATTCCCCTCTAAGGGTAAAGACACGAGCTCTTCTTGGGAGCCAACTCCAGTGGCTAATGTCATTACTGAGCAACTTCCTCCTCCCCCCTCTTAACATATGCCCCCACCTCCCCAAGTTATTCAAGTTGAGGCACCCATCGTTCGAATACCGGTGGAAACACAGGACCTGGAAAAGATCCTCGAAGCCTTTCGGGGTATAGCATATGAGACGACGACTCATATATTGGGCCACGCATACAAAGCCAGTGTGAGGAACCTATGGGCCATAGAGGAGCGCAGCTCAGAGGATGTTCTCGAATCTGTAATGGGGATGAACCTCACCGTGAGTCCTTCCATAACTAATTTTTTCTTTTTTGTTTAATATGTTTTTCCTCTTTTTTTTTTATATCTTTAAGCTTGTTCTGTTATTCTACAGTCTGTCCTGGCCCAATACCAGAGCATAGCTTGTGCTAACGCCAGAAATGAAGAAGTTCAAGCTGAGTTGGCTACTGCCAAGGCCACTGTGAAGACTGCTCAAGAAAATGAGCAAGCTGCCAAAGCCGCTTTAACAGTTGCTCAGAAGAATGAGCATGCTGCTAAGGCTGCTCTTACCTCTTCCCAAGAAAGTGAGCAGGCCGCAAAGACCGCATTATTTGCCTCCCAAACTCAGGCCGTAGAAGCGAACCACCGAGTTGAATAGCTTCAGGCCGAGATTGATGAGATCAAAGAGAAACTGCTTGCGACTGAAGCTAAAGCATGGGAGGAAGCGGCAGTGTCATCATCCACCATGGAGGAGATGATGTACCATTTGTAACGCCCTACTTCCTTAAAGCCATTACTAAGTGAGTTTAAAAACGTGCGTTTAACTCGCTAATCGAGATTTGAGGTCAAATAGTGTAATTAAGCCATAAACAGAAGAAAAACTTTAGAAATAGTTCCATTTCAATGAAGATCATAAAAGTTTGACACCTGGGATCCCAAAAATATAGTTTAGAAACATTTAAATATATAAATTGAACCAAGTCGACTAAACGAAAAAATCTAAGTTTATTTACAACCATCTCCCAAAATCCACTGGCTGTGGCAGCCAGGCTGGCCCAACATGTACACGCCGCCTCACGACTGATACACTCATGGTTGGTTGGCTTTCTCCTTACCCTTACCTGCACCACAGAGCATCTGTGAGCCAAAGCCCAGCAAGAAAACCCACAAACAGATAACGTATGCAAAACATACACCAAGCATATAAACAGGCCACCAATGGCCTAAACACATACGCCCTAGCCATCCCAGGCGCTTACTAGGCCCTAGGTTCGCGGTCCACACCGTGAGGATATCCTAGGTATCCTTTAGGGACTCGCCCTGGCAACTCGCACTCCACGTGCTCAACACTGCTCCCGGCCCCTTGCCGTACTCGACCTTGCACTCAACGTGCCCAACGCCATTCCCGGCCCTTTGCCGTTCCCGGCCCCTACCGATCACGACCTACACTGTTCCCGGCTCTTGCCGATCATTCACATAATTGTACTCATAGCATTATAAACAAGTACAACATACTAGCAAATACAATCAAAGGGCTACGCCCTGCAATTCAAACACATTAGGCTCAACTCTACATACAAGCTCTATGGGAACAAGGGTTTTCTTACCTGAGTCCCGAGCTCTCCGAGAACCGATGTCCTAAGCACAGTCCTCTAACTTGAGCCTCGTCGAAAGCCTAGTCACAACACATTAACAATATCCATCCATCAAGTTCTAATTCATTAAATAACTTTGAACCATATCTCTAACCTCCGGGACCTTGAATTCTATCAATCCGGGTGATAAAATCCATCCCGAGCCTTAACCATTGAGTTCCCAAACCTAAACACCCTTAAAAACACAAACTAGCTCTAAGAGTCGCGGCCCTACCCTCAAGCGTCGCGGCTAGCCTCGAAACAGAGGCTAGCACCCCACTGACACCCACACGGGCCGCGGCATGCATCACCAAGCACCGCGGCGTGCATGAATCTTCTCGGCCTCCCATGGCCGCGCGCGCACGGACCGCAGCCCTCCCCTCCAAACCCACATTTCTCACCCTTTTCCTGCATTTCCTTCAAACCAAACCTCCCCAAAACTAAGCTAACAGTCCCAGTTTATCACCATAATAATTTCTAACACAGAATCAGCTTCAAAACCCAACAGAGTCTAGCTCCAAATTCAACCAAAACACTCAAGAACAAATCAAACTTAACTAACATGCAAACTCTAACAAACCAGCTGCAATTCTAAACATATTCTTTATAATTAAAGCTTACCCCTTGCTGAATTAAACCTTAGAACTAGCCCCTTATGCTCCAGGTTCCAAGCTCCCTAAATCCCAGTTGAACTCCTTAGTCCTTATTCTTGATTCCAGCAAGAGTTCTCCTAATCTTCAAATGGAGGGAAGAAGAAAGACCACCGAGAGAGAGAGAAAGGGAAAGAATCGGTTTCTGAATGCTCTACACAATTCTAAGTTTTGTTTTATTCCACTTAAGTCTATGTAGTAACCTCAAGGCTTGGGGTACCAAAACGTCCCCGAGGGCAAAATGGTAAATTTCCCCAATATTCCCTCCTAGACATTCTATCCTCAAATATATCTCCAAATATTTATTTTCTTAACCCGTTAACTCCATATAATAACTAATGCCCAAATTACCCCTCGACTCGCCCCGAGTCGGATTCTCAACCCCGTTGTGACTTTTTGGCAAACCGCTCCCCAGGACTGTCTCGGATCGTGCTGCACAGACATATCACATATATATAGCATTTATCACATTTATACCCCTAATATCCAGACGAGGCCCACATGCACATTTAACTCAACTAAACATGCATCATTATCATATATTGACATAAATCCACATATTAACATATTAAATCATTTATTGCCCTCTAGGAACATTAATAAAGGCCCTAAGCCTTATTAGCGAATTCAGGTCGTTACACCATTTCTGGGCCTTCAACTAGGATGGGAACTTCTCCTTCATGGAACCCGAGCTGTGCGATCCATACCTTGCTAAGTTCAAGGCTCGACTTCTGCAAGAACCCTCGGAGATGGGTGAGACCTTTGGTGCGGTGGAGGGAGATGGTGAGGAAGTTACCTTGGTGGAGCGAGCTAATAGAGCCCAATGATCTCATTTATAATTTTCTTTGTATTTGTCTAACAATCTTTTGATATTAAACAATTGCCTTCGGGCTTAGTTCGAGGTTTTTTATTCTCGATGTCACAATATATTTGTTTATCTTATTTTAATATATATCTAAATTTTGATCCATTCTTCTTTCCTATATTATCTTTTCATGCTTATGAATCCTTAGACTCTCGTACAATCGAGATTTTAGGAATCGACTTTTAGATCGAGACATATTTTATCGAACTTGGTTATGTTCAAGTTTTTGTTCTCTTATTTCTGTCACACCTGTTAAACCTGGTTATATCCAAGGTTTTTTTTTTTTAAAAAAAATGATTTAAACTTAGTTCGTACTATGTTTATTGAAAACTCAGGCTTTAAAAAACCGTTGAATGCTCAATTTTTACAAATTTCTAAGTTTTCAGACCTGGTTACGTCCAGGGTTTTAAATGACTTAAACTTAGTTCGCACTAGGTTTATTGAAAACTCGAGCTTTAAAAAGCCGTTGAATAATCAATTTTCCAAGCTTCCAAGTTTCGGACCTGGTTACGTTCAGGGTTTTAAGTGATTTAAACTTAGTTCACACTAGGTTTATTGAAAACTCATGCTTTAAAAAGCCGTTGAATAATCAATTTTTCCAAGCTTTTAAGTTTCGGACCTGGTTACATCTAGGGTTTTAAATGATTTGAACTTAGTTTGCGCTAGGTTTATTAAAATCTCGAGCTTTAAAAAGCCTTTGAATAATCAATTTTTCCAAGCTTCTAACTTTTTAATCTTATCCGAGCAGGCTTAATTTTGCCAACCTTGGTTATGTGCCCCCCAAATAACCAGAATGTATAAACTTTCTTGGTTGCTTCTACAAATATGAGAACACGAGCTTGCAATAACAACACTAAGGAATAGTTATTTAACAATCCATCTATTATTTAATCAAAACGACTTTTATAAATGAGTCTTACATTGATGGTGGTACTTTTGATAATACTTTTTCAAATGTAGAGCATTCCAGGTCCGTGGGAAAACTACCCCATTCAGTCGAGCTATCTTGAAAGTTCTCCCATGCAAGACTTCTATGACCTGGTATAGTCCCTCCCAGTTTGGGCCCAATACACCATCTTTGGGGTCTTTATTTGCCAAAAATACCCTTCGGAGAACTAGGTCGCCCGATCCAAGTCTGTGCCTCATAACTTTAGAATTAAAATAGCGAGTGATTTTTTGTTGATAATGGGCGAGTTGTAACTGTGACTCCTCTTGTTTTTCTTCAATCAGATCGAGAGATGTGTTAAGTAGTTTATCATTCTGTTCTTGATTAAATGTCCTTTTCTTGTGAGTAGCTACCATGGCTTCGATTGGAAGCACGACCTAGCTTCCAAAAGTTAAGGAAAAAGGAGTATGCCCCGTGGATGTCCTGTGAGAAGTTCGGTAGGCCCAAAGTACCTGCAGGAGCTGTTCGGGCCATAGTTCTTTGGCTTCGTCTAACCTCTTCTTCAGGTTTGCCTTAAGGGTCTTGTTTACAGCCCGGACCTGCCCGTTGGCTTGCGAAAATGCTACTGACAAGAAACTCTTCGTGATGCCATATTTTTCATAGAAGTCAGTGAAGAGATCGCTATCGAATTGTGTCTCGTTGTCTGACATGATCTTTTTAGGAAGCCCAAACCGACATATAATATTCTTCACCACGAAGTCCAGGACTCTTTTTGAAGTGATGGTTTCCAGAGGCTCAACTTCTACCCACTTAGTGAAGTAGTCAATTTCCACCACCGCGTAACGAACTCCCCCATTTACCATAGGTAGGTAACCTACTAGGTCGATTCCCCATACCGTAAATGGCCATGGGGATGAAATCATCGTTAGCTCGACCGAAGCAGCTCGGGAAACCATGGTGAAACGCTGGCATTTGTCGCACTTCTGAACATACGAGATCGAGTCTTTTGTTAAAGTGGGCCAAAAATAGCCTTGCATCAGTATCTTATTGCCAGGTTTTGCCCCCTAGCACGATCTCTAGAAAAGCCTTCATGTATTTCTTGTAAAATGGTTTTGGTTTTGGTTCCTCAGGCAAAACACATCGTAGGAGAGGCAACAAATGACCACGCCGATATAAGGTTCCATCTACTATTACGTACCGTGGAGCTTGATAAAGTATTTTTCTTGCATCTTTTCTGTCGTTAGGTAACTTTCTAGTTGTGAGGTATTCCATTATGGGAGTCATCCATGTCGGCCTTATGTCAATCATTCTGACCTCTATCACTTCTCCTATCACGCTCGGGCTCTCCAAGAACTCCACGGGCACCATATTCAATGTCTCAACCTCTTTTGTGGTAGCAAGCCGTTCCAAAGCATCATCGTTAGAATTCTGCTTGCGGGGTATGTGTTCAACAGATCTGTACTCAAATTTAGACAGTTCTCCCTATACCTTAGCTAGGTAGGCTGCCATCTTTGTACCTCGAGCTTGATACTCTACCAATACCTGATTGACCACAAGCTGAGAATCATTATAGCATTGGATGGATTTCGCCTTGAGCTCCCTTGCCACTCTCATCCATACTAGTAAGGCCTCATATTCAACTTCGTTGTTGGATGCCTCGAATTCGAATCTCAGAGCTGTAAGAAATCAATGTCCTTCTGGTGAGATTAAGATGATTCTAGCTCCTGATCCGTTCTCGTTTGACGATCTGTCAACGATGATTTTCCATAACTCCTGCACTGGCTCCCTCAAGAGCTCCACTTGAAATCTGGTGCATTCAGCCATAAAATTAGCAAGGGCCTGACTTTTGATTGAGGTCTGTGGCACATACAATATCTGAAATTGGTTAAATTTGATGGCCCATTTTAAAAGACGTCCCGACGTTTTAGGTTTTTGAAAAACCTGCCTTAAAGGTTGGTCGGTCAAGACGTTGATTGAATGGCACTGGAATATGGCTGGAGCTTTTTGGAGGCCAATATCGGACATAATGCCAGTTTCTCTATCATGGGTATCGTGACTCGGCTCCGAGAAGTCTCTTGCTTATATAATATACTGGTTTTTTAGCATGGTCTTCTTCTTGAACCAACACGGCACTGATTGCATTCTCTGTCACCTCCAAATAAAGGAGTAGAGGTTCTCCAGTCGTAGGCTTAGATAATACCGGGGGCTCGCCCAGGTGCATTTTTAGGTTGAGGAATGCCTGTTCGCACTCCTTGGTTGACTCAAATTTCTTGTTTCCTCTGAGCAAGTTGTAAAATGGTAGACATTTGTCAATGGATTTTGAAATGAATCGATTCAAAGCTACCACCCTTCCAGTTAGGCTTTGAACTTCTTTACGCGACCTGGGTGAGGGCATTTCTAACAATGATCTTATTTTCTCAGGTTTGCCTCTATTCCCCTCCCGTTGACTATGAACCCAGGAATTTTCCAGATCCCACTCCGAAAGTACATTTTTGTGGATTCAACTTCATGTCATATCTCCTTAATATTCTGAAACATTCTTCTAGATCAGACACATGGTTATTGGCAGTTTTTGACTTGACAAGCATGTCATCAACATACACCTCCATATTTCTCCCGGTCTGGCTAGTGAACATTTTGTTGACCAAGCGTTGGTATGTGGCCCCGACATTCTTCAATCTGAATGGCATAACTTCATAACAATATACGTTATGTCCAGTCATGAAGCTAGTATGTTCCTAGTCCACAGGATTCATCGTAATCTATTCATATCCAGAATACGCGTCCATGAAGGACATGAGCTCGTGAGCTGTCGTGGCGTCTACCAACTGGTCAATCCTTGGCAGTGGGAAACAGTCCTTTGGACAAGCTTTATTTAGATCGGAGAATTTGATACAGGTCCTCCATTCTCATTTGGCTTCGGGACCAGCACGGTGTTGGTAACCCAGATTAGGTACTTTGCCTCCTGGATAAACCCGCATTTTAATAACCGAGGTACTTCTTCCTAAAGGGCTTCAACTTGGACCATTCCCAAATGTCTCCATTTTTGGGATTTTACAGGCACATTCGTGTCCAAATTTAAGGTGTGCATTGTTACAATCATACTTATTCCTACCATATCTACATGCAACCAGGCGAAGATGTCTAGGTTTTTCTGTAAAAAAATTGACCAGCTCTTTTTTCCTTTTGTCCTCAAGATTCTTTCCAATCTTTACGACTCTTGAAGCTTCTTGGGGTCGATGTTTACTTCCTTGAGCTCTTCAATGCCTTTGAGCTCTGATCTGTCTTCACCTACCCGTGGGACAAGGTCGTCGCGTTGGGCGACCTTACTATCCTCTTTTTGCTGAGGTTCTTTTATCCCGTGAATAATTCTACTTCCTGGGACTCCTCACCTCTGTCATTTATGACCATCGTTTGCTTCCCGGGTTGTGATTTTCCCTTCATAGAAATGTTATAGCATTCCCTCGAAGTGAGATGATCACCTCTGATGGTTCATATTCCTGCGGCTGAGGGGAATTTCATTGCTAGGTGGTGGATAGAGGTTATGGCTTCAAATGCCATCAGCGCAGGTTGGCCCAAAATTGCATTATATGCAGCCGGACTATCGATTACCATGAACTCGAGAAACTTGGAAACTATTCGCGACTCTTCTCCCAATGTCACCACCAATCTAATCATCCCGATGGCTGTTGACCCTTCACCAGATGACCCATACAGAGTCATCAAGGTCGCCTTCAAATCAGTAACAAATAACCCCATTTTTCCCAAGGTTGACCTGAAAAGTAGATTCACAGAACTTCCGTTATCCACTTGTGTTCTTCGAACCCTTTGATTGGCAAGCTGAACGGTTATCACCAGCGGTTATCACCAATAGCTAGCATCCTCTTTTATGAAAATGATTGGTTTCTTTTCCAATCGTTGCTGTTTCGATAACCGTTGTTCCGGGACGAACTCCACCCTGTTATGGGACTTCAGTTCGTTGATGTACCTTTTCTGGGCCTCGCTGCTCGTGCATGCAAAATGAGGTCCTCCCGAAATGGTGGTTATATCTCCCCCCGCTATCGGAGGAGGTTCGACCTGATTTGTTTGAGCTCCATTTTGGCCTACTGGTGCTTCAGGGACTGATTAACGGTCCAACGGGCTGATTAAGGACCACCCAATTTCAGGCGTACTGGGCCAATGGTCTGACTCTGATGAGAGTTTCGATCTCATCCTTTAGCTGTCGACACTCATCACTGTTATGACCGATGTCATTATGGAATCAACAGAACTTTGAAGAATCTCTCTTCGCCCTCTGGCTCTTCAACGGTTCTGGCTTCTTCCATGGAAGGCGATTAGAATTCTCCAGAAAGATGTGCTCCCTAGTGTCCATTAGGTCGGTATAAGTAGCGTAAATAGGTTTGAACTTCTCCATGGACTTATTTTTCTTCGTCCCGCTTTGGTCGCCCCTGCCATTTCCCTTCCTTTTGTTATTCCCCCCTTGGTTATTCTGGGTAACGGTTTGAGCCGAGCTGCAACGTTTGTTACCGCTCCAATGGGCTGGACAGGGGTCTGGCTGGTTCCTGCAAGAGAAGCTCATGCCTCCTCTAGGTTACCATTCTTGAGATTGGGTCAAGAATTCATCCACACTCTGAACTCCATTTCCTTGGAGTTCCTACCACAAGTCGCCCCCGACGAGGATCCATATCCTCAGTGCCATTAGCTTAGAGTTGTCATCAGCATCCCTAGCTCCTACATCAACATTGACAAATCTACCCAAATATTCTCCACCCCTATCAGATCGCAAGATCTTTAACGTTTTACCTAATTGGTTCTGATCCATTGCTAGGAATTCCTGAAACTTTGAAAATGTTTCTGATTTCCTATGCATTAGGTAAAGACATGAGTATCTAGAGTAATCGTCAATGAAAGTGACGAAATACTCAAAACCACCTCTGACTTGTACATTCAAAGGTCTACAAACATCTGAATGCACAAAACCAAGTGGTTCTTTAGCCCTATCACCCTTTGTAGAGAATGGACGCTTGGTCAGTTTGCCTTCTAGACAAGATTCACAGACAGGTAATTCACCTAAGGCGAGTTCCCTTAAAGGTCCGTCCTTTGTAAGTCTTTGAATCCTATCATAGCCAATGTGACCTAGTCTCAAGTGCCATAAATACGTCATATTATCGTTATCAGTCTTTTGACGTTTATTGGTCCTAGGTTTAGCTACTTTGAATAAATCATTATTAAGAGTGAGGGGTTCGTTAGGTCGCAGAATATAAAGCCCGTTTTCCAAGCATGAAATACACAGTTATGATCCATTGGAAGAAATAGATATATTAAAACTTGTGAAAGTCATAGCAAATCATTCTAATTGCAACATGGAAACTGAAATTAAATTTCTACTAAAATCAAGAATAAAATAATACACCATTTAAAATTAAGTATTTATTTTCGAACTTCAGACGAGCTCTTCCTCTAGCTTGGACCACAACAAACGCTCTGTTCCCAACTTTAAGCTTTAAGTCACCTTCGTCCACTTCCTCCCACGATTCAAGAAGCTGCAAAGAGTTGCAAACAATGGTTGGTAGATCCAGAATCAATAATCCAAACATATTTATCATTCTCTAAAACACATTTTTCCAAGATAAATGAACTATAATCATTACCTTTATTTTTCGCTGCTAGAAACTTGGGGTAATCCTGTTTCCAATGCCCCTTCTCTTTGCAGTGAAAACACTTATCTTTACCTTGTTTTTCTTGTTCTTCCCCTTAGGCATCTGTGCATATGGTTGTGCACTTGTCTTTGCAGCCTTTCCAGACTTAGGGTTGTTTTTTTGTCCATTGTTCCTCTTGTTTCCAGCTTTTGAAGACAAATTTTGGTTAGCTTCAACCTTAGCTGGATCAGCAACAACAGTAGTCTTATTTTCTCCTCCTTTACTAGGTCCACCCATGATAGACTCGAAAATGTGAAGCTCGTTCATGAGCTGCGTCAGACCATAGTTGAGTTGATCACGAACATGCGAACACGGTGCCATTCGAGCATTCACGGTGTCATCATGTATGTGCGGAGATGGTGCTATCCAAGCATTTATGGTGCAATCACGAGCATTGACGGTGCCATCACGAACGTGCGGACACGATGCTCCTTCTGGGGATTCCTCAATCATGACGACTTCAGAGTTGTCACAAATCAACTCTATGTTTCTGCTTCCAATTAAGGAAGTTTTCTCCAATGAGTTTCTCCATCGAAAGTTGAGAAAGGATGAGAGTAGACACAGACACTACTTAACTTAAAACTACAAATTATCAATAAAATAGAAATCAATCACATTTGCTCAATAAAACTTCTATTCACACAAATTTCAAGAAATAACACAGCATATACCAAAAATATGTAAGATATGAGAAAAAATACCAAAAATAATCATATCTCTAGTTCTTTAGGTTTTTAACTAATCTATGATATCCTTGTCCCGGTTGGTGAGAGTAAAAAATACCACTAATCAAATAGAGTTGTAAACTCATTTAATAATGGACACCATTATTAACAACCTATTATTCGATCAAAATAAGAAAATAAAATCTCTTATTTTATGAGCTAGACCCGTGGTTTCGATAATCATAGATTTAGTCCTAGTAGTCACCGTAGGGGTGAGTCTAGTAGAATTTGACCTATAATTATCTATCTTTCGAAATCTAACATTGTCAAAATAACTAATGAACACCTTCCGTAGGGAGATGAATCAAAGCACATCGAGGCCCCATTAAGCTATTGACTATGTTAAACCAATGGTGGAGATCGAATAAAATTCTTAAAATAAGCTCATTATAAAATTAAAAAAATAGTATTTTTATTATTTATTTTTAGAAAATTAATGAGTATGGTTTTCCCAAAAAAAATTAAACAGATTAAAATTTTTAAAACCAAAGTCCTATAATTTCTTATTAATTCTAAAGTGTCACATTAAAACAAATTCAATTAATTTAGAATTAATTTGTTGCTAATCAATATTTAGGTTTAACTAATATAATGAACCTATACAATTAAGCCCAACTCAAGTAAATGGGCCTTAACAAATGGGCTTGTATGGAGGAGGGTTGGGTCCAGTATGCCGTTCCCACTACAAAGGCCCCATATCTTCCATACAAGGTCTAAAAGACAGGAATTTGAACATTCGTTTTATTAATTGTTATTAATTGATTAGGCCCACTATAGTCATGCAAAGCAAATGGGCATTCACAAGTGGAATCACCCACAAGAGAGGAATTTAAACTTTACATTTTCTAATGGACCCAAATAAAACCTATCATTTTATGAATATTTTATTTGGCAAAATATCACATATCTAACAAACATATGGGTCACTATATGCATCTAAGCCCAATTGCAAAAATACCACATATAGTGCAAACAGACATGTTATAATTGGATGGGCCTAATCATGTTACTATATGAGCAATTCTATGAATTTATGCAAAAATACCACAATTAATTATCTAAAAATTTTCAAAAAATTCAAATTAATTAAATTTTTACAAAAAATAAGTCAATTTAAATAAATTTATCAACAATCAACTTGGTTTTAGGTTAACTTGAAAAAAAAATATTAATTTTATTTAAATAGGAGTTATCAACAATTAACTAAAGTTAATTTAAATCCCATTTATTAAAAAAACATTTTATTAATTGGTTGAAAAAAAATGATATTTTTCAAAATTGAACTAATTTTAAATTTTAAAATCAATATCTAAACTGTTTTTCAAAAAAGCAAAAAATCTTGTGTTGTTACAACTATTAGCTAATATTTTAACCATTTAAAAAAATATATATAAATAGTTATAACAACCCTAAATATCTCAAAACAGTTATCAAATTCAAATATCCATAAAAATATCTAACTAACAATATTCAAATTTCAAATAATTTAAATATTAAAAACTATAGAAAAAAAAGATATTTATATTTTTAAATAAATGTTTAAAAAAATCAAGAATTTAAATGAAAATATCTTAAATATCTGATATCATAATTATAATATTTTAATATATTAAAAGATTTAAAATTAAGTTGTTAGTCTATTTTTAAATTTGAATTTGAATATTTGAAGAAAATATCTAATTATTTAAATCTTAACTAACCAAAATATCTTTCTTTTTTTAAATTTAAATACAAAAACAAATTTGATATTTTTGGCTTTGATTATAAATAATTTATTTCCACAAATTATATTTTTCTTTAATTTAAAAAAAAAAAATTGGATGAATAGTACCCGCGGGTACTATTCACCTGGTGGCTGGTGCGCATGGGTGCGTGTGGGCGTGCACGCACGCATGGGCAGCCAGACCAAATTTTTCCAAAAAATATTTTTGAGCAATTTTTCAAACAAAAACCATTTTCTAATTAATTTTTAACATGTTTTACACAAAATAAAGTATATATAGAAATTAATAGCATAGAAAACACAACAAACTAACCTAAAAAATTTGCTAAAATTCACATAAAATCAATATGCTTCATAAAAACATGAAAACCATCCAATTATTCAAACACATCAAATAATCCAATTTTTAACATGTTCATGCATGAAAATAAAGATTACCAAAGGCTCTGAGGCCAGTTGTTGGGAAAAACTTATACAGGATCTTTATTTATTTTCATGTAGATATAATATTAAACAAGTTAATATGAGATAACCTAGAACATGCTTCTAAAATTGAATTCAAAGAGAAACAAATACAAGAATACTTACAGTATACGCAGCGAATGAAAGAGTCATTCCTTCAGCTTCTGTAACTTTTGTATCCTCTCTGTCGCAGAGTATTATCAAGAAACTGAACCGTTCTTCTATTTTCTTCACAGCCTTCCAATGTATCCTTAGAATCACCTAGATTAGTGTAGACAATTCTCAACACATGAGATAGATATAGAGAGAAGAAGAGAAAATAACAAAGAGACTTAGAAAAGGACTTGCGTTTTGAAAGAATTTAAAACTATCAGAAAACCAGTGATTAAACTTATCTGTTGGCTCAGAAATCTTAACTGATGACTTCTCTCTAAGTACTCCTTTTATAGACTCAATTAGGCCATTTAATTTAATTAAAAATCAATAAAATAATAGCCATTTTAAAACCCTAGGTCGAAAATATCATGGGCTTTAGGCCCGTGAAATTTCTCATTTGATTATAAGCCCATTGGACTTAAAATCAAGGCTTGTATTATTTTCTATTGATTTAATTAATTCAATAATTATTTAAATCCTTTATCAAATTAATTATTTATAATTTGAACCTTGATTTAAACTTATTTATTAATTTAGATACTAATTTATCTTAATTAATAAATCTGCTATAATTTCTCTTTTCTTCTAAAAAATACATAACTCTGTGAAACTATCCAAAATTGACCTCGTCAACTTTGATAATTCTAATTGATAGTTAAATTAATTAATTGAGACTATCTAGATGATTTGATCTAAGGTACAATGGGGACCATGGGCCTATGAAATCAAGCTCCAATAAGTTATCATAAATCTAACAAATAAATTTACTAACTTATTAATTCCTCGTGACTCCACTATAGACTCAGAAATTGCACTCTTGAATTCATAGAACGCTCTATAACAAATATAGATACGCTATTAATTATCCATTGTTACAACCATAATTCTCACTCAATCCTCTATAGACGGTCTACAATGAGATAGGACTAAAATACCATTTTACCCCTCATTGTATTTTATCCTTAAAACACTTAGTTCCTTGTAAATGATATTTCAGTAAACTAATTTAATTACTGAAATGAGATCTCTATCATTTAACACTTTAAACCAAACTAAAAGGAAACCATCATTTCACTTCTTCATCAGAAGCTATAGATGTTCATATCTATGATTAATACTCCCACTCAATTATACTACCGAGTTCCCAAGATGTAAGTATGGGCTAGTCCGTAGGGTAAGCTGGTAACAAACAAGTCAAAGAACTCAAATAATACAATCAGTTAGAATACTAACCACTCAGAATTGAGATTGAATTGACCTATGGTCAACTATATGATATGACTAGAATAGATAATAATGGTATGTTTACTTATCTTATCAACTGTCAATATCGGTCCTGTCTGATGTAACAAATACATCTGATCTTATCTACTTTGCTAATGTTCTGGAAAGAACATAACACTGTGATGTGTAAGTAGATCATATCGTAGATTAGCAAGTCAGTGTAAATCCTGTGCACTGACTAATCTTATGACTAACTTATTTTGAACATATAATCATATTTATATTCCACTATGATTACGTCACTATAAATACGATTAGCTATATGCTCATGATTTAATAGAAGTTTATATTAAACAAATAATCATGAAAATAAGACATGTGAGCAAAGTGATTGACCAAGTAAAAAAATTGATTTCTGTTCTTTTATTGATAATAAAATGAGATTACAAAGAATTTGGGTTTTAATTAGGGCATAAAACCCCAACACATGCCTCTTTGAACCACCTCGGGCATTCTTGGTTTTTTCCATTGAAAAGCTTGAAACTTTGAAAACCCTAGAGAGGAACTCACACACACAGAGAGAAAAACAAGAGGGGAAAAAACTGAAGATAGTGTGAGTGAGAAGATTAGATTGTGGGTTAGGGTAAATATAAAGAGAAGGAATAGAAAGGGAAAGTGGGAAGTTACCTAAACCAAATTTTCAGTTAATACAATAACTCCCACAATATCATAAAATAAAAAATAACCTCTCCTTACCTTTGACTTATCCGAAAAAGAATAAAAGGGAAACAAACATTATAATTTTGAAATTAAATCAATAGTTTCCCAAAAAAAAAAAAAACCAATCCCATGAAAATTAGACACCCCAAATCAAATTAAATGAAAAAATAATGAAAAAAAAATGACCAGCCAAAAAATAATGCCCCTCATTTTTAATGATTTTTTCAATTTATGCATATATGTTTTGTACGCCCTAAATATCCACGGGTTATTAGCGAGCTGGAAAAAGGCATAATCATATCAGCCACGTGGAAGCCACCTACCTGGAGCTGCTGTTACAAGGCTCTACCTCTTTAGTTCGAGATGACCAAAGGTTTAGTGCGATTACCAAGATATCGGGTCAACAGCGTGGACACCACGAGCTGAGACTACATCAAGCTCAGGGTACGAGCTTGAGTTTACACCTCTGACCTCTTATAAAGTCAACCACGCAATGTAAACGTGCATATATCAGACATCACGTGTCTCCTCCATTCCTGAATTCTCAGACACGCAGCATAAACGTGCGTGTTCAGGCACCCACGACTGGGTTGGGCCATGCGGCCCATTATCCCCCTTAACTATTGATTAGACCACACTTCATTGTCAGGTTTTATGAATTAATCATGAATGTCACAGAAGTGACATGATGGGTAAGAAGGTCACGGGATGACCTCCTTTGCCAACACCCAGGTGTCCTCTCCCTATAAATATGGAGACCCTGGGAGTTGCAAAGGGTTGGCTTCTAATTTGTAAAGAAATACCTTGAAAAGAATATCAGAGATATATCAATAATATTGGCTGGTGGAGTAGAAGGATTTTAACCTTTCAACCACCTATAAAAGTATTCGATTCATAATTTTCCATTGAGATCATTCATCTATTACAGTTCATTATTTAGCACTAATCCCTCTCCTTATTCATATAATTATCTGTTGCCGAAGAACCGCGTCAATAGTTTGGTGCTTTCATTGAGAGCTGTTAGATTGGTGCTATCGCAAATACCCAATCATGGTAGTCACTCGCTCAAGACATGGTAACGAGGCGGACCAACGTGATGGGCAGGAGGCCCACCATGCCGCCATGTCCGATGATCAAAACCCTGAGGTTTAGCAGCGGCCGGGCAAGTAGCCAGTGGGTCAATACGACACTGGAAGTTCGGCTCCCCGGCCGCCCAATCCGAACCCAGATTTCTACACGGCAGTAGAAATGGAAAATGCACAGTTGAGGAGTCAGCTGGCGAAAGCAAACCAGCAGATTCAAGAGGTGTTTGCCCGATTACTCCCTCTTACAACCGACGCTAACGTCGGAAAGAGGCAAGGTGAGACTCATAAGTTCCGTCGGGGTAACCGGTCCAGACCGAGTCGATCAGTCAGACCCCCAACATCAAATTCTACTACCACGTCGTACCGCCGGCAGACCACATTTGAGGAACTTCCTAGGGCCAAGCAACAGTTCAGCCGATCGGTCCGGACCTCAACTCCCAGCTCACTTCCGCCCTCGAGCGCACCCAGGAGGGCTCGAGGAAGCTCGCGAAGGAGATCCGGGGAGGGCTCGCAACGACAGCCCGCCCCGGCCAGCCGTCCTACACCCCGCTCAGACCGCCGAGCACAGGACACGGAGGACGGTAGAGTGGAGCGGCTGCGACCTAGCTTGATCCGCCCTGATGGGACTAGGATCGCATCCCCGTACAGACATCCTCCTTTACCGATAAGATACCCGTCTCCTCCCCGTCCATTCCGAGACATTCTGGCTCATGGGAGCAGCAGGAGAAATCCTCCTTCCGTTGGACCTTCCCATGGTAGTCAGGCGCCCAGAGAAGTCCCGGATCCTCATCCCCAACGGCGGGCTCCGAGCTTCTCAAATGGAAGCTACTTCACTGGGAGTCGTCGAAGTGATATCTCCAGCGGAGACCTGCGTCAACGCTTGAGCTCAGCGCAAAGTCCTCAGGCTGCCCCGAGGGGCGAACTCCGAGATCGCCTAAACTCTCAGAGAGGAGACCCAGTTGGAAATGGCAGTTGTGCTCGCCAAGGGGAAGGTCTATCTGAAGTACGTGACAGCGGGAACGTCCCATATAACCTATCTCAAGATAAGAGGGACAATAACCCACCTAACACGTACCATGGAACCGGAGCTGTTGAACAGCCCCCGAACAACCAAGAAAGTCAGGACAAAACCCTTGAGCGTCTGGCTCAGATGGAGGAGCTGATGAGGAAGCTCTTGTCAGAAAAAGAAAAAGATTAGTATGATTCAAGGGACGAACTCGAGCTCTTCACCCCCAGCATAGCAGCAACGGCGTATCCACCTAGTTTCCGTATGCCTCACTTGTCCAAGTTCAACGGAGACGGGGACCCGTCAGATCATCTGGGCATGTTCAACACCCTAATGATGGCCCACAACATTGGTCCCGAGCTGAGATGTTTAATATTTCCTTCCACCTTGACTGGGCTGGCCAGGAAATGATTCAAGCAGAGTAAAAAGCAATCAATCAGCTAGTGGAAAACCTTCTCTGCTGACTTTAAGAGGGCCTTCCAAGCTTCTCAGGCTGCCCGCGTCAAGGCCGACACCCTGGCGAACGTAAGGCAGCAGCCCGACGAGCCTCTGAAGGCTTACCTGAGCAGATTTGCGAACGTCGCTGCTCGGGCCAGAGACGCAGACGACAACTCCAAGCTCATTGCCTTGAGGACTAAGATCCTCGTCGGAGGCGGACTCTGGGAAGAAATACAAAGAAAGGGAGTCAGTACCGTAACCGAATTCCTAAATAGGGCCCAGGGATGGATCAACCTGGAGGATGCGCGAGCATCAGTCGCGGGAACCAACCAGGCCCTTGAACAGCCCACTTGAGTGGGAGTGGACTTCGTGACAGTGACACAAACCGTTACATAGAATAACCAGTTTGGCGAAGGCAAGAGAAAAGGGAGCAGCGAGGGCGGCCAGCACGGCCCAAAGAAGAACAAGTCCGTAGAAAAATTTAAGCCGGTCTACGCGACTTAAACCGAGCTCACGCACACTAGGGAGAACATTTTCCTAGCAAACTTTGCTCGCCTCCCCTGGAAGAAGCCAGAACTGTTGAAGCACCAGAAGGGAAAGCGAGACCCTTCCAATTTTTTTCGGTTCCACAACGACATTGGTCACAACATCGATGATTGTAGGCACCTGAAGGATGAGATCGAAACTCTCATCAGAGCCGGACCCTTGGCTCAGTACGCACGGAATAGAGTTCCCGCCGGCCATCCAACTCCTGAAGTCCCGATAAGTCAGCCCGGGTCTCGGGTAGATCAGGACGTCCCTCCTCCCGTGATAGGAGGACAGATCTCCACTATCTCCGATGGCCCCCATCTGGCTGGCACGAGCAGAGGTGCCCAAAAGAGATACGTCAACGAACTTAAGGCTCATAATGGAGTGGAGTTCATCCCTGAGAAGCATCTACCCAAACAACAACGATTGGAGAGGCAACCAATCATATTCACCGAGGAAGATGCCAGCCACGTCCAGTTCCCTCATAAAGACCCTCTGGTCGTAGCCATTCAGCTCGCTAATCAGAGGGTTAGGAGAGTACTGGTTGATAATGGGAGCTCGGTAAATCTACTATTCTGGTCTACGCTGGAAAAGATGGATTTATCTGTCACCGAGCTGAAAGCCACCTCCATGTTGCTATACGAATTCTCTGGAGAAGGATCGGCAGCAATAGGAACGATCGAGCTGGTGATCACCTTGGGAGAGGGACCTCGGACAGTCTCGAAACTCCTTGAGTTTATGGTCATCGATTGTCCCGCCGCGTACAATGCTATTTTGGGCCGACCTACCTTGATAGCGTTTAAAGCCATAACCTCCATCCGCCACCTCGCGCTAAAATTCCCTCTTCCTCAGGGATATGCATGGTCCGAGGTGATCAGCTTGTTGCCAGGGAATGCTACAGCATTTCTATGAAGGGAAAATTAAAACCCGGGCAGTTAATGATGACCATCCAGGGCGAAAATGAGGAATCTCAGGAACTTGTGCCTAATCCTGAGATTGAAAAACCTCAGAGTGCAAAAGGGGAGAATATCATCTTAAATGATGATATCGACCCCAGAATAGGTGAGGATAAATCTGAACTCCAAGCCATCGAAGAGCTCGAGGAGGTAAATATTGATCCACAAGATCCCTCGCAGATGGTAAAGCTCGGGAAAAATCTATGTGGCAAAAGGAAGGCGGAGCTGATTAAGTTTCTGCAGGAGAATCTGGACGTGTTCACCTGGTCTCATGAAGACATGGTAGGGATTAGTTCGAGCATCATCATGCACATCCTCCACTTGGATAAAAGCGTGCCTGCGAAATCCCAGTAACAAAGGCGCCTAAGAACAACCCGAGCTGAGGCCCTAGAAGAAGAAGTAGCCCGGCTCTTAAAGTGCAGCTTTATCCGTGAGGCGAAGTTCCTGATCAGGGTCGCAATCCTGTGTTGGTCCCGAAGCCCAACGAGAAATGGCAGACCTGCATCGACTTCTCCTATTTGAACAAAGCATGCCCCAAAGATTGCTTCCCTTTGCCGAGGATCGACCAATTGGTAGACGCCACGGCGGGGCACGAGCTCATGTCCTTTATGGATGCATACTCGGGCTATAATCAGATCGCCATGAATCCAGCACACCAGGAACACACTAGCTTCATGACCCCAACTAACATTTATTGTTACAGGGTCATGCCCTTCGGGTTGAAGAACGCCGAAGCTACGTACCAGAGGTTGGTAAATAGGATGTTTGCCAACCAGATCGGGAAGAACATGGAAGTGTATGTTGATGACATGCTGGTCAAGTCAAAGACTGCCGACAACCATGTTTCTGATCTGGAGGAATGCTTTAAGATATTGAGAGAATACGGCATGAGGCTTAACCCACAAAAATGCACTTTCGCGGTCGCATCAGGAAAATTCCTGGGTTTCATTGTTAATACTAGGGGAATCGAAGCAAACCCCGATAAGATCAGGTCGCTACTCGAGATGCCTTCACCCCGGTCGCGAAAGGACGTTCAAAGTCTGACAGGAAGGGTGGCAGCCCTTAATCGGTTCATTTCTAAATCTGCCGACAAGTGTCTGCCATTCTACAACCTGCACCGAGGGAATTAGAAATTCGAGTGGACCGGGGAATGCGAACGTGCCTTCCTCGACCTGAAAGCACATTTAGCCGAGCCACCCGTATTATCCAAACCAATGGTAGGAGAGCCTCTTTTCCTTTACCTAGCTGTCATGGAATATGCAGCTAGCGCTGTGTTAATTCGAGAAGAGGACCGATCTCAAAAGCCAGTCTATTACATCAACAAGAGGCTCCTCGGAGCTGAATCCCGGTATCCATTGATGGAGAAGATGGATTTCTGTCTCATTACGGCCTCCCGAAAGCTTAGGCCGTATTTCCAGTCCCACTCAATACATGTCATAACCGATCAGCCTTTAAGGCAGGTTTTGCAAAAACCTGAAGCATCGGGACGTTTGTTGAAGTGGGCTATTGAACTTAGCCAATTTGAGATTTTGTACATACCGCGAACCACAATAAAAAGCCAGACCCTGGCTGATTTTGTGGCAGAGTGCACAGGATTCCGAGAAGATCCTATAGAAGAGTCAGCCCAGGCCTCCTTAGCCCAAGCCCCCTTAGTCCAGGCCTCATGGAAGGTCTTCGTAGATGGCTCGTCTAACGAGAACGACTCTGGGTCTGGAATCATATTGATATCCCCAGAAGGACATTGATACCACTCGGCATTGCGATTCGAGTTCAAAGCATCCAACAACGAGGCTGAATACGAAGCTTTGCTGGCCGAGCTAAGGGTGGCCCAGGAGCTGAAGGCCAGGTCCATCCAGTGTTACAGCGATTCCCAACTCGTGGTAAACCAAGTTTTAGGGGAATACCAAGCACGAGGAACCAAGATGGCTGCTTACTTGGCCAAGGTAAAGAAAGATCTGTCTGCATTCGAGCGTGGCTCAATCGAGCAGATACCTCGGGAGCAGAATGCCAACGCGAACGCCCTGGCAAAGCTTGCTACCTCTGGAGAGATGGAGACTTTGGGGTTAGTGCCGGTAAAGTTCTTGGAGAAACCAAGCATAAAGGAAGTCGGGGTGGAGGTCGAGATGATCGACGCCAGACCGACCTAGATGACCCCCATCCTTGAGTATCTCACAGCAAGAAAGTTACCCGAAGAGCGAAATGACGCAAGGCGAGAACTTTACCAAGCTCCAAGGTATACAATGATAGATGGGATATTATACCAGCGTGGACACTCTTTACCTCTCCTACGGTGTGTCTTGCCAGGCGAGGCGAAGACCATTTTGCAGGAGGTGCACGAGGGTTTCTGCAGAGATCACACTGGGGGGCAAAGCCTGGCCCTGAAGATATTATGGCAAGGTTATTACTGGCCCACTTTGTCAAAGGACTTGATTTCCTACGTCAAAAAATCTGTCAAGTGCCAGCGATTTGCCACAGTTGCTCGAGCTCCCCCGGTCGAGCTAAAGATGATCTCGTCCTCGTGGCCATTCGCGATCTGGGGGATTGACTGGGTTGGTTCCCTCCCTACTGGAAAGGGAGGAGTTCATTACACGGTGGTAGCTATCGACTACTTCACCAAGTGGGCAGAAGCAGAACCTCTGGCAACGATCACTTCAAAAAGAGTCCTCGACTTCGTGGTCCAGAGCATTATCTGCCGATTCGGGCTGCCCAAGAAGATCGTGTCAGATAATGGAACGCAGTTTGATAGCGACGTCTTCACCAAATTCTGTGGAAGGCATGGCATTGTTAAGAGCTTCTCCTCCATGCCCTATCCCCGGGAAAATGGGCAGGTCGAGGCCGTCAATAAGACACTAAAGGCAAGCCTTAAGAAAAGACTGGACGAAGTCAAGGGAGTCTACCCAGAACAGCTCCCCCAGGTACTGTGGGCGTACCGGACCTCGCATCGAAAGCTGACGGGTCATACTCCTTTCTCCTTGGCTTTCGGGAGTGAGGCAGTCCTTCCTATCGAAGTAAAGGTAGCCTCGCATAGAGTCCAGGCATTTGACCAAGACTTCAATGACGAATTGTTCTGCGCGTCCCTCGACCTGATTGACGAAAGACAAGAGGATTCACAACTATAGCTCACGCATTATCAAAAAAAGATCACTCATTATTTCAACTCAAAGGTCAGGAAACGCGCCTTTAGCGTTGGCGACCTGGTCCTCAGAAGAGTCTTCCTAGCAAGTAAGGATCCCAAGGACGAAGTATTGGGACTGAGCTGGGAAGGGCCCTACCAAATAACCGAGGTCATAAAAGAAGGAACCTACAAGTTAGCTCGGCTTAATGGAGAAGCAGTCCCACGAACTTGGAACGCTATCCATTTGAAGAAATATTACCAATAATATCTTTGTAAGGCTTAATCAGAAAAGCCATCCTTTGTTATTAATTAATGAGAATTAAATCTTTTTACATCATTGTATATATTTGTGGATGTAACATCAAGTAACCACGAAAGACCCTTTCCTAATTACTTGGGGGGCATATGTCCTGGATATAACCAGGTCGTCCTAAAAACTTAGAAGTTAGTTCAAATTGATTGATCGATGTTTTTCTTAAAAAAACACGAGATATCGATAAAGGATTAACGCAAACTAAGTTTTCATATTAATGTCCTGGACACAACCAGGTCGTCCTAAAAACTTAGAAGTTAATTCAAATTGATTGATCGATGTTTTTCTTAAAAAGCACGAGATATCGATAAAGGATTAACGCGAACTAAGTTATGTCCTGGATATAACCAGGTCATCCTAAAAACTTAGAAGTTAATTCAAATTGATTGATCGATGTTTTTCTTAAAAAGCACGAGATATCGATAAAGGATTAACGCGAACTAGGTTGTATCCTGGATATAACCAGGTCGTCCTAAAAACTTAGAAGTTAGTTCAAATTGGTTGATCGATATTTTTCTTAAAAAGCACAAGATATCGATAAAGGATTAACACGAACTAAGTTTTCAAATTAATATCCTGGATTCAACCAGGTCCTAAAACTTAGAAGTTAGTTCAAATTGATTGATCGATGTTTTTCTTAAAAAGCACGAGATATCGATAAAGGATTAACACGAACTAAGTTTCCAAATTAATGTCCTGGATACAACCAGGTCCTAAAACTTAAAAGTTATTTCAAATTGGTTGATCGACGTTTTTCTTAAAAAGCACGAGATATCGATAAAGGATTAACACGAACTAAGTTTTTAAATTAAGGTCCTGAATACAACCAGGACTTAAGTCTTAGAAGTTGGTTCAAGTTGATTAACATGTTTTTTCCTAGAAAAGCATAAGATGTCAATCACAACACCAATAGAAACTAAGTTATCACCAAATGCATTGAAGAGAGGTAACCATAAGGTCGGGGCAAAAATATGTAAATAAATTGAAATAAAGTTGGGGATACCAATTGTTTCGAGGATAAAAATATCATAATATAAAGCTACAAATAAAAAAAGTGAATGATAAAAGGAAAGGAGAAAAATCCTAAGCCCCGCCAGGCCGCTCTGATGAAGTCACCCCCTCAGCATCCTGCTTGGCCACGGTGGAAGTCTCCCCGGTCTCGGAGGGCGCCTCTTGTTGAAGGCGAGCTTTGAACTTATCCAAGAAGGAGTCCAACACGTCCAGCCCCAGGAAGGAGAAGTCACCATCCAGGTTGAAGACCCAGCAGTGGTACAACATGGCCTCCATGGAGGAGCTGGAAGCTGCCCTCTCCACCGCCAGAGCAGCCTTGGCCTCCTCGACCTCGACCTTCGCGGTGTCTAGTGCGGCCCGGGCAGCCTTGGCTTCCTCGACCTCGATCTTCGCAGCATCTAGGGCGATCCTGGTGGCCTCGGCCTCCCGCAGCTTAGACCGAGATGCCTCCAGCTTGGTCTACGCAGCAACCGAAGTGGCCTGCGCGACCCTCTCATTTTCTCGGGCAGTTTCCAGGGCCGCCTTGGCATCCCGCTCCTGTTGTTGAGCAGACGCAAGGGCGACCTGAGCAGCCTGATGCTCACCCCTGATCTCCTCGATCTTAGCCCGAGACCGAGATATGCTTCGGTGGAGGGCCAAAGCCGCCTGCAAGACCAAAAGATAATAAGGCAAGTGCCTTAGAAAAAAAACAAACAAACAGGAAGAACCAGTGGCAAAGCCAACTTACCGTGAGGTTCATCCCCAGTGAAGACTCCATCACGTTCTTGGGGCTCCTTGTCTCGACCTCCCGCAAGTCCCTCGAGGTGGCGTTGTAGCAGTGGTCCACCATGTAGGTCGCGGTTTCGTAGACCGTCCCCCTAAAGGCCTCGGGGACTTTCTCTAAGGCCTGGTGGTTGACCGGGACACGCACACCGGGGGTCAGAGCTAACAAGGTCCCAGTGGGTGCCTCCTGTTCCCGAGTAGAGACAGGAGGTCGCAGGGGAGGTGGAGCCATCATCCTCTCCATTGCAGGAGGGGCTGGAGGCAATTTCTCTAGAGCAGCAGGGACTTGGTTTTTCCCCTTGGCAGGAGACTTGGAGGTAGTCCCGATAGCTTTCTTCGCCATCCGGAGCCTCTTCACCATGGGCCCGGAAGACCTGGAGGAAGGGTTTCCTCCAGGGAACATAGCTCGAAGATCATTGCCCCCGGGCTGTGACATCTCCTCGTCTAAAACAAAGACAGCAAAGCATTAATATACATGTAAAAATATTTGTGCAACACAAAAACAAAAGAAAGCAGAGCTTAAGTATGTATTGAGAAAGGTCTTACCCTCCGAGCTAGAGGAGGAATCTATTGTCACGACCTCTGGTCCCGGAGCTTCTACGGGGGAGTCTTAGATAATGACTTCACGAGCTAGAGGAGGCTCTGGGTCCGGATCCGCCTTGGGACTGGACTCTTCTACGTACTGCCTAAGACCCGAAGCTACTACACCCTCCAGGAAGGAGGTCCACGATCTAAGATTGGTCCCGTACTCCTCAAAAAAGGCCGACCTAAAGGCCAGGGTGTTATCTACTACTACAGTACCCCTAGGGCGGCTCATGTCATAACACAGCACGAGCTGGTCAACACATTGGAGTAGGGTGACATCGCGGTCTGGGTCGTTTTGGTGGCAATGAAGGGGTTGGCTGGGGTTAAACCTAGCAAGTCGTAGGTCTGCAGTGGCCCTGTCTAAGTCCTTAAATAAATAAGGGTTACCTTGGTCGGAGGGGCCAGCTGCTGCCCTGGACTGGGTCCTCTCTGCATTGGCTTCCTGGGCGACCTCTAGAGCCCGCTTCCGGCGCACAAGGAGCACCTCGTCCTCATCCTCACCCGCGGCCTCCTCCTCAAGGCTGGGCGCCATCTTGCGAGCAGCGGGGATGGTCCGCGGTCTCCTCAAGGCTAGAGTCTAGCTCGTGGAAATTAACTTACACGCCAACATCGTCTCGTCAGACACGAGCTGGCGGTAATCTTTTTCACTTGGGGGGAGCCCCGCCAAGGTTTCGTATTGACCCCCAATGGTCACTGACTTATTCGTCCTCGCGAAAATAGTTTCATGATAGTTTCTAAGTCAGGAACGAATAAAAAGAGGCTAATCAGCAATCAACTTACGAGCTGAAGATAGAAGGAACGTACGAGGACGGTTGAAGTAATGGTGTTCGCAGTTGCGAAACCCCTTTGACATGAATAATTGATCCTTGAAGTCATTAGGGTGGCTGGGCAGCTCAATGATCGCAGCCGAATTGGGAAAGCGGGTCAGGTAGTAGAACCCATCACCTCACCCCCGTTGCTCCGGGCTGGCTTTGAGGCAAAAGAAGTAAAGGATGTCCGCCGGCGTGGGGACCTCCCATTCCTGCTTCAGGAATAAATACTTCAACCCCGCTAACAGACGGTAGGATTTAGGGGGGAACTGGAAGGGGGCCAGCTTCACGTAATTTAAAAAATCTGCGAAGTACTGGTCCAGCGGAAGGAAGGCCCCAGCCTTGAGATGCTCATCGCTCCAGGCGGTGTACTCCTCGTCAAGCGGCGCGCAGCTCCGCTCGCCCTCAAGGGGAGGTCGGGCGTCCAAGGCGCCCCTCCCTATCTCAATATTATGGGAAAGCATAATTGTATTAACTTTCCCTTGTGTGTTGACCTTCGAGGCCATCCTCTCGGCCTCGAAAAAGGCATCGGGCCCCACCTCGACCTCCTTCTCCACGGTGGGGCTAAAGTTGGGGATCGGGGAGTCCGTGGCCACCTCTTTCCCTTTACTGGTTTGCTGGGAAGCCGAGCTGCCAGCACTCTTCTTGGGTCCCATCTGGTCGCCTAACGAACAAAGAAGAAAATTTAGAAAAGGCGACCTAAGCATAAGAAAGAATCTTGCGAGAAGGGTTTCCTTTACACGGGCTGAGGTAATCTCAGCCCATGGCGAGTGAGACCACGCGGTTCTCCAAACACGCACCTGTACTCCCAACAGGTCCCCGATTACTCGGAATCCGTGTGTCAGGAGGGTCAGGATAAAAGTTTGCCTTGGAAGGAAAGTTTCGATAGGCAAAGCCGCCTGTGAAGCGTGTCCCCTAAGCTACCCGGTTTTTGCACCCTAAAAACTGGTTGTTCCAAACAGGCATAAAAAAAATTTTTACCCAGAAAATCACCCCAGAGTTGTATCCTATGAGCCATGCTCCTAAGCACTTTTTCCTACGGTCGATACCCCTAGGATAAAAACCCTACACATAAAATACCAGCAAAGAAGAGCAAAAGACAAGCAACCTACCACATGCAGCTAAAGAGAAAGTTTACCTAAGCAAGAGAAAGGGAAAACATTTAAAGCATTCAACGAATGGAGGACTTACAAAAATTCTTTGCTGTGTAAAGACCGAAAGGAGCGTCTGGGTTGAAGTGCTGTTGGAATCGTTGGTATCGGAGTCACGAAAGAGCCCTCGTATCTGAACCTCTGGAACATTGGGAATAGTGACCGGAAGAAAGAAAGGGTTTTGAGACGGAGAAGAAAGAAGGAGACGAGAAAAATTTCAAATGAAAGGGTGGCTCATGCGAAAGGTGGCCAGCCTTATATATACGTAAAAGGCCAAAGGATGAGGGTCGTTCGATTGTCTTGATGTGGGATACGAGGATCACTACTCGAAAGATGAAACGATGGCCGAAGATAGGCTAGGCCATTTAATGCGGTTCTCGGAAGACGGACCGTCACCAACCACGATGCTCCACGTATCCAATACCAGCATAATGGGTGGAATATAAAGAGTCCACAAAGAAGCCTAAAAGCCCCCACTGTGGCCCCGGGTGACGCCATATGCCACGAGCAGGGGCTTGGGGGGAAAATGTATGCCCTAAATATCCACGGGTTATTAGCGAGCTGGAAAAGGACATAATCATATCAGCCACGTGGAAGCCACCTACCCGGAGCTGCTGTTACAAGGCTCTACCTCTTTAGTTCAAGATAACCAAAGGTTTAGTGCGATTACCAAGACATCAGGTCAGCAGCGTGGACACCACAAGCTGAGACTACATCAAGCTCGGGGTATGAGCTTGAGTTGTGTAATGCCCCAACTCCAGGGACTGCTACAGTGCACATTGCAAACAGTGCTAAACTCGCTAATCGAGTCGTTTGGCCATAAACGTGTAACTAAGCATGATTAGCGGTTTAGGGGTTAAAAACTTTGGTTAAGATATAACGTTTCACTAGAACGTTTACTGTATACATTGGGATCCCAAAAATATAATTTCAGGGTTTATTACAAGAAAGTGTTTACAACAGGCCGTTCTAAGCGGCAAAACAGGGTTCAGCCCTAGTTCCACTTTCAAACCTCGCCCAAGTATTGGTCGAGCAGCTGCATATGTACACGTCATCACCTAAGCTCTCCAACTCAAGGATGGTCCAGCTTCCTTTTGCCTTTACCTACACCACAAAGCACCCGTGAGCCGAAGCCCAGCAAGAAAACTCATATGCTCATAAACAGTCATATCATGATATCAATCCATATCTGGCATGCCTAGCAAACATAGCTTTATTCAAGCATGCAAATGACCTCAAACAATGCTGGAGTATCCAGGATAAGAAATCCTGGCCTTCTGATTGGAGGACTATCAAGTCAATCCTAATCAGATGAGTGTCGCAACACTTGAGGTTCCGATAAACCATGCTGAGTGACCGACAAGCGAATCACTAATTCAAATGGAAGGGTGGCTGTTGGGTAAGCCTCTAGCCTTCAATAGGTTCTGGTAAACCATACTGAGTGACCGACAAGCAAGTCACTAATTCAAATGGAAGAGTGGCTGTTGGGTAGCCACTAGCCTTCAACAGGTTCTGGTAAACCATACTGAGTGACTGATAAGCAAGTCACTAATTCAAATGGAAGGGTGGCTGTTGGGTAAGCCTCTAGCCTTCAAGCGCTTATAATGTTCATCGACCTTGAGGTCGGTCTGGCATTAATGCTCTTTGAGTCATTCGATGCTGATAGTCAATTAGATCTAATCTCTGTTGGCTTGCGTGATACACGCTAAGGCCGTTCTGACTAATGAGTCAGCGCTATGTGACCAGTGTCCAGTACCACTGCCGAACCTGACTAATGAGTCACAGCTTCACAGTTGATACCAACACCTTTGCCAATTCTGACTGATGTGTCAGTGCAACGTGACCAGTGCCCAGTACCACTGCCGAACCTGACTAATGAGTCACAGCTTCACAGTTGATACTAGCACCTTTGCCAAATCTGACTAATTAGTCAGTAACATACACAGGTAGGCAATGCTATCAATGTGTGTCATATGCCAATTATCCAAGAATAGGGCATTCAGCGTGCTTACTAAACAGTTGCTGGCATAATTATGATCATGCACAAACACAGAGACTCAAGCTCTGACCAATCTCATATTCATCGTTCATGGCATGCCCTAATCACATGTTTCTTGTGCATCACATGCATCACACTTAATCATCCAGCATGCCTCAATAATAACCATATGCAAATGGGCAAGATTGCCAAGCATACATGATGCTATCAATGTTCACATTCAACATCCAACATGCATCAATCATAGCCATGCATGTCACATATGGGGTGCAGTTTTCTTACCTTGGGTTCGAGCAAGAATTAATAAAAGAAACGACATTTGAGAACGATCAGTCCTTTAACGGTCACCTAGTCATAACCAAAAATATAGGATACCATCAATGAAAATGAAAGCAAAGGTTTCCAAACCAATATCTAACCTCCGGGACATCAATCCACACTTAACCGGGTAGTAGGACTAACCCCGAGGCCTTAAGCTAACATCCCCAAGTCAAAAACCTATTTCTGGCCAAATCTACCCTGATGGGCCGCAGCTCACCATAGCCATGCCGTGGCTCACCCTCCGATAGAAGCATTTCCTCCCCCAGAAACACACACAGGCCGCGGCACACCATAGCCAGGCCGCGACACATTACGCAAACCAGCAATAGTCAGCACGCACCAGCTCGACTTCCCCTGCGTTTTCCCTTGGAACCAACCCTTCAAACCAACCCAAAACACCAACCTAACACCCAATTCAACCCCTAAACATCATCAACAACTAACCCTCATCAAAACCCAAGTTACCAAACTCAAGAACTTCCATTAATTCTCAACTAACACATCAAAATCCTCAACTAAAAACTTAATAGAAAAATAGGGTATACCATGAAACTAATGGCATGAACTTACCTCAAACTTGATTTTGAATCCCATTTAATGGCTGAATCAAGTTCCTAAGCTCCCACCTTTGATCTCCTAGCTTAACTCCTCAATTTGGGCTCTGAAAATTCAAAGGAAAGTGAAGGGAGGAACATGTACGGGAGAGAAGAAGAAGATGAGGATGAGACTCTGTTTTGGTTCTGTTTTTCTACAGCCATCTAAATGATACATATCCTTTGACAAATGACCTAAATGCCCCTAGGTCACTTAAGGTTTCTAAAGTCACCCCAAGGGCAAAATTGTCCTTTCCAACCTATACCGTTAATTATAATTAACGCTCTCCAATTCCTGCTAATCTCAATATTCTCAAATACCAATAATTCACATCCTGTTACCCTTTAATTCCCGGCAACGTTCTAATCACCAAATTACCCCGAGACTCACTCCGAGCCCCGAACTTAATCCCGTTATGACTAGACCGAAAACCTGCATTCCCGTGATCATCTCATGTCGAATGGCTCGAACCAATCCACATATAATGTGGTAAAATCATAATTCACCCATATGCATGAAATTACACATTCACGCCCCCAACGGTCAAATTACCAAAATGCCCTTGCAATTAAAATATGAGCCCATATGCATGCATTCACCATCATATAATAATATAATTCACATAAACAAGCATATAATCTTGTAAATACCATAATAAATCAATTATGGCCCTCTCGGCCTCCTAATCAAGGTCCTAAACCTTATTAGGAAATTTGGGGCATTACAAGTTGACACCTCTGACCTCTTATAAAGTCAACCACGCAATGTATACGTGCATATATCAGACATCACGTGTCTCCTCCATTCCTGAATTCTCGGACACGCAGCATAAACGTGCGTGTTCAGGCACCCACGATTGGGTTGGTTCATGCGGCCCATTATCCCCCTTACCTATTGATTAGACCACACTTCATTGTCAGGTTTTAGGAATTAATCATGAATGTCACAGAAGTGACATGATGGGTAAGAAGGTCACGGGATGACCTCCTTTGCCAACACCCAGGTGTCCTCTCCCTATAAATATGGAGACCCTGGGAGTTGCAAAGGGTTGGCTTCTAATTTGTAAAGAAATACCCTGAAAAGAATATCAGAGATATATCAATAATATTGGTTGGTGGACTAGAAGGATTTTAACCTTTGAACCACCTAAAAAAGTATTCGAGTCATAATTTTCCCTTGAGATCATTCATATATTACGGTTCATTATTTAGCACTAATCCCTCTCCTTATTCATATAATTATCTGTTGCCGAAGAACCATGTCAACATGTTTTTTATTATAAAAAAACGAAAAAAAAATAAAGACAAAACACCAATAAACACAAGACAAACAACCAACACTTTAGAGAAAAAAATGTTGTCTAATAAGAGAATTAAAACAAGACAAAGAAACAAATATTTTTTATTTAAGCTCAACATGAAAATCAGTCACAAATTATTTATTTTTTATTTTTTTAAAAAAACAAAATAAATAAAACCTTGATATTTTTGCCAACAATATGAAACATCATGTCTGTTTTGCCTTTGTTCCTAATGAAAAAATCAAACTCGAAAGAAAGCACATATATTATTTTACCAAGCTAATTTCTTATTGTAATAAGACCATACAAGTTATGCAGGAAAGGAATTTACTCAGTCACCAAAAATATTTTAAGAAATTCAATCAGTATGTAACAGCTTTTTAAAACCAAAATTTTTAATTCAATTGTTTTTGTTTTCTAAAAAATGTGTCAAGCATTTGTGTGTGAAAGTGTAAGCAGGGAACATTGCCGAATTTGTCAAATAGAATTTTTTTAAGTATTTGTAACCAAAGGAGATGCTGTCACACTACCTCAACGGTAGCCCTTTTCAATTGTAGCGTATCCTCTACATAACTCCTAATTACATAGTACCAACTTACTCAGTGACGACTTTCACACATTAAGATAGGTAGCTCTATTCTTCCAATGGAGCTTGAACACACATTTTAAAAAAAATGGTAGCACACACATAACAATGATTGAATGACCAAAATATTTCTAGGAGGAGTGAAAATCTTTTCCTGAACTAAACTTGTATAAAAACATTGCACCAAAAAATTAGCAATAAATATAATAATCAGCAATTCTCTTGAGTTTGAAACTTTCTTCTGGAACAAAAACAACAACATTATGTACATCAAGTCAAAGCAAAATATCAAGAACCATAAAGAACACAAAATTAAATGGTACAAACCCCTAAGGATTTCCTTAGAGAAATAAAGCGGACCAAATCAAGAGCTTTAGTAAAAATATCTGCTATTTGTTTGCTTGTTTCAACATATTCTAAGACAAGAATTTTATTTTCTACAAGCTCTCTAATAAAGTGATGAAGAATGTCTATGTGCTTAGTGTGAGAGTGTTGAACAAGATTTTTTGAAATATTTATAGCACTAGTATTATCACAGAAAATGGTTAAAGTTTTCAAATCAAACCCATAATCTTCCATCATTTGTTTCATCCATAACAATTGGGTACAACAACTACCCGCAGCAATGTATTCAGCCTCTGCAGTTGACAGAGAGATACAATTTTGCTTCTTACTATGCCATGAAACGAGATTGTTTCCAAGATAGAAACATCAACCACTAGTACTTTTTCCATCATCAGTATTTTCTGCCTAATCAGCATCACTAAAGCACACCAAATTAGATTTAGTGTCTTTTGAAAACCAAATCCCAAAATCAACAGTGCTAGTGACATAGAGAATGATTCTTTTCATAGCAGAAATATGAGATTCCATGGTATTTCCCTGATAACGAGCACAAACACCAGCACTATAACAGATATGAGGACGACAAGCAGTAAGCTAAAGTAAACTACCAATCATGCTTCGGCACAAAGTAGGATCTACCTTCACTCCTTATTAATCTTTGGATAATTTCAAAGTTGTGCTCATAGGACTATTAGTATGTTTGGCATTTTCAAGCCCAAACATCTTCACCAATTTTTTTGCATACTAACTTTGTGAAACAAATGTGCCATCATCAGATTGTTTCACCTGAAAACCCAAAAAATAGGTGAGTTCACCTACCATGCTCATTTTAAATTCATGTTGCATTTGTTGGACAAATACCTGCACTTCAGAGTTAGAAGTAGATCCAAACACAATATCATCAACATATATTTGAGCAACAATAACATCATATTTAATGTTTTTGATAAATAGTGTTTTATCAACATTTCCTCTTTTATAACCATGAGAGATTAAAAACTCAGTTAGACATTCATACCAAGCACAAGGGGCTTGTTTCAAACCATATAACGCCTTGTCTAGCCTATAAACATAATCAGGAAAATGTGGATCCTCAAATCCTTTTGGTTGCTCAACAAAAGCTTCTTCTTTCTAAAAACCATTCAAAAAAGTAGATTTAACATCCATTTGGTACAATTTAGAACCAATAATACAAGCAATGGAAAGAAGTAATCTGATGGACTCAAGTCTTGCTACTGGAGCAAAAGTTTCATCAAAATCAATACCCTCAACTTGAGTATAACCTTGGGCAACCAATCTTGCCTTGTTTCGAATGATGGTACCAAACTCATCACTTTTGTTTTTAAAAATCCACTTTGTTCCTATGACATTAGCACAAGTTGGTGTAGGAACAAGTGTCCATACTTTATTGCGCATGAATTGATCCAACTCTTCTTGCATTTACCAAATCCATGCTTCATCCATCAAGGCTTCCTGCACATTTTTAGGCTCTAAAGAAGAGACCAAACACACAAATTGAATCAAATTAGCATACCTTCTTCTAGTAACCATGCTCTCGTCTATGTTCCCAAGTATGAGATCGGTAGGATGATTATTCTTGACTCTAGAGGATGGTTCTCTTTGAATTGGATCAGTGATTATGTTTGGTGGTTGCTCAGTTTCTTTCTCCGTTGAAGATTCTGGAAAATCATCAGTTGTAGCTACAGAATCTTGAGGTGTAGCCTCAGACGAAGATTCTATGATTGCAGCCAAATCGTCTGTCAGTTCATGAGACTTTTCCAGCAAACCTTCAATCTGTTCTTCTGTGGAAAACTCAGATAAATCTTTTAGATCATCAACAACAACATTAGAAGATTCCATCACAGTTTGGGTTCTCATATTATAAACATGATAAGCCCTACTATTAATAGAATATCCTATAAACACACCAACATCACTTTTTGCATCAAATTTACCAGTATGATCACGATCCCTCAAAATATAACAAGCACTGCCAAAAACATGAAAATGACTCACATTTGGTTTCTTACCTTTCAAGATCTCATAAGGAGTCTTATGAGTACCTGGTCACAAAAAGACCCTGTTGATGGTGTAGCAAGTAGTGTTAATTGCTTCAGCCCATAGACGCTTGGTAAATTTCTTGTTGTTTAACATTACCCTAGCCATTTCTGTCAGAGTTTGGTTCTTTCTTTCAGCAACTCCATTCTGTTGAGGAGTTTTAGGAGCAGAAAATTCATTAGAAATACCTTTAGATTTACAAAACTCATCATAAACAGCATTTTCAAATTCTTTTCCATGATCACTCCTAATCCGAACAATCTTTCCAATATTATAATCTTTTTCCACACACAATTTCAAACAAAGAGATTTAAAAGCATCAAAAGTATCAGATTTTCTCTCTCAAAAAATCTACCCATGAAAACCGAGAGAAATCATAAACACACACAAAAATGTATCTCTTACCATTCAAAATTTCAACCTGAATTGGACCCATTAGATCCATTTTAAGAAGTTCAAGAACTTTGGAAATATTCACATCAGGAATAATTTTGTGAGAAATTTTCACTTGCTTACCAAGTTGACATGGTTCGCATTTTCCCACAGATTCTTTACCCAGTTTGGGTAATCCTCGAACAATTCCTGCATTTGACAATTTTTAAAATTTTTTGAAATGATGTGTCCAAGCTTTTCATGCCATAAATCAGTAGAGTTATCTATGGCAGAGTGACAAGTAGCATAGGTAGTGAGAGTGTAACAATTATCATTAGATCTAAACCCTTGCAAAATAATTTCATCTTGATCATTAACAACATAGCAACAATTACTATCAAAATTAACAGTGTAACCCTGATCGCAAATTTGACTAACGCTAAGAAGATTATCTCTTAGTCCTTCAACCAACATTATTTTCTTAAGCCTGGGTAGACCTTCAAAATTAAGAGTTCTCATCCCTATGACATTTCTAGGTAAACCATTACCAAAAGTAACATCTCCACATTGCATTGGTCTAATGTTGACAAGAAAGTCTTTATCACCTATCATATGCCTGGAACAACCACTGTCAAAATACCACATTTGAGAAGCAGCAGTTTTAAAACAAGATATACCAGCAAGACATTTATTTTTGACAACCCATTTTTGTTTTTGAAAAACATGTTTATTTTGAAACACTTTATAATTTCCAAAAAATTTAGAACTAAACATGTTCTGAAAAGTAAGACATCTAGGTCGAATGTGACCTTTTACTCCACAAAAATGACAAGAGGGAATGAAACATTTCTTTTTCCCATGAGAATTTTCAGGTTTACCTGACTGCTTCATTTCTGTCGAAACAGAACGTTCAACTGTAAAAACATAACCCTGCAAAGTTGAATTAGAATATCCAGAAGACATATTTTCTAATTTAACAAATTTAGTATTCATTTTTTATTGAGTTTCAATAAAACCCAATCCAGCATGACTCAGTTGACCTGAATTCTGAACCTCCTCAAAAATGTTAGAACCTGGATTTAGCATTTTAACATTTCTTTTCAATTTGTCAAGTTCTTTTGTCAAAAATACAATTTCAGAATTTTTTGAATACAACTCAAATTCACAACATTTATTCTTTTCTTCAAGATCTTTGATGTTGTGAGACAATTCTTTATTCATTTTAACCAAGGAACGATTTTCAGTATAAACCTATAACCACTTACCATACATTACCTTGTATGATTCAGTTAATGATTCCTCATTGAGTTCTGACTCGTTTAAATCCGAGTCAATTTCCCTTTTATCGACATTAGTCAAGGTACTGCTTAAACACAAAATTTTTCCTCTTTCCTGAAAAGCTGTAACAATCCAAATTTACTAATAAGGCTTAAGGGCCTTGATTGGTGTGCTGGGAGGGCATAACTGGATTATATGTGATTTAATGATTAAAAGCATGTTACATGATTATTTGAATATCTGTGATGCATGACTATGTGTATTAGTATGCATGTAGGCCCTGATTAGGTTAGAAGGGCATAATCGTAATTTTGGCCCGTTGAGGGCATAACTCTATATATATGTGATAAATTGTTGAGACCACATTATTATGTGGATATATTTGTAATCTGTGATTCGAGATGAACTTAGTGAGTAGTTCAGCGAAAAGGTCACGGCGGGGATTTATACCCGGCTCGAGGCGAGCCTGGGGGTATTTCTGGGAATTTAGAGAATATATCGGAGTCTATTTTGATAATGGGGAATATAATTGGTGACTAGCTAGGTGTCGGGAAGTAAGCGGTAAATATTAGAGACACTCGAGGAATTAGCGGGAATTGAGTGTAATGACAAAAATGCCCCTAGGTCAATTAAAGGCTTAGGAATAAAGGGAGGGCAAATTGGACATTTGGCTTATAAGGGATAAGTATTATTAGGCTTTATACCTTAGTGGAATAAGTAGAAGGTTTTAGAAGTCTGAGGAAAGAAAGAAAAGAAAAGAAAAGGAAGAAAAGAAGGGGAATTAGGAGTCTATCTTTCTCTCTCTCAGTTGGAGATTTCTTCCTCATTTCTGAAGGGAATTTTGAGCTGAAATTCAGGGAGAGTCTGGGCAGGAGCTTGAGGCTAGGGTACTTGGTTTGGCTTGAGGAATTAGCAAGGAGTTAGCAAGAGAAGTCCATCCATTTGAGGTAAGGTCTAAGGTTGTTTTTCAGTTTCTAGTTCTTAGTATTGATATGGATTTTGAGCTGAGCTTTGATGGGGAATTCTAGGGAGTTAAGGCTGAAGCTTTGAGGAGGTGAAGGCTAAGCTAGTGTGGAGGATAACCTAAGTTCAGCTCATACATCAAAGGTAAGAAACTCTAGTTTTAAGCTTTGTGATTTCTGTGGTTTTGCTGAGATTTTGAGCTCTAGGATCAACCATGGTGAATTTTGTGTTTTGGGATGCATGTGGTTGAATTTATTGTGGTTGGGACTTATGGGATGAGTTGAGGATGTTGGGAGGCTTGTTTTGAAGTTTGTTTGAGTTTTGAGAAGGTTTGGCTCAGGAAAATTTAAAGGAGAAAAAGTTGTGTTGGGCTGTGCTGTGACTAGCGTTACAGCGCTAGTCACTGGGCGCTGTAGCGCTAGGTCCTGAAGTTCTTGAGCCCTTTGGCTCTGTTTGTAGCGCTATAGCGCTCTCCTTAGGGCGTTGTAGCACTACCCTATTTCCCGAAAGGGGGTTTTCGGTTATTTCTTAGGGTTTTTGCCCAGGGGTTTGGGGTTTGATTCCACCACCCCGTTTGGCGGAATTAGGGCTTCCCAAGGGCTCAGGATTAGTCCCGAGGCTAGGTTTTGGATTCGAGGTTTGTTGATGATTTTGATCTATGGGTGTGACTAGGTGTACGCTAGGGCTCGGACAGGATCATGCTCGAGGATCAAATTGAACAAAGCTAGCGATCTAAAGGTAAGAAAACTGCACCCGGTTATGTGTTTGTGATGGGACTAAGAGCTTCCTATATCTGTATGATGTCATAGATGGTATTATGTCATGGGACATGTGATAAATGGCCTAAGGGTGCCGTAATTAACACTTTTGCACAGGGCGCGGCTCGGCCACTGGTAGCTGAGGATAGCTTAACGTTCACTGAGCTCGGTTTAAGCGGGCTAGAGTCAGTGGGATAAATAGAGGGTGCGGCCTAAGGGCGTTAACCCTAGTTATCATATGTGAATTGATTACTGATATGAAATGATATACTTGGTATGCAGAATAATTGATTAACATGAATGCTTAGACTGTTGAGTACATGCTTATGCAGTATGAGCTATCTGATTATCTGTTGAATGATTATGCTCTGTTATTGTGTTTTCTTGTTGGGCCTTGGCTCACGGGTGGTACGTGGTGTAGGTAAAGGACCAACCCTGAGATGGAGAGCTGCGGGGCTGAATGTACATGGTCAGCTGATTGGTCACCACGGCTGAGGAGTGGAATAGGACGAGAAAATCCTATTTGTCTATTTTGCTTTAGAGTGGCTAGCAATTGTGTTTAAATCTTAATTCTTTTGTAAACGGTCTTAAACTTATTACTTTTGGGATCCCATGTAAAAAGAAAATGTTTATTTATAAGAAATGAAGCTTTTGAGACCAAAATCTTTTAACCCTAGTTCAACTATAGTTTCAGTAACACGTTTCTAATTAAATGACTTGATTAGCAAGGCTTGCACCTTTATAAACACACAGTGTAACGGTCTTGGCTATCCAGGGCGTTACAAAAGCACTTGACAAAACACTGGTTAAAGCAACTTTCTCATTATCCTCTTCACTACTTTCAGAATCATCATCACTCCAAGTAACATTAAAACCTTTTTTATTCTTTTTCAATGTGTTGGCACATTCAGATTGAATATGACCATAACCTTCACATTCCTGGCATTGAATACCCTTTCTATTGTTAGAAACAAAAGCTTTAGAAGAGGTGTTATCTTTTGGAGTTTTTGAAAAATTCTTTTTAATTCCAACCTTTTTCATGAACTTTTGAAAATTTCTTGTTAACAAGGCCATTTCATCATCTTTCTCATCATCAAAAACATCTTTTTCAGAAACTTTAAATGCAATACCTTTGCTTTTTTCAATTGAAGGATTTCGCTTACCCTTTTTCTTTATTTGTTGATTTGGCTCAAATGTTCTTAATGAACCCATAAGCTCCTCAACCTTCATTTTGCCAAAATCCTTAGCCTCCTCCATTGCTAGCGAATTTCGTGTCAAACCTATCTGGAAGCACATGAACTATTTTTCGAACCATCACAGATTCATCTAGTTTTTCTCCCAAGGAAAAAACTCATTAGCAATATCAGACAACTTTTCATAAAATTTGTATAAAGTTTCAGTTTCCAACATTCTTAACTCATCAAATCTAGTTTGCAACATGGTAAAACATGATCTCTATACATCATCGGTACCTTCAAACTGAGCTTGAAGGATTTTCCACGCCTCATTTGTAGATTCACAAGATGATATCAATTTTATAAAGCCTTCACCAACACCATTAAAAATTTCATGCAAAGCTTTATTATTATAACCAGATAATTTTGCATCTTCAATGGACCACTCAAGTTCAGATTTTACCTTGAATTACCTTTATCATCTTTTTCAATTGGTGGAGTCCAACCCGAGAGTATAGATCTCCAAGCCCTCTCATCTTGTGACTTGATGAATGCCCTCATCCTGACCTTCCAGTATGGATAATTAGTATCATTCGAAAGAGGTGTTCGAGTGATGGAGTTTCCTTCTGCAAAGAACAACATCTCACACAAAACAAATTAAACGGAATAATATAACCTCAAGATCTCACTAAGAGTTTAGTGACTTGCTCTGATACCAAATGAAATTCTGTATTTTATAATTACCAACTTATTATTTAATTAATCAATTAATTAAATGCAGAATAATTAAGTTGGTACTGAAACAGATATTATGTAGCTACAGACCAGGGTTCTGTAACTACATACCAGAAAACCAGAAAAGAACTAAAGTGTAGAAAATAAAAATACATGAGGTTTTTATACGTGGTATCAGCAATCCTTGCAAATTGCTATTAGTCCACGGTGCCACGCCCAGATATAAGATTCATTAGTAAGATCTAAAACATACAAAGTATTTGACTTATGCATAAATAGACTCCCTCTTATTATATGTAGCAAGCTTGATGTATTCCACCTTGACAAATGAACCTTGCTGAACCTTCAAGAATACAAACTCCCTTCGATCTGCTTGAAGTGTGCTTGCTTCCTCCCAAATCAAGACTTGAACCACCTTCTCCTGAAGGCATGAAGAACCTTCTCCTGAAGGTTTTCACTTTGTTCTCCTCCTTTGTATAACTGTTTAAAGACTCAAAACAATTACAAGGACACTGAAAAACAGAGGTAGAGTCAAACTCACTCACCTTTACAAAACAAAGACTCCCTTGTACAAATAAGAATGAAATACAAAAAGAGGTAACTAAAACCTAGCAGCCAGTATGAGTATTTATATTCATTATACTCATATTGGGCAGCTAACACACGGTCTAAACTGACATAAGCCCACAAGGAAACTTTCCTAAAAGAATTCTTCAATTTGATAGGATTTCCTGACTCTGTAGCTACAGAATCGTGAGCTATATATGGTAACAATCCATCATTTGATATAGGAATCAAGGGTTCCATTTTATAACATGATCATGCAATAAAACTCAATTATATGGTTAGATATAATGAGTCAATCGGCTGGAAAAAAGACAGCTCAAAAAGATTTGATTTTATAATAATAAAGCCACACTATTTTTGGCAAACTTTCCTAATATAGAAAAGTTCGTCATCAATTATACATTTATTATTTAAAACATATATCAACAATATATATTTATATACAACCGAATATAATAAGAAAATACAAAATATTTTTGTCAAATTAAATATGCCAAAAATGGAATTAACAAATTCTATCAATCCGGGTGATAAAATCCATCCCGAGCCTTAACTTTTGGGTTCCCGAGCCAAAAACCTACAAGCGGCCAATAAATTGAATTAGGGTCGCGACCCATCGCCTTAAGGGCCACGGCACGCATGAAAATAGAGGCAAAATTCCTCCTTGCTGGGAGACACAGGCCATTGCATGAACTTCTTAGGGTCGTGGCGCGCCTCAAGAACAGAGGTCTCCCCAGGCCTTCACGCACACACGGGCCGCGACATACCCAGCCTTGGGCTATGGCTCAAGCCTCCGAACCCAGAAAACCTCCATTTTTCTCAAGTTTTCCTCAAGCCTAAACCCTCTGAAATCAACCCAATCCAAGGCCTATACCCAAAATCCTAGTTCCCATAAGCTTAACATCCTAACCATTTCATAAACAACCCCATGACTTCTCCAAATAACCAAGAGAAATTCACAATTCATCTCACATGCATAATGTTATCCAAAAAATTAGCATTGGTGACGTGGCAAGTGATCCCTGGACACGTGACTGACACCTGGAAACGTTCTACTAGAGTATCGACCAGAAGACACATTAGAAGCAGTGCGAACCTGCCTTACCTGCGACCAACCTGGTCGATGGTTCCGCATACAAGGCAACATTAATGGGAAGATCTTTGTGAATCCCGAATTTATCTCACACAATCTCCTGAGTATCCGGTTATTCAGGAGAGAATATCTGTAACAATCTTTTGTAATCCCCCTTGAGCCTATAAATAGCAAGAGATAGCTCAAGGGAGGGGACTTTTGGCTTTTGAATCATTCGAGACTATAGTAATTCTCCTAGTAAGATTGTATTGTTCTTCAGAGATTAGTGAAACTCATTGAACCCAAGTTCCTTGATCACTCATGTGATTTTTATATCAATATCAACCTAAGTGGACGTAGGTCATTACCAGATCCTAGGGCCGAACCACTATAAAATACTGTGTCTTATTTACTTTTGTCATTACGTTCTTCTCATTACTTTCATTAATATCAAGCATATTCTGACTCCGTGTCAGTTGGCCAAATCGTGGGTCAACATTCTGGTGCTTTCATTGAGAGCTTGATTTATCGTTGTTGAGAAAACTAATGGCGAAAGCTGGAAAGAAAACTGGACAGGCGGCCGCCGCTGCACCGTCAAACCCGCCACCTCCTCCTCCTCCTGCAAGCATGGCAGAGGATGAGCAACAACTAGACTTTGAGGAGGAGGAAATGGATGATGCAACGCTGAAGAGTACCCTGGGCGCGTTGCAGGAAGAGCTGGCTAGTCTGAGAGCCAATTAGGAGACTGCCGCTGAAGTTATGGCGCGGCAGCAGCAGAAGATTGAACGGCGGCGCGCAGAATTGTGCGAAAGGCAGGCGGAGGTGGACCGCCGCCAGGGCGAAGCCATGGCAGTCCTCGAGGCAGCCTTACTATTGGCTAGAAATCAAGTTGCACCTGCCTCGCAGCCTAACCAACCGATGAATGGACCACCCCAGAGGGGTCCAAATCCAAGCCCACCCATCCAGCCTTCGAGTCCGCAAAGGCCCGAGCAGCCTCAGATGCCCCATGACGATGTCCCACTGGATCCTGAGGCACAGCCGCCATCCCAAGCTGCTCGGGGTAATCCCTCGCAACAGAGGTAGAATAGGGCTGAGCATCAGCCTCGCAGCCCTAGGCGCTGTAGGGATGATGGGCCGAACCTACCGAACAAAGGTCAGTACCCTCCTGGCAACAGGAAGGACTCAGAGTTAGGCTCTGCGGTCCGGGGCCCCCCACGGCATGATGATGCACGGGGACACCACAACCAGCACAGGCCACCCTCTAACGCTCGGGATGGTTCAGCCAGGAACGGACATCGAGGGAACAGTCGATCTCACCATAGCCAGTCGAGGTTCAGAGATGGCCACGGATACAATGAGGCCGACTCAGGCAAAGGAAATGCCGGTGGGAAGAATGGAGAAAGAGGTAAAGGCAGGAGCCAGGTACCTCAAGATGACCAACCAAATAGACAGGATGCTGGGGGGCAGCCCAGACAAAATAATGTCTTCGATCAGCTCGGGGGTAGCGAGCAGCGGAGAAGAGAAGAGGACCTGAGAGATGTACTCAATGATCGCCGTGAGAGGCACGGCGAGAACGCCCCCCGGCAACAGAGGCCACAACAATTCCTACCGCTGTGCAGGCCCAGATAGACGCCCTCAACCAGGTTGTGCAGCAGCTGGTCGGGGGAAGGACTTCTTACATCGACCATGATAGGAGGAAAGGCACTCCTTTCGTACAAAGGATAGCTAATGCCGAAACTCCCAGCAAATTCAAGATGCCTACGCTTCCAAACTTTGACGGATATGGAGACCCAGTCTCGCATGTCAATAAGTTTGAAATTCAAATGGACATTCAGAAAGTGTCCGAAGACGCTCGGTGCAGGATCTTCCCTGCAACACTTTCTGAAGCTGCGCAGGAATGGTTCTTCAAATTCCCTCCCGCAAGCATTGTTTCCTGGGAAATGTTTGTACGGGAGTTCTACGGACAGTTCTATGCTGGTCGTATACACCCGACCGAAGCAAACGAGCTAGTCGAAATTCGCCAGCAGGATGGGGAGTCAGTGAAAGACTACATCCAACGTTTTATGCGAGCAGCAACTGGAGCGAAAACGGTCGGGGACGAAGGGAAGATGATGGCCATAACTGCAGGAGTAAAACGTCGTTCTCCCCTCTGGAAGAGTCTCTGAAAGGAAGGGGTGAGAACTACCCAAGAATTTTTGGATCAAGCTTGAAGAGGCCATTGCCGATGATGGAAAGCCCTCAGGCAAGGATAAGAAGGCTTCCGAACCCGCCAAGGCCGCCAATGGGTCCAAACCTAGTGGCAACGGCAGAGGAAACGGGAACGGCAACGGTAATGGCAAGAACGGTGGAAAACGGCCGTATAACGAGCCTTCCACCTCCGACAACAAACGAGCCAAGGGTAATCGTTATGAACCTCGGTTCACTAACTACACTGCCCTTGTTGAGTCTCGAGGAGAGGTTTACCAGGCTACAAGTTCCAGTGTGCCTTACAAGAAACCTGTGCCCATTCGAAAATACATTTCAAAAAGAGACACCACCAAGTTCTGTCGTTACCATAACGACTACGGACATGACACTAATGAATGCAACCAGTTAAAAGATGAAATCGAGTTCCTTATTAGACAAGGACACTTGAGAAGATACGTACGGGCCTCGAGAAATTCCCAACGAGAAGCTCCGGGTGGCAACGAGCAGGCGTCCACACGCCAACGCTCGCCACCATTATAGCCTGCCCCCGTGGCTGGAACACTCTTAACCATCTATGGAGGCCCGCACCTCGCAGGAAATAGCAGAAAGGCCAGAGAACGATATGCTCGGACTCTGTGCCATGACCAGGACATCGAGATGATGACTGTGGAGGACCGTGCACCAAAAAAGGCTCAGTCAGAGGAAGGTGAGATAACTTTCTCTGATGGTGATGCCCAACACGTCCGGTTCCCACATTCCGATCCGCTGGTCGTGGACATCCAGATGGCCAATATGATGGTGAAGAGAGTACTGGTCGATACAGGAAGTTCAGTGAACATCCTGTATAAGTCAACGTTGGAACGCATGAAATTGTCCGTGAAGGACTTGGAGCCCTGCAATCAAATGATATACGGCTTCTCTGGAGAAGGACTCGCCCCAGCCGGATTGATCAAACTCCCAGTAACGACGGGTACAGCGCCTACAACAAGGACATTACTCGCCACTTTTGTAGTGGTCGATTGTCCTTCGGCGTACAACGCCATTATTGGAAGGCCCATACTGGTTGATCTACGAGCCGTCATCTCTATGTGGCACCTAGCAGTGAAGTTCCTGATAGACGCGGGGGTAGGACGCGTTTTGGGAAACCAAAGGGAAGCTAGGGAGTGCTACAACGCCTCGATCACAAAGGCGAAAAGTGGAATGTCGAAGAGCACTACCCCAGATAGATTGCAGATGGCAGTTGATACGCAAGCCCAATCAGGTGATGAAGTCACCAAATAGGGTGTTGCCCAAAGTGAGGATGGAGATTTGGATCCTTGCTTTGGGGATTTTGAAGAAAATGTTGGACCCGTCGAGGACCTGGAGGAGGTCCAACTCGACAAAGTAGACCCAACCAAAGTCGTAAAGGTTGGGAAAAACTTAGAGCCTACCACGAAGCACGCACTGGTGGAATTCCTGCGAAAAAACTAGGAGGTCTTCGCCTAGTCGCATAAAGACATGGTTGGGATAGATCCTGCAATAATCAGCCATGTCCTGAATATAGACAAAACCTTTCCACCCGTGCAACAAAAGAGAAGGATGCTTGATAAAGACAGATCACGAGCCTTAAAAGAAGAAGTCGAAAGGCTAAAGGAGAATGGGTTCATACGGGTGGCTTTTTATCCGACATGGGTCTCCAATCCGGTGCTGGTCCCCAAGCCTAACGGCAAGTGGCGGACCTGTGTGGATTTTACAGACCTCAATAAAGCCTGCCCAAAAGACTACTTCCCAATCCCAAGGATCGACCAGCTGGTCGATGCTACTGCAGGACATGAGATCCTCTCATTCATGGATGCATATTCAGGCTACAACCAGATTAGCATGCATCCCCCTGATGAGGATCACACCAGCTTTCGGACCGATACGGGCTTGTACTGTTACAAAGTAATGCCCTTCGGACTGAAAAACTCAGGTGCGACTTACCAACGGCTTGTCAACCACATGTTTAAGGAGCTAATCGGTGTAAACATGGAGGTATACGTGGATGACATGCTTGTAAAGTCTAAGAAGGCAGACGGACATGTGAGGGATTTACAAGAGTGCTTTGATGTGTTAAACAAGTACCAGATGAAGTTGAATCCCCTCAAGTGTTTCTTTGGAGTCGGATCAGGGAAGTTTTTGGGATTTATCGTGAACTCAAGAGGAATCGAGGCCAATCCCGACAAGATAAAAGCCCTGATCGACATGAAGTCGCCAGAAAAGATCAAAGATGTACAAAGTTTGACCGGGAGGATCGCGACCCTAAGTAGATTCATTTCGAAATCAACAGACAAGTGCGTCCCATTCTTCAATCTACTTAGGGGGAATAAGAAGTGTGAATGGACAGAAGACTGTGAGCAAGCATTCCAGGCATTGAAAGCTCATATGGCACAACCTCCCATCTTGTCAAAGCCGATCGAAGGAGAAACTTTGTTCATTTATCTGGCGACTACCGAAGTTGCTGCTAGCGCGGTACTTTTACGGGAGGAAGAAGGCGTACAGAAAGTAGTCTATTATGTCAGCAAGAGGCTGATCGGTGCAGAATTATGATATCCGCCAATCGAAAGGTTAGCATATTACCTAATTCTAGCCTCTAGAAAGTTACGTCCTTACTTCCAAGCCCATCCTATCACAGTTCTAACTGACCAGCCCCTTTGGCAAGTCCTCCAAAAACCTGAGGCGGCGGGGCGATTATTAAAATGGGCAGTCGAACTAGGGCAGTTCGATATAACTTATTCACCGCGAGCAGCAGTAAAGGGACAAGTCTTGGCCGATCTTATTGCAAAGTTCACCGAACTCCCATACAGCGAGCAGTGCGAACAGCCTGAAGCGCCTGTGCCTCAAGATAAAACTCCTTCGTGGAAGCTATTCACGGATGGCTCATCCAACGAATCCCACGCTGGAGTGGGAGTGATATTGATAACGCTGAAAGGGCATTGATTTCACTGCGCCATCAGGTTCGACTTCACTGCATCAAATAATGAAGCGGAATACGAAGCACTCCTCGCTGGATTGAGAATGGCAAAGGATATGAGCATAAAGACGCTTGATATCTACAGTGATTCACAGCTGGTGGTGAATCAGGTTCTGGGAGAATACCAAGCGCGAGGCTTGAAAATGGTGGCCTACTTAAATAAAACAAAAGACTTGTTAGCCCAGTTCACGAAGTACACCCTCCAGCAAATCCCGCGAGATCGGAATTCAAACGCAGATGCCTTATACAAACTCGCGAGCGCAAAGGATGCTGACACCTTGAACATCGTGCCAGTAGAAAGAATGAGTAAGCCGAGCATACAAACCACAGAATCCAGTATGGAGATTCGGATGGAAGATACGTGGATGGGTCCTTTCTTGGAGTATCTGATGAACGATACGCTGCCAACAGATAGGAACAAGGCTAGGACTCTACAAAGGCGAGCTGCTAGATACATACTGGTCGATGGTGTGATGTACCGAAGAGGATATTTGATGCCACTACTCAGGTGCGTTACACCAGAAAAAGCTAAGGAACTCATGAAAGAGGTGCATGAAGGCTTCTGCAGGGATCACGTTGGGGGGCAGAGTTTGGCAAAAAAAATTCTAAGGCAGGGCTACTTCTGGCCAACGATGAACGAGGATTCGGTGGAATATGTATGAAGATGTGACAAATGTCAAAGGTATTCCAAGATTCCACGAGCAGCTCCAAACGAATTGAAACAAATGCAGATTCCATGGCCTTTTGCAGTATGGGGGATCGATTTAATTGGATCCCTGCCTACAGGGAAAGGTGGAGTAAAGTACGCAGTTGTGGCAGTTGATTACTTCACCAAATGGGCCGAGGCTGAACCACTCGCAACCATCACGACCAAGAAAGTTCTCGACTTTGTCATCAAGAACATTGTCTGTCGGTATGGTTTTCCCAGAAAGATAGTTTCAGACAATGGGACCCAGTTTGACAGCGATTTATTCACCGATTTCTGCGAGAGGCATGGAGTTATTAAAAGCTTTTCTTCAGTCGCACACCCCCAGGCGAATGGGCAAGTCGAAGCCGTGAACAAAACTCTTAAGGACACCCTGAAGAAAAGACTTGAAGAGGCTAAAGGAGCATGGCCAGAGCAGTTGCCTGAAGTCCTCTGGTCGTATAGAGCGTCTCACCGAACAGTGATAGGACATACTCCATTTTCCTTAGCCTATGGGTATGAGGCCATGTTGCCTGTTGAGTTAGATCCCCCCTCACATCGGCGTTTGACTTACGACCAGGATCAGAACAGCCAGCTAATGATGGAGTCCCTAGACTCAATCGATGAGATGCGAGAGAAATCTCAACTCCGAGTTGCTGCATATCAGCAAAAAGTCGCCCGGTACTTTAACTCCAAAGTTAAAGAAAGAAAATTCAACGTTGGTGACTTGGTGTTACGACGAGTTTTCTTAAATACCCGCGACCCTACTGCTGAAGTGCTCGGACCCAATTGGGAAGGACCTTACCAAATTGAAGAAGTCCTTCATCCAGGCACCAACAAACTTGCACGCTTAAATGGAGATCTCGTTCCCCACTATTGGAATGGAGAACACCTGCGCAAGTATTATCAGTAAACAACCCTTTTTAAAGGACTGACTTGTATTAAATTTCAATTTTTACAAGTTTTGCAAAGAGGGTTAGCCACGTTGTATGGCTAACTACTCGTATATGTAAGGTTCTATTATAGAATCACTCATAAAGACATGTTTAGTCCATTTTTAATACGAGATTATAAGGGACTGTGCGCAGCCAGTCATTCTTGCCAACCATTGTGAATTTACGTTTACAAGTATTTGTTCATTACGTGTGTTGTTTTGCTGTATTACAAGTATCATTTTTCATACGAACAGGAATGTTCGAATAGGCCATGGTCAGGGCAAGTGACCAAGGACCTAAAGCTCCTCGATCACTTGGGGGGCATATAAGGCACATCGATAGCAAAGCATACTCGCAAGGTATGTAAACACATGAACAAAATGAGTGAAAGCATGCTACAGTACTTAGAGTATTTTTCAAAATTTATGTTTGTTAAATCATGCCAAAGTACTATGCTAAGTTCGGTCATACGGACAAATGTTATAATAAATAAAGATATTATAGAATCAAGATTTAAGCCTTTACACCGCAAGCATCGCTGCTTGGATGTAACTGTTCAAGCAAAAGGAAAAAGATTTACTGCCTATGCAGCAAAGTTTAAAACAAAAATATATTGTCTTTACATCACGACCCGTGGGTCGTGTAGCCAAAAAGAAAGAAAAAAAAATAAAGGAAAAGTTTAAGAGGCATTTGGGGCTGGAGGGTCCTGAGCAGCATCCTGGTTGGTCGCGTCCTCAACAACTTCTTCTTCTTCTACAGCAACAATACTGGGAGAGGCGGGGGTCCTCGCTCTTGCCTCCTCTTCGGCCAGTTGGGCAGTGCAGCGGGCCAACTCGGCAGTCCTGACTTCCTCCGAAAGATAGCTGAAGTCGGCACCCTGATTGTGTTTCCATAAATTGTAGAAACATCGGAGCGTCGTCCTCTTGTACCGCTCCAGATTTTTGGAGTTGTCAAGCTCTAGCTGCTTCACTTTGCCTTCAAGAGTGGCAATGGCCTCATCCTTGGGCTTGAGCGTCTCTTCCAGCCTTTTGATTTCACGAAGATGGGTTACGCTGGCATCTCGATACTGCTGCCGCGACTTTATTGCAGTTTCCTTTGCAGCTTCAGCTTCTGACAGCTTAGTCACCGCAGCGTCCCTCTCCCGAGCCATTGCCTCCAACTCCTTGGCATGCCTAGCCTTTGCAGCCGAAATCTCCTCAGCCGCCTTCACCTAATGCCTCTCAGTGGCCTTTGCCTTGGCCTGCTCAATGGAAGCCTGGATACGGGTACGAGCAGTGATAGCAGATAGCAAGGCCTGTGAACAAAAAAAGGTTAGAGCCTGCCGTGAAGAATAAAAGACTAAGACTTAAGAAGTGAAGAAGTACTCACACTGGAGATTTCATTCAGGGCCCTATTCAAAACCTGGTCAGCCCCCATGCTTTCAGCCTCGACCATTGCGTCTCTGACACAGTCACCTTTACTGATGCGTTCAAGGCGATCCTTGGCTGATCGAAGGGCACGGCTCATGAGTTTGGCCCCGAGAACTTCTTCACGGGTAGTTTCCTCTCTGGCAGGCGCAGCCGGAGGATTTGGCGGGGCTAGAGGGGTCTGCTTCTCAGTAGGAGCTGGAGGATGGACAGAAGTTTGCCCAGTTGGCGCGTCCTTGGGAAGGTCTTCTGTTCGACCCTTCTTGGCTGGAGGACCTCGGCTGGATTCACCAGTTCTCCTTTTGGACCTCCAGTGGAGTTGAGGAACTTCCTCCTCCTCCTCAGCCTGATACATGTCAAAAATGTTGGGAGTGGCCATGTCTGCATGCAAGTAAACACAGGAAAATTATAAGACAAGAGGCAGGTGAAAAGTTATTATACAACAGAAAAGAGGTAACAAAGTGAATACCCGAGCTACAACTACTGGTCGCTACACTATTGACTCTATTAGTCATATACTCATTATCTGGCATTAAAGTCTGCATATAGAAGAATGGGGAGGTGAGAATAGAAAACTTTTAAAAGCTTTTTAGAATAACGCTGGTCGAGTATAAAAGTTAAGCTTTTATACAACAGCATTCTAACAAAAAGCTAAATTTTTCTACACGAACAGTTTGAAAAACGGATCAAAGGGTGAAAGTAAAAAGTTTTCTGAGAAAGCTTTTTCAACTCCCCTTAGGATGGGAAAAACTTATTTTTTCAACTAGCTTAAAGATCGAATTTTTACTTCGATTTTACGTCCTAAAAAGCATGATCCTGGATTTTAAACTAACTCGTAACTCTATTGTGCCTACAAAATATTATGTCTACAAGCATCTCAAACCATAAACAGATAAAACTCAAACAGTACACATTCAGAAGCATGCACCACGAAAAATTAGAAGCGTGGGAACTCGAAAACTTACCAAGAAAACTGATCGTAAAGATGGAAGAAGGGTCTTTGGAGATCAAGGGGCTCTCGGACGGGGTCCTAAAAGTACAAGGGGAACGGTCTTCGGGAACGTTAAGAGCTCTAGATTTTAGTTTTTCTGGTGAAGACGATGGCGTGTGTAAAAAGAAAATAAAATTTTCAAATGTCTTATATAAGTTTGTCTGTGGCATTAAAAAGATGTAATCATCAGTTTCCCTTTTTCAAAATATGGGGAAGCGGGATGGCCGTCAAAATCTTTTCTGGGGAACGGAAAGGACATGATTAGACAGAAGTGGGTTACTTTTTTCAAGAACACACGAAGGGTTCTGACACGTTAGGCGAGGTTACCGAAGAGTCATTCGTTCAAAAGTTTATTTACTGCTCGTAGTAAACAAACTTGGGGGGCAAATGTTATCCAAAAAATTAGCATTGGTGACGTGGCAAGTGATCCCTGGACACGTGACTGACACCTGGAAACGTTCTACTAGAGTATCAACCAGAAGACACATTAGAAGCAGTGCGAACCTGCCTTACCTGCGACCAGCCTGGTCGATGGTTCCGCATACAAGGCAACATTAATGGGAAGATCTTTGTGAATCCCGAATTTATCTCACACAATCTCCTGAGTATCCGGTTATTCAGGAGAGAATATCTGTAACAATCTTTTGTAATCCCCTTTGAGCCTATAAATAGCAAGAGATAGCTCAAGGGAGGGGACTTTTGGCTTTTGAATCATTCGAGACTATAGTAATTCTCCTAGTAAGATTGTATTGTTCTTCAGAGATTAGTGAAACTCATTGAACCCAAGTTCTTTGATCACTCATGTGATTTTTATATCAATATCAACCTAAGTGGACGTAGGTCATTACCAGATCCTAGGGCCGAACCACTATAAAATACTGTGTCTTATTTACTTTTGTCATTACGTTCTTCTCATTACTTTCATTAATATCAAGCATATTCTGACTCCGTGTCAGTTGGCCAAATCGTGGGTCAACACATAATACTTCCAGCATAATTCAACAAAGAGAATTGAGTTTAAAAAGCTTACTCTTGAGCTTACTAAGTCTCTGAATTAATTCCCAAAGTTCCAAACTGCTAGCCTTCCAAACTCTAGCCTTGAATTCCTCCCTTGATCCCAAAGAAAATCAGCACTTCTTCTTCTTCTTTTCTTATCCTTGCTTCTGGTTTCCTCTAAAGTTTCCAAAAGATTCAAGTGAATGCCAAAGTGTGAGTAACATGATAGACTTCTCTTCAGCCAAGTCTATCCACTCTTAAGGCCAAATTACCACTTTGCCTCTTCTTCTAATAAAACTCCTATACTAACCTCAAGGGCAATTCCGCCATTTTCCATATCCCGCTAACTCCTTGAGTATTCTCATAAATCCCTATTTAACCCCGACATGTTCGAAACATTACCAAACTAATACCCGTTACTCAATAAATTCCAAACACATATAATATCCCCAAAATACCCCTAGGCTCCTCCCGAGCCAGTTATTTGACCCCGTTGTGACTTTCTAGCTAAACCGCTCCCTAGGATTGTCTCGGTTCGTGCATCACAAATATATCACCACTCACATGTGGTGTCAACCACAATATTCACAAATATTGCATTTATGCCCTCAACGGGAAAAAATTACAAATATGCCGCTAACAACCAAATGGGGCCCACATGCATATTTAATTCACCTAAACATGCATTTCTAATCACATACTCATCAAATTCACATATTAACATAATAAATCATTTATAGCCCTCCAAGCATGCTAATTAAGGCCCTAAGCCTCATTAGTGAATTTGGGATGCTACAGAGGAGAGTTGAGTTCAGTATGTTGGACCCACTACTAAGGCTTTCTAACTGCCACGCAAAGCCCAAAAAGATAGGAATTTGAATCTTCATTTTATTAATTTTTATTCAATTGATTAAGCTTAATCTAGTAATGCAAAGCAAATGGGCCTTCACAAGTGGAATCACCCACAAGAGAGAAATTTTAAATTTTACATGTTCAATTGGGCCCAAATAAAACCTACCATTTTATGAAAGTTTTATTTGAGTTTTCCCATATTTTTTAAACACAAAAATTGGCCCATCATTATACTTATATTTTAAGCACAAATGCAAAAAATAACTTAATAATGATGTTAGATATGTTAATAATTGGATGGGCCTAACATGTTACTCTATAAGCATGTATTATTAAATTATGTAAATATACCACAACTATATACTATTTTGCAAAATACCATAATTAATTAACATAGAATTCATCACACAAAATTCAATATAGTTAATTAAACAAGTTGCAAAATATTTAATTAATTAAACTAGAATTTATCAAACAAAATTCAATTTCAAATAATTAATTTATCTTAGGTTGTTAAGTTGTTAGGAATGACAAGATATTTTATTTTTAAATATTTTAACCAATTTTAAAATTTCCAAATATCTTTTAACCAAATTTAAAATATCTAAAATATCTAGAATTATCTGATAACTAATTATAAATATTTTAAACAATAAAAATATCTTGAATAATCATATAACTAATTTTAATATTTTATTCATAACAAAATAAAAAAATATCCAAATTATCACATAACCAATTCAAAATATTTTAAAAATTTTAAATATCTAAAATAACCAGGTAATCAATTTTAAATATTTTAAACTTAGCTGCACAAAATATCCAATTTAAAAAAATAAAAAATAAAAAATTTCTGTGAAAAAGCCAGCTGTGGGCCCACGTAGACCCGGCGTACAGATCCGTACGGACGTCATACGGCCCCGGGGTCCTAGCGGCTTTTTCATGCGTGCCCGGCACGCATACTGCCAATCAGTCCAAATTTTTTTTTAATCTGTGCAATTTTTCAATCCCAAACACAAGCAAAAAAAACAACCAAATTATTGCTAAATTACATAACAAAACATAACACATGCACCAATAACATGTACCATCCAATTATCACCCTAAGATATCAATCAATTTCATTAATGTTCATTCATGAAAATAAACTAGCAACCTATTGTTATATTATTTTATAATATAATACATTATATTATATTATAATATAATGTTTTAGATTAAATAAATGTGACAAAGAGTGTCACATATTGTAACATATAATAGAGATTTACAATATTTAGATATATGAGATATATCCAAATATGTAACATATTTGGTGTTACAAATTTGTAACTTCCAAATATTACCCTTTATTGTGTAAATTTGGTGTTACACAATATTTAGATGAATTTCATAAAAGCCACATGTGAAATGGCTATTAGAGATATGATTTTAACCCCAATAATGTGTTTTGGGGGTTACAAAATCATTTGGGAGGGTTTGGAACCGTTTGGAAAAACAGCACATTTTCAAGGGCTGAAACTGGGTTGTGGCCGCGGCCACTGAATGATGGTGGCTGCGGCCTAGGGACAGAGAGCAGTGGTTGCGGCCACTGATGTCCCTGGGCGCGGCCACAGGTGCATTTTAGGCCATTTTTTTAGTTTTTTCCAAATGTGTTGAACGGTTCCGAAAACCCAAATAACTCCCAAATCTCAATTTTAATTCCATATTAATCCAATTAAACATTGGTAACAGCCATGGAGGTTGGTGGAATTTAAAATTCAAAGGGTGTCTCTAATGCTTATAAATAGGAGCCTATAGCTCACTTGAAAGACACAACATTTTATATCCATTCAAGCATTTGGCGAGAAACACCTTGAGGCTTGATAATTCCATAAAGCATTTCCTTTAATCTGAGAGAGATCCCTTAGTGCTTGAGTTAGGGGGAAATAAGATTTTGGACAAAGGTTTTAAACCTTGTTCAAGTTGGTGATCCCCAACACTCTTCACTTAGGTTGTGTAAGTGAGAGTTTTCTTTGTTTTGTTCTTACTATTTCTTCTATTATTTTTCTTCTCATTCCTCTTGTAATATTTACTTGTAATTTTGTTTAGAATTGTAATCTTCTTTTCTTTTATTCAAAACACTTTTACTCTACTTGTAATCTTTTGCTTAGAGTTGTATTTTTCACTATTCTCTTCTTCTTCTTCTTTTTGTTTATTTGTACTTTTAGTTATAGAGTTGTAACCTTATTTAATCAATCTATATTTATTTGTAATATATTGCCTAGAGTTGCCTAGAGTTGTAATATATTTATTTGTTCCTCTCTCTTTCTCTCTCAAGGAGGGACTCCATTAAAGCTAGTGTTCAACCCGAAGCAAACCGAGTTAAAGGTAAGTGAAATCCTCTCTTGTGATCCATTCTTCTCCTTCTTATTCAAACCTAATACCCTAGGGTTTCTTATGGATGCATACTGTTGACCCTCGTTTTGGCCAACTGACACGGAGTCAAATACTTGGATGAAAATAATGTGACAATTAAGATCTAACGGGAAAAAAGAAAATGACCCCAAAGATTTATAGTGGTTCGGCCCCAAAGATTGGTAATGACCTACGTCCACTTGATGTTATTATTAATGTTGACCTGCAAAGGTGTGATCAAGGAACTAGGGTTCTTGAGCTTCACAAACCTTAGAAGGAGAAACAATACAGACGATGGATAATAGCAATACAATTCTCTTCTTCTCAGATTAGAAAAGAGGATTCGAAAAAAGATCCCCCCCTTGAGCTATTTCTTGTATATTTATAGGCTCAAGGAGGGTTACATCAGTCAATCAATCATATATTTCCTTAATAAACGGATATTCAGGTTATAATGAAGAGATATTCTCGGCTATCATTACAACTATACAAATTTATACATAAATAAACGGAGTATACGACCAGGCTGGTCGTATATAAAACTTGAACCCTGCGTATGGAAGTATCTCTGGTCGATAGGCGAGCAACATAATTGCCACGTGTCGGCCACGTGTTGAAAATTCTTGCCACATCATCCACAGCTGTTTTTTGGATAAACATTGCCCCCCAAGTTTATTTATTGCGATCAGCAATAAGTAAACTTAGGGAACTGACCTTTCGAATACCCCACGAAATCTGTCAGAGTCACTTGTGCTTCCTCGAAAAAGGCCTTTTCAGTTTCCAAGTAACCCTTCTGACGGCTATTACACTTCCCCATGCCTTGAAAAAGGTAACTCGTGATTACCCCTTTTTATCACATTTTAGCCATTATAAATAATCCCCAAATTTACCTTTTCACTTTTTACTTGCCATTTTCTTTCCAAGAACTTCAACCCAGAACTCAGAAACTCTGAAGATCATCTGTCGCCTGTTCTAAAGATCCTCTATTCGCACGCCCAAAGTTGCTTCATTTCAGAAACTCCAATCTTCTTCTAGGTAAATTTCTTCAACTTTCATGCTCTCTGACATGCCATGCATACTGTTACATGCTTGTTTTGAGTTCTGAAATTTTTCGTGTTCTTGGGTAGAAATGCATGAGGATTGTGTGTATACCGATTGATGCTTGATAGGTGTTTAACGCCCAAAATGTGAAAACCACTAAGCGGTGGTTGTAGTATAATCGGGCGGTCGATCCACAAGGAGGTAACCTAAAATCAAAAGATTAGTAGAAAATAACACAAAAAGTTAGTAACAAGAAATAAATAAAATTGTAAATGGAAAGAGGTTTGAGATTTTGGTATTGTATTTTTTTTTTTGATGAAATGATAAAGTGAGATAAATGTAAGATGTAATTAAGAGTTTGAGAAATGGAAAGGTTTCAAGAATCATCCATATGCTTGCTTAGTTACTTAGTTACTTGATTTACAAAAATACACAAGTAAATAGTTCACATCCCAACATTTACTTGGAAAATCTAACATTAAAGTCCATATTCTTTTCTAACAAAAGTCCATTTGAGTTATAAAGTTCTTTACTTTGAAAGCACAAAGTTAATCTTATGAAAAATCTAAAAATGACAAAATACCCAAGGGAAATAATGCAATAGAAGATTAGACATAAAATTATGTATCAATATTACTTTTACTAATTAGAAGCACATAGAAAGAGCATGACTAATCCTATATACTATTAGCATAAGTAAATAAAGATAGAGATGAAAGAACATAAATAACCCAAATATATTACATTAAGAACATAGTAAATCAAAGTAGCAAAATAACATCACTTTCATATGGAATCATCCCTAACCTTCCTAGGAAGATTAGGCCATTATACTCATGATTCTCACAAAATTCTAAGAAGAAAATATGAGAAGAAAGTGAGTGGAAATTTTGCTATAGTTTCACTACTCCAAAAATTACATACATAATGTGAAGAGAGTGTCCCTATTTATAGATGGAGAAAAGGACTAAAAAGAAATTAAACAACAAAATGGGGTTTACAAAATAAATCTGAAATATTAATAATAAGATATGATTTTGAAAAATCAAATCTTATTATTAATATTACCCTAGCTATTTTTGTGTATAGTCAAAATGCTCCTTTTCTAAAATACCACAAAAACATGAGCTTTAAAGCTCAAAATGGAAATTTTACAAACCCAATACCCACAAAATATGGCTGGTGACACAAGAGGGTTTTGACCCACTTTCAGCCAATGAGGAGGTGCCACGTAGGCACTAGCTAGGAGAGGAGAAAAATGGATTTGGGCTGCTGGAAGTTGGGTCACGTTGGGAGCTTGCTATCTTGCTGAAGGAATGCATTTGGGCATTTGGGCTTTTGGACCTTTGGGCCTGGCAATCCGTTGGAGGGACTAACATGAGGGAACAAATGAGGGAAATAATGCTTGCTGAGACTTGCTAATTGATGGAGCTGAAGGAGGCGACGTGGCAGGGCGTGATTGGCTGGCAGGGCGGCTGGCAGGAAGGCTGATAGGCGGTGGCTCGGCAGGGAGGCTCGGCGGCTCGGCTCGCGCTCGGCTGGCTGTGGCTAGGAACCGTGGGCCTGGAACCATGGGCCTCCTTTGGGCTTCAAATGAAACAACAAAAGAAAGAAGTTAACTACAATAATGTCATTTTTCAAGTTTAATTCTTTTCTTTTCTTTTCTTTTTTTTATATTTTTTTCTTTTAATTAGGCTCAAATGCATTATAATTCATGTAAATTAAATTAAAACTAATATTTTCCATTTAAAGAATATATCATAATAAATTCAAGAAAATATTATTCAAAACTTAATTTAATTTGAACTTAAACTTGATAAAATGACATCTTTTGAGCACTAATCAATAGGGTAGCGTAGTTTTGCTCTGTAGGAGTTAGGAGCCAGTTTGATAGTCAAGATCGTAAGTTTAGGGCGTAAAATCGAAGTAAAAATTTGATTTTTAGGCTAGTTGAAAAACTAAGTTTTTCCCGCCCCTTTTGGAGTTGAAAAAGCTTTTTCCAGAAAAACTTTTTACTTTCACTTTTTTAAACTGCTCGTATAAAACCTTGTGTTTTTGTTAGAATGCTGCTGGTCATATAAAAGTTAAACTTTTATACACGAGCAACGTTATTCTAACCCCCTTTCTAGGCCTTTCGATCTCACCTCCCCCTTTCTCTGTTCACAGCTATTAATGCAAGATCTGTGGGGAGGTGAGAGGCCTATCAACGACGATATGCTCGCACATCTGCTCGAGGACGAAGAGCAACCATCGCAGTGAATCCAGGAGATCCCCTTCTCTCGAGCCTCACCTCAAAGACCTCAATCAACTCTTGTAAATATGGGTAGAGCTAAATCCACTGCCCAAAAGAAGAAAACCCCATATCCTTCGACCTAGCCTGATTCGCAGGCTGGGACTCCCTCGACCAGTGGTCGAGAGAGAAACGTTCCCGAGCCTGGCCTCAACATGTTGTTCAACCGGATGTTGAATGGTATGTAGTACCTAAGAGACGAGTGATGATGAGGATGATCGTCAACTATATCAAGAAGTATGGACTCAAGGGGGTAACATTAGTTCGACCCAACCAAGATCAACGGGGGAACTTGCCCGGAGGCGCCTTCAGCGCCTGATCGAGCTTCCATATTGAGGTAGGGGCTACCTTGCCTCTTCATTCCTTCTTCCAAGGGGTGGCCAACTATTTTGGAGTTGCCCCTTTTCAAATAACTCCTAATGGATATAGAATGCTCGCTGCACTCTATATCCTTTATAGTCACAAACAATGGCCCGTACCTACACCTCATGAGGTCAATTACCTGTTTGACCTTAAGTCTAACCCCAAGCAGGAAGGTACGGGGTTCTTCCATTTCTGTCACCAGGAAACAGGGCGAACCTTCCTGAGTGACAGAACCCATATATCGAACGTGGGGAAATACCATCAGGAGTATTTCCTTATGACCGATATGGTCGCGAACAACCTGGCCTTCACCCGAGAAGGTAATGTCTCTGTTCCATTGGTCATTAGTTCTTCTTCAATTTTTTCTCTGCACTTCCTTAGAATATTTTACCTTTTTTAGGCCCATGGTTGCGAGCAACTCCAGACATGGAGTTAAGGTCAGCCATCTTGGCCTGCATGACTGACGTGGAGAAAAGCGTCAAGGCTCTGGTCACAGAGGCTAACCTTAGGCTGGTTGGCCTTTTGGCTCCTCACCAAGATGTGAGAGAGTCAACAGCAGGAAGTGCCACGGTCGAGGAGGAACCCGAGCAGCAACCACCAGCATCACTTCAACGAAGGAGACAAGCTGGGGTCACGATCAGGGAACCAGTTGGCACTCCTCCAGCAGAGAGGCCCTCTGCCCCCTTGGGGAAGGGGAAAAAGAAGGCCACCGAGCCTGTCGAACACTTGGACGAGTCTTAAGACGAGAATGGTACAGTTATTTCGCTTTTAGATAGCTTGCCAACTCCCTGTCACCTATTCGACGGGGATGGCAATTTTAAATATGCTCCAAATTTAAGTCCAGACTTCTTCATGTCAGAGAGTGAGCATGTGACTAATAGAGTCTATAGTATAGCGACCAGTAATAATAGCTCGGGTATTTGACTTTGTAATCTTTCTTTATTTCTTTTCCTGATGTAATATACTTAGTCATTTATGCTATCTCACTGTTCGACTATTTGCTTCTTTTCCAGACATGGACTCCGAGAACGTGTTCGACATTTACAGTGCCCCTGAGGCTCCTGCGGCTCCCTCGAGCAGAAAGAAACACAAGCAAGAGGCATCCTGGGGAAAGCAGTAAAGCACTTCAGGCTAAGAAGCCTCGCACTGCAGGCGTCCCAGAGGATGGACCCTCAGCCAACGCAACTCCACCACATTCTCCTCTCGAGTAGCAAACTCCCCCTGCTCCTGTTGGGTCGACACCATCTCCACCGACCCCAGCCGACCAGACTCAGCAGCCTGGTCCTGCTTCCACAGGCGGCGACATATCGAGTCATGCCTTAAGATTGGTCAAAGACAAAGTGTCCAAGATTTTGAAGCACGAACGTTGTCGAGAGGCAATGGCTGGGATGGAGACGTTGGATGTCGACCAGATATTAAACCGCGCCTTGAACGAGTTTGCCAGTGTAAGTCATCTTTTTCTGTGGAGACAGCCCATCTATATTCTACAGTTAGTTTAACCTTTGCTCTGATTGCAGGCAATGCTGACCCTTACTGTCGGCCGTCTCCACTTGGGTTCTGTTACCGAGCAGGCCAAATCTTTGGAGCAACGACACACTGATGAACTCAAAGCTGCCGAAGCGAAATATGCCGAACAGCTTGCATCGGTGCTCAAGGAGAAGAATAAACTGGCTGAGGAGTTGAGGGAGAAGAAAAATTCTCTAGACAAATCCATCGAGCAGAGGGACCAGTTCAGTCAATTACCGTGTGGCTAAAAAGCTCGAGGAGGACTTGACTGCGAGTAGACAAGAGACTACAACCTTGGAGGGCCAGATCGAGGAGCTTGAGAATGCCAATGCCAGCAATTTGGAAAGGTACAAGAATGCCACACTCTGATGCTTCTACGATTTCTAGAAGAACAACCAGGGTGCCAACTTCAATTATCTTCCTGAGAATGCAAGAAACGCCGAGCTCGCTCACTGTACTGCTCGACTGGCAGAGGAAGAAAGAGCGAGGATTCCTGCTTCCCCTGAGATCTCGCTGGCCACTAGGATGGACGAATGAGAAGCTGATGTTGAAGAAGTGGTCAACTAGGAAGCTCCCCAAGATCCTCCAGTCCCTTAGTCTTTCTCTGTTTTTATTTTTTATCTTTTTAATTGCACGACCTAGGGGTCGTGATGTAAAGACAATATATTTTTTATTGCTGCATGGGAAACTATTTCCTTTTAATTAAACAATTACATCCAAGCAATACTGCTCGCGGTGTAAAAGAATTCATTTTTGATATTATAATACATTTTCATTTAATTATAACATCTGTTCGCATGACCGAACTTAGCATAGTACTTTGGCTGATTTAACAAAATATAAAATTTTGAGAAATACTCTAAGTACCATAACATGCTTTCACTTATTTTGCTCATGTGTTTACATACGTTTTGATATGTTTTGCTTACTAGATGCCTTATATGCCCCCCAAGTGATCGAGGAGCTTTTAGGTCCTTGGTCACTTGCCTTGACCAAAACCTGTGCGAACATTACTGCTCGGTATAAAAACATTAAAGTGGTAATATAGCAAAAAAACACACGTAGTGAGCAAATTCTTGTAATAAATACAAAGATTGGCAAGAATGACTGGCTGTGCACAATCCCTTATAATTCTCGTATTAAATGGAAAAAACGTGTCTGTAAGAGTGATCAAAAAAGATCTTACACTTATAAGCGATCAACCATGTAAAATGACCAACCCTTTTTCAAAACTTGTAAAAGGTAAAATTAGTACAAGCCAATCCTTTAAGAAAGATTGTTTACTGATAATACTTGCGCAAGTGTTCTCCATTCCAATAATGAGGAACGAGGTCTCCATTTAAGCGTGCAAGTTTGTAGGTGCTTAGATGAAGGACGTCTTCAATCTGGTAAGGTTCCTTCCAGTTAGGTCCGAGTACTCCAATAGCTTGGTCGCGGGTGTTTAAGAAAACTCTTCGAAGTACTAGGTCTCCGATGTTGAATTTCCTTTCTCTTATTTTAGAATTGAAATACCGGGCGACTATTTGCTGGTACGCAGCTACTCGGAGTTGGGCTTGTTCACGTTTTTCCTCAACTAGGTCTAGGGACTCCATCAATAGTTGGCTATTAGAGTCTTGGTCGTATGTTAATTTGTGATGCGAGGATGGATCCAACTCGATAGGCAACATAGCTTCATACCCGTATGCCAAGGAAAACGGGGTATGACCTGTTGCTGTTCGGTGAGAAATCCTATACGACCAAAGAACTTCAGGAAACTGCTCTGGCCATGCTCCCTTAGCTTCTTCAAGTCTTTTCTTCAGGGTATCATTTAAGGTTTTGTTAACTGCTTCGACCTGCCCATTCGCTTGGGGATGAGCGACTGAAGAAAAGCTTTTGATAATACCACGTCGTTCGCAGAAGTCCGTGAATAGATCACTGTCAAATTGGGTGTCGTTATCCGAGACGATTTTTCTTGGCAATCCATATGGACAAACAATGTTCTTGACTACGAAGTTAAGCACTTTCTTGGTTGTTATGGTTGCGAGTAGCTCAGCCTCAGCACATTTGATGAAGTAATCGATAGCAACCACTGCGTACTTTACACCACCTTTCCCTGTAGGCAAAGATCCGATTAGATCTATTCCCCAAACTGCGAAGGGCCATGGACTCTGCATTTTCTTTAACTCACTGGGGGCTGCTCGTGGGATTTTGGAAAATCTCTGACACTTGTCACACCTCTGCACAAACTCCATTGAGTCTTCATTCATCGTTGGCCAGAAATACCCCTGCCTCAGGATCTTTTTTGATAAACTTTGCCCCCCAGCATGGTCTCCGAGAAGCCTTCATGTACCTCTTTCATCAATTCTTTGGCCTTTTCTAGTGAAACACATCTGAGCAGTGGCATAGAGTATCCTCTTCAGTATAGAATTCCATCAACCAAGATGTACCTAACAGCTTGTCGTTGAAGGGTCCTGGCTTTGTTTCTGTCTGTTGGTAATACGTCGTGCGTAAGATACTCTACGTATGGTGCCATCCATGTGTCTGCCATCTAGATCACCGTAGTGTTTTCTTCTGCTCGGATGCTTGGTGTACACAGTCGCTCAACTGGCACTATATTTAAAGTGTCAGCATCCTTTGTACTTGCAAGTTTGGTGAAAGCATCATCATTGGAATTCTGGTCGCGAGGTACTTGCTGGAGGATGTATTTGCCGAATTGTACCAATAGATCCTTTTTCTTGTTCAAATAGGCAACCATTTTTGGGCTTCGTCCCTGGTATTCCCCAATGACCTGATTCACCACCAGCTGCGAATCACTGTAAATGTCCAGCACCTTTATATTCATGTCTCTGCCCAACCGTAACCCAGCGAGTAAGGCTTCATATTCGGCTTCGTTGTTGGGGCAGTGAAGTCAAACCTAATTGCGTAGTGAAATCGATGCCCTTCCGGCGTTATCAATATCACCCCTGCTCCTACGTGGGATTCGTTGGATGAACCGTCTGTGAACAATTTCCACGAGGGAGCTTCAGAGTGAGGCCTAGGCTCATTAAGTTTTTCATTCTGCTCGCTATCTGTGAGTTCAGTGAACTCTGCAATGAAGTCAGCCAAGATTTTCCCTTTTATTGCTGCTCGTGGCAAGTAGGTTATATCGAACTGCCCAAGTTCGACTGCCCATTTCAACAATCGACCCGTAGTTTCTGGCTTTTGCAGGACTTGCCGTAGGGGCTGGTCAGTCAAAACTGTGATCGGGTGAGCTTGAAAGTAAGGACGCAGCTTCCTTGAGGCCAAAATTAAACAATAGTCTAACCTTTCGATGGGGGGATACCTCAACTTTGCTCCGTTCAGCCTTTTGCTTACATAATAAACAGCCTTTTGGACACCTTCTTCCTCCCTTACTAACACAGCACTTGCAGCATATTCTGTGATCGCCAGGTAGATGAACAAAGTTTCCCCATCTACAAGTTTTGATAGGACAGGTGGCTGCGTCATATGAGCTTTTAATGCTTGAAATGCTTGCTCGCACTTTTGTTGCCTCTAAGTAGATTAAAGAAAGGAACGCACTTATCTGTTGATTTTGAAATGAATCTACTGAGTGCAGCAATCCTTCCTGTTAAACTTTGAACATCCTTAATCCTCATTGGCGATTTCATATCGATCAGGGGTTTAATCTTCTTGGGATTGGCTTCGATTCCTCTTGAGTTGACTATGAATCCCAAGAACCTCCCTGATCCTACTCCGAAGGAACATTTGAGAGGATTTAGCTTCATTTGATACTCGTTTGAGACGTTGAAGCACTCCTGTAAATCCGTCACATGTCCTTCTGCCTTTTTCGACTTAACCAGCATGTCGTCGACGTAAATCTCCATGTTTGTACCGATCAGCTCTTTAAACATGTGGTTGACGAGTCGCTGGTAATTCGCACCAGCATTTTTCAAACCGAAGGGCATTACTTTATAACAGTAAATCCCTGTATCGGTTCAAAAGCTACTGTGATCCTCATCAGGGGGGTGCATACTAATCTAATTATACCCCAAGTATGCATCCATAAAGGAGAGGATCTCATGCCATGCAGTGGCGTCGACCAGCTGGTCGATCCTGGGGAGTGGGAAAAAATCTTTAGGGCATGCTTTATTAAGGTCTGTGAAATCAACGCATGTTCGCCATTTGCCATTCGGCTTGGGAACTAGCACATGATTAGAGACCCATGATGGATAAAATGCCACCTTGATGAACCCATTCTCCTTCAGTTTTTCTACTTCTTCTTTTAAGGCTTTTGATCTGTCTTTATCGAGCAGCCTTTTTTTTTGCTGCACAGGTGGAAAACTTTTGTCAATGTTCAGGACATGGATGATGACTGCAAGATCTATCCCAACCATGTCTTTATGCGACTAAGCGAAGACTTCCTGGTTCCTCCTTAAAAATTCCATCAGTGCTTGTTTGGTTGTTGTCTCTAAGTTTTTTCTGACTTTCACAACCCTGGTTAGATTTTCTTCATCGAGTTGGACCTCTTCAAGATCATCGATGGGTCCCACTTCTTCTTCAAAATCCCCAAATCGAAGATCTAAGTCCCTATCCTCACTTTGGGCAACACCCTATTTGGTGAGATCATCACCCGAGTGGGCCTGAACATCAGTCGCCATTTGCAACTCCTTTCCAGTGGCATTTCTCGATACACCCTTCTTCTCCTTGTTGATTGAGGCATTGTAGCACTCCCTCGCTTCCCTCTGATTTCCCAATATGCATCATGTCCCTGCGTCCGTTGGGAATTTCATAACGAGGTGCCATATGGAGGTGACGGCTCGTAGGTCGACCAAAATTGGTCTCCCGATTATAGCGTTGTATGACGAAGGACAATCAACTACTATGAAAGTAGTGAGTAATGTCCTATTGGTAGGTGTAGTGCCTGCTGTGACTGGGAGTCTAATCGACCCTGTCGGGGCAAGCCCTTCTCCGGAAAAACCATAAATGGTTTGGTTGCATGGCTCCAGGTCTTTCACGGACAACTTCATCCTTTCCAGCGAAGACTTGTATAGGATGTTGACTGAACTTCCTATATCGACCAACACCCTCTTCACCATCATGTTTGCAATCTGTACGTCCACGACCAGCGGATTGGAGTGTGGGAATCACACGTGCTGGGCGTCGTTGTCAGAGAAGGTGACCAGGTCCTCCTCTATTCGAGCCTTTTTTGGTGCTCGATCCTCAACAATCATCATCTCGATGTCCTGGTCGTGGCGCAGGGTTCGAGCATATCGTTCCCTTGCTTTTCCACTATCTCCTGCAAGATATGGGCCTCTGCAGATGGTGAGTAGGGTACCTACCACATGAGCTGGCTGTAAAGGTGGCGAGTGTTGGCGTGCAGGTGCCGACTCATTGTGACCTTGAGCCTCTCGCTGAGAACCTCCCGCGGCTCGCACAAATCTTCTTAAATGTCTCTGCCTTATCAAGAACTCAATTTCGCCCTTTAGATGGTTACATTCATTAGTGTTGTGCCCACAATTGTTGTGAAAATGACAAAACTTCGTGGTATCTCTCTTGGAGATATCTTTCCTTATAGGTGCGGGTCGTTTGTAGGGCACGTTTGAGCTGGTCGCCTGGTAGACCTCAACTCGGCTTTCAACAAGGACAGTGTAGTTGGTGAATCTCGGTTCATATCGATTACCTTTGGGGCGCTTACTCTCAGTGTTAAAGGGTTCGTTGTTCGCCCGCTTCCCACCATTTCTACCATTGCCATTCCCGTTGCCTTTGTCGTTGCCTTTGGGTTTTTTGGACCCATTGGCGACTTTGGCGGGTTCTTCCTTGGGCCCCTTGTCTTTTGTTGGCGATTTCCCTTCGTTGGCAATCGCATCCTCGAGCTTGATGTATTGATCAGCTCGATCTAAGAATTCTTGGGTGCTTCTTACCCCATTCTTTTTTAGGCTGCTCCAGAGGGGTGAATGGTGTCAAACCTCAGCAGTTAGGGCCATCATCTTACCTTCATCGCCCACAGTTTTGGCTCCTGCTGCAGCTCACATGAAGCGCTGAACATATTCCTTCAAAGGCTCTCCCTCTTTTTGGCGTATCTCGACTAGTTGGTTTGCCTCAGTGGGGTGCACACGACCCGCATAGAACTGCTCGTAAAACTTCTTTACGAACATTTCCCATGATACTATACTATTAGGAGGGAACTTAAATAACCACTCCTGGGTAGTGTCAGATAGTGTTGCCGGGAAGATGCGGCATCGGGCATCTTCTGACACCTTTTGTATATCCATTTATATCTCAAACTTATTAACGTGAGATACCGGGTCTCCATACCCGTCAAAATTTGTCAACGTTGGCATCTTGAACTTACTGGGGGTTTCAGCCACGGCAATCCTCTGTATGAAGGGGGTGCCTCTCCTTCGATCGTACTCAATGTGGGATGTTCGCCCCCCGACCAGCTGTTGTACCGCCAAGTTCAGGGCATCGATTTGAGCCTGAACAGCTTCTGGGGTTGCTGGGGCCTCTGGTGCCAGGGGAATGTACTCATCATGCCCTTCTCGACAGTCATTAAGCATGTCCCTCAGATCATCATCTCTTCGCCGCTGCTCGTTGGCTCCCAGCCAGCTAAAGATGTTATTCTTTCTGGGCTGCCCCTCAACGTTATGACCCGCTGGTCGGTCTTCTATAGGTGGGGGGCTCCTACCTCCACCTCTTTCTTCGTTCCTCCGACCAGCATTTCCTCTGCCAGAGTCGACTTCATTGTAGCCGTGCCCATCTGTGAATCGTGGCTGACTATGGTGCGACCGAATATTCACTCAGTTTCCTCCTTGGGCTGGCATTTCCCGAACGTTAGGGGGAGGCCTGCGCTGGTCAGTGGCTCCCCGTGCATTGTTATGCCGTGGGGGGCCCCTGACCGCAGAGCCTGTCTCAGAGTTCCTCCTGTTGGCAGAAGGACAATGTCCCCTGCTTAGTGGATGTGGCTCTTCATCCCCTGGGTGTCTAGGGCTGCGAGGCGGTTGCCCTGCCCTATTCTGCTTCGGGTGCGGGGGATTGCCTCGACCAGCCTGAGATGGAGGTTGCTGCTCAGGATCCCTAGGTGGGACATCATCATGAGCCATAGGTGGCTGCTTCGGCCTCTGAGGGCTTACTGGCTGGAGCAGAGGACTAGGAATAGGACCCCTTTGAGGTGGCCTGTTTGGTGGCTAGTTTGGCTGGGAGGCTGGCGCAGCTGGATTCCTAGGTAGCTGGATGGCTACTTCAAGAGCGTCCATGGCATCCCTCGGTTGACGGTCCATGTCAGCCTGCCGCTCACTTAGCTCCTGATGCTGGCGTTCTATTTCTCTTTGTTGCGACGCCATTATCTCGGCAGCATTCTCTTGATTGGCCAACTCATCCTGCAACACCCCCAGTGTTGCCTTCAGGGTTTCAGAATCTAAATCCTCCTCATCAAACTCCAAATGTGATTCGTCCTCAGCCACATTTGGGGGAGGAGGCTGAGATGATGCAACGCCAGCGGCCTGTCCAGTCTTCTTGGAAGTTTTTTCCATTAGATTCTTTCACAAGCTCTGATTGAAAGCACCAAAATGTTGACCCTTGTTTTGGCCAACTGACACGGAGTCAAATACTTGGATGAAAATAATGTGACAATTAAGATCTAATGGGAAAAAAGAAAATGACCACAAATATTTATAGTGGTTCGGCCCCAAAGATTGGTAATGACCTACGTCCACTTGATGCTATTGTTAATGTTGAGCTGCAAAGGTGTGATCAAAGAACTAGGGTTCTTGAGTTTCACAAACCTTAGAAGGAGAAACAATACAGACGATGGATAATAGCAATACAATTCTCTTCTTCTCAGATCAGAAAAGAGGATTCGAAAAAAGATCCCCCCTTGAGCTATTTCTTGTATATTTATAGGCACAAGGAGGGTTACATCAGTCAATCAATCATATATTTCCTTAATAAACGGATATTCAGGTTATAATGAAGAGGTATTCTCTGCTATCATTACAACTATACAAATTTATACATAAATAAACGGAGTATAAGACCAGGCTGGTCGTATATAAAACTTGAACCCCGCGTATGGAAGTATCTCTGGTCGATAAGTGAGCAGCATCTTTGCCACGTGTTGAAAATTCTTGCCACGTCATCCACAGCTGTTTTTTTGGATAAACACATACAATCTAAAAGCCATGAATGTCCTTATTCTTGTGTTCTAGGGTTCAAGAGAAGTCTTACTAGTCGGATCTCTAAGTTGAGCATCGTTGGGATCAAATAAAGCAAGGTAAGAGGTTTTGTGAGCTTGCATGTTCTTGTCCCTCATCTAAGTTTCTTTCTACCCTAATCCCTTACTTAAAATATGCAAGTAGGACTTGGGGCTCAGTTTTGAGAGTTTAGAGCACCAAAGGAAGGTTTTGAAGAGCTAAGGAACACTTCTCCAAGCTAGGGCTTCGAAAGGTAGAATCTATGGTTGAGTTCTTTATGTTTTGTGGTGATTCTTGTAGATCTTGTTGTATAGGGTGTTTCAATAGTTTTTGAGCTTATTTTATGCTTAAGGTTGAGATTTATGTGTGGTATGATGATTTGCATGCATGTGTGTGGCTAGGGTTATGCTAGAAGTGCTTATTGATGTTAGGTTGTGTAAAAATGCATGCTACCAAAATTTCGTGGTCTAGCTTCCAATGGGTCAGATTGCACTCTACTGCCTCTGTCTATGAAAAATATTTGTGTAGTTGCCTATTTCTTTGAGTACTTAATGATAGGCTTTAAAAAATCGTAAAAAGGTATTTTTAAACCCAAGTTATGAAAGCTTTTTGTATTTCTATGTAAATCTGGAAAATTTCTGGGCAGCATGCACTGCCCAGATTTTTTTTTATATTTGAACAAGTTTTACTAATTAAAAAGGTATAAGATTTGGTAGGATGTTATTTTAAACATGTATACAGGTCACTGTAAAATTTTAGAGGAAAATGTGTAAAGGTGTAAGAGATGTGATTTTTCAAAGTTTGCCCTAGAATCTGGAGAAATTCTAAAAAAATTTGAAATTTTGAAGGAAGATATTCTAGACATGTATAAATATCCCTGTAAAATTTTAGAAAGAACTGGGCTACGATGTAAGAGAAATTAATTTTCAAAATTACCTTAAAATCTGGGGAAACTTCTGGGCAGCAGGCACTGCTCATATTGCTTTACAAAATTGAATGAATTTTACCATCCCAAAAATTATGAAATTTTGAGAGGAATTAGTTAAGATGTGTATAAGGACTTCTGTAAATTTTTATTTAAAAATATTTCATGGTTTAAGAGAAATAAGTTTTCTAAGTTTGCCCTAAAAACTGAAAGGTAGTAATTTCGAACATTAACGAAAAATGATTTTTTGGAGGTTAGTTCTCTTAACCTAAAACAAGTTTTGATGCGAGGATTTTTCCTAGTTCCCGTCCTTATGACATATAACATGTGAACGATAGTTTAAGGGTTTTTTTTTCCCAAAACTAAACTTAGGGCAAAATTTTAAAAATTAGATTTTACCCCTTAGATTAAATAGTGGAAGTAAAGTTATGGAAATGAGAAGAAATAATCCTTTGTAAAGATAACTAAGTATTTGGAGATTTAACCAATCCCAAATCAGCTTAAGTTAATATAAAAGTTTATTTTTACCATTTTTAAGGTAAGGGTCCAATTGCTCTTCTTTTAAAACATAACGTGAAAAGAGATCCTGGGTTATGGATAAAAATGGTAAGAATTAGAGTTTGGTTTTTGTAGAATCTTTAAAAGAACGGGATAACATTGTCATATATTATTTGTAAAGGGTGAAAAGTGGTATTTTGGTAAATGATAGAAAATAGTAAACTTTCATGAGAGGACGACAAGTTGGTATTTTTCTAAGATATGAGTTTAGTTGAACTACTTTTTCCAAAAACCAAAATATGAGTTATCCGATAAGAGAGTTCTTTTGTTAAAGAATATTAAGATGCATGGCATAGAGAGCGTGTTCCGGTGAGGCCGATTTTATCATGTTACTGTAAAGACTGAAACGAAATCTGACCTTGTACACTGTAAGGTGTATAGTGTAACGACCCAAATTCGCTATTAAGGCTTAAGGGCCTTGAGTAGTGTGCCTGGAGGGCATAATGGGATTTTGTGTGTGACTTTAATGAGTTTAATGCATGATTATGATTTAATGCACGTTATATGACTATTTGATTATTTGAGATGCATGACTATCTGAATTAGTATGCATGTAGACCTGATTACCTTAGAAAGAGCATAATTGTAATTTGGCCATGTTGGGCATGACTGTGTTGATATCTGTGATCTATGACTCGAGACGATCCTAGAATGAGCGGGTTAGCGGAAAAGTCAAAGCGGGAATCTATACCCAGCTTGGGTTAAGCCTGGGGAGTTTAAATGAGAATTTGGAAAATATACTGAGGTTAATCTTGATGATGAGGAATGTATAATTGGTGATTAATCAGGTATTGGGTAGCGAGCGGGAATTATTAGGAACACTTGAGGAATTAGTGGGAATTTGGGTAATATGACTAAAATGTCCCTTTATGGGCATAAAGGTTTAGAATTATTAAGGGAGGGCATTTTGGTCTTTAGGCTTGTAAGAGATGAGTTAAGGGGGGCTTTATACTTAGTGGATTTTGTAGAAAAAGAGTTATAGGCTGAAAAGAAAGAAAGAAGGAAGAAAAAAGAAAAGAGGGAAAACATAAGGTTTGGCTTTAAAGAATCGATTTGTGGCTCTCCCAACCATTCTCCTTCATTTTTCTTGGAGTTAAGCTCAGTGGAGAGCTAGGGTAGGCTGGGCATCAAGGATCCTAAGCTAGACTTGAGGATTGGCAAGGATTAGCAAGATCACATCAAAAATTTGAGGTAAGTTCTTGGAGATTTCAGTTTTAGGGCTTGACTGGTTTGAGCTGTGTATTTGAGCTAAATAGATGGGATTTTTGGGGAAATCAGGTCAAGGTTGTAAAGGAGCAAGCTAAGGAGGTCTAGGGTTCAATTCAAGGTCGAAATTCCACCCACGGTATGATTTCTAAGACTTTATCCTTGTTGTTTGAATGAATTTATGGTTTTTGGGTTCATTATGATAGATTTTGAGTTTTGGGTTGCTTGAGCTTGGGATTGAGTTCTTGGGATGCTTGGGATGAGTGTGTGGTGTGGATAAGGTTGTTTTTGGGTTTGGAAAAGGTTTGGACAAGTTTGGGGTTGAAATGGTAGAAGGAAATCGCAAGAAGCGATTTTTGGGTTTTGCTGGTCTGCAACTAGCGCTACAGCGCTAGTCAGGGGGCGCTGTAGCGCTAGCCCCTGTTTCTGGTGGGGTGGTTCTGCTTGTAGCGCTACAACGCCCTCTTTAGAGCGCTGTAGCGCTGCACTGTTCACAGAAGGGGATTTTTGAGTTTTTGTTAAGGGATTTTGACCTAGGGTTCGGGGCTCGATTCCACCACTTTGTTTTGGGGATCTAGGACTTCCCGGGGGCTCGGGATGGGTCCCGAGGCTAGGTTTTGGACTTGAGGTTTGGTGATGACTTTGACTTATGGATTTTGCTTAGGTAAGCGCTAGGGCTCGAGTAGGATCGTGCTCAAGGAGTTAGGTGATCAAGGCTACCGAATTTAAAGGTAAGAAAACCGTAACACCCGGGATCAGGGCATGGGCCCACAGTGTTATTGCAGGGCATGGCCCTAGATTGTTTTACTTGTAAATGTATGACCTTGGATGAATTATTATATGTTTGAACAATTATTTCGAAATGTATTATGCGTGCGATTATAATGAAATGAACGGCTGAGGCCGAGAGCGGCGAAGGCCGGGTACGGCCTTGGGGCCGGAAGTAACACTCAGCACATGGGGTGCTTATAGCCAGGGTGGGACCCAAGGGATACATGAGTTATCCTGACGGTGAGGACCGAGACCCCAGGCTTTGGTAAGGCCTCTGGGGCGGCATGGCCGTGCTTGTTTAGTGTGATGGTTTTCCTATTTATCGGTGGATTATGTCAGCTATATACTATGCATATGTTATGTACCATTTGGGTTTTCTTGCTGGGCTTCGGCTCACGGGTGCTCTGTGTGGCAGGTAGAAGCAAGGAGTCAGTCAACCGGCCATGAGTATGGAGAGCGTGGGGGCGGCGCGTACATGTTCGGCCTGCCCGACTGCTTTGGTTGGGGGCATTTTGTATATGGCTGTATTAACTCATTCTTTTGATAGTTAACCTGGTGTAAATCTATTTTTGAGTTGTAAATATTTTGTAAACCTTATTTTTGGGATCCCAGATGTTTGATACTTAATGTTTTCAATGAAGCTAAACATTTTCAAAGAGTACAGCCTTAAATTCTGGTTTATTCACACTTTTGGTTTTAGAAACCACTTAGAGTCAGTCAAAAGCACGATTTCTGTTTTAAACTCACTAAGTAACGGCTCTAAGGTAGTAGGGCGTTACATATAGAGTCTCTTAAATAACGTTATTGCATGTAGATATCACAGAATATTAGCTATAAGAGTATGCCATAGTTTAATCTGAGTACACTGTATTAATTACAGTAACCGCAAAAGGGAAAACGAATAGTGGTGTTAAAGATCCAACTGGGAGCTAAGGACACCAAGTAGTTAATCTTTCTCTTTCTTAGCTACAACATGAATATACTATTGTGTGCTTGTAGTAGAAGATTATACTAGTTTTGTTTGGGTCATTAAGACCAAGGTATGCTTAATTCCTACCCTTGCAATGCTTTGGCATTCTGTGGCTAAGTGGTAAGTAGGTTCAGGTTGGAGCCAGAAGCCTAACGTAAAATATTCTTGGTTGGAGCCAGGAAATGGTAAGTATATAGTCCGGGTTGAAGCCAGGACAATGGTAATATAGTCCGGGTTGGAGCCATGGAAATCGTAATATGGTCCGAGTTGGAACCAGTGTTAGGATTAATGTTCTAAAAGCATGTAAAGACATTTTATTGGTTTTAAATAAAAGTACAATTTTATTATATTTGATGGTTATAATTATTGTTTGAATTAATTATATAATAATATCAAGAAAATTCCCTATTCATTCATGAGAATATGATATTGTATTAGTACGAGATAATAAGATCATATATAATGAATAAAATAGTCAGTATCATATTAAAGTAAGAAATCTTTCATGAATGGTTACTAGTACGGTTTGCTAAGCATACAAGATGCAAGTAATCTAGATTCAGATTACTGATGTGGATAGACATCTTAGTAAAGGTGATGTATATAATAGAGATTATGTATGACAGGACCGATGAGAATTAATTATCTTTATAAACTTTTCGTTCAATGTAAAGATTTAATTCTTGTGATAATAGATGATCATTTGTAGATCAGTCTAAATCTTGAGTATTCATAAACTCTTGTTTTTGTTTATTGGATCTTTTGATTCACTCGTTAAGGTCTCTTAGAATAATGAGGCTAATGACTTTTTTTTTTTTTTTTAGATTCAATATCATGGATGGCTGGGAACATGAATTACAATATTGAAATCCATGTTTTCCTAATGGATCGAATATTGGTTCATTTAAGGGTTGATTCTGGAACTATATAGTTATTGAGCTCAAATCTATAATTAGATTATAGATTATTTATTCTGTAGTGAATTAATGGTACTTAAGGATTAAGATGTAATTAGAAGGGTAAAACGGTAATTTTGACCAGCTCTAATTAACGAACCAATAATGGAGGACAGAACTACATGTATTGATTATATCAATAGACTACTAGAGAAAACTATGTAAATATAATTCTATAAATACTTAGAGTGCAATTCTATATTTATAGTGGAGTAATCATAGAATTAATAAATAAGATTATTGGATTAAAGAGTTTAATTAATAATCTAGTTTATTGGTGCTTCATATTGTCCATGGTCCCCAGATCACCTCTGTCCTACACTGTCAAGGGTATGGATGTCAAAAGAAATATTTGTAGAGAGAAGGACTTAATTGCAAAGGAATTAATTTTCTAGGGCAATGAAATAATTATGTGATAGTTATGGGAAATTGATTAATTATATAGTTTTATTTTGAAAAAATATAGATTAAAATAAATATTAATCTTGTTTGGATTAATTTATAAAGAGAGATTAATAATTATCTTATTTAGAATAAGGCATCTATTTCTTTATTTAAAACCGATATTCTAAGAAAGAGTTAATTTTCAATTAACTGATATTTATTTTGGGATAAATATATCGTCTTAAATATTAATTAAATAAATATATTAGAAAATTAGGGACAACCCTAATGGTGTGGTTGACACACTCCTGTGCAGTGAGTGTGGCACCACACATAGAGATTTCTTATCCCTGATATTTGAATTTTGAATTTCAAATAATTTGTTTTATTTAATTATTTATATTTAATTATTCTTTTTTAATATGATTTAAATTAAATAATTAAATAAGGTTATAACTGATCACTGTTATTCTAATAAAATAAAGATTATTAAATTAGTTCATTTTCTTTATAAACTTGAAAATAAGCAATATTTTTCAAGTGATTGTTTTTCATAGACTGCCTCTTTGAAACAGAAGTGATAGTTTTCCTAAACCTGAAAGCTATTCAATTCATTTTCTCTCATTAAACCTCTCTAGTTCTCATGTGTTGAGTACATCTAGAGAATCATAAATCAACCTTTTGTATCCTATGTGCCCGCACACGTTCTTGTGAGTTTGAGGATTGGTCTGTAGGATCAAGGTGTGAACTTTCAGAACATGGATAGGAAGATCATTGATTTTATACAAAAAGATTCTAGGACACTTGATAGGCTACAATAGGTAATCTCTAATCTTATTGTATGTGATTTAATATATATATATATATTTATGTGTGTGTGTGTGATCTTGGCCCATTCCTCGCTGTGTATCTTTGATTTGCTCTTTTAATACCAACACTGCTATTATCGGAAACTCCTAAGGTTGCTTCTTGGGTTTTAGAATTGGTTGGAAATTTTATCGTTAGCTACTTTTTTCTGCAGGTTGATACCTTTACTGTTGAACTGTTTGGGGTCAAATTTTGTATTGCCATGATGCTTAGGAATTCTTTAAATTTCTTGCTTAGGGCCCTGGCTTAATCTGGAACCTTAATTCTAGTAAGCTTGTCTGTTTGTTTTCTTCAATGACTCGACCATTGATTTCTAAATCTTCTGCTATGCAATTTTATTGTTTCTTAAGTTGATCTTGCTAAGCGTTATCACTTACCTAGTTGTTTCATGTTGTAGGTAAGGGCAAGGGCCAAGTCGAGCAGTGAACGTTAGAGTCTACCTTGCTAGATGTACATGTGGCCCAACTTTGGGATGTTGGTCGCTTTTGAAAAAGCTTTGTTTTATTTTTAAATAGTAATTTAAGCGGTTATATCCAAAAATACTTTAATCCTTTTTTTATTCAAAGAATCAAATTAGTTGAAACATTTTTTTTAGAGAAATTACACGCAACACTGTAAATTCTAAAACAAAAGAAATTAAAAATACATAATTTTACAATAATTACAAAAATATGGATAACAGTTTTTTATTTAGTATGTAAATGTTGTTTATAAAATTATTATATATGGTTACAAACTTGTAAATTTGGTTACAAATTTATAAATTTTTGTTACAAAAAAACTGTATTGTAAACTTTGTTACAACTCCATATTTTTGTAAATTTTTTAAGACTTTTTGTAAAGTTCCCTATTTTTTTTAACAAGATTCCAAACACTCAAAACATATTAATCTTAGAATCGTAGGTGTCTTATATTAATAAGCATGTAACCTCTCTTATTTCATATTATGTAAATAGTAAGTGTGCAATCGTTCTTTATCTGGTATTTATTATATCAATGAAAGGATACAGTGGTTACTTTGTTAATAAATTGCATTAATAAGACATTAACAATTGAAAAGTTGTTATTGTAATACTGCAAATAAATTTGGTTATAATGGATTTAAACTTTCTTGTAACTAAATATAACAAAACCAAGTCATAAATTGGTACAAAATATATCACACAACACAGCCAAAATAAGGTTGGCACATAATAATTCAAGTGAAAACTTGGCACAAAAATTTAAAAACATAACAAGAATCAATTTATTAATTTTTTGTTATAAAATGCCATAGATTTTTTATATTTTAATGTTATTATATATGTGTAATATTTTGTTATAGATGTATGAATATTTAATGGTTTAGTTTTTTTTGTTTGGGGTTTGTGTATTTATCTTTTGAATAATTGTGTCTTTTGTGACCTTGGCTTTGCCAATATTGGTAGGATATTTTCTCTCTTGTCAGATTGCTAATGGTCATGTTGTACCTTGTGGAGGTATTGTCGATACGGTAACGGTTATGGAGAATCATCGCTTAATAGTTTTATTTTAAAAGGAAATTCCTTTGAGCTTTATATTTGATAGAGGGAGTCTAGAGCTGTTATTACCTTGTTTCTTGTTGTGAGTTTTCGTTGTAATAGGGTTTGTTATCATGCTTTTCGGTCATCTCACTTGTGAGATATGTTGTTGCTCTTTTGAGTTTTAGCTTGACTTGTAGGACTTCGTTCCTTTTAACCAACTAATGAGAATTCATTCTCCTGCAAAAAATTCAAGTGCTATTACCATCTAACCTCTTTCCTTTGGAAATTTTGACCAAATATGCTTAAGGTTACCCATTATTCTCAAACTCACTTTTGGATCTGCGTCACTAATCTTGACTCTGTAGACTTACCAAGAAAATTATTCCTTGATCTTAACCCACTAATGTAGCACGATTTTGACTATGATTTATTCAAAAAGCAAGGGAGAAATTACGGGTGAGTATAATACTGATGTTTTTTTATGTGTACATATATAGACTGTTAATAACTATAAATCGAGTAGTTTTGTACCAATTTCTATGTTGTATGTGCTTTTTTGGACATCAACTGAAATTTAGATTTTGGGACTAGATGTACTTAGTTTTAATTTTTTGATCAAATTTGATGGATTTCTTTATTTTTTTTTTATGGGATTCAATGATATTCAATTAAGGTTTCGGAGGATAATTGTTTCAATTTTAAAATAAATAAATAAAAGATTTAGTTCAATAGCTTCTTTCGTAGAGCATTCTAATATATTACTTTATAAAAATCGCTCAACTCATATTTATTATAAAAATATCATTTTTGAGAAAATGATTCAGTGGGACTTTGATAAAATATGCAATTTGGGCCCAATAAAATGTTGTATCTTTATGCAGTCTTTAAAAAAATAAAATAAAATAATAAGTCTCACTCACGTTAATAAAACATAATTCAAATCATTTAAGTTCATAATTGTTTACTACAATTTTGGCCAACGACGAGTAGACGTCAAAATGACAACAAGCCTTGAATAGAAAATACGATACCAATAATTTTATAGTGGTTCGGCCCCAATTTATTGGTACTAGCCTAATCCACTTGGAGTTGTGATATATTTAGCCTACACTTAAGATCAGATGAACTTGAGCCAACTGAGTTTCTTAAGTGTAAGTAGAAAAATACAGAGTTACTCTCTCTAGAGAATACAAGCTTTATCTCTCTAAGCTCTCAGAAAATGCCCCAAGTAACAATCCCAAAGTCTTAAAACTAGAGAGTTTTTCTCATTCTAAAAAGATCAGATCCCCCTAAATGATGCCATGAGCCATTTATTTATAGGGTCATGGATCGTACATCAGATATATCCCTTTGACCGGGTCCTTGGTTCTTCCAACAGACTTTAATTAACTAAAATATAAATAAATTCAAATTACAATAATATAGCTATTATTTCGAGATATCTGAGAGATTCCCGCGGCAGTTGCAAATGATTCGGGTTGAAGCCGTTACTGAAGCTTTTACTGAAGAGTTACTAGACGATAACTTCTGAGATTTTGATCCGTGGACTGACCAAATCCATCCCCGAAGTGACTAGTCGGCGTCGGCAAAGCACTCCTCTAGCACAACTCTGATCTAACATGACACATCTCTGGTCTAGCATGACACATTTCTGGTCTAGCAAAACACTTTACTTGTCTAGCAAAACACTTTACTGGTCGGGCAAAACACTTTGCTGGTCTAGCAAAACACTTTACTGGTCTAGCAAAACAAATGATTGGTTGGCCAAAATACTCCACTGGTCGGCCAGAACATTTTACTGGTCAGTCAAAACTCTTTATCGGTCGGACAAAAATTCTACCTGGTCGGTCAAATCACTTCCAAACCAGATAAATAATTTTCATGACCAGTAATATCACAACTCCGAAGATTAATCTCAAACATTTCCCTCCTTGGCCAATACATTTATTGACTATTAATGTGTCATTTACTGACCATACATTGCCACTTGTCACTTCTGATTGCCACGTCATCGAACTGAAATTTTGGGGATAACATTTGCCCCCCAAGTTTATTATATGATTTACTCGTATGATAAACTTTTTCTCTAGCAAAATGTTTTTGAGGTCATCCAAAAGCTTCCATCCGGTCAGTAACTTTCACTTTTGTAGTAAACCCACGATTGAACTTTTCTTTTGAATTCTGCAAATTCCATTTTTTGATCTTGTTGTAGTACCCCATGAGTAGGAAAACATGTTTGCTCCACGTTTTTGAGTAAACTTGTGCTTGCTTAACTGATTGGAAATGCTTATTTGGTCCTCGGGACCCAAATAATTTCTTAACTGCTGACCCTTGGGTGCCTTGTTTCCTGCTGCTTGGATGCCCGCCTTGCTCCTTGGGAATGCCCTCTCCGTTTGGGGCACATAACCTCCTCGGATAGCAGCCCTTGGCATGTTGGCTCCTCGGCATCAGGGCAGAGCTCCTCGGATGCACACCTCCCTTGGTGCACCTGGCTTCTAGGATGCGCGGCACAGCCGCTCCGATGCGCACCTGCCAGCTCCTCGGATGCACAGCAGCAGCTCCTCGGACGCACCTGCAATAGCTCCTCAGATGCGCGCCTAGATCCTTGGACACACACAGATCTCCTCGGACACCTGGCTCCTCGTACGCACGGCACAACAGCTCGGATGTGCTCCTGCCAGCTCCTCGGATGCCCCTCAGCTTCTCGGACACCACCCTAGCCGCTCAGACACCACGCAGCTAGCCGATCGGACGCATGAACCTAGCCGTACGGACGCACGCACCTAAGCTCCTCGGACACGCCCTGCCGCTCGAACACACGCGCAGCTGCTCCTTGGATGCACCAGCCTTTGGATGCGCACGGACCCGCTTGGGTACCTGCCTTCAGCTCCTCGGCGTGCCCCTTCAAGCCTGTAACGCCCTACTTCCTTAGAGCCATTACTAAGTGAGTTTAAAACGTGCATTTAACTCGCTAATCGAGGTGTTAAGGCAAAAGTGTGAGTAAACCATAATTAGAGTCACAAACTTTGAAAATAATTCTATTTACTGAAAATCATAAAACGTTTAACATTTGGGATCCCAAAATACTGTTTAGAAATATTTACAACTCAAAAATATAATCAGAGTTGGCTAAACGAAAAAATCTAGTTTCAGTACAAACATCTCCCAAAATACCCCTGGCTGTGGCAGCTAGGCAAGCCAAACATGTACGCGTCGCTTCACGCTCTCCGTACTCATGGTTGGTCGACTTTCCCCTTGCCCTTACCTGCACCACAGAGCACCCGTGAGCCGAAGCCCAGCAAGAAAACCCTCACAAGCAGATAACATATGCATATCAAACACTTAGCATATAAACAGGCCATCAATAGGCTATACAAATACGACCATGTTGTCCCAGGCGCTTTACCAGGCCCTGGGTTTGCGGTCTGCACCCTAAGGATATCCCAAGTATCCTTTAGGGTCTCGCCCTGGTAACTCGCACTCCGCGTGCTAAACGTTGCTCCCGGCCCCTTGCTGCACTCGGCTTTGCACTCCCGTGCTTTACGCCGTTCTCGGCCCCTTGCCATTCCCGGCCTTGCCGACCTCGGCCTGCGCCGTTCTCGGCTTTTGCCGAACATTCACACAATTGCATACATAGCTTAATAAAGCAGATACCGAACATGAATAAAATCAATCAAAGAGCTACGCCCTACAACACAATCATATAGGGCTCTGCTCTGCATACAAGCTCTGCGGGAACAGCAGTTTTCTTACCTGTGTCCCGAGCTTCCCAAGCACCGCAATCACGAGCATAGTCCTCTAACTCGAGCCTTGAAGAAATCCTAGTCACAACACATGAACCATAATCAACCATCACGTTCTAATCCATTAAATAGTTTCGAGTCATAATTCAAACCTCCAGGACCTTGGTTTCTACCAAACTGGGTAGTAGGAACCTTCCCGGGCCTTAACATTCAAGTTCCCGAGCTAAAAAAACCCTCATTTTGCCAAAATCCACATTTGGGCCGCGGCTCAGCCTCCCTTAAGTGACGCGGCGCGCCCTTAGACAGAGAAAAAATTGCCTCACATCTACCAACCTAGGGCTGCGGCGCCCAAACCTTGCGTCACGACGCCTATGAAATTTCCTCGAAGGCCACTAGCCTAAAAAACGCAAACAGGCCGCAGCGCTGAAGAACAGGGCTGCGGCGCGAGCTCGAAACCCAGAATTCCATGCAAAATTTTCGAGCTAACTCCCCTAAAAATCATTCCAAACACACCCCAAGAACAAAATTGAATCCCATAATCACCCCAATACACTTTAAGCAGCACATAAGCCCAGAAAAACCAACCAAAATCGTACTATAACTCAAGAATGATCCATCACTCAAACACACATGCAACACTCTAATATTCATCTTAAAACCAGTGTGATAAACCAAGATCAAAGCTTACCTTGAGCTGAGTTAAGTCTCTGAATTTGGTCCTTAAGCCTCAAGCTTCTAGCTCCCAAGATTTCCCAGCCCAATTCCTTATTTTGATTAGCTTCCACCACAATTTTCCTTTGATATGCCTTAGAGAAAATAAAGGGAGAGAAGAGGAAATGCTTGGGTCGGTTTCTACAAGTTTCTGAGTGTTTCCCTTTCTTTTGTTTTATTTAACTTAAGCTTTAAGGTTACCTCAAGGCTCGGGGTACCAAACCGTCCCTGAGGGCAAAATGGTAAATTTCCCACATATTCCCCTCTAAACATTCTAACCTCAAATATATCTCCAAATATTTATTTCCATAACCCGATAACCCCATAAAACATCTAATACCCAAAATACCCCTAGACTCGCCTCAAGTCAGATATTCAACCCCGTTGTGACTTTCTGACTAACGACTCCCTAGAACTGTCTCGGATTGTGCTACACAGATATATCACAAATATATCACATTTATGCCTTCAACGGGCTAAAATTACAAACATACCCCTAATATCCATACGGGGCCCACATGCATATTTAATTCAACTAAACATGCATCTCTATCACATATTCACATATTATAACCATAATTCACCCATTTCCCTCCAAGCATGCTAATCAAGGCCCCTAAGCCTTATTAGCAAATTTGGGTCGTTACAATATCCCCTCCTTAAAGAAATTTCGTCCTCGAAATTACCTGAACAACTCGGGATACCGCTCCCTCATCTCTGATTCAAGTTCCCACGTCGCCTCCTCAACCTTGCTGTTCCTCCACAACACTTTCACCAAGGCGATGGTCTTGCTCCGCAAGACTTTATCCTTCCGATCGTGAATCTGAACTGGCTTCTCCTCATAAGACAAATCTTGATCCAGCTCCAAATTCTCATAACTCAGAACATGTGTCGAATCAGACACATACTTCCGGAGCATGGACACGTGAAACACGTCATGAACCCCTGATAAGGCTAGAGGCATCGCCAATCTGTAAGCTACCTCTCCAACCTACTCCAGAATCTCAAAGGGGCCCACAAATCTAGGGCTCAGCTTGCCCCGAACACCAAACCCTTTCACACCCCTCAAAGGTGAAACCCTAAGAAACACATGGTCACCAACCTGAAATTCCATGCTCCTGCATTTCAGGTCTGAGTAACTCTTCTAGCGACTCTGGGAGGTGAGCATTCACACTCTAATCTTCTCAATCGCCTCATTGGTCCTCTGAACCATCTCAGGACCCAAATAACTTCTCTCACTCATCTCGTCCCAATGGATAGGTGATCTACACTTCCTTCCATAAAGCATCTCATACGGAGCCACTCCGATAGTCGCCTGATAACTATTGTTGTGTGAGAATTCAATCAAAGGAAGATACTTACTCCAAGATCCCCCAAAATCTAACACACAGGTCTGTAGCATGTCCTCCAATATCTGAATCATCCTCTCAGACTGTCCATCTGTCTGAGGATGATAAGCGGTACTAAACCGTAATTGCGTGCCCATGGCCCTTTGCAGACTTTCCCAAAACTTGGAGGTGAAGGTGGGGTCCCTGTCGGATACTATCGACCTCAGATGTAACGACCCAAAATCACTAATAAGGCTTAAGGGCCTTGATTAGTGTGCTAGGAGGGCAGGTTGGGATTTATGTGTGATTTTAATGAGTTAAATGCATGGTTATGATTTAAAGCATGTTATATGACTATCTGTTTATCTGAGATGCATGACTGTGTGTATTAGTATGCATGAAGGCCCGGATCGTGTTAGAAGGGCATAATTGTAATTTTGTCCATGTTACTGTTTTGATAGGTGATGATTGTTGAGACCACAGTGGTATGTGGGTGTTTCTGCGATTTGTGACTCGAGACGATCCCAGTGAGCAGGCTAGCGGAAAAGTCATGGCGGGAATTTATACCCGGCTCGGGGCGAGCCTGGGGGTATAAGCAGGAATTCAGAGAATAGATTGAGGTCTATTTTGATATCGAGGATTATAATTTGGTGATTTATCAGGTGTTGGAAAGCAACGGGAAAATATTAGAGACACTTGAGGATTAGCGGGAATTGGGTAAAATGACTAAAATGGCCCTATTTGGACAAAAGGATTTAGAGTTAATAGGAAGGGCATTTTGGTCATTTGGATTTTAAAGATAGGTTTTTATAAGGCTTTATATAGTGAGTGGGATTGTTAGAGAGTGAGAGTGCTGAAAGAAAAGAAAAGAAAGAAAAAGGAAAGAAAGAAAAGAGAGAAAACAGAGGGGGTTTTCCAAAGGATCGGTTTGTGCATTTTGCACCATTCCTCTCCATTTTTCTTGGAGCAAAGCTTAGTGGAGAGCAAGGATAGGCTGAGCATCAAGGATCTTGGATTAGACTTGAAGATTTGGCAAGAACACATCAACTTTTGAGGTAAGTTTTAGAGATTTCAGTTTTAAGGGTTTTTGATGGTTTGAGCTGTGTTTTGAGCTGAGTTGATGGGAATTTTAGGGAATTTCTGGGCAAGCTTTGATGATGAATAAGCTAAGGAGGCCTAGGGTTGAATCAAGGTCGAAATTTACATTAATGGTAAGAATTCTAAGCCTTTAACTTGTTGTTGATTGAATTTTTGAGTTTAGGGTTGATCATGGTAGATTTTGAGATTTGGGATAAATGTTCTTGGGATTTGAGGATTTGGGATGCTTGGGATGAATGGAGAGTGTTCATAAGCTTGATTTTGAGTTGGGTAAAGATTTGGGGAAGTTTGGTTTGAGATTGGTTGAAAGAAATCGCAGAAATGCGATTTTTGGGTTTTCTGGGCTGCAACTAGCGCTACAGCGCTAGTCAGTGGGCGCTGTAGCGCTAGCCCCTGTTCTGGGGGATGTGTTCTGCTTGTAGCGCTACAGCGCTCTCTTTTGAGCACTGTAGCGCTGCACTGTTCACAGAGGTGGATTTTTGGGTTTTGGTGGGGGATTTTGACCTAGGGTTCGGGGTTCGATTCCGCCACTTTGTTTTGGGGATTTAGGACTTCCCGGGGGCTCGGGATTGGTCTTGAGGCTAGGTATTCGGACTTGGGGTTCGGTGTTGACTTTGGCCTATGTTTGTGCCTAGGTGTGCGCTAAGGCTCGAGTGGGATCGTGCTCAAGGAGTCAGGTGATCTAAGCTATTGATTGGAAAGGTAAGAAAACTATAACACCCGTAGGATAGGGCATGGGCCCATAGTGTGATTGCGGGGCACGGCCCTATATTGCGTGTTGCATGATGAGATGATTTCTGGGCATGGCCCTATATTGCATGACATGTTAGGATGCAGACTTAAATGAATTATTATTCGTTCGAATGTTGTTGTGTTATACTATATGTGTGATTATAATAAAATGTACGGCAAGGGCCGAGAGCGGCGTAGGCCGGGTGCGGCAGCGGGGCCGGAAGTAACACTTAGCACATGGGATGCTATAATCAGGGCAGGGCCCGGTGGATACATGTGTTATCCTTACGGTGTGAATCGATACCCCAGGCTTCGGTAAGGCTTCTGGGGCGGCATGGCCGTGTTTGCTTAGTCTAATGGTTGACTTGTTTATCTGTGGACTATCTGATATGATTAACTGTATATTTGCATATGTTATGTTCTGCATGAGTTTTCTTGCTGGGCTTCGGCTCACGGGTGCTCCGTGTTGCAGGTAAGGGCAAAGGCTGAGTCAACCAACCATGAGTACGGAGAGCGTGAAGCGACGCGTACATGTTTGGCCTGCCCGACTGCTTTGGTTGGGGGTTTGATTGAAAATGGCTGTAATAATCTATGACTTTTATAACTGATCAATTGTAAACTTATTTTAAGATGTAAATAGTTTTCAAACCTCATTTTGGGATCCCAAATGTTAAATACTAGAAGTTTTATTGAAACAACGCATTTTTTTCTAAGATTACAGCCTTAACTTTTAATTAGTCACACTTTTGTTTCAAAACCTCGGTTAGCGAGTTCATTGCACACTGTTTTGTCTTAAAACTCACTTGGTAACGGCTCTAAGGTAGTAGGGCGTTACATCAGAGCCCCATGAAGTCGAACAATTTCCTTCACATATAAGTGGACATACTGTTCCACAGTATAAGTCGTCCTGACAGGTAAAAAGTGGGTGGACTTGGTCTACCTATCCACAATCACCCAAACCGAGTCATGCTGACCCACGGTCTTTAGCAAACCAACCACGAAGTCCATGGTGATGTCTTCCCACATCCATTCTGGAATCCCCAAGGGCTGCATCAATCTTGTTGGCCTCTGATGTTCAGCCTTGACCTGCTGACAAGTTAAGCACTTGGCCACATAATCCACCACATCCCTTTTCATGCCCGACCACCAATACAAAGCTCTCAGATCTTGGTACATCTTCGTCGTACCCGGATGCAAGGAATAGGGAGTGGTATGTGATTCATCTAAAATCTCCCATTGGGTATCAGAATCCATCTGAACACAAATCCGACACTTGTACTTCAGCAACCCCATCTCTGAAATAGAAAAGTCCTTAGCCGCTCCGACTAAGACGTTCTCTCTGTGACCTCTCAACTGGGAATCTTTCCCCTGCACCTCCTTGATCCTCTCGAGAAGTGTAGACTGAAGAGCGATGTTGGCTAACCGGCCAACCACCAACTCTATATCCGCTCTAGTCATCTCCTCAGGTAGCTTATCGGATATCTGTCTCGAATTGAACAACTGTCCCATAAGCCACTACATTAGCCTTCCCAGGATGGTATAGGATATCACAGTCATAATCCTTAACCAACTCCAGCCACCGTCTCTGGCGCATATTCAGATCCTTCTGAGTAAAGAAGTACTTGAAACTTTTATGGTCGATGTATATCTCACACTTCTCACCATATAGATAATGTCTCCAAATCTTAAGTGCGAATACCACCGCTGCCAACTCCAGATCATGTGTGGGATATCTCTGCTCATATTCTTTCGATTGTCTCGATGCATATGCTATCACCTTACCAGCTTGCATCAGCACACACCCCAAACCCTGTCTGGAAGCATCACAATAAACCACGAACTTCTCATTATCTGTCGGCAGACTCAACACTGGCGCTGTGATCAACCGCCGCTTCAACTCTTTGAAACTGTTCTCACATATGTCTGTCCAAACATACTTTGTCTTCTTCTTTGTCAATTCTGTCAACGACATAGCTATCCTGGAAAATCCTTCAACAAACCGCCGATAATATCCTGCCAATCCCAGAAAACTCCTCACTTCAGGAACATTACTCGGTCTATGCCAATCTCTCACTGCCTCAATCTTACTTGGGTCAACCAGAATCCCCTCTTTACTAACAATATGACCCAGAAATGAAACTTGCGGTAGCCAGAACTCGCACTTGTTGAACTTAGCATATAACCTATGCTCCATTAACCGTTGTAATACCAGACGCAGAAGCTGCTCATGCTCTGACTCTAACTGAGAATACACCAAAATGTCATCGATGAACACAATGACAAACTTATCCAGATAGTCCTTGAAAACCCTATTCATCATATCCATAAAAGCTGATGGGGCATTGGTTAATCCAAAGGACATAACCAGGAATTCATAGTGTCCATACCTTGTGCGAAAAGCGGTCCATGGTATGTCCTCCTCTTTGATCCTTAACTGATGGTAACCCGACTGGAGATCAATCTCTGAATACACCGTACTTCCCTGTAGCTGGTCAAACAAATCATCAATCCTAGGTAGTGGATACTTATTCTTAATGGTCAACTTGTTCAGCTCCCTGTAATCAATACATATCCTAAGAGATCCATCCTTCTTCTTGACAAAAAACACTGGAGCACCCCATGGCAAAAAACTCGGTCTGACGAACCCCAAAACTAGTAACTCCTGTAACTGAATCTTCAACTCTTTCAAATCTGCCGGAGCCATTCTATAAGGTGTCCTGGATACTAGCTCTGCCCCTGGTGCCAACTCTATGATGAACTCAATCTCCTGCTGCAACGGAAAACCTGGCAGATCTGCTGGAAATAAATCTGGAAACTCACACACCAGTCTGGTCTCTCCCGGTCCAACCGACACAACCTTGGAGGTATTCACAACATTCGCTAGGAATCCCATGCAACCTTCCTGCATCAAGTCTCTAGCCTTCAGTGCCGAAATTATAGGCATCCGCGGTCCACTAACCATCCCCACAAATACAAAGGGTACCTCCCCTTCTGGTTCAAAAGTCACCATTCTACGCTTGCAGTCAATCGTTGCCCCATACTTCAATAACCAATCCATCCCTAAAATCATATCAAAGTCATCCATCGCAAGCTCAATCAGATCAACAGACAATTCCTTACCATCTACCTCTACTGGTAAAGCCCTAATCCATCTCCTAGAGACTTCCAGCTCCCCAGTTGGCAACAAGGTCTGAAAACCCCTAGCATACAAAGAACTAGGTCTACACAGCTGATCTATCACCCTAGCAGACACAAATGAATGGGTAGCTCCTGAATCAATCAATGCAGTATACGAAGAACCAACACTTGAAATCTGACCTGTCACGACTGAGGGGCTAGCCTTCGCATCAATCTGAGTCAAAGTGAACACTCTGGCAAGAGCGAGACTTTCACCCTGCTTCGACTCCTCCTTCCTGACTTGTGGGCAATCCTTCTTTAAGTGATTGGCACTCCCACAGACAAAGCAGGACCTGATCCTGCCCTCACCCTGGTGTCGTCGTCTGCACCAAGGACACACTGGAAAGCTCCTCCAGTTGTCCCCTCCGCCCAGACGGCCGCTAAAAGCACCCCGTGCCCTTCTATCCAAACTGGGCGGAATAAAGGAGTCTGGGGCTTTCCTCTTCTGCTCATTGGGGCCACTACCCCGACTGGATCCAATAAAAGGTGGCACTGTCCTCCTAGCATCGTGCCTAACAACGCTCTCTCTCTAAATCTGATCCTCGACCCCCTCAGCTGTAAGGGCCTTGTCCACAACCTGAGCATAGGTAGTAGTCTCTGGATCCAAAGTGATCTTCACATCATTGGCGATCATAACGTTCAATCCCCGTACAAACCTATCTCTTCTTGCCGCATCTGTCGGCACTAAATCTGGCGCAAACTTCGCCAACCGATCAAACCTCAAAGCATACTCAGTCACGGTCAAACAATTCTTAGTCAGGTTAATGAACTCGTCAACCTTTGCGGCTCGGACTGCCACACTATAATATTTCTCGTTGAAGATGTTCTTGAATTCTTCCCAGGTCATGACTGCCACATTCCTTCTCTGAACCACTACATCCCACCAGATGCGGGCATCCTCTCTAAACATGTAACTGGCATAGGCAACTCACTCGTTCCCCTCAACCCTCATGAAATCTAGGATAGAGGAAACCATATTCATCCACTACTCTGCCCGCAGTGGGTCTGGTCCACCCTCGAAGGTGGGAGGATGCTGCTTCTTGAACCTTTCATACAAAGGTTCCCACCTGTTCTCCATCACAGGCTGAATCGGTATTGGCGCCACAACCTGCTGAACTGGCAACCCAGTGACTTGTGGAGGGGCATGCTATCTCAACCTTATTTGAGTTTCTAATTATTAATTAATTAAAATAAAAATGCATGAAAAAAATCAAATCCCATTTTTCAGTGAAAGTGCTACACACATAGGGCTTCTTGGACTACCCTATGCGTGTACCACTACTGATGGTGATCAGTTATTGGTTTTTTATTTTATTTAATTAATTAATAAAAAAAATTGAAAAGGGTTTTAAAATTGAATATAAGACTTTGTCTTTAATTATTATTATTATTATTGTTGACCGCGTTTTTGGCTAACGACGTAAGAACGTCAAAAACGATAAAACCTTCAAGAGAAAATAAATGACACAGACGATTTTATAGTGTTTCAGCCCCAATGTGATGGTAATAGCCTAATCCACTTAGAGTTATGATTATATATCTACACTCAAGATCAGATGAACCTGAGTCAACTGAGTTTCTTCAGTGTAGATTACAAGAATACAAGAATTCTCTCCAATACAAGTACTTTCTCTCTCTAGAAAATTCAGATCAAAAGTTCGGAATTCCAAAGTCCCTTTCTGATGCCATAAGCCTTGTATTTATAGGCTTAGGATCGCATAGATGATATCCCCCATAATCGGGATATTTTATTATTCACATTTTATTTAAATTACAACAATATTCAAAATGTAACAATACATAATATTCGGGGGATAAGTTGAGAGATTCCCGTGTATGCCAAGACCGATTCTTGTTGAAGCCGTTTCTGGGAATCTTGACTTAGTCCCACTCTATCTAGTTGATCCATATCACCTTCAGTCTGGTCAGCCACACCTTTACTGGGCAGTCATGCACTTGACTGGGCAGTCATGCACTTGACTGGGTAGTCATGCACTTGACTGGGCAGACATGCACTTAGCTGGGCAGACATGTACTTAGCTGGTCGAACATGGTCATGAACGATTGGCCAAGTTCATGCCTGGGCAGGCAAGGTCATACCTGGGCAGACAAGGTCATTCCTGGGCAGGCAAGGTCATGCCTGGGCAGACAAGGTCATGCCTGGGCAGACAAGGTCATTCCTGGGCAGACAAGGTCATGCCTGGGCAGACAAGGTCATGCATGGGCAGACAATCATATGACTGGTCGGACAAGGTCATGCCTGGTCGGTCATGACACTTGACTGGCCAGTCAAAACTCTTCATTGGTCTACCGGGTCACTCCTAAGCCAGATCACTTTATCACAACTCTGAGGAGCCAATATATTTATTGACTATTAATGTGTCGTTTACGGACCATGCACTGCCACTTGTCACCTCTATCGCCACGTCATCGATCTCCAATTTTTGGGGATAACATTTTCCCCCCAAGTTTATACGATTTTCTTGTATGATAAACTTTTCTTCTAGCAAAATGCTCTTGAGGTCATTCAAAAGCTTCTATCCGGTCGATAACTTTCTCGCAAACCCACGACTGAACTTGTCTTTTGATTTCTTCAAATTCTATTTTTTGATCTTGTTGGAGTATGTGTTTTGGATGAGAAATGGTGTTTGTGCTAGATGGAATTTTGGGCTTTGTTTTTTCGGAATGGGTTTATGTTTGTGGTATGGGTTTAGGGCTACTCGGATGCTTAGATTGCCTTGGAATTTATGCCCATCCGATCGGTACTATCTACTGCCCCTCAGACCAACCCCAACTCCTCAGCCACGCACTAACTGGCTCCTCCGACGCACGGCGACAGCCTCGACTAGGCACGGTCCGCTCGGACATGGGCCTAGCTGCTCGGATGCCAGCCTTCGGACGCGTGCGCGGATGCAGTCCAGCTGCTCGGACTCCGCTCGGATGCAGTACCCAGCTGCTCGGACGCACGGATTGCTGCTCCTCGGACGTATGCACCATCTCCCAGCCAGCATCGTACGGATTGCACCCTTCATGCTGTTCGGACATGCTGTCCATCCGATCGGACACAACATCAAATATGCCAACTCCTTGGATGCATACCTTGGCTCGGACGCTTCGGCACAGGATCCTCGGATGCGCACCTGACTCCGCTCGGACACCAAGGGCAACTGCTTGGATGCCGCGCCTTAGGTACCAAATTCCTGGGCCTAGTTCCTCGGACACTACTCACACTAGGCACCAAATTTTTGCCTTCACACATGTTTTTTCTAAGGAATAAAAAATATTTTTACTACTCAATAAAATAATTTCTGAGTAGTAACAAATATTTTTTCTTTACATTTATCGACTTATGTTTGTTTGATTCACTCCAGGGACTCTTCGATGTTATTTATTCTAAACAACAGAGTTTCTTACTCGATCTGTGATACATGCTTAGCCGACCAGGGAAGTTGTATCTACTCTTCAGACCAGGAAAACTTTGCACCTGATTAGCTAAACCTTGTACCCGACTAGTAGTTTTCTCTTTATTCTTGTGAAGCTGAGCTTATACTTTACTTTTCTTTGTTAACTTAAAACATTCTAAGTCTTTTTTAGACTTAAAAAGTTATAAGTTTTTTGTGAATAGTAAAGTCACTCTGATGTATGCCTTATATTTTCGCATGAGTACTTAGTTTTCTAACTTAGAAATTCTAGACATTTCATAAGTCCATACTAAGTATACTTTCTCACACTCTTATTGCTCTAACATTTTATGAGCATAATGTTTATTGTCACACGAATATCTGTTCCTAACTTGAAATTTTAAAAAATTCCAAGTTACTTAAGCTTTGTCAAACAAGTTAGCTTAATGGCCTTTTTGGACTTCGAAAATTTACAAATCAGCCTAAAAACAGATATATTAACTCGTGCTCTTATTGCCTGTGTTAAATTATATACCAGTATACCCCATGTGCCCCCCAGGTGATCGAGGGTTGAAAGATCCTTAGTTACTTGCTACTTGACCGAATCTGTTCGAGCAGTTAATTACTTGTGAAACACATAGAATATATTGAAAATATTTGAGCAGTTGAACACTGCTTGAACGTATCGACCAGTTGAACACTGTCCAATTTTACTGACCTGTTGAACACTGCTCGGATAACTAACACACATGCATATTTTGTAGCAAGAATCGACCACGCTGCGCACAGTCTCTTTTATTACTCGTAAATTAAAATGGACAAAACATGTCTAATAACGAGTCTTAAACAACCAAAATTGTTCAAAAACAAAATGACTGGTTAGCAAATAACCAGCTCATAAACCAAACTTAAATAACAAGTATAACAACTCAAAATCAAGCTACCACTCTGAAAGCGGTATTTAAAAAAAAATATATCCTCTGATGCTCGCCACTCCAGTGGTCTCTGATCCTAGCACTCCCGCTCAGCATACTTCTATTTTGCTTCGTTGCTTTACTCAGCCAAGTGTGGACCTCCACATATAGTGTCTAAGGTAAAGTCCACAGGTCCGGGCTGCAAGGGTGGAGATCTTTGCTGCTTGAAACCAGGATTGCTGCTGCCTCCTTCTCCTTGGGGTGTCTCTGCCCGGTACTTCCTCAACTTGCCCGACCGGAGAAGAAATTCTATCTCGTCCTTGAGGTGATTGCATTCATTCGTGTCATGACCATAATCTCCATGGAAACGACAAAACTTATTCATATCTCTCTTCCTCATCTCTTTCCTGATGGGGGGAGGCTTCTTGTAGGGAACCTCTTCATGACTAGCACGATATATCTCTGCTCGGCTGGTCGAGAGAGTGGTGTAGTTAGTGAATTGAGGCTCATACTTGGTTGGCTTTTCATTTGAATTCAACTTTGCTTTCTTTTCCTCATGGTGGTCAGACCTGTTATTTCCACGTTTCCTTCCACCAGAGTCACTTGATTCGCCCGGATTGTTTATGCCATTCTCTTCTTTCTCTATTGCATCATCCAATTTCATATACTTATCTGCCCGGTCAAGAAATTGCTGAAGTGTTGAAATTGGATTTCTATGTATACTGTCCCACAAAGAGCTCCAATAAGTTATTCCAGCAGATATGGCAACCATCTTCCCCTCGTCTCCTACAGCAGTTGCTCTATTGGCTTCTCTCATGAATCTCTGTATATAGTTCTTTAGAGACTCATCTTTTCCTTGTTTGATATCTGCCAAGTGGTTAGCATAAACTGGTGGAGTCCGGGCAGTGTTGAATTGTCTACAAAACTCCTTCTTGAATGCTTCCCAAGAGGTAATGGAGTTTGGCTTAAACTTCCAATACCATTCCTGGGTAGTATCTGACAATGTAGTTGGGAAAACTCTACACCGATAATCGTCACTTACTCCTAGCAATTCCATCTGGTCCTCGAACTTCCCAATATGTCTGATGGGATCTGCCTTTTCCGTATATACTGGCAGAACCAGTGCTTTATATTTTGCCGGAGGCTGGGCTGCTCTAATCCAGGCACAAAATGGGCTGCCACTCCGGTGGTCTATCGCGTCTATCTCGGAAGGTCATTTTGACAAACCTTGCACTACAGCTGTTAGCATGTCAAACTGGGCTTGGATGGCTGGTGCAACTGATGAGGTTCCAAGGTCTTGACCGCCTGGTCGGGCATTACCATCTGGCGCGCCATTGTCAAGTATTTCTACTTGACCGGCAGGGCGGTCCAGATTTTTCCCTTCGACTGGGACGGTCCTCCTCTTGTCGGTGATAACATCCCTTAGATCATTCTGGGAAGCCTGCTCTCCTACTCGATCGACCACCGTACTCTTCGATTTCCCAGAGGGCTTACTACGCGGGACTTGCTCTCTCCCACTACGCTGCTGGCTGGGGTGCAGTGGAGGCTTTTCGGTACATCCCGGGCAGTCTTTTCCTCCTTGTTTGTCATGGCCCTCATTTTCCTTTTACTGGTCGGTGCGATGACTATCAGCCTCATCACGACCATGCCCATCTTTGAACTGTGAAGTCCTCTTATCTCGAGGAGCTTTATTTTGCTCCTGCCCAGGTGGAGTCTTCTTACTACCCGATCGGTGACTTTCTTAAAAAGATGATACCTTATTTGAATTTCTAATTATTAATTAATTAAAATAAAAATGCATGAAAAAAATCAAATCCCATTTTTCAGTGAAAGTGCTACACACATAAGACTACCCTATGCGTGTACCACTACTGATGGTGATCAGTTATTGGTTTTTTATTTTATTTAATTAATTAATAAAACATTTTGAAAAGGGTTTTAAAATTGAATATAAGACTTTGTCTTTAATTATTATTATTATTATTGTTGACCGCGTTTTTGGCTAACGACGTAAGAACGTCAAAAACGATAAAACCTTCAAGAGAAAATAAATGACACAGACGATTTTATAGTGGTTCAGCCCCAATGTGATGGTAATAGCCTAATCCACTTAGAGTTATGATTATATATCTACACTCAAGATCAGATGAACCTGAGTCAACTGAGTTTCTTCGGTGTAGATTACAAGAATACAAGAATTCTCTCCAATACAAGTACTTTCTCTCTCTAGAAAATTCAGATCAAAAGTTCGGAATTCCAAAGTCCCTTTCTAATGCCATAAGCCTTGTATTTATAGGCTTAGGATCGCACAGATGATATCCCCCATAATCGGGATATTTTATTATTCACATTTTATTTAAATTACAACAATATTCAAAATGTAACAATACATAATATTCGGGGGATAAGTTGAGAGATTCCCGTGTATGCCAAGACCGATTCTTGTTGAAGCCGTTTATGGAAATCTTGACTTAGTCCTGCTCTATCTAGTTGATCCATATCACCTTCAATCTGGTCGGCGACACCATTACTGGGCAGACATGCACTTAGCTGGGCAGACATGCACTTAGCTGGTCGGACATGGTCATGACCGACCGATTGGCCAAGTTCATGCCTGGTCAGACAAAGTCATGTCTGGACAGGCAAGGTCATGCCTGGGCAGACAAGGTCATTCCTGGGCAGGCAAGGTCATGCCTGGGCAGACAAGGTCATTCCTGGGCAGACAAGGTCATGCTTGGGCAGACAATCATATGACTGGTCGGACAAGGTCATGCCTGGTCGGTCATGACACTTGACTGGCCAGCCAAAACTCTTCATTGGTCTACCAGGTCACTCCTAAGTCAGATCACTTTATCACAACTCTGAGGAGCCAATATATTTATTGACTATTAATGTGTCGTTTACGAACCATGCACTACCACTTGTCACCTCTATCGCCACGTCATCGATCTCCAACTTTTGGGGATAATAATTATTATTAATATTATTGTTATTATTATTAAAGATGATCAATTTTTTTACTATTATTATGATAATAATGTCTATATATATATTTTATATGATAGATTTAGAAAAACACAATCTTTTACACAGAAGAGAAAAACTGATCATTTTTCCACACAAAAGATAAACTTCTCTCTCTAGCCTATAATCAAGAGTCTCATGTGTTGAGAATACTTTTGATACACAAATATTGATTCTTGTTCTCTATGTGCCCACACACATCTTGAGGTGTAGAGAACATCTTGGAAGATCTAGGTGTGAGTACTCTAGCGAGGATAGGAAGATCAAAATATATACGAATTCCCGCACAATAATATGCTCGTAATAACCGTTTAGCTCGCTAACAGGAGAGTCTAGAGAATTCTGATTGACAATGGGAGCTCAATGTATGTGCTATTCAGCTCCACATTGGAAAAGATGGGACTTTCAATCATAGACCTAAAAGCCTGCTCAACAACCCTGTATGGGATCTCAGAAGAAGGACTGGCAGCAATAGGAATGATTTAGCTCGTTGTAACAATTGGTGACGAAACTCAAGCTACTGCAAAGATTCTTATGTTTATAGTAATTGATTGTTCGTCTACTAATAACGCCATCCTAGTGCGCCTTCCTTAATAGTTTTTTAGGCCGTCACCTCAGTTCGTCACCTTGCCATGAAATTCTCCTCATCAACTAGAATATGTACGGTTAAGGCAGATCAACTTGCTGCTTGAGAATGCTATAGCATTTCTATAAAAGGAAGAGCACAACTCGAGCATCAGGCCATGGTGATAATAGAGGAATCTGTGGAACCTCAGGCCATGGTGATTGTTGAGGAGGTAGAAGAACCTTAAGTGATGGAGGTTGAGGTCGCCAATCTGGAAGAAATTGACCCACGTATTGGTGAGGATAGGTCAGAGCTCCAAGCTCTAGAGGAACCAGAGGAAGTAATTCTTGATCATGAAACAACTTCCAGGGTTGTAAAGATTGGGAAAAACCTTAGTACCGAACAGCAGAAGAACCTAATTGAGTTTTTGAGAAATAACCTCGATGTCTAGCGTGATTATGCATACATTGGATTTGGACAAGAATATACCAGCCAAGCAACAAAAAATAAGGTCATTGGGAAAAGAAAGAGGAGAAGCTCTAGAGGAAGAAGTAGCTCGTCTCTTGAAATGTGGGTTCATTAGGGAGGAAATATATCTGACCTAGATATTCAACCCCGTGCTGGTTCCAAAACCTAACAAAAAGTGGAGAACTTGCATTAACTTCTTCGATCTCAACAAGGCCTGCCCAAAGGATTCTTTTCCTTTGCCTAGAATTGATCAGCTGGCATATGCCACGGTTGGTCATGAGATCATGTCCTTCATGGACATGTATTCTTGATATAACCAAATCACGATGAACCCTACGGACTAAGAGCATATTAGTTTCATGACCGAGCACAATGTATACTACTAATATGTCATGTCATTCAGGCTGAAGAATGTCGGGGCTACATATCAGAGACTGGTGAAAAAAATGTTCATTAACCAGATCAAGAGAAACATATTGTTGATAAACATGTTTATGAATGGATTTGACGTTTAGAATTAAACTGAAAACCCATTAATTTGTTTGGATTTCAGAATTGGGGAAAATGGGTTTTAGAACCCTAGAATTTCAATTCTTGATTAGAACTTGAAATTCAATGTTTATATGATGCCTAGATTATGTATATTAATCTGCATACTTGTTTTTGAGTCAATATTGTACCTATAATTGATTGGAAACAGGTTTGGGATTGGACAAGTTGGAAAATTGCAAAACTGGGCTCACTGACATGAGTCAGTCAACTGGCCTATGCAAACCGATTGATCGGCCTACTGTATGTTGACAGGCTACTTTTTATTAGATATTCGGTCAACCGACCTTAAGCAACCGGTCGACTAGCCTGTGCTGTCAGCCTAGGTTCGGAATTGATTATGATAGCTTTTTATGGGTAACCTTAGGGGATCTTAGGCTAAGGTTCCTAAGATATAATTGGACATGTTTAAGGTTTAATTGGAGCTTGGTGAAATTTATGAAAAATTTACTATAGGTTTTTGTTTATGGGAAAACTAAACCTATGTAAAATTGATTGTGACTTAAGGCTATTTAAGGACACTTGAAGGAGATCGCACTTGGGAAGTATCAACAAAATTGATGGAATTCAAGTAAGAAGAGTGGACACCTGTATGCAGAGGGTATGCTCGATATATATTCTTGTATATGAACAATGCTATGTTCTGTTATGATGTGATTCATGAGTCTGTCGCAAAGGTAGTGGGTCTTTGCAAGAGTGGTGTTGTTACATTATGATGCTATGCATACATTGTATTATTATACATTAGAAATATGCACTATGATTATGATGATATGCACTATGGTTATAATGATATGGACTATGATGATGAGGATATGCATTATGAATTTAGTGGTTTCATATGCATATGAACTTGTTATGTTTTGGGCTTGAGGGATGTGTCTGACATATCTCTTCTTGTTGGGCCTTGGCTCATGGGTACTCTATATGCAGGTAAAGGTAAAGGAAAACAATGAGTTAAAGAGTTGTGGTGGTGTGTGTACATGTTAGGGACGATATGACTATGGTTCAGTCCACTGGATGTGTTATGTTTTGGTTAATCAAGTATTTTGTTGTAAATAACTTATGAGATTCTGGAGTGTCCATTTTCTTTTGAACAATACTCTTTTGAATAGTATTTTATTGTCTTTTAAATAAAATGAAGGTACCATTTTGGTCTTTTGGTTTAAACTAAGTATTTTATGATTGTCTGGAGGTTTTACCTGCTAGTTTGAGTGGTGAGTGAGTTTGGCTAGTCTGTAGAGAGTGCCTATGTGGTTAAGGAACAAGTTTCAACGATGGAAGTTCTCTTTAAAGTTTTGTTGGGTGAGAAAACAAGAATATTTTCGAATGATTTATGATTATGACAATATTGGAATTTTGTCGAACGTATGAGTCACATTATGGATTGATGGATTGAGTATTGGTTCAGTTTTGATTTTATTTATTGAATTACCACTTGGACAGAAAGGATGGTACTAAGACAATGTTTTTATCCCAGGAATATTGTGGAATGATGCTTCCTAGGAGATCAATAAGAACTAATGGTGGGTTTGATGCTCCTAATGAAGTCGTGCAACCTTCTGCGATTGGGAGAAATGTCAAATGAGGTGGTCGCGAAGGAAATGTTAGACGGGGTGGTCGCTTGGGAAGTGCCCCTCGACCTGCTCCTCAAGCATGGGAAACTAGGTTTGCTAAAATGGAGGCAACCATTAGACGACAGGAAGAGGAACTGGGACAACTAAGACAACAACAAGTTATACTAGTGCCAACAGTATAGAATGTTCATCTGCCGCCCGAACCATTGACAGTTCACCCTGAGGAGGTAGACTGACTGGAACCACTGTATGAAAGGTTCTGGAAATAACATCCTCCCGAATTTTATGGGAGCACAGACCCTATTGTTGCCGAAGATTGGATGAGTAAAATTAGGTCGATTCAGAATTTCATGAGAGTAACAAGGAATGAAAGAGTGGCGTGTGCTACCCATATGTTTAGAACAGATTCCAGAATATGGTGGGAAGTGATTAAGCAGACTAGAGAGGTTAACTTAATGACCTGGAAAGACTTTTGTGAGGTCTTCAACAATAAGTTTTGCAATGAAGAAGAACGAGCAACAAAGATGGATGAGTTTATGGTGTTGACACAAGGCAACATGACAGTTGGGAAATATGCCCAAAATTTTTACAGGTTGGCCAAATTTGCTGCAGATCTAGTTTCGACAGATAGGGTCAGAAAAGATCAATTTGTTCGAGGATTAAAACCAATGGTAGCACAAGATGTAGAGATAGTCTATGTTGGGGGAATTCATTACCGATGCTTAAGCTCTTAACCGAGCACTTGCTGCACAAAGGATGGAAGATAGAATCCGGAAAGATAATGCTTCCAGAAGATATGAAAAAAGGGATACTTCCAAAAATAGTCAAGATCAGAAGAGGAAGAACAATGAGATTACGGGGCCAGCAGGACCAGATAAAAAGGCCAGAATGTCGAGCCAAGTCTTGCTATCAGTCGATCGAAGCAAGACACATTAAGTGAAACTGCCCACAACTGAAGCAGGTTGCAACAAGTAATGAAGCAAAGAAGAATGACAGTCTAGCTCTTACACGCGTCTTTACCTTGACACAAGCACGGGCAAATGCGAGCACTTCAGTGATCACAGGTTAAATCTCAATCACTGGAATTAATTGCAATGTCTTAATAGATTCTAGTGCCACTCATTCTTATTTTTCGGGTAGAATTAGAATAGTAAACAAGTTTAATAGACAATGTGAATTATATGCAGTAGGATTTGGGACCATGTTACCAATCGGGGAGGTGGTAATCTCTAGGAGGTGGCTCAGAGCCTTGCCTTTGTGGGAAGATGTTAAGGAGTTATTCATGTACTTTATAGAACTTAAGTTGATTTATTTTGACGTTATCCTAGGTATGGATTGGCCTGGAAAATATGGTGCTACCATTGATTGTAAGAATAAAGTGGTAAGATTTACACGTAACGAACTAGAGTCGTTTGTGTTCATGGGGGTTGTGAGTGGAATAAGAATACTAATTGTGATAGCACTTAAGGCAAGGAAAATGTTACACAATGGATGCATGGGATTCTTGACTAATGTGATTGACACCAGTAAGACAGCAATGCAAGGCATAACAGGAACAAGAAGACTTTGAGAATTCTTGAATGTATATCCTGAAGACTTATCAGGTTTACCACCTCATAGAGAGATTGAGTTCACTATTGATTTGGCACCTGAAACAACGCCGATCTTAAGAGCACTATACTGAATGGCACCAAATGAATTGAAGACTCAACTGGAGGAATTTTTGGACATTGGGTTCATAAGACCAAGCTATTCTCCATGGGGAGCACCGGTTCTATTTGTGAAAAAGGGGGATGGATCGATGAGAATGTGTATAGATTACAGAGAACTTAACAAGATGACGATCAAGAACAAGTATCCTATACCTCGGATTGATGACTTGTTTGATTAGCTTCAAGGAAAAAGGGTGTTCTCAAAGATAGATCTACGTTCGGGGTATCACTAGTTGAGAATTAGAGAGGATGACATACCAAAGACGGTTTTCCATATTAGGTACAAGGACTATGAATTCTTGGTAATGTCATTTGGTTTGACTAATTCTTATGTCGCATTTATGGACTTAATGAACCGAGTGTTTAAGGATTTTATGGATAAGTTTGTCATAGTATTCATTGACAATATTCTTATATACTCGAGTTCGGAGGAGGAACATGAGGAACACTTACGATTAACTCTTCAACGGTTAAGAGAACACAAGATATATGCTAAATACAATAAATGTGAGTTTTGGCTACCCCAGGTGACATTTTTGGGTCATATAGTGAGCAAGGATGGAGTTATGGTAGATCCAATCAAGAAAGAGGCAGTCAAGAATTGGGCGAGACTGGAGAATACATCAGAAGTAAGAAGCTTTCTTGGGTTAGTTGGGTACTATTGGCGGTTTGTGGAAGGTTTTTCCAAAATTGCGATGTCATTGACTGAATTGACAAAGAAGAATATGAAGTTTTGGTGGACAGATAAGTGTGAGACTAGTTTCCAGGAGTTGAAAGAGAAACTTATTTCGACACCAGTGTTAAGTCTTCCTTCAGATAAGGAAAAATTTGTAGTATATTTTGATGCATCAAAAATGGGATTAGAGTGCGTCCTAATGCAAGTGGGGCCATATAATAGCATATGCATCTCAATAGTTAAAGGATTATGAAAAACATTATCCCACTCATGACTTGGAGTTAGAAGTGATAGTGTTTGCCTTGAAGATTTGGAGGCACTACCTTTATGGAGAAAAATGTGAGATCTATACGAATCATAAGAGTCTCAAGTATTTCTTCACGCAGTAAGATCTGAATATGAGAAAGAGGCATTGGTTAGAGTTGGTAAAAGACTACAACTGCGATATCTTGTATCATCCTGGAAAGGCAAATGTAGTAAGTGGATGCCTTGAGTCGTCGAGGTCTTGGACAAGTGTCTAAATTGGGACAAGTTACATCCACATTCATGGAGGAAATAAAGAGGGCTGGTATAGAATTGATAATGGGCAGATTGGCCAATATAACCTTGTAGTCTACACTTTTGGAAAGAATTATAGAACAACAGGATAATGATCCATAGTTGTTGAAATACAAAGAAGAGGTTCAGAATGGGAACAATGATCGGTTTTTGATTTCTAAGAGTGGTATGATGAAATACTAGAATAGGGTTTGTGTGCCTGGTAATGAAGAGCTAAAGAAATAGATTCTTGAAGCTCGCACCACACCTTGCTCACTACACCCAGGTATGAACAAAATGTATCAGGACCTAAAACATTATATTGGTGGCCTAGAATAAAAAGGGATGTGGTGAATTATGTGGCTAGATGTCTAACTTGTCAGCAAGTGAAGACAAAACATTAACGACCAGCTAGGTTGTTACAACCATTGTCTATTCTGGAATGGAAATGGGAGGATATAGCAATGGAATTTGTGGTGGCCGAAGACCACGAAACAACATGACTTGATTTGGGTGATTGTGGATAGATACACCAAGTCAACACATTTTCTATCAGTTAAAATATTGTATACAACAGATCCGGTATGCCTAATTATATGTACAAGAGATAGTTAGACTTCATGGGGCACCGAAGTCCATAGTGTCAGACAGAGACCCAACCTTCATCTCGAAGTTTTGGGGAAGTCTACAGAAAGCTATGGGTACTAAATAGAAATTGACTACTACATTTCATCCACAGACAAAAGGACAAATTGAAAGAGCGATTCAAATTTTAGAAGATATACTGAGAGTATGTGTTTTGGATTTTAGTGGATCATGGAGTAAATATCACCCATTGATAGAGTTCTCTTACAACAACAGTTATCAGGCGACCATAGGAGTAGCACCATATGAGATGTTGTACGGTCGCAAGTGTAGATCGCCAATACACTGGGATGAAATGGGAGAAAATAAGTTTCTCGACCCAGAATCATTTCAGGAAGAAATGAAGTTATTGCTCAAATTAGAGCACGGATGATTGCATCCCAAGATCGACAAAAAAGCTATGTAGATCCCAAGAGAAGGGATATAGAATTTTTAGTTGGTGATTACGTCTTCCTCAAAGAATCACCAATGAAAGGATTTAAGAGGTTTGGAAAGAAAGGGAAGTTAAGTCCCAAATTTGTAGGTCCATTTGAGATTTTGGGCAGGATAGGACATGCGGCTTATCGATTAGCATTGCTACCAGCACTATCAGGAGTACACAATTTTCTTCACGTATCTATATTGAGAAAATACATGTCAGACTCGTCTCATGTGCTTAGTTATGAGACCTTGAGTTTACAAGAAGATATGTCATATGAGGGAAAGTCAGTATATATATTGGATAAGAAAGACAAATTGTTGAAAAATAAGACAATTCCATTGGTTAAGGTTTTGAGGAAGAACAATGCAGTGGAAGAAGTGACTTGGGAGTTAGAGTCAAACGTGAGAGATAACTATCCTAGATAGTTCAAGTATTTTCGGGGACGAAAGTCTTTTAAGAGGGGGATAGTTTTAATATCGGCTTTATGAAGGAAAGGTTATTTTGGTAACTTGGACCAACCAAGGGTATGATGGTCATTATGTGAACTATGTGATTTCATATATGTATGTGTATAGGATTTATATGTGATTAAGACTCGACCTTTGTGAGAATGGGCATATTTGTAAATTGACACACTGAGGGTATATTTATGTGATTAATATGTTTAATGCAATTTATTGAATTTCGACAATAGTTGATCCTTTCAAGCGGTATAGCAGAATGTCACAAAGGGGAAATATTTGGCTTGGGTCGAGTATGAATTATTATTTTGAGGTAATTAGTAATAGTAGTATGATTACCAAATTACCCTTGGGGATCGTTAGGTAGGTAAATAGATGGGAGGGCTGTTTTAGTCATTTGGTGGCAATGATAGAAAAGATGATAATAGCTTTTTGTTTGTCATTTCCTCTTCTTCACCAAGAATATTCTCTCTAAAATCTCCCAACCAAGCTCTTGATTCTTCCATTTTCTAAGAGAAATTCAAGGTTCTTAGAGGAATAGAGAGTGCTGATTACATCACCATCAACTAGGATTCGAATTTTAGAGAAAGGTAAGATAATTCTCCTTTGTGTTCTTGATGAAAATTTGGAGGTTTTACTTAATTTTCGTAAATTGATGATCCTAGGTTGTTTAGATAAATGTATTGATGATAGAAACATTTTTATAAATGGATTTGAGGTTTAGATTTAAACTAAAGGCCAATAATTTGTTTGGATTTCAGAATTGGGGACAATGGGATTTTGAACCCTAGAATTTCAATTCTTGATTAGAACTTGAAATTTGATGTTTATATGGTGCCTAGATGATTTATATTAAGTTTTATGCTTGTTTTGGAATCATTATTGTACCTTGAATTTGTTGGAAACAGGTTTGGGGTCGGCTTGGACAAGTTGGAAAATTTGGAAAAACGTAGAACTGGGCTCTTTGACATGAGTTGATCGACCGGCCTATGCAAATTGTTCGATCGGCCTACTATATGTTGGCAGGTTATATTTTATTAGGCAGACAATCGACCGGCCTTGAGCAACCGGTCAACCACCCTGTGCTGTCAGCCTTGGTTCAGATCTGATTTTGATGGATTTTGGTGGGTAACCTTAAGAGATCTTAGGATATGGTTCCTAAGACATAATTGGACATGTTTAAGGTTTAATTTGAGCCTAGTTAGGTTTATGAAAAATTTACAGTAGGTTTTGGTTTATGGGAAAACTAAACCTATGTTATATTGATTGTGACTTAGGGCTATTCAAGGACGCTTGAAGGAGATCGCACATGGGTTGGTATCAACTAAATTGCTGAAATTTAGGTAAGAAGAGTGGACACCTGTATGCATAGGGTATGCTTGATATATATTCTTATATATGAACCATGTTATATTTTGTTATGATGTGATGCATTCTAGGATATGTATGGGTAATGACATGATTTGATTTTGTCTTGATACACGTTTGGATAAATATATGTATGGATTGTTATGAGCATGATTTTGATTATGTCTTGACATATATGATGATATGTATGTTCTGACAATTATGAACATGCTTGTGAATGCATGTTGATTAACTTAGGTGTATGAACTCAAGGGCCTGTTGCAAGGGCAGTATTGTTGCATTATGATGCTATGCATACGTTGTATTGTTATACATTAGAAATATGCACTATTAGTTTGTTGGTTTTCATGTGCTTATGCATTTGTTATGTTTTGGGCTTGAGGGTTGTGTTCGACATAGCTCTTATTGTTTGGCCTTGGCTCACAGGTACTCTGTATGCAGGTAAAGGTAAAGGCAAACAATGAGTTGGAGAGTTGTGGTTGTGTGTGTACATGTTATGGACGATACGACTATGGGTCGAGCCGCTGGATGTGTTATGTTTTGGTTAATCAAGTATTTTGTTATAAATAACTTATGAGATTCTGGAGTTTCCATTTTCTTTTGAACAATACTCTTTTCAATAGTACTTTATTGTCTTTTTAATCAAATGAAGGTACCATTTTGGTCTTTTGGTTTAATCTATGTATTTTTATGTCACATAAGTAACTCCTCGGCATGTTGAGGCATTACAATTTTGTAGTGGGAAGGTTTCAGCAATTTTCGTTCACTTTTCCTTTTTGTTTTTAGTCACGTTTTTGTTGATTTGTTTTAAATGGGTAGTTTTTGGTAGTTATTTTTATTTTTTCACTTTGGGTTTTGTTGTTTGTATTTTACTTTTGCAGTGCATTTTAAGTTTAATCAACTCTGATGGAATAGTCGGAGTCAGTTCCTAGTGAAGTTGTTGAAGTTGGTTGTGCATCTGCTTCTGAAGTTGGTAGTAGTAGTAGTAGTCGTGGTGGTGGTAGTAGTAGTGTGGTAGTAGTAGTAGTAGTTATTAAAGTCGGGACTTAGTTGAACACTCGTAGCAACACTTACAGATTTTATAAGTTTAACCTATAGTTTAATAATATTAATTATAACATAAGGTTTGATTAATATAGCTGATTATAAAGATGTTGTTTATTATACTATAAGGTTTAGATAGAATTAATAAGATCATGACACTTGTCGTGTGTAGGTTTATTTAAGGATTTAATTATAGTTTAGATAAAAGAAAGTTCAAGAAAGCTATAGAATCTTCCAAGACCATTAAGAGCATGACATTTGTCACAATCTTGTTTATTTGAGGATTTAAGCATTTTAAGTGGATGATTCAAAAATAGAAGTTTCTAGAAGCCCTAGACCCTTCCAAAACTTGCTGGAATCTTTTATTACTCAGTCAAACCTGATTAATCAATTCAATTATGCTGAAAATGTGCAATTACGTGTTTAATATATTCATGTATGCCGATATATCGCAGCCTAGGAGCCGATGTATTGCCACACAGGGAATACGAAAAACACGTTAACTTCGTACGAACGAAGCGATGAGCACTCGAGTCATAATCCCATGCGATATATCTCCTATGATGGGCGATATATCGGCCCTAGGGCTATATTTTCAAACGTTTTTTAAACCGAACTTAATTCATTCCTTAACCTCTTGACTAGCCTCTGAACATTTTGACCAAATCTTCAGCACATGTTGAACGAATATTCAAATATTTTTCAATTAATACTCATTCTTTTTATTCAAGCTAAAAGGAGGTAGTTCACTCCTTGAACTCTATAAATAGGACCTAGTACCCAGCCATTTCTCTCATTCTTCAAGCTGTGTTCAGAGCCTTCAAGCTGCTAGAGTTACTATAGAGTGATAAACACTTGGGTTGGGATATAAGCTTTATCATTTTAAGCTTTATAAAAACTAGGGAAGTAAGATAAATAGTGTGTTTTTCTATATCAAGGTATAGTTCGGTTCTAGTACATCCAAAGGTATTCCTAATCTTAAGTTCTTCTGTATGTTTCTTTAGTTTCCTTTAGTTTTCTTTACTCAAATCCCAACTCATTGTTATCCATTCTTGGTTAGGTATTTAAGTTCTTTGAAATTAAGGTTTCTTTTCGGTAAGTCTCCTCTCGATGGTTTAGTTCATTTCTTTATCATCTCTTTCTTTAGAATCACTCACATTCTTATTATTGGTTTTAGGAGTGTTCCAAATCCCGTCCTTGTTCTCATAAATCCTGGTATTGGTAAGGAAAATATGATAGAATTATTAATGTTTATATGATATGTTATGTTATATTATGTTATGTTATGTTTACATTATGTATAGTATGTTTATAGACCTTGGGCATATGACTTGTATAGCAAACAAGCCCCAGTAAATTATGGGCATATGACTTGCTTGGCTAGCAAGTCCCACCAATCTATTGGGCATATGACTTATTTAGTTAACAAGCCTCAAGTAGTATAATGGCCATTATAGTATATGACATATGTTTATAGTATATGTTTATGATATAGTTTATGTACATGTTTTATGTTATTAGTAGATTTTTCTTGCTGGGCATTAGGCTCATTCCTTTATTTTTATGTATGTAGGAAAATATATATGGCGGCGAAAGGATTCATGGTAGCTTGGCTTGTGTATTGATGAAGAATGGATTCGATGGACTGCGTGAACGATTCAAGGATGACGTTATTTTAGTCATTTTATTATGTTTTCTTTATGTATTTTCCGCATTTAGCTTTGTAAACAATTTCATTTAAGTTTAAAGTTATGTTTTATTTTCAAACAATGGGATCTCATACCCCGAATTTATGTATTTCAACATTTACTTTAGAGTTTTTAATAAAGTTTGTGAATGTTTCTTATGTATGTTTTCTCAAAAATAGTGTCTATGTATAGTGGTTTCAATGGTCCAAAGTCTTAGAATTAGTTGGTTCATTACAGTTGGTATCAGAGCAACGGTTCATTCGCATGAAGTTCTCCTTGATACACATGCTCAAGCTCTGAATCTAACTGCCAAGTTAGTATTTATGTTATAGTTATTATATTTATATGTATAGCTAACGTTTTAGCCTTATATTTTTAGTTAAGAATGAATGGAGCATTAACTTATGAGGATATCCGAGCCATTAAGGCCTTGAAAAGAATTAGAGAACCAAGAAACACCATAGGAGTGCTAGAAAGAATCACTTGGGGACTACTCTTATTCCGCAGGGAGATAGGTCACCTCCAAGAAACTAAGCAAATCATGTTGAGAGCTACGGAGCAATATGTTTTAATGATTAGACTTTTTAAAGATTATCCTACTGTAATTGCAGCCTTAGAAGACATATGGGAGACGATAGATGATGAAGATGAATTACCGGTAGCTATGAGATATTAGTTTCTCATACTTAGGTTCACTTCTAAGATGGAATTCCAATTTACAAATGATCAAAAACATATAATTTTTACGAATCTCCCTCAAGGGCATTTTGAGGCTCAAGATAATGATGACTATGAAGAAATAGACGATGATATGTTAGATGAAGGATCAGATGTAGAAGATCCTGATTTTTAGAATAGATTAGTTTCTTTATTTATTATTTGTTTTCTTTTATGATTGTACTTGGTGAAAATTGTTTTTCCAAATTAATATCATTGTTATTTTGATAACATGTATGAGTTTGATTTTTCTTTTGCAATCATAATAAATAATAAATTTAATAAATAATGACCAAGTTCGGTGAGGGTGGATACAAGTCAATGGACCAGGTTCCATATTGAGAGTTAGGGGGGCCCTAGTAGTGGGAACGATTTTACTGATCCCAACCCTCCCTCAATATGGTTAACTTTGGAACAACGATGAGTTTTGAGCCTGAGAATTAAGTCATATAGGATGATTAGAAACAAACTTAGAAAATAATAGAGATGTGTTTTAAGTTGGGTCATAGGGTTGTTCGGTTTTCTATTGAGGAGCTTTCCCTTGTTGCATGTCTTAACTACCATTGTATTTCTGATATAAGTCTTTTTCATAAAATGAAGGTTGCTTTTAAGAAAAAAATATTTGGTCATTTTAGTGGTAAAGTGTCAAAGGTAGAATTGAGTAATGCTTTCACTAGTAAGGAGTTAATAGATGACGATGATGTTGTACAGTTTGGGATAGTTTATTTGTTAGGAAACTACTTGTATGGCTATACTGGTGACAAATTGGTTGATGACTTTTTTTTAAATGGTTGATCATGATTTGTCTGAATTGAGAAATATTGGTTTTGGGAAATTCATTTAGGATAAGACTCCTAGTTATTTGAAGAGTGCTTTGAAATGTGGTGATAAAATATTTTATGGTTTTTAAGTGGATGGAAAGGTTGGGCTTCATCCTTACAAACTACTAGGTTTTCCTATTGCTTTTCCAATTTAGATATATGAAATCATATCTGAGTTGTCTCCTGAGTTTTGTGAGAGGGTTTCTAAAAAGTATCCTTGTTTGTTGAATTGGAAGAGTTCTTATAATTCTTCCTATTTTGGCTTGGTGTCAAAGATTTTTAACATCAAAAAATATAATAACTTTTTGAAAGTGGTTACTATATATATTTGTATAATTTAGCTAATTTGTTTTTGTAACTGGTTACGGACCATGGTAACTAGTTTCTGTTTTTAAGTGTTATTTATTTTGTTATTTTTGTTTCAATTGACTATTTTTTATTTTTATCCTACTTTTAGGGAGAGGCACAAACCTGAATTGAAGAATTTTAAGTTTGAGCCGATATATTTGCCAAATGAGGCTCCTGATAGTGCAGTAGAAGTTGATCGGGTAACCAGGTACTTGTTAGTGTTGGTGAATTTTAAAAAAAATATATATTATTTGTTTGATGTTTATAGGTTTGTATTTTTTTGGTGGTTTTTAATGTATTTGATTATTATTTTTCAGGTAGATAATGAAAAGTTAAAAATGATTTGCAGAACAATTACTTCAATAAAAAAGAGCCAACAAATAATTGTTGGTGATATTGGAAGTCTGAGGTCTGAGTTCATGGGGAAACTTTTCGAGTTGTCTGCTATGATTAGAAGAATGGATGAAAATAATTTAGAAAAATTTGGACGTAATGGTTGAGGAAAGTGCAGGAATTGATAAAGGGAAAAAGGCAGCTGATTTTGATAAAGCTTCTAGCCATGTTTCTCCTGATAGTACGTTAACTGGTTTCTTTTATATAATAGAATGTTGTTATGTGTAACTTTATTTTGGTGTAACCAGTTTCATTTTGTTTTGGTTCAGGGTTTTGGGAAGGATTTAAGAGAAGATTTTGATGGTAGAAGGGCAATTGGTTTCTCTAATTTAATATTATGTTGTTATGTGTAACTTTTTTTAGTGTAACCAGTTTCTTTTTTTTTTTTTTTTGGTTCAGGGTCTAGGAAGGATTTAAGTGTAACAACCCAAAATTGTTAAGGACTATGTGCCGGGAGGGCATAATTGGTTTATATGTATGTTTGATTGGTTAAATGTGTGACTATGTGGCATGCATGATTAATATGATTATATGAGTATGTGATATGCATGTTTACGAGTATTAGATATGCATGAGGGCCCTTTATAGTTCATAAGGGCATACTTGTAATTTTGGCCCGTTGAGGGCATAAATGTGATTATATGTGATAAATTGTTGAGACCACATTATTATGTAGATATATTTGCAGTATATGGCTCGAGACGGTCCTAGTGAGCGGATTAGCGAAATAGTCACAGCAGGGTTTAATACCCGGATCGGGGGGAGCCAAGGGGTATTTTTGGGAATTTAGAGAATATATTTTGGGAATTATAAGATATTGAATAAGTACGTGGTAATTTATTGGAGTGATGGGATTAATTGGTAGATATTAGGAACACTTGAGGAGTTAGAAGGAACTGGGGAGAAAAGACTATTTTACCCTTAGAGTAATTAAATGGCTAAGTAGTATCAGGGAGAACATTTTGGTCATTTTGTTGTTGGGGATGTGATCAGCAAGGGCCTAGAGGTACTGAGAATTGACTAGACACATTAGGAAGACCCCAAACTCCTCTTTCTCTCTCCCTCTTCTCTTACACGATTTTCTCCATATTTTCTCTTGCTTTTGAAGAACTTTGATGAGCTGAAGCTTTGGAAACGAAGGGGTTTAGCTAGGAAACTTGGGAGTTTAAGCACAAGGGTAGAAGGCTAGAAGCTTGTGAGGATTCAATCAATAGTTGAGGTAAGTACTTATCTTTAGTTATGTTAGAGAATTTAGATCATTATGGCGAAATTAAGCTGAGTATTGGGTGATGAATTTTAACTGATTTGGGATAGCAAATTAAGTAGGATTGTTAAGGTTTTGTTTTTAAAATATGTGCTTAAAAGTCCTGAACTCACTGTTGATTTTGATTCTGGTTGGGAGGCTTATTAAGATTGAATTATGAGGAATTTGGCTAGAAATATGTTGAGCAAACCCAATAAATTATGAGCACGAGGGGGCACTCCGCGACCTATTTCATGGGTGGCACGGCCCGCATCCCCAGAATGCCTGGGTGTGCTCTCTGTCCTGAAGGTGCACCGCGACCCTAGGGGGCAAGTCATGACCCGCCTCCCCTTGAGGCTTGGTGGTTGAGCCTTTGACTTGGGGGCGCGCTGCGACCCTTAGGGTCAGGTCACTGCCCACCTAGGAGATTTTGCCTTAGGGTGGTTTCGAGGATTGGTAAGGCCCAGGGGTTCAAACCTAAGCGCTCGGGATGATTTCTACTACTCGGTTTAGTATAAATCGAGGTCCCGGAGGCTAACTATTGTTTCCTAGGTATTTATTTGGATTAGAAATTGATGATTACCCATTGGCCACTATGACTAGGTTTATCTCCAAGGCTCAGGACTATGGATCGTGCTTGGGATCGTTCTATTTTTCTTCGCTTAGAAATTCAAGGTAAGAAAACTGCACCCTTGTGTGGCTGTGTTGGGATTGAGATTCCCTGTATCTTGATATATGTGTTGTGCAATTTTGATATTGTTATGCGAAACATGAAATGAACGACCTAAGAGAGTCGGGGCTGATTACTTGCGCACAGGACTTGGCTCGACCACTGTGAGCTGGTGTCAACTGAATAAACAATGGACTCGGCCTAAGCGAGCCGATGTCAGATGAGTAAATAGAGGGCATGGCCTAAGGGCGCCGACCTTGAGCATTTGTTTGTTGATTAAGATATATCCTTGAAATATCATGCTTACTATTATTTGTTTGATGCTTAAGATTTTTTGAACTTCTGAATCTTTACCTTATAATTGAGTGAATGCTATTACTGATTGTGTATTTGCTGTTATGGTTTTCTTGCTGGGCCTTCACTACAACAATTATGCCCATATATTACATTAAAATATCACATATTTTAAAAAGTGCTATTGTTTTTTCTAATAGAAAAAGACACGACTAAAAATTTTAGGCGGTAAATGATACACTTAGGCGCCAAATGAAAGACAAAAGCAAAAGAATCCCTAATAACCCTACGCCTCCTCTGTTTCTCTTTCACACTCAGTAACTCTCTCTTGCTCTATCTTTCTCTCTGAGCAACTCTCTCGTTCAATCTTTCTTTCTTTCTCTCTGTTTGTTGCAGGTGTGTAACAAGGTGATAGGGGCCCACGGCTTGGGTCGTGTGACAGGGAGGCTCAACTCGTGGGTCTACGGCGTGGCTCGCTCATGGGTGTGACAGTGCTTGCGGCGGTGGGTCTACGGCGTGGGTGCGGCGGTGCTTGAGCTCACAATCTCCAAGTAATATATATGTGCTCTTTTGGTGGCTGACCTTGTCATTCGTAGTGGACGCAGTCTTCGTATGAGGGTATTAATCTTTTTACAGTGTTTAATTTTCATATGTTGTTTACCACATTATATGTTTGTTCTTGAATCTAGGTATATCTTCTTTTTGAATCTTGTTATTATCTATTGATTTCTTGAATCTGAGTATTGTATATTGATGCAATCTTTGATTGGATCGGTGCTAAACCCTCTTCATTATATATTAATGCTTCCGTAAAATTTTAATATTCATTATATATATATTGAAGTATTGTGTGTTGATGATGTTGTGATGATATGTGTATGCGTGTATATAATCTGAATGTGGGGTACATAGAAAATAGCATCTGTATGGTCTAAACTACTCTTTCAAAGTTTTCTTGGTTCACATTTTCAAGCTTAGACACAATTAGGTTTTTTAATCTTATATTAAAGATTTGTTTGACATTACTGATTGTATTGTGAATTACTGGATGCTTGGGCTTTTGTATTTTGTTAAACTGTAGGCCTTGAATTAGGGGATTGCTTGATTTTTAGTTGTCATGTTGTGCGATTATTAAGGAAAAACAACAAACTATAATCAGCTTTAAGTATATAATTATTCTATTGAATTGACTACAATGAAGGTCTCCTAATTAATCTTACTGTACTTTAAGATTATGATTTCTTATGCTTAAAGAAATGCATTTGAATCTATATCTCAAGGCATTAAAAGGTAAAACTCACACTAATTTTTCTTTTCCTTTAACAAGAAAATTTTATAAATGGGTTTATTAATTTTGCACGTATATACATTTGTGCTACAAGGGGTGTTTAACTATAGTTATAGGTCAAATTTTATATCTTTATCTAATTTCTTATGATTAATTTGGCTGGGTTTTGTGGTAACATTGGCTTAGTTTTGTGCCAATTCTGGTTTGGTTTTGTGCCAATTTTGGCTTAGTTTTGTACCAATTCTGGTTTAGTTTTGTGCGGATTATGGTATCTTGGAAGTGATTCTAGACATTTTTTGCTTTCCTTTAGACCGCACTTTCATTTACTGGTTTAAGTTTATCATGAATAACACTTATGAGTTATAACTCCCATTATAATAGTTCTTAATATTATAAAAGCAAATGTTATGCTCAATATTATTTGCCAGGCCACCTGTTCCGGACTTGGGTAATGATGCTATGATGGATGATTGGGTCAAGCAGTTTGAGGAGCTTGCTGGCTCTCAGATACTTCTCTATTTCAATCATTTGGGATTGGATTTTCTACTCTTCTCAATTATGTTGGTTTTGAATTGTGCTCTATTTTAGATATGAATATGGCAGTGCTTGATTTGGCCATTTTCTTTATACTAAATTAGGGTTCCATTTTTATTGTTTTTGTGACCAAAAAGGGTTCCTTTCCTCCAGTATTGTATATATATAAAGAGTATGATTCATTTTGACCAATTCTTTTGTTATGCTACCCTATTAGCTGGTTTGATTACAGCAATGATGTGTTCCTTTTATGTAATATTTTCTATAAAAATAGTAGTGGAATGCCTTCCTAATAAAAATGTCGAAGTTTTTAAGATTCAATTGTGGAAATTCTGTATTGAATTTTTGGTTGGGATGTTGCCACTGAAGCTATTTTACCCAATTACTTTGCCAAATGGTTTTTTCATATGTCAATTTCATGTATGGACATAGACTTGAGATTAGATAATCATAAACTGAGGCTGCTATATCTGTTAGAGTCAGCTCAATTCAGCTACATACAGACAGCCATGACCTCCTCTATTAGATTTTCTTATGACAAAAAACTGTATCCTTTAACATCCCTGAATCCCTCTTTTTGGTCTCATCTTTGGATTTGCTTATGGGAAAAACGTCAAAGTTGATCTTTTTACATTTGGACACTAATCTGAATATTAACAAGGATGAGTCATGGCAGTAATCAAACATTGAAATTTCACCTGTGACCTATCATTCTCAGCAAATGAGAAGGATTAGTGTGGCACGGTCATCAATTTCAGCATATTCTTTCCATATTTTTTGTTTTAGTTTTAGTTTTTTTTTTTATTTTGCAATTAGGAAAGGTATTAGATGTGATAGGCCTCACAGATGCTTCACGTATAGTAGGCAACAAAAGAATTAGATGTGAGGGCGAATCGGTATTTTGTTTTGGGTAGTGGTCCTTTATCCTTGGTTGGTTATGTTTCTAGCATGAGGTAGTGGTAGTTTGGTTATGAATTCTTATTTTAGCTCAAAGATTCAAGAGACACTATAAGTTCATAGAATTTTATGATGTTTGAGCTACTGATGCGGCTCTCAGAGCATTGAATAGGAGTGACATAGCCGGGAAACGCATAAAACATGAACCAAGCTGCCCTGGTAGAGCATGTCAGAAGTAAGCTTTCTTTCTTCCACTGGGTTGATGCCCTTGTTTTCTTTGACATTCAGATTTCAAATTTTTATGAGTTTTATTGAATTAAATAAATAAAAGTCTTGGTAAATATAATATTTTGTGATCTGGATATTGTTGATTAGTAGCTACTAGCTAGAGAAGCTTTCTCTATTTATTTGTTTAATGATAACTGTGTTTAAACTTAAGAGACAATTGTACATGAGAATGGCCTCCAAATCAAATCAGTATAGGAATTGAAATGCTATGATTTTTTCACCAAATTAGAGTGTTGGAATGATTTTCTTCATGCATTGGTTTTACTGCAAGATTATTAGGCTCAATTACTTCCTGCTGTCTTTTTGTTCATTTTCTATAGATTATTACCAAAAGTTTACACAAAACTAGAGGTTTTTTTTCTCTATTTTTATACATATATATATTTCAAAATCTGGTTGCATCTGTGAATTTGTTTGAAATTTGTGTAATAACCTCTTGCTTTCTTTCTCTCTCTGTTTTTGTCAGTTATTGTGTGACGGTTTGTACTTTTGGGCTCCAAAAGGATATCTGATTCAGTTCATGAAGTTGCCAATGCTTTACTGTTTATAATTTTCAGATAAAGAAAGAAGTGAGGGGTGTCTTACAATATTTTTGGCTTCACTTTTGATCTGAAGCTGTCAATGGCATGCTATACAACAAATAAGTTTTCTTAAAAAATAACTTAATATCTCCATCGTGGGTTAATTAGAGTCCACTCTTATTGTTGGCAGGGCATTTACTAAGATTTGAGATATGCATAATTAATTAGGATATGATTCTTTTATTTATTCATTAATTTATGGTGTTTGTTATGAATTTTATGAGACATGATATTTTTAATTTTTGGTAAATCTGATTTTTTTTTAATTTGTAAATTTAATTTTTTTTCAGGGGTTGGCATTGATAGAGAGCAGTCCATGTTTTCTTTCAAGTTTGGCTCTCATCTTTCTACTTCTCATTCACTCGTATGGAATTGGAAGAGAATTATGTAACTCTTTTTTCTGGACTTTTCTTTTAACTTTCTTTCTTTCATGTACAAACCTTGTTGTTTCTTTTTCATAGTTTAGTTAGCAAGAGAGTAAATAAAAGGTTGTGCTTTTTATGATTCATGTTTCATATATTTCAGGTTCAGTGATTTTCTGGTCATTGATTTTATTTTGTAATTAATTTATTTGTGAGGTATATTTCTGATCTTGTTTGATAAAAATCCCTAAAACTGAAGGGTGGCTTATGATGATGTTTATTTGCTGAGACTTTTTCCTTTTACGGTTGTCTATGTTGTGTGGTGAATCTGATTATTGATCTTATTTTGTTATTGACTTTTGTTTGCTTGAATCTATGATGTTATTTCAGATTAATTTTTCTGTTTTTGAGTATTCTTTAAATCTGATTTATGATGCTCTGTTTTTTGTGCTATTTTTTCTCTCCAAGTGTTCTAGTTATTCACAATCATATGAGTAAAATGGTATTTTACAAAAATAAAAAATATATATATACAATCAGCTCTGTTTTGTGTTTTTCATTGTGCATAACATCTTGAACTTAGCTAACTTGAAGGGAAAATAGGGTTTACTATTAGATTTCTATGTTTCATCATTAAGCTCAAGGAAACAGGTATGAATTTCTTGATTGCCTTTTCTAGATTTAAAAAAGTTTCATTTTTTTAATTAAAACCAAGTATATTTTATCTTCCAATGTCTAATTGGTTTACTCAATATTTACTTGTCATTTTTAGTTATTCGATGATTTGGTGTTTTGGGGTTTGTATTTTTTCATGACCTTTTATACCACCAGGTTCGATTTTATTATACTGTTAGTATATAATCATTTAATTTTTTTTTTTTAATATGTATCACACTCAAGGAATCAATTACATAACCAAGAGGGCCTTTTGTAATCCTATTATCTGAAAAGAAGCATGAGAAGAAGCAGGGAAACCCCAGCTCATAGAGTTAGATCCACTTTGATTTGATTAGGTTTTTCTCAATAATTTTGCATTCCATTTACTTGTTTTTATTCAATTAAGGATTTAAGTGGTTTTTTTACTATTATTTCAAGGGCGTGTTCAATTTAATAACTTTGTTTTTAGTATTTCTTATCTATGTTATATTTATATGTTTGTTAGTTATGTATATACTGGACTACTAGCTTTGCAAGCACACAAAAATTTGAGCAAACTCTCTCACCGTATATTTCCTTTCTATCTAGGTAAACACAAAGACTTGCTAAGCAAATGGACTCACAACAAAGACAAGTGCACAAAGGATGATGAATTGAAGAATGGAATAAGTTTCATGCATGGTTTACTTTTGTGTATCTTGTAATGTTTTTGTTTTTAATTTTTGAAGTAAAAAATGTTCAAGATTATAAAACTTTATTATGTTCTACTTTCAAACTTAAGTTAGAACTAAGATCTCATGAAGTAGACACATTCATGGTTTGAATTAGTTATTGTTTAATGTAATACGTATGGTTTATCAATCTATTGAGAATTACATTTTATGATTAATTTTGATTTTTTTTTTATCAAAATCCAATAATGAAAATCTTTTAATTCAAAAAAATCTTACAAGTATACTTATCAAAATAAAATTTAAAATATATTATCCACACTAAAGTAACAATTTTATTACTAGACTTTTAATATGTTATGATTTAGAAACATATTATAAGCGTAACAAATCGTTATGATTTATATAATATAACAAACTAAAAACGTTATCAAAATAATCAAATGTAACAGTTGAAAAGTGTTATGCAAAAAGTATAAGATTAAATGTCAAATTTATAACCAAATACTCTAACGAAATGTTATTATTTGAATATTATAGCAACTAAAAATGTGTTATTGAATAGTTTAAGATAACATCGAACATAACATTCAAATATTGTTATAGAAAAGACAAGACTTTTAATAACAGGGGCTATGTTAGCATTTCAGAAGTGTTATCAATACTCCCGGTTAGCAGTTTTTAAGTGTTATGAATATTGTTTTTTCTTGTAGTGCTTAGCTCACGGGTGCTACGTGGTGCATGTAAAGGCAAGGGAAAGCTGGACCAAGCATGAGTTGGAGAGCTATGGGGGCGAAGTGTACATTATCAACTGCTCGTCCGCCATGACCGAGGGAAAGTACAGGGACAAAGCCTAAAATTTGTATTTTGCCAATAGAGTGGCCACTAGTTGTACATAACTTTTGAGAGTTGTAAATTTGTCTCTTAAACCTTGTTTTTGGGATCCCATGTACCAAACATCTATTTTATTGAAAATTAACCGTTAATGATCAAAATCTTTTAACCCTAACCTGATAGTTGACTTTAGGAACACATTAATGTTCAAACGAATTGATTAACAAGTCTTGCACTATTTTAAAATACACAGTGTAACGGTCTTTCTTATCTAGGGCGTTACAACTTGGTATCAGAGTTGTCTAAGTTTAAGGGTTCCTAAAGACTGGTTGGACATGTACACTCGTCGCTAAAGACAAGCTCGACTCAGGATTTGGTAATTGTATATATGCGATTATATGCCTAAATGTTTGAATGAAATATAAATGCTTTGTTGCATGATTAATAGGGAGCATGAGATACTGATAGGGCCTGGCCCTTAACTACTGTATGACTATTATGAGGAATGCTTATTAGCATTGCTACTGTATGTGAATGAATATTTGAATGATTGTTTGCATTTTGATTGCTTATGGTTGATTGAGTTTCAATGGTGGACTATGGAAATATCGTTCAACTATGATCATTGCCTGACCGCTGAGTCGTTGATTTCATATAAACTTTGATAGCTATGCGTCCAAGGCGATTTATACGACTAGCCAGCATAGGGTCTGAGGCTAGAGATGATGATTAGGGCCAGAACCCTCTGCCAGTCCCTAAGAACTAGCAGCAAATACTTGCAGATATGCAAGCCCGGTTATAGAGTCAAGAAGAATAGATCCATCTTCTGAGACAGCAGGCTCTGTCGGGGAGTGTTGCACCTATTTTGTCCCTGCTGTGGCATCGGTTGTACAAACACCTGAGGTTGGGAATAGGTGGGAGCCACTATATGAGCGGTTAAGGAGATAGCATCCTCCAACCTTTGAGGGAGGATTGGATCCACTGAAGGTCGAACAGTGGATGAGTATGATTACTTCTATCCTGGATTTTATGAGGTTGAAGGTAATGACAGGGTGGTCTGTGCCACCTATATGCTTAGAGAAGATGCATGTATCTGGTGGGAGGTGGCATCACAGACCAGGGACATTTCTACTTTGAGTTGGGATGGGTTCAGAGATCTGTTCAGCCAGAAATACTATAACGTTGCCGTCAGGGCAGCGAAGATGAATGAGTTTGTGGGGTTGGTGCAGGGAATCATGACAGTTACTGAATATGCCCTGAAGTTTGACAGGCTTGTGAAGTTTGCACCAGACCTAGTGCCTACTGATGCATCCAGACAAGACAGGTTCATCCGAGGGCTTAATGCTATGATATCCCGGGATGTGAGGATTACATCGGTACCTGGGCAGACGACTTATGCTCAGGTTGTTGAGAAGGCTCTTACCACTGAAGAAGTGAAGAATAAGATCTGGAGGGAGAACGTTGCGAGAAGGGAGGTTCACAGGGTGGTGCTCCATACACAGGATCCGGTAGGGGTGGAGGCCCCAATGATATGAAGATAAAATCCCCTGATACTTTGACCATTACTGCTCCTGATAGGAAGGGTCGGGGTGTTTAGGGTGGCTGCCATGGGGCGGTGAGACATGGAGAAGTTACCTAGAGTGCACAAGGTGCAGAAGGCGCCATCCTGGCGAATGTCGGGCAAAGGCCTGTTATGTGTGCGGGATGGTGGGACACCTCAAGAAGGATTGCCCAATAGCAAAGAAAGAGGAATCAGGGAAGGTGGACATCTTGAATCCAGCTCGAGTGTTCACTTTGACGTAGGCAGAGGCCGAGGCTAGTTCTTCGGTAGTGACAGGTCAGCTTTCTAGCATTGCCCCTTCTTATACTGTATTGATTGACTCTGGTGCTACATATTCGTTTGTTTCTAGTAAAGTGATTAATAGATTCTGTAAACCTAGTAAGTATTATACTTCAGGAATTGAGACTATACTGCCTACAGGGGAACTGGTAGTTTCTAGGAGGTGGATTAGAGCACTGCTTGTGATGGTTGATTGTAGGGAATTATCAGTAGATTTGATCGAGTTGAGTATAGATGACTTTGATATGATTATAGGAATTGATTGGCTTGCCAGATATGGGGCTACCATTGATTGTAGGAAGAAGATGGTGACTATTGAGCTTGAGGGAGAGGATCCTTTTGTTTTTGTGGGTGCTATGCACGGACCTCGCATACCGATGATATCAACACTGAGGGCTAGGGACCTATTGTAGGGAGGTTGTATAGGTTTTTTAGCTAGTGTGGAGGATACCAACAGGGTTATGCCAACAGGGCTGGGAGAGACCATATTGGTGCGTGAGTTCTTGGATGTGTTTCCTGAGGATTTACCAGGACTACCGCCGCACAGGGAGATTTAGTTTGTTAATGAGTTAGTGTCGGGTGCAGAGCCAGTGTCAAGGGCACCATATAGGATGGCTCTAGCAAAACTGAAAGAATTGAAGATACAGTTACAAAAGCTTCTTGATTTGGGGTTTATCAGGCCTAGCTACTTGCCATGGGGTGCTTCAGTTTTGTTTGTGAAGAAGAAGGACGGGACTTCTAGAATGTGCATAGACTACAAGGAGTTGAACAAGTTGACCATTAAGAACAAATACCACTTACCAAGGATTGATGACCTGTTCGATCAGCTGAAAGGAAAGACAGTGTTCTCGAAGATTGATCTTCGATCTGGTTATCACCAGCTGAGGATCAAGGACGAGGATATACCGAAGACGGCCTTCCGAATGAGGTATGGGCATTATGAGTTCTTGGTCATGTCATTTGGTCTGACTAATGCCCCAGCAGCATTCATGGACTGGATGAACAGGGTGTTCAAGGACTTCTTGGATCAGTTTGTGATTGTCTTCATCGACAACATCTTAGTTTACTCCAGTTCAGAGGCAAAGCATGAGCAGGATCTTCGACGGGTATTGCAGAGGTTGAAAGAGCATCAGTTATATTCCTAGTTTAAGTAGAGCGAGTTCTGGTTACCAAAAGTAACATTCCTTGGGCACATTTTTGGTGAAGATGGAATTGAGGTGGATCCAGCTAAGGTAGAGGCAGTGAGAGATTGTCCGAGGCCAAGGAACACCTCAAAGGTTAGGAGCTTCCTTGGATTAGCGGGATATTACAGACGGTTTTGTGGAAGGATTCTCAAAAATTGTTGCACTGATGACAGAATTGACACAGAAGAATTTGAAGTTTGCTTGGTCAGATAAGTGTGAGAATAGCTTCCAGGAATTGAAGCAACGGTTGATTACTGCTCCAGTGTTGAGTCTTCCTTCGGAGAGAGGGAAGTTTGTGGTATATTGTGACGCATCGAGGTTGGGTTTCAGATGCGTGTTGATGCAAAATGAGAAGGTTATTGCTTATGCGTCATGACAACAGAAGGAGTATGAGCAGCGGTACCCTACCCATGACCTAGAATTGGCTGCTATGGTATTCACACTAAAAGCTTGGCGACATTATTCGTATGGGGAGAAGTGTGAGATATACACCGATCATAAGAGCCTGAAGTATATATTCACCCAGAAGGACCTGAATATGAGGCAGAGATGTTGGCTGGAGTTTGTAAAGGACTATGATTGTGATATCCTTTACCACCTAGGAAAAGCCAATGTGATGGCAGATGCGTTGAGTCGGAGAGGCCCGGGACAGTTGTTTAGCTCTGCACACATATCAAAGGAGTTGGAGGAGGAGATGAGTAGAACGAGGATAGAGTTGGTTGTGGGTCGGTTGGCCAATATCACTTTACAATCGACCTTTCTGGAGAGGATAAGAGAGGGCCAGATGGATGATGTACAGTTGCAAAAGGTTAGAGGGAAGGACCTAGCTGGGATAGCTAAGGATTATTCTATTTCAAAGACAGGGCTACTACGGTATAAGGATCATATTTGTGTTCCGATAAATATGGGTGTTAGACAAGAGATATTAGATGAATCCCATACTACACCGTACTTACTCCATCCAGGCACCACGAAGATGTATCAAGATCTACGGATATATATTGGTTGCCTAGGATGAAGAAAGATGTAGTGGAGTACATGGCCAAGTGTTTAACCTGTCAGCAGGTGAAGGCTGAGCATCAGTGACCAGTGGGGTTGCTACAACCTTTGGGTATTCCCGAGTGGAAATGGGAAGACATTAATATGGATTGTTTGGGAGGTATACCCAGGACAGTATGCGGAGTTATACGTGAGGGAGATTGTACGTCTCCATGGGGTTACCAAGTCTATTGTATCAGATCGAGATCCCATATTCACCTCCAAGTTTTGGGGTGGTTTGTAGAAGGCTATGGGGACTCAACTGAAGTTCAATACGACCTTTCATCCTCAGACTGATGGATAATCTGAGAGGACAATTCAGGTATTGGAAGACATGCTTAGGGCGTGTGTGATAGAATTTGAAGGATCTTGGAGTAAGTACCTCCCGTTGATTGAGTTTTCATATAACAACAATTATCAATCAACGATTGGAGTAGCTCCATACGATATGTTGTATGGAAGGGATGTAAGTTGCCCATTCATTGGGATGAGATTGGTGAGAGGAAGTATTTGAGACCAGAGATGGTTCAGAGGACTAATGAGGCTATCAAGAAGATCTGAGCTCGAATGCTCGCTTCTCAGAGCAGACAGAAAAGCTATGCTGATCCTAAGCATAGGAACGTAGAGTTTCAGGTAGGGGACCACGTGTTTTTGCGAGTCTCACCACTGCGAGGGGTGGGAATGTTTGGGAAAAAGGGCAAGCTAAGCCCTAGATTCATAGGACCTTTCGAGATCCTGGAAAGGATCAGGCTAATGGCCTACAGGTTGGCACTGCCACCGTCGTTATCAGGAGTTCACAACGTATTCCACATTTCTATGCTTCAGAAGTACATGTCAGATACAACTCACATGTTGAAGTATGAGGACTTGGAGTTGCAGAAAGATTTGTCATATGAGGAGCGACCGGTTCAGGTCCTAAACAGAAAAAATAAGGTTCTACAGAACAAAACAATTCCTCTAATCAAAGTGTTGTGGAGAAATTGCAGGGTCGAGGAAGCGACCTGGGAGCTTGAGTCAACAATGCGGGATCAGTATCCCGAGTTATTCAGTTAAATTTCGACGACGAAATTCTCAGTAGGAAGGGATAGTTGTAACGACCCAAAATCGCTAATAAGGCTTAGAGCCTTGATTAGTGTGTTGGGAGGGCATAATTAGTTTATATGTATGTTTAATTGGTTAAATACATGACTATGTGTCATGCATGATTAATATGATTATATGAGTATGTGATATGCATGTTTACGAGTATTAGATATGCATGTGGGCCATTTATAGCTTATAAGGGCATATCTGTAATTTTGGTCTGTTAAGGGCATAAATGTGATTATATGTGATAAATTATTGAGACCACATTATTATGTGGATATATTTGCAGTATATGGCTCGAGACGATCCTAGTGAGCGGATTAGCAAAATAGTCACAGCGAGGTTTAATACCCGGCTCGAGGGGAGCCAAGGGGTATTTTGGGGAATTTAGAGAATATATTTTGGGAATTATTAGATATTGAATAAGCACGTGGTAATTTATTGGAGTGACAAGATTAATTAGTAGATATTAGGAACACTTGAGGAGCTAGCTGGAATTGGGGAGAAAATACTATTTTACCCTTATAGTAATTAAATGGCTAAGTAGTTTAAGGGAGGACGTTTTGGTCATTTTTTTGTTGGGGATGTGATCAGCTAAGGGCCTAGAGGTAATGAGAATTCACTAGACACATTAGGAAGACCCCAAACTCACTTTTTCTCTCTCCCTCTTCTCTTACACGATTTTCTCCATATTTTCTCTTTCTCTTGAACAACTTTGATGAGGTGAAGCTTTGGAAACCAAGGGGTTTAGCTAGGAAACTTGGGAGTTTAAGCACAAGGGTAGAAGGCTGGAAGCTTGTGAGGATTCAATCAATAGTTGAGGTAAGTACTTATCTTTGGTTATGTTAGAGAATTTAGATCATTAGGATGAAATTAAGCTAAGTATTGGGTGTTGATTTTTAACTGATTTGGGATAGCGAATTCAGTAGGATTGTTAAGGTTTTGTGTTTAAAATATGTGCTTAAAAGTCCTGAACTCGTAGTTGAGTTTGATTATGGTTAGGAGACTTATTAGGAATGAATTCTAAGGAATTTGGTTGGAAAATATGTCAAGCAAACCCAGAAATTCTAGACACGAGGGGGCGCGCCGTGACCCACATGCCCTGAATGCATGGGTGTGCTCTCTGTCTTGAAGGCGCACCGCGGCCCTAGGGGGCAAGTCGCAACCTGAATCCCTTTGAGGCTTGGGGGTTTGAGGCTTGGGGGCGTGCCGTGACCCTTAGGGTCAGGTCGCGGCCCGCCTAGGGGATTTTGCCTTAGGGTGGTTTCGAGGATTGGTAAGGCTCGGGGGTTCGAACCTAAGCGCTCGGGACGATTTCTACTACTCGGTTTAGTAGAAATCGAGGTTCTGAAGGCTAGCTATTATTTCCTAGGTATTTATTTGGATTACAAATTGATGATTACCCATTGGCCACTGTGACTAGGTTTATCGCCAAGGCTCAGGATTGTGGATCGTGCTCAGGATCGTTCTATTTTTCTTCACTCAGGAATTCACGGTAAGAAAACTGCACCCTTGTGTGGCTGTGTTGGGACTGAGATTCCATGTATCTAAATATATGTGTTTTTTAACTGCGATAATGTTATGTGAAACATGAAATGAACGTCCTAAGAGAGCCAGGGCTGATGACTTGTGCACAGGACGCAGCTCAGCCACTTTAAGTCGAGGTTAGTTGAATAAACAATGGACTCGACCTAAGCGAGCTAGAGTCAGATGAATAAATAGAGGGCTCGACCTAAGGGCACCGACCCTAAGCATTTGTTTGTTGATTAAGATATATCCTTGAAAGATCATGCTTACTATTATTTGTTTAATGCTTAAGATTTGTTGAGCTTCTAAATGGTTACCTTATAATCGAGTGAATGCTATTATTGATTGTGTATTTGCTGTTATGGTTTTCTTGCTGGGCCTTGCCTGACGGGTGCTACGTGCTGCAGGTAAAGGCAAGGGAAAGCTAGACCAAGCATGAGTTAGAGAGCTCTGGGGGTGAGGTGTACATTGTCAGCTGCTCATCCGCCACGGCCGAGGGAAAGTGCAGGGACAGAGCCTAAAATTTGTATTTTTTCCATTAGAGTGGCCAGTGGTTGTACATAACTTTTGAGAGTTGTAAATTTGTCTCTTAAACCTTGTTTTTGGGATCCCATGTACCAAACATCTTTTTTAATGAAAATTAATTGTTAATGATCAAAATCTTTTAACCCTAACCTGATAGTTGACTTTAGGGACACATTAATGTTCAAACGACTTGCTTAACAAGTCTTGCACTATTTTAAAATACAAAGTGTAATGCTCTTGGTTATCCAAGGCGTTACATTAAGTGAAGATTTTGATGGTGTTTATAGTGGGTTGGAGTTATCAAATATTGAAAATGCAGCTGAGGTATTGAAATCAACATTTTTTTTTACTTTGTATTATTTTGTTTAAAAGGGATTTTTTTGTAACTAGTTTTCTTCTTCTTGATTATAGGATTTTGCAAAGAAGGCTGATTTCAGTTATGAGGATTAAAGTTTTTATCGTATATATTTATATATATATTGATCCAGAGATTTTGAAGGTTATTAATAATAATATTGATTATGAAGAAGAAGAAGAGAACTTAAGCAAGAGCAATAAGGATGATTGGAAAGTTGTGGTGGTCGGTGATGTTGATGAAATTCTAGTTGCAATTGAAAAGAGCCTAAACCTAGTGCTCATGTTAAATCTCCTTTTGTTACTGAATTTGGTTCTTCTGAAGCAAAAGAAGATATAAAGAGGAAGGTAAAAGAAGTGTTTATTGTGAGAAGGTTGCTTCCATTTAAAGATGAAATTGGACATAATGTTTCAAAGGATGAATGCATGGATTATGTGGCTTGGATTGAGGATAAGATGATTTTTAAGAATAAGTATGTATATTTATATATATATATTTTTTTTGTTATGTGTATTTTATTAATATAGTTGTATATTTTTTTAGAAGGAAGAAGAAGTTTTCTGATGCTGATAACATTATCAATCCATCGATGGATTTTGTTTTGTTAGAATTTCTAAAAAGATGTAATTTTTCAAACTTCAAACTTTTGGGGAGGAGCTGATGGACACGGTAAGTAACCAGGTTCTTGTTATAATGTATGTAATAGATTTCCTGTTTGATTTTAAATTTAGTTTCTTTTTTTTTTTGCCTGATTGTCACGATAAGTAATTAGGTTCTTGTAATAATGTATGTAACTGGTTTCAATTAGGTTTTTCTTTTTATAGTTTTGTTGCTTTTTTGTTAATATTTCTAATTGCTTTCTTTCTATTACGTTAATGTTATAGTGTGTGTAACTAGTTTCTTTAATTCTAAGTTCTGACTTTTGTTTGTTTATTTATTATTATTTTTTTTTTAAGCATATCAATGTTTTCTTTTACTATTTGAGGAAGAAAATTAAGTTCATTGATAGTTTGAACAAGAGGGTTACAAATACAAACTCCTGGTTTGATGCAACTATTAAGGGTTTGTATGATAAGCTTTTGGCAAGCAAATGTGATCCAATGAACATTCATTTTGATAACCTGATTTCTGATTATATAATCGGTGAATATTTGTATTATAACACTGCTTGGGTGGATGTGGATCATGTTCTTTTTCTTGTACATGTGAAGGTTTGGTTACATTGGATTTTAATACACTTTTGCATAAAAGATTAGGATGCTAATTGTCTAAAACTCTTTGGCGGGAAGAAGAATGAGAACATTGTTTTCTCATATGTAAAGGGTTATTATGTTATTATACCATATTTCTTCGAGTTTCTTGATTTTTATGTTGCTATGAAAGACCTAGATTTGAAGGTGGGGTCCAAAATTCCATAAATTTATTATACAAATTGGGAAAAAAATTCAAAATGTCTGATGTTAGTATACAAATTTATTATATCCATTGAATGAATTCAAATTGTAGTCTATGTAATCCTTACAAACTTATTTGTCTAATTTCTTTGCCATTTTTGGGTTTCACACCTTTGGAATTGGTTGATTTCTACATGTTTTTTTTATTGTGTCCTGGTTGCCTACATCGTCCACATTTAATATGCACTTTTGGCTCTCCTTTAGATCTGATTCTTTTCCTTCTAGGGCAGCCTGGTGGTTTTCTTTTTTTTTTTTTTTTGATGGTAGGACAATTTTTTCTAAACTCTCTGGTATTTTTCATTCACTTTCATTTGGCAAGGGATGAATAGTTGACTCGTATGTTGCTTTCATAGTTGTAGTTTTGTAGTAATCAGGAACATAATCATATGTTTTCAGTCGTGTTTTTGCGAATACCACTATTGCATGTGCACACATATTTCATCTTGTTGGAACATTTTGCACTCACATGTTTTCTCAATTAGGTTGACCAGAAAATCTCATTTGTCTTCTACCACAACTTGGTATAGTATGGTGTTGACTGGAAAGACCTGTTTATTTTTTTTTTTACCAAAGGAATAAATGTTAGAAACTAGTTACTATGATAATTTCTAGTAACAAGTTACTGAATGTTTTGGAAAATAATATTAAGTGCAAAATGTATCCTAGTTACCTAAAATTTAATTGCCTGAACAAAATTTTCTCTGAGCACAGTTTCAACATCTGTTGTTACTTGTGTGAATGTTCCATTTGCTTCGTTTCCATACCCACTTTTGAACTAAACTTAAAAGGCCCTCCATCTTTGTAGTGATTGGGAGCGTTCTTGCACCTTTCAATGCAGCATTTATTGATTCTGTTATATTTGATGTCATCATTGTATATCTTCTTGTTGGAGCATAGCATCTACACCAAGCGTGATATCCAATCTTTTGTAAATATGGTCTTATGCGAGTGTCAATCTTGTCTATTTCGCGCATGTAGTGCTCCAATGATTTTACCCTATATGATTTTCTACCTTCACAAAATTTTGTGTTTAGGTCCTCTCTATGCACACCAAAATTCACTTTGATGTTGTTTAGTAGGTGGAATATGCATGCTCCGTGGAAGACTTTTGGGTATACATTGTCTACAACATTTTCAATGTGCCTGTCTGTGCTATACCTGTTTGTAAAATCACAATCATGTAACTGGTTATTTTTTGGAATTGAAGTAATTGGTTTCATTAATGGAAATGATAATTATTTTTAAAACTGAAGTTGTCATTGTTTTGTTGAATCTGTATTAAACCAATTACTTTATATGTTGTTTGGAAAAAAATATGAAAAGTAAAACATAAGTTTTATTGTTTCGTACCTTCTCTTTCCCCATATGTCTCTTTTAGTTTTGTAAAAAATCATAGACATGATTAATCATTTTCAGAATCTCCTATTCCAAAAGCTAATGAAAATATGTTGTTGTTGGCATCCATTGTTGAAGTGGTGAATAAAGTTTCTCCAAAAGATGTCTTCAAGTAAATTCCATCAATCACGATGACTGGCCTACAATATTTCCATCCTTTGATAGAATTTACAAATGGTAGGTACATATATGTGGATACCAAAAATCCACCAAGAAAAAAAAAAGTTCCTAGTCCCTTGTTTAAGTGAGAGGCTAAGGGGCACTGAAGGCGCCAAGTACACGATAGAGTCAGAAGGTCATCACGTGCCACCGAGAGGCCACATATTTGCAAGGCCCTAGGCCTCACAAAGTCACTTCATGCCAAATGAGAGACAAAAATTCCACATCGGTAAAAAGTCCCAAGCAATCAGGTCCAAACCCCCGTAAGGCCCACTCGCATTGCAAGACAATCACATGAGACATCAAGCGCCTCGCTCCAGGGTCTCGCAGAGGTCATCTCGACCATGCCCAGTCGAATTCAATGCTTCGCATAGCAAGGCCCACCTTGCCTCGCATAGTGAGGCTCGCCTCGCCTAAGTTCCCAAGCGCCTCACCCCAAGCATCTATAGCCTCGCATGGCGAGGCCATGTGTCATGCGCCAAGTGAGGCACACCTAGCCTCACCCCGAGGGCACCTCGTGCTTAGAGGGGCTCATGCAAGAAGGAGCCTTGCGCTTGGACGGACCTCGCGTCGGGAGGGGCTTCGTACCAAGGCCATCTTGCACCACGGAAGGGCCTCGCATGCGCCTGAAGGGTGTTGCGTGTCATGGACGACCAACTTCACTACTCAAATTGACGGAATGTGCAACACTTGTTCGTACTCTTAGTTAGCAAGTCAACCTAAAATTCGAACCTGCGGCAAACAAACTCAACGATTAGCCACGTTACAAGTCTTACACATGTAAGGGCAATGACGAAGCATGAACAAGCACAAAGCAAGCCATCCAAAGAAAACATCCCACAGAACAACTAGAGCATACAACATAGGCAACTGGCTCGCGATGGCCCATCGAAGGTAACAAACATGCAGCACATAGACCATAAAGTACGCATACACAAAGGGACATGGATAAACATCGTTTTATTCATATAATGCCTTGATAGGGCAAGGGAGTACATAGCTTAAGCCCCTATCTGCTTGTGGCCATGGTGCTTCTCTAAGTCACCAGGTCACCTCCCCCTAAGGAGCTTTCTAAGGAAATAAAGTCTTCCCAGGAACATATATGATTTTCGTCAGGGAGACATATGCATAATTACAAAAGTGTGATCCCCTACCCATGAGGTTGCTTGGCGCAAGACTTGACGAATGATAAAGCACCAAGGCATGCTCATATATACAAAATGGCCCCCTGGAGGTGTGTCATTGTAATGACCCAACTACTCTAGACTTTGGACCATTATCGAAAACTATACATAGACCCTAATCTTTAATAGAACTTACAAGTGAAAAAGATCATACTTTATTAAAAACTTGTAAAAACCAATGTTAAAACTTACATAACTCAAAGCAGGATATGGGATCCCATTGTTTTAAAAAGAAAACATATCTTAATTGAAATGAAAAGAAATTACGTAAATAGGTGCGGAAAAATTACACATAAACCATAAATAAAAGACTACATCCTCAAAATCAAACTCTCGACTCCTTGAATCCATTCATCACCGATACACATTCTCCCAAGCATCCACGAATCTTACCCGCCACTATAGTTATTTTCCTGCACATATAAAAAAAAAAAAGGAATGAGCCTAATGCCCAGCAAGGAAAATCTAACACATAGTTCATATACATAAATTTCATAAGAAACATAAAAACATAACATAACACTTATATCATACACATACTATAATGGCCATTATTACTTGGGGTCCCATAGACTAAACAAGTCATATGCCCATTAGTTTAGTGGGGTCCTACTAGCTAAGCAGGTCATATGCCCATAATCTATTTGGGGCTTGTTAGTCATATGGGTCATATGCCCAAGCCTACTTACATACATATCATAACACATTTCATATCATAAAAACATAAGATAACACATATAAAACATATAACATATGAATTCTATCCTATTTTCCTTACCAAAATACCGGGATAAGAGGACAGAGGTGGGACTTTGGAACACTCCTAAGAACCATTTGAAAAAGAGTGAGTATAGAGAAGAAGAGAAATTGAAAGGAATGGAAGGACTAAACCATTGAGAAAAATACTTACCAAAAACTTATGTGCAAGTTCTTAGATTTCCTAACCAAAATAAAGATTAAGGTTAGAATAAGTAGAAGACTATGAGAACTTTTAAAGAAAAAGTACATAAACAAACTAGAGTTTGGGTTACCTTGAAGACTTGTAAGACCAATCTAAACCTCGAACCAAAATACTATAAATCCTTACTTTCCCAAGTGTTTGATAAGCTTATGATGATCAAGCTTATGATTTCCCCACCTAAGTGTTTACACTCTCACACTCACCTAGCAACTTGCAGCCTCTGAACTTAGAGCAAAAGATGAATAATGGATGGGTACTAGGTCCTATTTATAGAGTTTAGGAATGAAAGGATCTTAATTTTACTTGAATAAAAATAATGGCTTTTTAGGTGAAAATAATTTGAATAATCGTTCAGCAGAGGCTGAAGACTCGTTCAAAAAGGTGTTGGACTTATCAAAAGGTTGAATGATTGAATGGATAACGAATTCAAAAGCATTCAAAATATGCTGAAGGAGGCGATATATCGCCCCCTATAGGCGATATATCGCCTGGACCATTATGCCCGAGGCAAACGTGCATCGTTTCGTGTTTTCCGCATCTACGTGCTGCGATATATCGCCCCTCATAGCTGCGATATATCGGCATTCGCTGATTATTTAAACACGAAATTACACATTTTTAGCTTAATTGAAATTGAGTAAACAGCCTTGACTAAGCCCTTAAACGTATTCAAAGCTGCTGACTGACCTTAGAGCATTCAAACTTTACCCTTATTAAATTTAATCCTCAAAATACTTAATCCTTAATCACCCATACATAACATGTGCTTAAAATCCTATTGGTTCTTATCTAAACCTTATTGTATAATAAATATTGTCCTTAATATCAGTCATATTAATCAAACCTTAGGTTAAAATTTATATTCTTAAACTATAGGTTAAACTTAGAAAATCTACAAGTACTACTATGAGTGTCCAAATAATTCCCGATCTGAACCAAAAATCCACAGTCATAAAGATAATACTATTAATACTATAATACTACTATCTAACTAGCTAAGTAAAGTTCTTGGACTCTACAGTCATGACGCAGCACGCCACACTCTCCCCCACTTAAATCTTCGATGTCCTCGACGAACCTGCTCCTTGCTGATCTTCAATCTTCTGCGTAAGCCTGTACAAGTCCTCCGCCCTTTCCCAAAAAATTTCTTCATCTCCGAGCCCTTTCCACTTCACTAGAAACTCTTTCTTCTTCTTTCTGTCCACGATCACAGTCCTCTCTACTAGGATTTCTTCAGGTTGTCTACTGCTTCGTGGCTTGATGCTGACTCTTTCTCTGGAAGACTGGTTGCGAGCTGGATCTTCTGGATCTTCATGATACGGTTTGAGGTTGCTGACGTGCAAGACCGAGTGTATCTTCATCCATTCTGGTAAGCTGACTTTGTAGGAGGTTAGGCCCACATTCGAGATGATTGGAACAGGACCCTCATATTTGCGAACGAGTCTGATGTCCTTATTCCCTCAGAATCTCAGTTGTTCAGGCCTCATCTTGATCATCACTAAGTCGTCTGCTTTGAATTCCAGCGGTCGTCTTTTCTGATCTTCCCATTTCTTCATTCTCTTTGATGCCTTCTCCAGATAGGCTTGGGAAATCTCGGTGTTTTTCTTCCAGTATTTCGTGAAATTAAAGGCTCTTGGGTTTCTTCCTTGATACTCATCCACTGTGTGGGGTAACAGTGGTTGCTGGTCATTGACAACTTTAAAAACGCTCTTGTTTGATGAAGAACTCTTCTGAGAGTTGAAGCAAAATTGAGCTACATCTAGTAGCTGCGGCCAATTCTTTTGGTTGCCGCTGACAAAATGCCGCAAGTACTCTTCCAGCATCCCATTGAATCTTTCAGTCTGTCCGTCTATTTGAGGATGATAGTTCGAGGAAATGTTTAGTTGTGACCCCAAAAGGTTGAATAACTTGGACCAAAAAGTCCCTGTGAATCTTCCATCTCGGCCACTAACTATGTTTTGGGGTATTCCCCAATACTTAACAACATACTTAAAGAAAAGTCTTGCTGTCTCTTCTGTCGAGCAATACTTCGAGACTGGTATGAAATTTTCATACTTTGAAAATATGTCCATGATCACTAAGATCGTACTCAAGTCTTCTGTCTTCGGTAGACTAGTAATGAAGTCAAGTGACACACTCTCCCATGGTCGACTTGGGACTAACAAAGGTTCTAACAACCCTGGCGTCTTGTGTCTCTCCACTTTGTCTTGCTAGCAGGTGAGACAGATCTTGGTATACTCCACGATATCATCGCGCATTTATGGCCAGTAGTACCCCTGCTTCAACAGGGCATGTGTTCTCTGCCACCCAAGATGACCCGCCCACAAGGTGTCGTGACACTCACTCATTAGTGTCCTCCACAAATCTCCCATCTTTGGAACATATAAGTGGCCACCCTTAGCCCACAAAAGATCGTCTTCCACCCAAAACTGGCGAGTCTTTCCCACTTTTGCAAGATTCATGATGGTCTTCACCACCAGGTCTTTCACCAGGTTCTCCTTAATGCGCTCTCGGATGGGAGTAGTCACTGTGCTAGCTGACATATTTGCTAGCAATTTTAGAGCCGCTAACTCAGGTTTCCAACTCAGAGCATCAGCTGCCTGGTTTAGATGGCCCTCCTTGTGTTCGAAATGAAAGTCGAATTCTGCTATGAACTCCTGCCATCTTGCTTGCTTCGGGGTAAGCTTTGGCTGGGTGAGGAAATGACTCACCGCGGCATTATCTGTTTTCACCACAAACTTTGACCCCAACAAATAGTGCCTCCACACTCGTATACTGTGGGTAGGATAATATACGTAGGCTCTCGTCTTTTCATGCCCTTCTTCAATTGCAAGGATGACAACAACTTGGTTTTTGGGGGCTGCTCCACTTTAGCAGGCACCACTACAGGTGTCTCCCCCATTATGAGTAGACTTTCGGTAGCTGGGATGGGAATGGCTCCCTTCTCTGTAAGGAAGTCCATACCCAATATCACATCAAATTCGTCCATTCGCAGGACCACCAAGTTAGTTTTCCCCTCCCACGAGTCGATCTTCATGTTCACCTTCTTAGCCACGCCGGTTGTGGCTAAGGCTTCTGAGTTGACCGCTTTCATGCGGCCATGGTCCTTCTCCCATTTCAGTCCCCAAACGTTTAGCTTCGATCTCTAAAATGAAGTTGTGAGTGGTGCCCATGTCGATCATCACGCTTCCGGCCATTTTACCATTTAGAGTGGCGTCCACATACATTAGTCCTTTTCCAAGGGTCTTCTTCACTTTCACACCATGTTTCTTGAGAGTATTTAGCATCCGAAGGGAACCCATGTGTGTATATTCCTCCTCCTCTTCTTCGTTGGTTGGTTCCCCTTGGGCAAATGATGCCTGGAGAGCACTCATCTTGGATTTGAGAGGACATTCTGTCGACTTATGCGGTCCAGTACAAAACCAACATGTAAGAGGTTTCTCGAACGGGGGGTTACTACCTTTGTTAGGAGAGTTAGACTCAACACTCCTCTTCTCTCCTCCCCCACTCTTGCTCTGCCAAGACTTTCCCAACTTTTTACCCCCAGCGTTGCTTCTGGTAGTCGACGGATTAATCTTCATCGATTGAATGTTCCCTGATGAGTAATTAGTCAATCATTTGGCAGCCGCTTCAGCAGTGGCTAAGTCAGCCACCCGCTGTCTCTCGAGCTCTTGCTTTGCCCAAGGCTTCAAACCTTCTAAAAATGCAAAGATCTTGTCCACTTCGGACATGTCTTTGATATCAAGCATCAACCCAAAGAATTTCTTCCCGTATTCTTGGATTGTTCCAGTGCGCTTCAGCTCTCTCAACTAGCATCGAGTTATGTAGGAGACATTTTCAGGGAGAAACTGTGTCTTCAACTCTCTCTTTAGATCTTCCCATGTTGCTAGGGTGCATCTACCGTTCTGAATATCATCGTACTTTTTCCTCCACCACACTTTGGCATCCGCAGACAAGTACATTGTTGCCATGGTGACCTTGCCATCTTCTGATATAGCTTTCACGGCTCGGAAGTAATGCTCCATATCAAAGAGGAAGTTCTCTAAGTCTTTTGCGTCTCTAGCCCCACTGTAGGGCCTCGGCTCAATCACTTTTATCCTTCCATATTCCATGCCATTGGGTCCAGTTGCAGGCTGATTCCCAACCACCCTCATGGTAAGGTTTAGCTTGGTGTTCATCTCCAACATCTCGCTTTTCAATGCCTCAACTCACCCCCTACAATTCTCTACGAGTTCATTTAGTGCTTCTTGTAGGTCTTTCACCGCCCGTTCCACTGCCTCAATACGTTCCTCCCTCTGAGGACTATTTGATGTGCTTGAAAGTTTCTCCCTTCGCTCGATTGCAGTTATGCGGGCTAGTAGATTGGTCGTATCTCGCTCCAGCACAGCCACACGATTTTTTGTGTTGTTCGTCTCCAGTTCGTCTCCAGTGCAATATGCAAGACACCCCCACACTTTGAAGTACCCTATGTTAGGTTTTCTTCCTTTCCATAACTTATATGGAGATATCTCATTTTTCTTCATCGATATTCGATTAAGAATGTGACAAGCGGTTAAAAAGCGTTTCACCCCATAAGTTGAAATTCAACTTAGAAAACACCAACATAGAATTTATCATCTCTAGATAAGTCCTATTTTTCCTTTCGGCAACACCATTTTGTTTTGGTGTATAAGGTGCAGTGCACTCATGAATTATACCATTTTCTTCACAAAATGTATTAAATTCATTAGAGAATCCTCCTCTATCACTTCTTAGCACCTTGATCTTTTTATTTAGTTGATTTTCAACTTATAATTTATACAATTTAAAAGCATCAAAAGTTTCATCTTTATGCTTTAAAAGGAACACATAGGTATATCTACTAAAATCATCTATAAAAGTAAGAAAATACCTTTTACCACCTCTAGTTAAAACACCATTTAATTCACAAAGATCACTATGGATTAAATCTAGTAAATTAGATGATCTTTCTACACTAGGAAATGTTTCTTAATCATTTTCTCCTTAACACATGTTTCACATTTACCATAGTTTTTAATATTACATGCAATCATACCACATTTTACTACTCTTTTCATGGTTAAAAAACCTATATGCGATAGTCTAAGATGCCACAAAAATAAAGAATCATACTAAACAATATAGGCGGAATTAGCATTTTTATTGATAACATTGAAAGTTACATCATTGGTGCACAATTTAACCATACCCTCACAAGAGTACCCCTTTCCCAAAAATACATTTGATTTGGTAAGTATAATTTTACGAGACTCAAAAATGGCTTTAATGCCGGGCTTGCCAAGCAAATCACCACTTACAAAGTTTCTACTCATTTCGGGAACAAAAAGTACATTCACTAATGTAACTTTCTTGCCGGAGGTGAAGTAGACATCAATAGTACATTTGCCCAGTACCTTGGATTTGCCCTCATTTCCCATTTGTATCTCATGGTTTCCCTTTGACTCTTCAAAGGTCTTGAACAATGATTTGTCATAGGTGACATGGACCGTGGCACATGTATCATACCACCACCCTTTCACCTTGCCTTGGACCGCATTCACCTCACTAAGGGTAGCAACTATGTTTTCCTCTTGAGTTGCGTTCACCTTAGGTCCTTGTTGGTCTTTTCTATGCCTACACTCTCTAGCATAGTGACCATTTTTCCCACACACAAAGCAAGGACCTTTCTCGCCCTTAAACTTGTTTGGGTTGGTTTTTGGACCCAAAGGTTTCTCATTACCCTTTTTCCCTTTGTTTTTGGGATGTTTTGGTTGTGACACCGCATTTTCTTTGGAAGTCTCTCCATTAGACCCCTCCACAAGTTTATCTCTACATATCGATTCCTCTTCGATTCGAATATGCTTTTGGATCTCCTCCAAAGAATAATCCTCATTTTTATGGAGGATTCTTTTCCTATAGCTCTTCCAAGTTGGTGGTAATTTAGCCACAATAGCACCAACTTGAAAGGCCTCGGGAAGCTCAATCTTTAACACTTTCAATTTATTAACAATAATTTGCAATTCATGAATTTGAGGAAGAATAGGTTTATCACCAAAAAATTTGAAATCGAAGTATTGAGATATCAAAAAAAATTTGGTACCTTCCTCTTCCGCCTTAAACTTTTTCTCAAGTGCATCCCATATCTCCTTGGCCGATTTGGTCTCGGTGTAGAGGTCATAGAGCCTATCGGACAGGGCGTTGAGGATATGACCCCTACAAAGGAGATTTTCCTCCTCCCTCTTCCTTCTCTTCTCCACCTCCTCGGGAGTGTCTTTGTCGGATGGCTCGGCTAGAGGAGCCAAGGAAGACTCAAGGATGTAGGCGATTTTGAGAGTGGTTAAAATAAATCTCACCTTGTCTTGCCACCTAGTAAAATTGGATCCATCAAACCTATCCAATCTCACTAGGTCTTGGTTCATGATCTTGATTGTCTCCCCTTCCATTGAAACAAAAAGGGATAAGCTTTTGAATGTTGGGAAAATATAAATTGTCTCAATGGAAATGGTAAGAAAATGTTACAACTCTATGCAAAATATTACAATAGACAAGGATTGATTAAATAAAGTGTTACAACTCTATAACTGAAAATACAAATAAAACAAAGGAAATGAAGAAGATGATGAAGAAGAATAGAATAGTAAAATACAACTCTAAGCAAAAGGTTACAAATAAAGTAAAGTGTTTGAAACAAAAGAAAGGAAAAGATTACAACTCTTGAACAAGAAATACAAGTAAAAAGAACAAGAGAATAAGAAGAAAACAATACAATAGAAAGAAGAACTGAAATACAAGAAACTCTCACTTACACAACCTAAGTGAAGAGGGTTGGGGATCACCAACTTGAACAAGGTTTAAAACCTTTGTCCAAAAGCTTATTTCCCCCTAACTCAAGCACTAAGGGATCTCTCTCAGATTTTGGAAAAGCTTTCTGGAATTATCAAGCCTCAAGGTGTTTCTAGCCAAGTGCTCTAATGGATAGAAATGTTGTGTCTTTCAAGTGAGCTATAGGCTCCTATTTATAGAGTTTAGAGACACCCTTTGAATTTCAAATTCCACCAACCCCCATGGTTGTTACCAATGTTTAATTGGATTAATAAAAAATGAGATTTGGGAGTTATTTGGGTTTTTTGAGCCGTTCAACAAAGATTGAAAAAACTGAAAAATTGGTCAGTTTTGGCCTGTGGCCGCGGCCACTGAATGTTGGTGGTCGCGGCCACCGACCAATTTCAGCACAAAAAATGTGTTGTTTTTCCAAATGGTTCCAAACCCTCCCAAATGATTTTGTAACTCCCAAAAAACATTATTGGGGTTAAAATCATATCTCTAACAGCCATATCACATATGGCTTTATGAAATTCATCTCAATATTGTGTAACAACAAATTTCCACAATAAAGGGTAATATTTGGAATTTACAAATTTGTAACACCAAATATGTTACATTATTTGGATATATCTTATATATCTAAATATTGTAACTCTCTATTATATGTTACAATATGTGACACACTTTGTCACATTTATTTAATCTAAAACATTATATTATAATATAATATAACATTATATTATAAAATAATATAACATTCCCCCACTAGATTAAATAGTTATCTATTGTAACACTTATTTAATCAATCATTATATTTTGAAATATAACATATCCCCCACTTGATTAAATAAGAACTCTCTCTTATAGGAGTCATTGCATTAGTGCATAAAGCAAAGTGTTTTTCAACTTGAGCCGTTACATGTAACGCCCTACTACCTTAGAGCCGTTACTAAGTGAGTTTAAAATGTGCAATTAGCTCGCTAGACGAGGTTCTAATAATAAAAGTGTGTTTAAATAGGAATATAGGCTGTAATCTTTAAAAGTACTCTAACTCGTTAAAAGTTTAAAAGTTTAACATTCGGGATCCCAAAATGAGGTTTGCAAAATATTTACAATTCAAAATAGGTTTACAGATGACCAATTATCAAAAACATAGTTTAGTACAGCCATTTCTCAAAATGCCCCCAACCAAAGCAGTCGGGCAGGCCAAACATGTACGCACCACCCCCACGCTCTCCGTTCTCATGGCTGGTTGATCTTCTCTTTGCCCTTACCTGCAACACAGAGCACCCGTGAGCCGAAGCCCAACAAGAAAACTCATGCAGCACATAACATATGCATATCATACAATCACTATAGTAGATAACTCATCTATAATCAGACAGTCCATAAGATTTAAACACATATACGGCCATGCCGTCCCAGAAGCGTTACCAAAGCCTGGGATCTCGGTCTACACCGTAAGGATATTGTAACGCCGTACTACCTTAGAGCCGTTACTTAGTGAGTTTAAAACAGAAATCGTGCTTTAGACTGACTCTACGTGGTTTCTAAAACCAAAAGTGTGAATAAACCAGAACTTAAGGCTGTACTCTTTGAAAATGTTTAGTTTCATTGAAAACATTAAGTATCAAACATCTGGGATCCCAAAAATAAGGTTTACAAAATATTTACAACTCAAAAATAGATTTACACCAGGTTAACTATCAAAAGAATGAGTTAATACAGCCATATAAAAAAAAATGTCCCCAACCAAAGCAGTCGGGCAGGCCGAACATGTACGCGCCGCCCCCACGCTCTCCATACTCATGGCCGGTTGACTAACTCCTTGCTTTTACCTGCCACACAGAGCACCCGTGAGCCAAAGCCCAGCAAGAAAACCCAAATAGTACATAACATATGCATAGTATATAGCTGACATAATCCACTGATAAATAGGAAAACCATCAGACTAAACAAGCACGGCCATGCCGCCCCAGAGGCCTTACCAAAGCCTGGGGTCTCGGTCCTCACCGTCAGGATAACTCATGTATCCCTTGGGTCCCACCCTAGCTATAAGCACCCCATGTGCTGAGTGTTACTTCCGGCCCCATGGCCGTACCCGGCCCTTGCCGCTCTCGGCCTTAGCCGTTCATTTCACTATAATCGCACGCATAATACATTTCGAAATAATCTTTCAAACATATAATAATTCACCCAAGGTCATACATTTGCAAGTAAAACAATCTAGGGACATGCCCTGCAATAACACTGTGGGCCCATGCCCTGATCCCGGGTGTTACGGTTTTCTTACCTTTAAATTCGGTAGCCTTGATCACCTGACTCCTTGAGCACGATCCTACTCGAGCCCTAGCGCTTACCTAAGCAAAATCCATAAGTCAAAGTCATTACCAAACCTCAAGTCCAAAACCTAGCCTCGGGACCAATCCCGAGCCCCCGGGAAGTCCTAGATCTCCAAAACAAAGTGGTGGAATCGAGCCCTGAACCCTAGGTCAAAATCCCTTAACAAAAGCCCAAAAATCCCCTTCTGTGAACAGTGCAGCGCTACAGCGCTCTAAAGAGGGCGCTGTAGCACTACAAGCAGAACCACCCCTCCAGAAACATGGGCTAGCGCTACAGCGCCCCCTGACTAGCGCTGTAGCGCTAGTTGCAGCCAGACCAAACCCAAAAATCGCCTCTTGCGATTTCCTTCCACCATTTCAACCCCAAACTTGTCCAAATCATTCCCAAGCCCAAAAACACACTTATCAACACCTCACACTCATCCCAAGCATCCCAAGAACTCATACCCCAAGCTCAAGAAACCCAAAACTCAAAATCTAACACAATGAACCCAAAAACCAGAAATTCACTCAAACAACAAAGATAAGGTCATAGAAATCATACCGTGGATGGAAATTCGACCTTGAGTTGAACCCTAGACCTCCTTAGCTTGCACCTTCACAACCTTGACCTGATTTCCCCAAAAATCCCATCTATTTAGCTCAAATACACATTTCAAACCAGTCATGCCCTAAAACTGAAATCTCCAAGAACTTACCTCAAATTTCTGATGTGATCTTGCTAATCCTTGCCAATCCTCAAGTCTAGCTTAGGATCCTTGATGCTCAGACTACCCTAGCTCTCCACTGAGCTTAACTCCAAGAAAAATGAAGGAAAATGGTTGGGGAAGCCACAAACCGATTCTTTAAAGTCAAACCCTTTTGTTTTCCCTCTTTTCTTTTCTCTTCCTTCCTTCTTTCTTTTTTCAGCCTTATAACTCTTTTTCTACAAAATCCACTAAGTAGAAAGCCTCCTTTACTTATTTCTAACAAGCCTAAAGACCGAAATTCCCCTCCTAATAATTCTAAACCTTTTTGCCCATAAAGGGCATTTTAGTCATATTACCCAAATTCCCACTAATTCCTCAAGTGTTCCTAAAAATTCCCGCTCGCTACCCAATACCTGATCAATCACCAAATATACAATCCTCATCATCAAGATTAACCTTAATATATTTCCCAAATTCTCATTTAAACTCCCCAGGCTTAACCCAAGCCGGGTATAGATTCCCGCTTTGACTTTTCCGCTAACCCGCTCACTCTAGGATCGTCTCGAGTCATAGATCACAGATATCAACACAGTCATGCCCAACATGGCCAAATTACAATTATGCTCTTTCTAAGATAATCAGGTCTACATGCATACTAATTCACATAGTCATGCATCTCAAATAATCAAATAGTCATATATCGTGCATTAAATCATAATCATGCATTAAATTCATTAAAGTCACACACAAAATCCCATTATGCCCTCCAGGCACACTACTCAAGGCCCTTAAGCCTTAATAGCGAATTTGGGTCGTTACAGATATCCCATGTATCCATTGGGGTCTCACCCTAACCACAAGCACCCCATGTGCTAACTGGTATTCTCGGCCCCACTGCCTTTCTCGGCCCTCGTCGTTCTCGGCCCTCGTCGTTCTTGGGCCTTTGTCGTTCATTATGATATAACCACATATAGCATTCTCAAACAACAATCAAACATATAATAATTCATTTAAAGCTACATCCTAGCAATAATACAATCTAGGGTCGTGCCCTGCAACAACACTATGGGCCCATGCCCTGCTCTACTGGTGTTATAGTTTTCTTACGTGTATCCCGAGCTTTCTGATGCACCAAGGTCACAAGCACGGTCCTCTATCACGAGCCTCTCCAAAATCCTAGTCACAACACATATAAAACACTTTTAATACTAACCAATCCCAAAACCACTTCCCGGGACCAATCCCGCACTCTCGGGACCTCTAATTCCCTAAAACAATGTATTGGAACCATCCCCCGAGCCCCCCGGGCAAAAGCCCTAAAAATGCAATATTTGGCTGCCAAAAATAGCCTAGGGACGCGACACTCCCATCAAGGGCCGCGGCGCCCAAAAGCTCTTCCCTGATCCTGATGCAATCCTGCGCCGCGGCAACAAAGAACAGGGCCGCGGTGCCCCTACGTGAACCCAGATTTCTGGGTTTTCTCCTGCATTTTTCCCGAGCCAAAACAGCTCCAATTCAACCCAAACAAGTACCTAAGCCTCAAAATCAATTTAAAACCCCAAATGAACCCTCTAACAACCTATAAACACCATCCACAAGTATAAACACATGATCACTTCCATAAATCACACTTTGATTCCAAATCTCAGTAGTTCAAACCAGAAAGTTAGAAACTTAGACCAAAGCCTACAAAAATCCTAAACCACACTTCAAATTCCTTAAATCACAACAGAAATAAACCTCATAATTGCACAGAATCCTTACCTCAAGTGGAGAATTCAACCTTAAGCTCCCTTTATTCCAGCTTCAAGCTAAGCCCTCTGATTTCACAAGCTGAATTCCCAAACAAACCAGCCACAAACCATCTTTCAATTCCAACCTAAGTTCTATAAAAACTTGCTAAAACACAGAGATTTCAGAGATAAAACTTACCTCTAATCAATCTTGACTTCTGCTTGACTTCAATTGCTTCAAACCACCTTGATTCCTCCCCTAAGTCCCAAAATTCCCAGCTCTCTTCCTTTCTTCCTTTTTGCCCTTAGCTCTCCTTTTCCTTTCAGCATAAACTAAGTTGTCTAGGTGAGAAAACGTGAGTGATATGTCCCTTAGCTAAATTTTATCTAAACCTTTGCCAATATTCCATTTTACCCTCTCTCAAAATCCATTCCTAACTAAACCTCAAGGGCACTTTTGTCCTTTCACCTATATTACAATTCTACCATTTTCCCATCTAAACTTGTTATTCTCAGCAGTTACTAATGGTTACTCAGGTTACTCAATCACCAATAACCATTAACCACAAATTCTTAACTCAACTTACGAAATTCCCCAAAGTACCCCTAGGCTCCTCCCGAGCCGGGTATTAAAATCACGTTGTGACTTTTAAGTTAACTATCTCTCTAGGACCGTCTCAGCACGTGCATCACATTAATATCACCACACTCACATGGTAAAAATCACATAATACAATTATCACATTTATGCCCTCAGCGGGCTAAAATTACCAATTTACCCCTAGCATGCAAACGGGGTCCACATGCATATTTATACCACCTAAACATGCATTCTAATCATATATTCAGTGTTACATTACCTTTGAGTTTTCCGATCTAATTTCGTTGACGAGTTTTCGCCGTCAACAATATATTTTTAGCGACCTTTATTGTTTGTTACCATGTGTGTTATTGTACCTGGGTTTGACACTTTTAGCATGTAAAGGTAGATGGGAAGTTTCTTGTATGAATTATCTGGGTTTCATCTTGCCAATTCTAAAGTCTTTTCTCTTGCTCTCCAAGCTTTTTGATACCCCATTGAAACACCCTAATCATCTAGCATGTCGCTGATGATGTCATTTGGTGTGTGTGCTCTCCTTATTAACATGTATTTTGTTTTGATTAGTTCTCCAACCACATTGCAATTTGCTTGCCTATGGTCCTCCATGATGATGTCCAAGGAGCAGTTGTGAGTTTTGACATACTTTCTGATCTTAAATATTTTTGCACTACTACAAAAAAGGCTTTTTAGGACTCACGGGGGGCGCGTCCTCTATTTGAGAGCCTTAAAAAGTGAGGTTTTTTAGGACTCGCAAAGTTTTATTTTTAATTTTTTAAAAATTAATTGGTAGCCAAAGCTCCCATCGAAGCTCCAGTGAAAACAGTGGCGCCACCACCCTACAACGATGGTTTGAGAAAACAGTGAATGGCTTTCGAAGCCTAAGGCTCAGGGAACGTCGTGGTGGTGGTGGTTCTTCATGGAACGGAACATGGTGGCCGGATTGGAGCCAAAAAATTTCAGACTTCATAGATTCCGACGAACACCAAAAATGAAATCCGGCGACTTTTAACCCGATCTTTGGTTGGGTTTTGCTCGCATGAAAGTGTTGAGTACGATGGTGGTGGTGGCTCGACTCACAACGACCCAAGGTGATCGGAATCTCGTCGGAAACTTTGGGAAAACCCAAAATCGCAGGCATTGTTGTTTGCCTTAGGAGGCGCGTGAGGGTTTGGGCTCACGGGGGTCAAAGCTTCGGTGGCCTCCGAAGCTCCCTGGCTAGCGCGTGTTACTGGTGGCAGTGGGGAAGGCGGCGGTCAGGCTCTGCAAAGTCTCAAGCAGAAGAGAGGGATGGAGAGCTTCGAGTGGGAGAGAATCTGAGAGAGAGGAGAGAGAAAGATGAGGGGGGCTAAGTGGGAGACAGGGTTTGTTTTATTTATTTATTTATTTTTAATTTAGTTATTAATAAAACTTTAATTTATTAATTTATTATTTTTTAGGGAACTCAAAATATGTCTTTAAAAGTTTTCACTGACTCAAATTTCCTCATAGTATTTTAGGACTCACATCAGTAATTAGGGCTCACACTACGATTCCTAATCGATATTTTTTAATGAGTCTCAATGAGTGTCCTAAAAATTCCAGGAACTTTGTTAAAACAAATTCAAACTTTTAGGACACACGTCAGTTTTTAGGGCTCGCACTGCGTGTCCTAAAAGAAATTCTTTAAGGACTCTCAATGAGTGTCCTAAAAAGTCCAGGAGATATTTTTAGGGCTCGCATCTAGGTGAGTGCCTTAAAAAAGTGTCCTAAAAGCATGTTTTTGTAGTAGTGTTGTTTTCCTGAATTTTGAAGCTCATAGTAACCAGTTACATTTATCATCCACACAAGTAACCAGGTACTACCTTGGCTCAAATCTTTTTATCTTGAATTGGAAGTTGTGAATCATAGCATAAAAACATAGTGTGTATTTCAAGAGATTTTTGTCCTTATAAATCTGTCCTTCTTCAACTTTGAACACCTTATGATCAATGACTATTTTTGTTTATTCTTCTCTTTTTCTTTTGTTTTGTTATGTTCTCTCTATAATAAAATTAGTGATATTATCAACTATGTCAGTAATGTTTGGGAAGGTTTGTACCTGGTTACTGGTGCTAGAGGTTGCTTCTTCATATTGTAACTCTGGAACTGATTGATGGTTGTTTAGTTGCAGAACTAGAATTTCTAGATCTGTGTTTTGTATTTGTGTTTCTTCTTCATATGTATTGTGTACAATAGTTTCAACTAGTGTTTCATCATATGTGGTGATGCATATTGGTAACTCTGTTACTGCATTTTGCTTCTTTTTCAACTCAATGTAGAATAGGACTGAGTTGTCAGTGAGTAACTTCATTGGCGTCGTACCTGGAAAGAACTGGTAACATAGTTCAATATTGTGCATATTGCATTTTATCTCATTTTTACTAATTGAAGGAAATTGTTTGAATTAGCAATCCAGTCATGTTGTAATCATCATATTGATATCTGTCTTTCCATTTTCCTCCAAAATGGATCAATGTCATTATGGATTCCATATCTGCAATATAGCATAACATAATGTTTAGTATTGTTGCTTTATTAATTCAAATGTAACTGGTTATGTTAGTCAATGTGTTTTATGTTATTTTTTGTCAAATTTAAAATATGAAAATGTTCAAAATATATCATGTAACTGGTTTCATTTAAGTAAATCAAGAACAAATTTCCAAGTTCCATGTTTAATTATTTTGCAGAATGTTCATTTTTGTGTTTGTAACTAGTTACATTAGTGAATGCGTTTTTATATTTTTTTCTGTAATATTTGAAATATGCAAATGTTCAAAATATATCATGTAATTGGTTTCATTTAAGTAAATTAAGAACAAATTTCCAGGTTCCATGTTTAATTATTTTGCAGATTGTACATTTCAAAGAATATATTTGTAAAAATTATTGAATCTATTTAAATTAATGGAAATTTGCTTTAATTTACAGGTTACCTGTTTGAGAACTCTGAGAAGTTGATCGAAGTCTTTTTTCTTGATGTGAACGAAGCTAAAACTAGTTGCCTTTGCGCGAGAAGAAGATGCGATGATAAAAGAAAAAACAATCCAAAACCAATTGTAGTCACCGGAGAAGAAGACATGGTGATCGGAAATTGAAATTCTTGATTTGCTATACGTTTAAAACTAGTTTTTGCTGCTGTAGAAAAAGATGCGATGATCGGAACAATGCAAAAGCAGTTGCAGTCGCCGGAGAAGAAGAAGTGGGGATCGGAGATTGAATTTCTTGTTTTGCTATGTGTTTCTTGATAAGGAATACGTAGTCATTGTGAGATACAGCAGTTTGCATGAAATTTGGAAATTTTATGGGAATCTGGTTTCTTAGTTTATGGGAATTCCATATTTTATACTTTTTTTCAATGTGTGTTATCATATTTTGCTTAATTAATCTTTTGCCCATATATATTGAAAGTTGAGTTAGTTTTCCCATATTTATGTGAAGTTCTCTTTTAGAAAATACAAGTGCAATAGTTTAAAAAAAAAATGTGTCAAATTTGTCACATGCTAAAAGTTGTATTAAATTTGGCACAAAATTAAATATATCATGAGTCAAATTTGGCACAGAATAACTTTTATCTTGCTCATTTATTATATTGCTACTACTTATTATGATTTATTAATTGACAGCTTATGACTAAGTTTTCTAGCACATGCAATGGTAGAAATTAGAATGGAGTCTATAATTTGGACAATTAAAAAATGGCTTTTTTTTTAAATATGGTTTTTTTATAAGACTTTTAAAAAATCTGGATTTATATGTGAAATCTTTAAAATATGGAAACAGAATAAAAGATTTCTAACTATGGACAAATTTGAAAGGGATATATAAACAGATTCTCTATATTTCACTTCTCAAGTAATTAAATAATTTAGCAAACCAAAAATACTTCCCGAATTTTTTTCGCAATCGAAATCTACGATGTTTTCCTAGTCAAGAACCTCCATTTTTTTCCCAGCCAAGAAACTCCATTTTTCTCCGGTGCTGTGCTTTGCTCCAACAAGTTCATGTTGTTGGAGAAGATGATTGACATTCTTTTGGTCTAATCGAAGCTGATTGGTAGTAGTAGTTTGATTTGATCTGAACAATGATTAATATTGTTTATTTTTTCAATTGATGCATGTGGTTTGCTTGAAACTTGAGATGAGTATTATATACCTTCTTGGAGTAGATAATTAATGAGGATCAACAATATTTACTATTTAGAAATCTAATAATGATTCATTTCATGAAAAAAGAAATTTGATAATGATAATAATATTTATGTTGCTCCTGAAACTTTAAGTGCCTAATTATTATACATTAACACGGACTGCATTATTCATTGTGGTTCATCACATAAAATTATTTCATTGATAACCTCTTAATATATGAGAAAGGAAAGATGATAACTGATTGTCTGAAGTTGTGAGAATTGAGGTAGTTGATTAGACTTTTTTATTATTTGATATTTCACGCTAATCTCTAGGAACTATGAAAATATTAGAATTGCTGGATATATCAACATTGATCAAAATATAGTGAGTATTACCTGATTTTGAAAAAGTAACATGTTCTCATTTTTTTTTTTTTTTTGAATAAAGTAACCTAATACTAACAATTAGAATATGGTAAGTCTTAATTGATTTTGAAAAAAATAACTTGGTAGTAAAAAAATGTAACAGTCATTATATTATTTGCCTTTTTTTGCTGAATAAAATTGTTAACTGGTTTCATTCAAACAATCAATGAACCATAAATAAGCAAAAAACCTAATAACTATGAGCAATGAATGATAAGACACCATAAATTATAGAGGTTCGACCCCAAGAAACGGCAATGACCTACTTCCTCTTTAATTTGTATTGATCTTTAAGGTTTAGACAAGATGACCAGTAAAAACAGGTACGATTCTAAGTGTAAAAACAATACAAAATGGCAGAAATCACTGCTAAGTGTACCTAATAGGTTGGTCGGTATATTTTTGGTGCTGGTCAGTAGGCTAAAAATCTCCTCATTTCCACAGTGGTGGGAGACTTGTATTTATATTGTCCCCAACGCCTAGGAAGTTGCGCTTGCACCGCAACTGCTGCAAAATATCCATTCCTTTTTGCAGGTAGTTGCAGTCCTATTCTTCAGAAGTTTGACCGAGTTTTCAGGTGAACTATTAGGTGTGAGGAGGATGTAACTGACTTCATCCAACCAGGTATACTGGGTTTTCTGAAGAGCATACCGAGCAGCCTCTTTTCTGGTAAGCATACCGCGCAGCTGCTTTCTTGGTGAACATACCGCGCAATTATTGTTATTCATTTGGCAAGTGTGCTCTCTCCAGCTTGTTTGACTGTTGGATGCCTATGTCACGTGTCAAGAATATGATGACACGTGCCCACAATATGATGCCATGTGTCCAACCTTCATGCCATGTCAGCTATGTATATTTTTGGGATAACATTTGCCCCCCAAGTTTGCAATGGTGCTGAGCAGTATGTAAACTTTCCTTCTGGATACCACCCCATCCAGCCTGGTCGGGGGTATGTTCTCTTTACTACATGGCATCTTCATTTAATAGAGTTGAAGACCTTTGCACTTCTTCAAGACTCCAAGAAATGACTTTTCACTCTTTTCTACCTCTTTTTGGTACCATAAAGTGTCATAATGGCTTCTCTTAATAACTGTACAGTTGGTTTGTGCAATTACCGAAGAGTGGCTGACGTGTTGGGCAGTTGAGGCGAAGTGACTAGAAGGACGTGCTAGGTAGTGTGCTGATGTGTCTGGGGAGACGTGCTTGCAGCAGTTGAAGGGATGTCTCATCAATGCTCACATGAGGAGGAAGAGCATTGTACCTGGACTATTAATAGCTTCCTTCTCTTCTGACTTCATTTTTTACAGTCTCTTCTCATTTCAAACCTCTCAAATGCTCAGAACTTCAAGTTTTTACACCGACTAGTGCCGAGCCCGTGATCACCGAAGCTTTTCGGCTCATGTTACCCTCGCAGACCTACTACCAGTAAGTTCTTCTTTTTCCTCCTGGTATATCTGTGATTTATGCAAAAATACTTCTATTTTTCTCTGTGGCCGTGGGTTTTGTTTTTGCCAAACCCTTGGATTTCTTACATGAATGTTGTTTGAATCAGTAAATAAAAAACTGCTTTGAGTAGCTCTTGTAACGGGTAATCTGTTTTATTTCTAATTTTACAAAAAATCATTTTTTACGGCCCATTTTGGTAGATTTATGTTTGGTGTTCTTAAAAAACACCAAGAACAACTCTCTAATAAATTTTTCGGAAAACCCTTCGTTTTCTCGGTTTCCTTCACTTATGATCTTGTCTTCCTACTGCGTGGTATATTGTGCCCTGTTTACTCCTGAGCTAGTTGGTATACCCTACGACAATTATACCAACCGATGTTGTTCGGTGCTCTCACCTCATTTTCCCCTTTTTCTTGTGTGCGCAGACTACTCGGGGGAGGTGATCACCAAACTCCATCATTGTGTCTTCCATTACAATGGCTCGTACCAAAAAGAAAAATCGAGGCTCAAAAGAAGAAGATCCTCACGTGGCACGGCACTCTACTAGAGGGGATCCCAGGGAGGCATCACCCCCCGAGGAGAAGCCCAGTGGCTCGGGACAGGAAGAAGATTCTGAAACCGAGTATGCTACGGAGGTTTATACTAAGGCATCCCTAAACTCATTGGCTGAGAAGGAAGAGGGTCCTCTCTATGTGGCTCCTACTAGTACTATTTGCATTAAACAAATACAGAACGTGAAGGAGCATTTTAAGCTGCAGGGTGTATCCGTCATCAAGCCTCCTGCCTGTCAGACTGCCAATGACCCCGGGGCCTAATTATGTGCCTTGAGCCGATTCCATATGACTGTTGGAGCCAATCTCCCTCTTCAGCCATACTTTCGGAGTGTGGATGATTATTTTGGGATTTTCCCAACCCAGATTAGTCCCAAGGGCATTAGGTTTCTTTCCTCCTTTTATGTATTGTACAAATCCTTAAATTGGCTAGTACCTTCTGCCCACGAAATTAATTACCTCTTTGACCTCAAATCTAGTCCCCGGCAAGGTCGCTCAGGTATTTCTGTTTCAGCCATAGTGATTCTAATATTTACCTGGCCAATACAGACAGCATCTCCAAAGTTGGGGAGTATGCCAGCCAGTATTTTCTCACTTAAAACATTGCTGCCACCTACCTATCATTTCAATGCAATGGTCCTTTAGCTGTCCGGTCCCTACTCGGGAGATGGCTAAACGGGCTCGTAGGTTGGCTACCATGAACCCCGACCTTAAAGATATGGCGGCTCTGACCACCGTAGAGAAATTAACCAATGTTGGGCTTTAGCCCAATCCAGAGGCGCAAGCCAAGGGTGCTACCCCTACTAGACAGTCACCTAGGAAGCATTTACCCAATACTAAGTCACCCAGTTCGCTGCCATCTAAGAAACAAACCAAGCTATCTATACCTCCGTCCAGACCTTGCATGGCCCACCGAACAAGAAGCTCAGCAAGGGTTGTCATCCGAGAGCTTGTTGAGCATAGTGCTCCAAAAGCTGCCACTACCCCTAGTCTGGAAAGGGGAAGAAGATTGAAGTGGAGCATTTAAACTCAAGCTCCTCAGACAGTGATGAGGATAAACTGCCCAGAGCAGCCGACTGCTTAGGGGGGAGGGGGAACGAAGAGGGTGATTTCACTCTCTTTATATAACTTTCTTTGCATTCTTTCGTAATTATAATTTTCTGTTTGTTCCAACGCTGCTCAGCGCCTTACTAACCTTTTATTTTGATTTGCAAATATGTCATATGTGCTCTTGAAGAAACTTGCTCAAAAGCATGTCACCAGTCCGAGCAGTGAGGCTCCTCCAGCCAAACTCCAGAAGACAGACTCTCCTGTTGAACCTACCGAGCAGGTTGCTAGGACCCCCGAACAGACTCCTTCTCGGAAAAGGTCGCAGTCGCAGACTCCGATTCACAAATCTTCCAAAGGCAAGGGACCTCAGACTGAGAAGGTTATTCACTTATCCCCTCCGCAAAGGTCTGGCCCCCCGAGCAGAGTCCCAAAAGGTGCAGTTGAGGACCCTACCGAGGAGTTTCATGGACCTTTAAAAAAGGCCTTAGCCATTCATCAAGGCCATGCAAAAAGGGTGTCCTCTACCCAATCTGACTTTATGAATAATCTAAGTACCAAATCCTTGGAGTCACCATTACTGGCCTCCAGGATGTTGTTAGGGTAAGTATTTGGCATTCTTGGAGCTAATTGATTTTCCTTGTCTGTCACTTGTTCTCAGTTTCCTTATTTCATGTTGCAGGGTATGCTGGTCCTTAGCTATGCTCATTATCATGCCAAAGGGGGGAGCAAGCAGGTGATTGGCTTGGTGAAGGAGTCTGAAGATAAAACCTCACAAGTTAATGAGTTGTCTGAACAAGTTCAGAATCTTCAACGGACCTCCGAGCAGGTTACTAAGGAAAATGAGAGTCTTAAAACCTTGATGTTAACCGATTGGAGAGGAGGATTAAAGAGCTGAAGGAAAATATTGATGTTGTTGAGAAGGTCGCCCAAGTAAAGGAGGACAGACTGGCAAAGGCTCTTGAGCAAGAAAAATCTGATCGGGCTACCGATGCTAAGGCTTTGGAGAATTTTTGCCTGAGCCTTTCTTTGATTTTTGGGTTCGTAACAAAACAGTGGACTTCAATTATTTGGGAGAGGCTTACTGTAACGACCCAATTTCGTTAATAAGGCTTAGGGCCTAGATTAGCGTGCCTGGAGGGCAATAAGTGAATTATTGTTATAATATGTGAATTTGTGTGAATATATGATTAGTGATGCATGATTAGGTGGATTAAATATGCATGTGGGCCCTATTTGGTTATTAGGGGCATGTTTGTAAATTTATCCCGTTGAGGGCATAAATGTGATAATTGTGATATATCTATGTTGCACGAACCGAGACACTCCTAAGGAGCTGTTACCCAGAAAGTCACGATGGGGTCGAAAATCCGACTCGGGATGAGTTGAGGGGTATTTCGGGTATTGGATGTTTTATGGGGTTATCGGGTTATGGAAATAAATATTTGGAGATATATGTGAGGTTAGAATGTTTTGGAGGGAATATTGGGGAAATTTACTATTTTTCCCTCAGGGACGTTTTTGGCACCCCGAGTCTTTGAGGTAACCTTATACACTTAAGTTAAATAAAACAAAATATAGGAAACCCTCAGAATTCTCTAAACTGACCCTATCTCTCTCTTGAAGTTTTCTCTCCCTTGGAAGCTTGGAGAACTCTTGGTGAAATCTAATTAAAGACTAAGAAGTTGAGCTGGGATTTTGGGAGCTAGAGGCTTGGAGCTTAGGGAACTAATCCAAGGATTTACCTCAACTCAAGGTAAGCTTTAATCTTAGTAAATTGTACTGAATAGCAGCTGGTATTTTCAAATTTTGCATGTGAGTAAAGTGGTGAATTGCTCTTGATTGTTTGGGTTAGTTTTGGGGTTAGTTTTTGTTGGGTTTTGCTGCTAGGATTGCTCTAGAAATGTTGTGATGATTCAATGGGATTGTTGGGTTGATTTTGGGGTTAATTGGATTGGTTTTCGTGGCAAAAATGGAGGATTTTTCTGGGTTTGAAGGGTCGGGCCGCGGCATTGTTCTTGTTGAGCCGCGACCCTCTGAAGCAAGTTGGACGCCAAGAAGAGGGGCGGGTCGCGGCATGCCCTAGCTTGGGTCGCGGCGCGCCTGCCCTGTTTTGGGGTTGCTCTCTGGTTAGGGGCGGGCCACGGCATGGCCTCATGGGGCCGCGGCTCTTAGTGCATTTTTGGGATTTTAAGAGGTTTTAGGCATGGGAATTCAAAGGTTAAGGCTCGGGATGGATTTTATCACCCGGATTGATAGAATTCAAGGTCCTAGAGACTAGAATTATGACCCAAGCTTATTTAATGGATTAGAACTTGATGGACGGATATTATTGGTGTGTTGTGACTAGGGTTTCAGTGAGGCTCGGGCTAGGAGACTGTGCTCGAGACATCAGTGCTTAGAAAGCTCGGAACACAGGTAAGAAAACTACTGTACCCGTAGAGCTTGTGTTGCAAGGCACGCCCTATATGATTGTGTTGCAGGGCGTAGCCCTCTAATTGATTTTATTCATGCTTAAGTTTATGTTTAATTTTGCTATTTGTGCATATATGTGAATGAACGGCAAGGGTCGAGAACGGCGAAGGCCGGGAATGGCGAAGGCTGAGAGCGGCAGGGCCGAGGATGGAAAGGGGCCGGGAGCAGTGTTTAGCACGCGGAGTGTGAGTTGCCAAGGCGAGACCCTATAGGATACCTGGGATATCCTCACAGTGTGGACCGCGAACCCAGGGCCTGGTAAAGCGCCTGGGATGGCATGGTCATATGTGGTTAGCCTGATGATGGCTTGTTTATATGTTAAGTATTTGATATGCATATGTTATCTTCTTGTGAGGGTTCTCTTGCTGGGCTTCAGCTCATGGGTGCTCTGTGGTGTAGGTAAGGGCAAGGGGAAAGTCGACCAACCATGAGTACGGAGAGCGTGAAGCGGCGCGTACATGTTTGACCTGCCTGGCTGCCACGACCAGGGATGTTTTTGGGAGATGAATGTACTAAACGTGAATTTTGTCGTTTAGCCGACTCTAATTATATTTTTGAGTTGTACATATTTCTAAACATTATTTTGGGATCCCAAATGTTATGCGCTTTATGATTTTCAGTAAATGGAATTATTTTCAAAATTTATGACTCTGTTTATGGTTTAATTACACTTTTGTCTTAAAACCTTGATTAGCGATTTAAATGCACATTTTAAACTCACTTAGTAACGGCTCTAAGGAAGTAGGGCGTTACAACTTGGTATCAGAGCGAGCCAAGGTTTATGGTTTCTGGAGATTGACCAAACATGTACGCTCGCTGTCAGTGACAAGCTCGACTTAGGATTGGTTGGTAATGATTGACTTATATGTTTGAATATGTGCTTAAATGCCCTGTTTGCCTGCTTATTTCATATAGACATGATGAATGAGTTAACATATGCATGATGTCAGAGCATGGCCCATTGTGTGTTATATGTTATCTGTATGTTATGTGGACTATTGTTTACAGTTGACTAGTATGATATGGGAGGTGGTTTTGGATGTTGTTATCATGCCTGATTAGCGGTGTCGTTGATTGCAGGCATATTTGTTGAGATGCCTCAACAATCATCTAGACTATGCGGCAGTAGGGCCGAGGATGACAACCAGGGTCAGGACCCTCCACCTGCCCCACAGAATTGGCAACAGATGTTTGCCGAAATGGAAGCAAGACTGCAACAAACAGAGGAAGAACTTCGACATTTGAGGCAGCAGGCCCCTCCACAGGTCACTGGGTTGCCAGTTCATCAGGTTGTGGCGCCAGTGCCGGTTCAACCTGTTGTAGAGAACAGGTATGAACCTTTATATGAGAGGTTCAGGATGCAACATCCTCCCACCTTTGAGGGTGGATCAGTGTAATGACTCAAATTTACTAATAAGGCTTAAGGGCTTTAATTAGTCTGTCAGGAGGGCATAATTGGATTATATGGGATTTAATGATTTAAAAGCATGTTAAATGATTATTTAAATATCTGAGATGCATGACTATGTGTATTAGTATGCATGTAGGCCCTGACTAGGTTAGAAGGGCATAATCGTAATTTTGGCCCGTTGAGGGCATAACTGTATATATTTGTGATAAATTGATGAGACCACATTATTATGTGGATATATTTGTAATCTGTGACTAGAGACGAACCCAGTGAGCGGTTTAGCAAAAAAGTCACGACGAGGATTTATACCTGGCTCGGGGCGAGCCTGGGGGTATTTCTGGGAATTTAGAAAATATATTGGGGTCAATTGTGACATTGAGGAATATAGTTGGTGATTAGTTAGGTGTCGGGAAGTAAGTGGTAAATATTAGAGACACTCGAGGAATTAGCAGGAATTGGGTGAAATGACCAAAATGCCCCTAGGTGGATTAAAAGGCTTAGGAATTATGGGAGGGTATTGTGGTCATTTGGCTTATGAGGGATAAATATTATTAGGCTTTATACTTAGTGGATTGTGTAGAAAGGGCTGGAATTCTGAAGGAAAGAAAAGAAAGAAGAGAAGGAAAAAAAAAGGGAAATAGGAAGTCTTCTTCTCTCTCATTTGGTTGGAGAACTCTTCTCCATTTCCTTGAGGTTTCTTGGAGAAAAATTCAGAGGGAGTCTAGGCAGGAGCTTGAGGCTAAGGTCCTTGGTCTGGTTTGAGGAATTGGCAGGGGATACTCATCATTTGAGGTAAGGTTCAAGGTAGTTTTCAGTTTCTAGTTCTTGGTATGGTTGTGGATTTTGAGCTGAGTTTTGGTGGGGAATTCTAGGGAAATTGGAGCTGAGCTTTGAGGAGCTGAAGGCCAAGCTAGTGAGGAGGTTAACCTAGGCTAAGCTCATCCATCAAAGGTAAGGAACTTTAGTTTTAAGCTTTGTGATTTCTGTGGTTTTGTTGAGTTTCTGAGTTTTAGGTCCAGCTATGGTAAATTCTTTGATTAGGGGTGCATATGATTGAATTATGTGTGGTTGGGATGTTTGGGATGAGTGGAGGATGTTGGTAGGCTTGTTTTTATGTTTAGTTGAAGTTTGGAAGAGTTTTGGTAAGGTTTGGCTCGGGGAAAATCGAAGGAGGAAAAGGCAGGAATTGTTGTGTTGTGACTAGCGCTACAGCGCTAGCCATTGGGCGCTGTAGCGCTCTCTTTAGAGCGCTGGAGCGCTACCCTGTTTCCAGAAAGGGGTTTTTGGGTTATTTTCAAGGGTTTTTGCCCGGGGGTTTGGGGTTTGATTCCACCACCCCGTTTGGTGGAATTAGAGCTTCCCGAGGGCTCAGGATTGGTCCCGAGGCTAGGTTTTGGACTTGAGGTTTGGTGATGATTGTAACAACCCAAAATCGCTAATAAGGCTTAAGGGCCTTGATTAGTGTGCCAAGAGGGCATTACTGGAATAATTGTGATTTGATGAGTAATTATATGTCTAATAATGTTTATTTGATAATTGGTTATATTATGTGGTAATATGATATGTGATATATGTGTGAGAACCACATTATTATGTGGACAGGTTCGTTGAGCACGACTCAAGACGATTCTAGGGCCAGATAGTGGGAAAAGTCACAATGAGGGTTTAAGATAAGACTTTGGAGAAGTCGGGGATACTTTTAGATATCGGATAGTAATTTGGGTTATCGGGACACGGAAATAAATATATGGAGATATATTTGAGGTTAGGATGTCTAGGCAGGAATATTGGGGGATTTTACCATTTTGGCCTCGGGGACGGTTCCGGCACCCCGAGCCTCGGGATTAACTTAACAGATAAGTTAGACTTAAGGAAGCCTTTAGAAAAAACACAAACCGACTAAGCATTTTGCTCCAGCTCACTTACACGTTCAAGGGAAACTAAGGAGAGAAAAACACAGAAAACTTAAGGGAGAAACAAGCTGGAATTCTGAGATTTGAGGTGAGGAATTGAAGGTCTAGCTCAGGGATTTATCAAGCACTAGAACAGGGATTAAGGTAAGCATCTAAGCATCTTTTCTGTGGTTGAATTCTATGCTCTAGCTGGATTTTGGTTAAGTGTTGAAACCAGTATAGCTTTGGTGTTTTAAGGTAGAATTAAAGAAGGGAACTTGGGGACCTAGCTTGGCTATAGCTTGGTGAAGTGATTCTACAGCAAAGGTGAGTCTCTACTCCTGGTTTAGAGGTTTTTCATTGAGTTTGATGGCTGGTTTGTGTGTGTTTTAGCACTTGGGTTTCAGAAATTGAAAGGAAGAGATTGGAGTGTGTTAGGCTGTGTTTTCTTGGGAGTTATGTTGTTTAGATCATGCTAAAGAGGTTGGGAATTAATTGGTTAAGAGTTGGGGAGTTTTGGGATGGTTTAAGGTGAGGTTTTGAGCTTTGAAATGGTGTAAAATCTGGGTTTGAAAGGGAGGGCTGCGGCTCTGTTCTAGAGCGCTGCGGCCCTAGCATGCAAGGAAGCCAAGGGGGCTCGGCCAAGGGGGCGCGCCGCGGCGCCCAAGGCAAGGGCCGCGGCGCGTGTGTGGTTCAGTGAGGGAGTAGGCTCTGTTTTGGGGAAGGGCCACGTCTAGGCTTTGGGGGCCGCAGCCCTTGGTTGCACACTTGAGATTTTGAGGGTTTTAAGCATGGGAGAGTGGTCTTGTGTGCTCGGGTTTGGTTTCACCACTGTGCTTGGTGGAATTTGATATCCCGGGAGTTAGTTTCATAACTGGAACCTATATTTGAGTATTTATGAAACCCTATACTTTGGTTGTGGCTAGGTAATAAAGGCTTAGGCTCGGGAACGAATCGTGCTTGAGGGGCGTTGCTCGTAATTCTATAACCGCACAGACTAAAGGTAAGAAAACTGCACCTGGTTGAATATATGTGACGGGACTAAGGGCTCCCTATTGTAAAAGCTTGAAAAGATGGTATTATGCCATGCAAGCCATTTAGTGAACCAACGGCCTAAGGGTGCCAAGGGTCTCACTAGCGCATAGGGCGCGGCTCGGCCACTAGTAGCCGAGGACAGCTTAGTATGCACTGAGCTTGGTTTAAGCGGGCCAGAGTCAGTGAGTTAAACAGAGGGTGCGGCCTAAGTCGTCGACCTTGAATATTATGTGACTTGAATAGTATATGTGATAGAATGTATCTTGTATTGGATTGTATATGCTGATTATCTGTTGTGGATTATCTGATGGGTATACATGCTTACTGAGCTATTCGTCTGTTATAATTGTCTGAGCTATCTGTGATGTTTTCTTGCTGGGCCTTGGCTCACGGGTGCTACATGGTGCAGGTAAAGGCAAGGGCAAGTTAGATCAGCCCTGACTAGAGCTAGGCGGGTGGAATGTACATAGCCAGGTGCTCAGCCGCCATGGTTGAGGTGTAGGCAAGGACGTGGAACCTAAAAACTGTCTGTTTTGCCTTAGTACGGCTAGTGGTTACTTATGTATTTTTGGGAGTCTGTAAACTTATTTTAACTCTGTTTTGTATGGGATCCCATGTTTACTACAGTTTAAACATATGAAATGAGTCTCTTGAGACCAAAACCTTTTTAACCATAGATCTTACATGTTTAGTGACACGTTTTCGAATAATGACTTGATTAGCAAGTCCTGCACCTTTATAAGCACACAGTGTAACGATCTTGGCTATCCAGGGCGTTACAACTTGGTATCAGAGCATCCTAGGTTTAAGGGTTCCTGAAGACAGCCTGGATATGTACATTCGCTGCCGGAGACAAGCTTAAGTCGGGGTTTGGTAATGTGTATATGTGTGCCTATGTGCTTATGTACCTGAGATGAGTTATGCATGTTGTTATTGATTGAATTGCTAGGAAGCATGAGATACTGATAGGGCCTGGCCCTTGACTGTTGTGTGAAGATATTGAGGCATGTTTATCAACATTGTTGTGCATGTAAATGAGTATATGGATAATTAATTGTTTATGGTGCATGGATGCTTATATGTGTTGGTTATCTGTGATTGGTTATGTTCTATTGTTGAGTTTTGGAGAAGCTTTTACCCTGTCATTGTGGTCTGACTGCCGAGTCGATATTTGCAGATTGACTTGGATAGTTATGCGTCCAAGGAAATCTTCACGACTAGCCGGTACTGGGTCCGGGACCAGGAGCAATGACCAGGGCCAGACACCTCCGCCAGTCCCTGAGAACTGGCAGCAGTTAATGGCTAAGATGACGGCTCGATTACAGAGCCAAGATGAGCTAATTCGTATTCTGCAGCAGCAGGCTCCATCAGGGAGTGCTGCCCCTTCTTTACCACCTGCAGTGGTACCAGCTGTTCAGCCTAGGGAGGTTGGTAACAAGTGGGAACCGTTATATGAGCGGTTCAGGAAGCAGCAACCCCCAGTCTTTGAGGGGGGACCGGATCCGTTGAAAGCCGAGCAGTGGCTAACTATGATTACAGTGATTCTGGATTTCATGAGAGTTGAAGGACAGGATAGAGTGGCCTGTGCCACTTATATGTTGAGGGAGGATGCCCGTATTTTGTGGGAGGTGGCATCGCAGACCAGAGAGGTTGCCACACTAACTTGGGAAGGTTTCAAGGATTTGTTTGGCCAGAAGTACTACAATGTTGCCGTTAGAGCAGCAAAGGTCAATGAGTTTGTGAGTTTGGTACAGGACAATATGAATGTTACAGAGTATGCCCTGAAATTTGATAGGCTTGCGAAGTTTGCACCAGATCTTGTGCCTACTGATGCTGCTAGGCAAGATCGTTTTGTTAGGGGGCTTAATGCTATGATAGCCCTGGATGTTAGGATTACCATGGTACCTGGAGGAACAACTTATGCCCAGGCCGTTGAGAGGGCTCTTACCGCTGAGGAAGCGGGGAACAAGATATGGAAGGAGAGCGCGGTGAGGCGTGAGGGCCGCAGGGTGGTGCCTCCTTATTCAGGGAAAGGTAGGGGCGGAGGCCCTAGTGATTTGAAGAGGAAGACCCCTGATGCTTCGACCGCTCCTTGTCCTGATAGGAGAGGTCGAGGCACTCAAGGTGGCCATCAGGGAGGCGGTGATACATGGAGAACTTATCCTGAGTGCACGAGGTCCAGAAGACACCATCCGAGTGAATGTCGGGCTAAGGCTTGTTATGTGTGCGGGGTGGTGGGACACCTCAAGAAAGACTGCCCGACAATGAAGAAAGGAGATGCAGGGAAGGTGGACAGCTTGACTCCAGCTCGCGTGTTCACTTTGATGTAGGCAGAGGCCGAGGCTAGCCCCTCGGTAGTGGCAGGTCAGCTTTCTAGTGATGGCTCTCCTTTTACTGTATTGATAGACTCTGGTGCTACACATTCGTTTGTTTCTAGTAAGGTGATTGATAGATTGTGTAGACCCAGTGAGTAATGTACTTCAGGGTTTGGGACTATTTTTCCTACAAGGGAACTAGTAGTATCTAGGAGGTGGATTAGAGCACTGCCAGTGATAGTTGACGGTAGGGAGTTATCAGTAGATTTGATTGAGTTGAGTATGGAGGACTTTGATATGATTTTGGGTATGGATTGGCTGGTTAGATATGGAGCTACCATTGATTGTAGGAAGAAGATGGTGACCTTTGAGCCAGAGGGCGAGGATCCTTTTGTCTTTGTGGGAGCGGTGCATGGACCCCGTGTACCTAGGATATCGGCGTTAAGAGCCAGAGATATGTTACAAGGAGGGTGTATAGGTTTTCTGGCTAGTGTGGTGGATACCAACCTACAAAAACGAAACGGTCCCTCCGTAACCAGTCATCCATAATATCAAATAAATCATTTTCGTCTTTGGTAAATTTACCAAGAGCTATAGTCATAGTGATCTTCCTATTTAACTACTTCAACCATTTCATTTTCGAACACTCGATTTCGTTTTCAGAGTGGTTGAGGCTTCTATTATTTTTTTTTGCCAGTAGGATCGGAAGAGACCAGATTGGTTTGCGAGTTCTTGGATGTGTTCCCTGAGGACTTGCCGGGGTTTCCACCGCGTAAAGAGATTCAGTTTGTCATTGAGTTGGCATCGGGGACAGAGCCAGTGTCGAGGGCACCATATAGGATGGCACCAACAGAATTGAAAGAATTGAAGATACAGTTGCAGGAGCTTCTGGATTTGGGGTTTATCAGGCCTAGCTACTCGCCGTGGGGTGCTCCAGTTTTATTTGTGAAGAAGAAGGACAGGACTTTGAGAATGTGCATACACTACAGGGAATTGAACAAGTTGACTATCAAGAATAAGTACCCCCTACCAAGGATTGACAACTTGTTTGATCAGCTGCAGGGTAAGACGGTGTTCTCAAAGATTGATCTTCGATCTGGTTATCACCAGCTGAGGATCAAGGACGAGGACATACCGAAGACGGCCTTCCGAATGAGGTATGGGCATTATGAGTTTTTGGTCATGTCATTTGGTTTGATCAATTCCCCAGCAGCCTTTATGGATCTAATGAACAGGGTGTTCAAGGACTTTCTGGATCAGTTCGTTATTGTCTTCATCGACGACATCTTAGTGTGCTCCAGTTCAGAGGTAGAGCATGAGCTTCATCTTCGACAGGTTCTTCAGAGACTGAGGGAGCATCGGTTGTACGCCAAGTTTAAGAAATGTGAATTTTGGCTACCAGAAGTAACATTCCTTGGACATATCGTGGGTGCATATGGGATTTAGGTGGATCCATCTAAGGTAGAGGCAGTTAGGGATTGGCTGAGGCCAAGGAACGCCTTGGAGGTGCAGAGTTTCCTTTGTCTAGCGGTTTATTATAGATGGTTTGTGGAGGGCTTCTCGAAGATAGTGGCACCGATGACAGAATTGACACGGAAGAATTTAAAGTTTATTTGGTCAGACAAGTGTGAAGACAGTTTCCAAGAGCTGAAGCGACGACTTATTTCTGCGCCTGTGTTGAGTCTTCCTTCAAGGGAAGGGAAGTTTGTGGTCTATTGCGATGCATCGAGGTTGGGTCTAGGCTGTGTGTTAATGCAGAATGAGAAGGTCATAGCTTATGCATCACGACAGCTAAAGGAGTATGAACAGCGGTATCCTACCCATGATTTGGAGCTAGCAGCGGTGGTATTTGCACTGAAGATTTGGCGACATTATTTGTATGGGGAGAAGTGCGAGGTATACACTGACCACAAGAGTCTGAAGTATTTCTTTACATAGAAGAACCTGAACATGAGACAGAGGTGTTGGCTAGAGTTGGTGAAAGATTACGATTATGATATTCTTTACCACCCGGGGAAGGCCAACGTAGTGGCGGATGCATTGAGCCGGAGAGGCCCAAGTCAGTTATATAGTTCTACTCAAATCTCGAGAGAGTTAGCTGATGAGATGGTCAGGGCAGGGATAGAATTGGTGGTTGGCCGACCCTGCTAAAGCTTATTAAAGAGGGACAATTGGTAGACGCTCAGTTACAGGAGGTTAGAGAGAATGTCTTAGCGAGAGTAGCTAAGGACTATTCTATTTCTGAGGTTGGTTTACTTCGGTATCAGGGGCAGATTTGTGTTCCAGCTGATGAGGGGATCAGACGAGAGATACTGGATGAGTCTCATACGACACCATACTCACTTCATCCGGGTACCACGAAGATGTACCAAGATCTACGGATGTTATATTGGTGGCCGAGGATGAAGAAGGATGTGATGGAGTACGTAACCAGATGCTTAACCTGTCAGCAGGTGAAAGCTGAGCATCAGCGACCCACATGGTTGCTTCAGCCTTTGGGTATTCCCGAGTGGAAGTGGGAGGATATTACGATGGATTTCGTGGGCGGCTTACCCATGACGGTGGGACTTCATGACTCGGTGTGGGTGATAGTGGACAGATACACCAAGTCAGCCCATTTTCTTCCAGTGAAGCCAACATATACTGTGGATCAATATGCTGAGTTGTATGTGAGGGAGATTGTACGTCTCCATGGGGTTCCTAAGTCTATAGTGTCAGACCGGGATCCCATCTTCACTTCAAAGTTTTGGGGAGGCTTGCAGAAGGCTATGGGAACTCAGTTAAAGTTTAGCACAGCCTTTCATCCTCAGACTGATGGATAGTCTGAGAGGACGATACAGGTATTGGAAGATATGCTCAAAGCGTGTGTGATCAACTTTGAAGGGTCATGGAGTAAGTATCTCCCGTTGATTAAATTTTTGTATAACAACAGTTACCAGTCAACAATTGGGGTGGCTCCCTACGAGATGTTATATGGGAGGAAGTGCAGATCACCCATTCATTGGGATGAAATGGGTGAGAGGAAGTATTTGGGGCCAGATATGGTTCAGAGGACAAGTGAAGCTATAGAAAAGATTCAAGCTAGGATGCTCGCCTCTCAGAGCAGACAGAAAAGCTACGCTTATCCCAAGCGTAGGGACATAGAGTTCCAGGTTGGGGACCACGTGTTTCTCCGAGTTTCACCCTTGCGAGGGGTGAGAAGATTTGGAAAGAAGGGCAAGCTGAGCCCTAGGTTCATTGGACCTTTTGAGATCCTGGAAAGGATCGGTAAGGTAGCTTACAGGTTAGCCTTACCACCATCGTTATTAGGAGTCCATGGCGTATTCCATGTTTCTATGCTCTGGAAGTACGTCTCAGATGTGACTCATGTGTTGAGATATGAAGACTTGAAATTGCAATCAGACCTAGCTTATGAAGAGCAACCGGTTCAGATCTTGGAACGAAAAGATAAAGTACTACGGAATAAGACAATTCCTCTTGTTAAGGTGTTATGGAGGAATAGTAGGGTTGAGGAAGCGACCTGGGAGCTGGAGACAGCGATGCGGGATCAGTATCCCAAGTTATTCAGGTAAATTTCGAGGACAAAATTCTCATTAGGAGGGGATAGTTGTAATGACCTAAATTTACTAATAAGGCTTAAGGGCTTTGATTAGTGTGTCGGGAGGGCATAATTGGAGTATATGTGATTTAATGATTTAAAAGCATGTTAAATGATTATTTGAATATCTGAGATGCATGACTATGTGTATTAGTATGCATGTAGGCCCTGACTAGGTTAGAAGGGCATAATCATAATTTTGGCCCATTGAGGGCAAAACTGTATATATTTGTGATAAATTGATGAGACCACATTATTATGTGGATATATTTGTAATCTGTGACTAGAGACGAACCCAGTGAGCGGTTTAGCAAAAAAGTCACGACGAGGATTTATACCCGGCTCGGGGCGAGCCTGGGGGTATTTCTGGGAATTTAGAAAATATATTGGGGTCAATTGTGACATTGAGGAATATAGTTGGTGATTAGTTAGGTGTCGGGAAGTAAGCGGTAAATATTAGAGACACTCGAGGAATTAGCAGGAATTGGGTGAAATGACCAAAATGCCCCTAGGTGGATTAAAAGGCTTAGGAATTATGGGAGGGTATTGTGGTCATTTGGCTTATGAGGGATAAATATTATTAGGCTTTATACTTAGTGGATTGTGTAGAAAGGGCTGGAATTCTGAAGGAAAGAAAAGAAAGAAGAGAAGGAAAAAAAAAGGGAAATAGGAAGTCTTCTTCTCTCTCATTTGGTTGGAGAACTCTTCTCCATTTCCTTGAGGTTTCTTGGAGAAAAATTCAGAGGGAGTCTAGGCAGGAGCTTGAGGCTAAGGTCCTTGGTCTGGTTTGAGGAATTGGCAGGGGATACTCATCATTTGAGGTAAGGTTCAAGGTAGTTTTCAGTTTCTAGTTCTTGGTATGGTTGTGGATTTTGAGCTGAGTTTTGGTGGGGAATTCTAGGGAAATTGGAGCTGAGCTTTGAGGAGCTGAAGGCCAAGCTAGTGAGGAGGTTAACCTAGGCTAAGCTCATCCATCAAAGGTAAGGAACTTTAGTTTTAAGCTTTGTGATTTCTGTGGTTTTGTTGAGTTTCTGAGTTTTAGGTCCAGCTATGGTAAATTCTTTGATTAGGGGTGCATATGATTGAATTATGTGTGGTTGGGATGTTTGGGATGAGTGGAGGATGTTGGTAGGCTTGTTTTTATGTTTAGTTGAAGTTTGGAAGAGTTTTGGTAAGGTTTGGCTCGGGGAAAATCGAAGGAGGAAAAGGCAGGAATTGTTGTGTTGTGACTAGCGCTACAGCGCTAGCCATTGGGCGCTGTAGCGCTAGGCTGAGTGGTCTGGGGTGCCTTAGGCTTTGTTTGTAGCGCTGTAGCGCTCTCTTTAGAGCGTTGTAGTGCTACCCTATTTCCAGAAAGGGGTTTTTGGGTTATTTTCAAGGGTTTTTGCCTGGGGGTTTGGGGTTTGATTCCACCACCCCGTTTGGTGGAATTATAGCTTCCCGAGGGTTCGGGATTGGTCCCGAGGCTAGGTTTTGGACTTGAGGTTTGGTGATGATTCTAATCTATGGCTGTGATTAGGTGGACACCAGGGCTCAAGAGGGATCGTGCTTGAGGATCAATTGAACAAAGCTAGCGAATCTAAAGGTAAGAAAAAAGCCCTCGATTATGTGTTTGTGATGGGACTAAGTGCTCCCGATAACTGTATAATGTCATGGATGGTATTACACCATGAGACATGTGATAAACGGCCTAAGGGTGCCGTAAATTATATTTGCGCACAGGGCGTGGCTCGGCCACTGGTAGCCGAGGATAGCTTAATATTCACTGAGCTCGGTTTAAGCGGGCCGGAGTCAGTGGGATAAGTAGAGGGTGCGGCCTAAGGGCATTAACTCTGGTTATCATATGTGGATTTATTATTGATATGAAATGATATACTTGGTATGATGAATACTTGATTATCATGAATGCTTAAACTGTTGAGTACATGCTTATGCGGTATGAGTTACCTGATTGTCTATTGAATGATTGTGCTCTGTTATTGTGTTTTCTTGCTGGGCCTTGGCTCACAGGTGCTACGTGGTGCAAGTAAAGGCAAGACAAGTTGGACCAATCCTGAGATGGAGAGCTGCGGGGTTGAATGTACATAGTCAGCTGTTCGGCCGCCACGGCCGAGGAGTGGAACAGGACGAAGAATGCTTAACCGTCTGTTTTGCCTTAGAATGGCTAATCATTGTATCTAGATCTTGAATCTTTTGTAAACAGTCTTTAACTTATTACTTTTGGGATCCCATGTAAATAAAAAAAATGTTTATTTATAAGAAATGCAGCTTTTGAGACCAAAATCTTTTAACCCTAGTTCAACTATAGTCTGGTAACATGTTTTTATTAAATGACTTGATTAGCAAGTCTTGCACCTTTATAAACACACAGTGTATCGGTCTTGGCTATCCAAGGCGTTACAATCAGACCTACTACGGGCAGAGCAGTGGATGAATATGATTTCCTTTATCCTAGATTTTGTGAGGGTTGAGGGGAACGATAGGGTAGCTTGTGCTAGCTACATGTTCAGAGAGGATGCCCGCATCTGGTGGGATGTAGTAGTTCAGAGGAGGAATGTGTCAGTTATGACCTGGGAAGAATTCAAGAACATCTTCAACGAGAAATACTATAGTGTAGCAGTCTGAGCTGCAAAGGTTGACGAGTTCATCAACCTGACTCAGAACCGGTTGACAGTTACTGAGTACGTTTATAGATTTGATCGGCTGGCGAAGTTCGTGCCGGATTTGGTGCCAACTGATGCGACAAGGAGAGACAGATTTGTACGAGGGTAGAATGTCATGATCGCCCGTGATGTAAGGATCACTTTGGATCTAGAGACTACTACCTATGCTCAGGTTGTAGATAATGCCCTTATAGCTGAGGGGGTCGAGGACCAAATTTGGAGAGAGAGTGTTGTTAGGCACGATGCCAGGAGGACGATACCTCCTTTTATTGGATCCAGTTGGGGTAGTGGATCTAATGAGCAGAAGAGGAAGGCCCCAGATTCTTTTGTTCCTCTTTTCTCGGATAGGAGGGCACGAGGTGCTTTTGGTGGCCGTCAGGGCGGAAGTGACAACTGGAGGAGCTTTCCAATGTGTCCACGGTGTAGACGAAGACACCAGGGTGAGTGCAGGATTAGGGCTTGCTTTATCTGTGGGAGTGCCAATCATTTGAAGAAGGACTGCCCACAAGCCAGGAAAGAGGAGCCGAAGTAGGGTGATAGTCTCGCTCCTGCCAGAGTGTTTACTTTGACTCAGACTGAGGCAGAGGCTAGCCCCTCAGTTGTGACAGGTCAGATTTCTAGTGCTAGTTCTTCTTATACTGCATTGCTTGATTTGGGAACTACTCTTTCGTTTGTGTATGCTAGAGTGATAGATTAGCTGTGTAGACCTAGCATTTTGTGTGCTAGGGGTTTTCAGACTTTGTTGCCAACTGGGGAACTGGTAGTCTCTAGGAGATGGATTAGAGCTTTACCAGTAGAGTTAGATGGTAGGGAGTTATATGTTGATATGATTGAGCTTGCGATGGATGACTTCGATATGATCCTAGGGATGGATTGGCTATCGAATTATGGGGCAACGATTGACTGCAAGCGCAGGATGGTGACTTTTGAACCAGAAGGGGAGGTACCTTTTGTATTTGTGGGAACAGCTAGTGGATCGCAAATACCTATGATTATAGCACTGAAGGCTAGAGACCTGATGCAGGGAGGTTGCATAGGATTCCTAGCGAATGTTATGGATGCCTCTAGGGTTGTATCGGTTGGACTGGGAGAGAGCAGATTGGTATGTGAGTTTCCGGATTTATTTCCAGCAGACTTGCCAGGGTTGCCACTACAGCGGGAGATTGATTTTGTTATAGAGTTGGCACCGAGGGTGGAGCCAGTATCTAGGACACCCTACAGAATGGCTCCGGCGGAGTTGAAGGAGTTCAAGATTCAGTTGCAGGAGTTACTAGATTTGGGGTTCATCAAACCAAGTTTCTCGCCATGGGGTGCACCGGTTATGTTTGTCAAGAAGAAGGATGGATCTCTTAGGATGTGTATTGACTACAGGGAGCTGAATAAGTTGACCATTAAGAACAAGTATCCACTGCCTAGGATTGAAAATTTATTTGACCAGTTACAGGGAAGAACAGTGTTTTCTAAGATTGATCTCCGATCAGGTTACCATCAACTAAGGATTAAAGAGGAGGACATACCAAAGACCGCTTCCCGCACGAGGTATGGACACTATGAATTCCTGGTTATGTCCTTTGGATTAACCAATGCCCCAGCAACTTTTATGGACATGATGAATATGGTTTTCAAGGACTATTTAGACAAGTTCGAGATTGTGTTCATCGATGACATTCTGGTGTATTCACAGTCAGAGACAGAGCACGAGCAGCATTTGTTATATTTTTAAATATAATGATTGATTAAATAAGTGTTACAATAGATGACTATTTAATCTAGTGGGGGAATGTTATATTATTTTATAATATAATGTTTTAGATTAAATAAATGTGACATAGAGTGTCACATATTGTAACATATAATAGAGAGTTACATTATTTGGATATATGTGAAATATCCAAACATGTAACATATTTGGTGTTACAAATTCATCACAAATTTGTAACTCCTAAATATCACCCATTATTGTGTAGATTTGTTGTTACACAATATTGAGATGAATTTCTTAAAGCCACATGAGAAATGGCTGATAGAGATGTGATTTTAACTCCCATATTGTGTATGGAAGTTACAAAATCAAGTGGGAATAAATTGGAACGTTTTGGAAAAAAACTGAAAAATGTGTTGTTGAAATTGACTGAGGGCCGCGGTGCCTGGAACTAGCGCCGCGGCCCTAAAGGCTGACAGCTTCTATAATTTCAGTTTTTTTTATCCAACTTTGAACGATTCCAACAGCTTAGTAACTCCCAATTCTCTATTTTAATTCCATAAAGCACCCAATTAATCATTGGTAACAGCCATGGGGGTTGGTGGAATTTGAAATTCAAAGGATGTCTCTAAACTCTATAAATAGGAGCCTAATGCTCACTTGTAAGACACACCATTTCTATCCACTAGAGCACTTGGCTAGAAACATCTTGAGGCTTGATTATTCCAGAAAGCATTTCCAAAATCTGAGAGAGATCCCTTAGTGCTTGAGTTAGGGGGAAATAAGCTTTTGGACAAAGGTTTCAAACCTTGTTCAAGTTGGTGATCCCCAATCCTCTTCACTTAGGTTGTGTAAGTGAGAGTTTGTTTGTGGTTTATGTTCTTCCTTTTATTCTATTGTTCTTCTTCTTATTCTCTTGTTTTATTTACTTGTATATTTTGTTTAAGAGTTGTAATCTCTTCATTTGGTCCAAACACTTTATTTTATTTGTAACTTTTGTTTTGAGTTGTACTTTACTATTCTCTTCTTCTTCATCATCTTCTTCATTTCCTTTGTTTTATTTGTATTTTCAGTTATAGAGTTGTAACACTTTATTTAATCAATCTTGTCCATTGTAATATTTTGCATAGAGTTGTAACATTATCTTACCATTTCCATTGAGGCAATATTATTTTTCCTAACAGCATTTATGTTTGGTATTACAGCGATTAAGGGAGCACAAGTTATATGCTAAGTTCAACTAGTGCTAGTTTTGGTTACTGGAAGTTACATTTCTAGGGCATATCATTAGTAAGGAGGGGATCCTAGTTGACCCAAGTAAGATAGAGGCAGTGAAAGATTGGCCTAGACCGAGCAATGTACCTGAAGTGAGGAGTTTTTTGGGATTGGCAGGGTATTATCGGCGATTTGTTGAGGGGTTCTCCAGGATAGCTATGCCATTGATAGAATTGACAAAGAAGAAGACAAGGTATGTTTGGACAGACAGATGTGAGAACAGTTTCAAGGAGTTGAAGCGGCGCCAGTATTGAGTTTGCCGACAGATAATGAGAAGTTTGTGGTTTATTGCGATGCTTCCAAACAGGGTTTAGGGTGTGTGCTGATGCAAGCTGGTAGAGTGATAGCCTATGCATCAAGACAATTAAAGGAGTATGAGCATAGATATCCCATGCATGATCTGGAATTGGCAGCGGTGGTATTCGCACTTAAGATTTGGATACATTATCTGTATGGTGAGAAGTGCGAGATATACACCGACCGCAAGAGTTTGAAGTATTTATTTACTCAGAAGGATCTTAATATGTGCCAGAGATGGTGGCTGGAGTTGGTTAAGGATTATGATTGTGATATCCTATACCATCCTGGGAAGGCTAATGTAGTGGGAGATGCATTGAGTCGGAAAGGCCCAGGACAGTTGTTCAGTTCGAGATAGATATCTGATAAGCTAGCTGAGGAGATGACTAGAGCGGGTATAGAGTTGTTGGTTGGCCGGTTATCCAACATCACTCTTCAGTCTACACTCCTTGAGAGGATCAAGGAGGCGCAGGGGAAGGATTCCCAGTTGAGAGGTCATAGAGAGAACGTCTTAGTTGGAGCGGCTAAGGACTTTTCTATCTCGGAGATGGGGTTACTGAAGTACAAGGGTTGGATCTGTGTTCCGATGGATTCTGGTATCCGGCGGGAGATCTTAGATGAATCACATACCACTCCCTATTCCTTACATCCAGGTACGACAAAGATGTACCAAGATTTGAGAGTGTTGTATTGATGGTCAGGCATGAAAAGGGATGTGGTGGATTATATGGCCAAGTGCTTAACTTGTCAATAGGTCAAGGTTGAACATCAGAGGCCAGCAGGGTTGTTGCAGCCTCTTGTGATTCCAGAATGGAAGTGGGAATATATTGCCATGCACTTCGTGGTTGGTTTACCGAGAACCGTGGGACAGCATGACTCAGTATGGGTGATTGTGGATAGGTATACCAAGTTCACCCACTTTTTACCTGTCAGGACGACTTATACTATGGAGCAATATGCTGAGTTATATGTGAAGGAAATTGTTAAACTTCATGGGGCTCCGAGGTCGATAGTATCCGACAGGGACCCCACCTTCCTCCAAGTTTTGGGAGAGTCTGCAGAAGGCTATGGGCATACGGTTACAGTTTAGTACTGCTTATTATCCTCAGACAGATGGACAATCTGAGAGGATGATTCAGATACTGGACGACATGTTATGAGCTTGTGTGCTAGATTTTGGAGGATCTTGGAACAAGTATCTCCCTCTGATTGAGTTCTCGTACAATAACAGTTATCAAGCGACTATCGGAATGGCTTCGTAAGAGATGCTTTATGGGAGGAAGTGCAGATCACGTATCCATTGGGATGAGACAGGTGAGAGGAGTTATTTGGGTCCTGAGATGGTTCAGAGGACCAATGAAGTGATTGAGAAGATTAGAGTGTGAATGCTTGCCTCTCAGAGTCTCCAGAAGAGTTACTCGGATTTGAGATGCAAAAGCGTAGAGTTTCAGGTCGGTGACCATGTGTTTCTTAGGGTTTCACCTTTGAGGGAAGTGAAACGGTTTGGTGTTCGGGGCAAGCTGAGCCCTAGGTTTGTTGGCCCCTTCAAGATTTTGGAGCGGGTTGGGGAGGTAGCTTACAGGTTGGCGATGCCTCCAGCCTTATCAGGGATTCATAATGTTTTTCACGTATCCATGCTCCGGAAGTATGTATCAGATTTGACGCACGTTCTGAGTTATGAGAATTTGGAGCTGGACCAGGATTTGTCTTATGAGGAGAACCCGGTTCAGATTCTTGACCGGAAGGATAGAGCCCTGCGGAGCAAGACCATCGCCTTAGTGAAAGTGCTGTGGAGGAACAACAAGGTTGAGGAGGCGACATGGGAAATTGAATCAGAGATGCGAGAGCGATATCCCGAGTTGTTCAAGTAATTTCGAGGATGAAATTTCTGTAAGGAGGGGATAGTTGTAACGACCCAATTTCGTTAATAAGGCTTAGGGCCTAGATTAGCATGCCTGGAGGGCAATAAGTGATTTATTGTTATAATATGTGAATTCGTGTGAATATGTGCGTAGTGATGCATGATTAGGTGGATTAAATATGCATGTGGGCCCTGTTTGGTTATTAGGGGCATGTTTGTAATTTTAGCCCGTTGAGGGCATAGATGTGATAAATGTGATAATTGTGATATACTTGTGATATATTTGTGTTGCACGAACCGAGACAGTCTTAGGGAGTTGTTAACCAGAAAGTCACGATGGGGTTGAAAATTCGACTCGGGATGAGTCGAGGGGTATTTTGGGTATTGGATGTTTTATGGGGTTATCGGGTTATGGAAATAAATATTTGGATATATATATATATATGTGAGGTTAGAATGTTTAGGAGGGAATATTGGGGAAATTTACTATTTTTCCCTCGGGGACGTTTTTGGCACCCCGAGTCTTTGAGGTAACCTTATAGACTTAAGTTAAATAAAACAAAATAAAGGAAACCCTTAGAATTCTCTAAATCGACCCTATCTCTCTCTTGAAGTTTTCTCTCCCTTGGAAGCTTGGAGAACTCTTGGTGAAATATAATCAAAGACTAAGAAGTTGACCTGGGATTTTGGGAGCTAGAGGCTTGGAGCTTAAGGAACTAATCCAGGGATTTAACTCAGCTCAAGGTAAGCTTTAATCTTAGTAAATTGTACTGAATAGTAACTGGTATTTTCAGAGTTTGCATGTGAGTAAAGTGGTGAATTGCTCTTGATTGTTTGGGTGAATAACAGCTGGTATTTTGGGGTTAGTTTTTGTTGGGTTTTGCTGCTAGGATTACTCTAGAAATGTTGTGATGATTCAGTGGGATTGTTGGGTTGATTTTGGGGTTAATTAGATTGGTTTTCGTGGCAAAAATGGAGGATTTTTCTGGGTTCGAAGGGTCAGGTCGTGGCATTGTTCTTGCTAAGTCATGGCCCTCTGAAGCAGTTTGGATGCCAGGAAGAGGGGCGGGCCGCGACATGCCCTAGCTTGGGCCGCGACATGCCCTAGCTTGGGCCACGGCACGCCTGCCCTGTTTTGGGGTTGCTCTCTAGTTGGGAGCGGGCCGCGGCATGGCCTCATGGGGTCGCGGCTCTTAGTGCATTTTTGGGTTTTTAAGAGGTTTTAAGCATGGGAATTCAAAAGTTAAGGCTCGGGATGGATTTTATCACCTGGATTGATAGAATTTAAGGTCCCGGAGACTAGAATTATGACCCAAAGTAATTTAATGGATTAGAACTTGATGGACGAATATTATTGGTGCGTTGTGACTAGGGTTTCAGCGAGGCTCAGACTAGGAGATTGTGCTCAGGACATCGGTGCTTGGAAAGCTCAGGACACAGGTAAGAAAACTGTTGTACCTGTAGAGCTTATGTTGCAGGGCCCGACCCTATATGATTGTGTTGCAGGGGACGGCCCTATATGATTGTGTTGTAGGGCACGGCCCTATATGATTGTGTTGCAGGGCGTAGCCCTCTGATTGAGTTTATTCATGGTTAAGTTTATGTTTAATTATGCTATGTGTGCATATATGTGAATGAACGGTGAGGGCCGAGAATGGCGAAGGTCGGGAACAGCGAAGGCCAGGAACGACAAAGGCCGAGAGCAGCAGGGTCGAGGATGTCAAGGGACCAGGAGCAACGTTTAGCATGCGGAGTGCGAGTTTCCAGGGCGAGACCCTATAGGATACCTGGGATATCCTCACGGTGTGGACCGCAAAACCAGGGCCTGGTAAAGCGCCTGGGACGGCATGGCCGTATGTGGTTAGCCTGATGATGGCTTGTTTATGTGTTAAGTATTTGATATGCATATGTTATCTGCTTGTAAGGGTTTTCTTGATGGGCTTCGGCTCACGGGTGCTCTGTGGTGCAGGTAAGGGCAAGGGGAAAGCTGACCAACCATGAGTACGGAGAGCGTGAAGCGGCACGTACATGTTTGGCCTGCCTAGCTGCCACGACCAGGGGTGTTTTTGGGAGATGAATGTACTAAACCTGAATTTTGTCGTTTAGCCGACTCGAATTATATTTTTGAGTTGTAAATATTTCTAAACAGTATTTCAGGATCCCAAATGTTATGCGCTTTATGATTTTCAGTAAATGGAATTATTTTCAAAGTTTATGACTCTGTTTATTATTTAATTACACTTTTGTCTTAAAACCTCGATTAGCGAGTTAAATGCACGTTTTAAACTCACTTAGTGACGGCTCTAAGGAAGTAGAGCATTACACTTACGGTGAGCTCATGCAATACTGCACTGAGCAGGAGAAGAATGAGGCTCCTGTCGTACCTACCAAGCAGCTGCCAGTCTCTGAGCCAGAGACTGTCAAGCCACCCACCGAGCCAGTCATCATTGCTCCTGAAGAGGATGTCTTTCCATCCAACCCAAGTTCTTCAACTGTGGCTCCAACTCCTGCGGACCAGTCCAGCAATCTCCTAGCCAAAACTCTTGTTGTTGATCCCAAGCAACACATCCCTGACTCTTGAAAACTCTATCTGTCTTCTTTTTTTATATATATAGTCTATGTCTGAACAAAAGTGACTAAGCTGAGCAGTCTTTATTCTCGCACACTTATTTTCCTTTTGTTGAAACATCAGTTGAGCCGAGCAGCTTTTCATCTCGAGCGCCTTTTGACACATGTCTATATGATATTTTTATTTGGGTATGTATCTGTTCGTACTTTATTTTTCATTACTACTCAATGTATACTATTTTTTTGGAGCTATGCAGCTCTGTTTGGAGTTGTGCAGCTCTTTCTTTATATCAGAACTAATCAATTTTTTCGAACGAGTTGTAAACAATATTGTTCAACCCTATCTACAGAAATTGTTTTATGGCTCTTTTTGTTGCCTGGTATACCGAGCAACGCACAAGCACTTTAACATTAATAAAAATTAACACTTCTAAGTCCTTTTGATTACGCACTTTTTTTTTCTCTTCTTGTCCATGTATGACTATGGTGCGCCCCAAAGGACCGAGCGGGATTCATAACTCTTGGGTTATCCTCTTGGTCACTTGCTAATTGACCAGAGTTGTTCGTAATAACATGTTCGGGCCCACTTGGGTTTGCCAAAACCTGCAAAGGTTTCATACACTGCCGACATTTCGTGATGTAATTCAATATTTAGCAAGATAATCATTGTAAAAATAAAGGCTTGTAAAAATGGACAAAACGTGTCTTATTGACTAAAGATTAACCATACAAGCTACGTTGCTACAAAGTAGCTTACATTCACAAACATTAATTATTACAATAAATGGGCAAATTGTGCCTGTGCATAATTAATAAAACTAACTTTGGCTGGTCGGTGGTAAGGGCAATCGTGCCTGTATCGGCCAATCAACGATCACTTAAAAATCAATCTTATTGGTAGTACTTCCTTAGGTGTTCCTCATTCCAATAACAGGGATCAGGTACTAGTTGGAGATCTTGGTTGTACCGTGCTAGCTTGTATATGTCAGGTGGTACTATCTCTGTAACCTGGTAAGAGCCTTCCCAGCTGGGGCCTAGTACTCCTGCTAAAGCATCTCGAGTTTCTGGGAATATTCTTCGTAAGACTAGGTCTCCCATGTCAAATTTTTGTTCCTTAAATCTAGAATTGAAGTACCGGACAACTTTTTGCTGATGGGTGGCCAGGCGTATGTTGGACTTTTCCCGTCTTTCTTCAATTAGGTCCAAGGATTCAGTTAACACCTGGTGATTACCATCCTGGTCGTATGTCATGCACCTGTGAGACAGTAGAGTCACCTCTACAGGCAGCATCGCTTCATACCCGTATGTAAGTGCAAAGGGGGTATGTCCAATAGCTCTTCTCTCGATAGTCCTATAGGACCATAGTACTTCAGGTAGTTTCTCAGGCCAGTTTCGCTTAGCCTCTTCTAAACGCTTCTTCAGAGTGTCTTTGAGAATCTTGTTAACTACTTCTACCTGTCCATTTGCTTGTGGGTGTGAGACTGCTAAGAAGCTTTTTGTGATGTCGTGTCTAGTGCAGAAATTAGTAAATAATTGGCTGTCAAATTGCGTGCCATTGTCAGACACTATTTTATGGGGTAGACCAAACCTACAAATTATATTATTTACCACAAAGTCCAATACTTTCTTGGAAGTGATTGTTGCCAGCGGCTTGGCCTCCGTCCATTTGGTAAAGTAATCCACTGCTACTACCGCTTACTGTACTCCCCCATTTCCTTTTGGCAACTGAAAAATAAGGTCGATCCCCCAAATGGAAAAGGGCCATGGACTTTGCATCTGTGTTAGTTCATTTGGGGCTGCTCGGGGGATTTTTGCAAATCTCTGACACTTGTCACATTTTCGAACATGCGATATGGAGTCCTCATTCATAGTTGGCCAGAAGTAGCCTTGCCTTAGAATTTTCTTAGATAGACTCTGCCCCCCAGCATGATTCCCACAGAAACCCTCATGTACCTCTTCAAGAAGTTGTCCTGATTCTGTTTGGTTGACGCACCTAAGCAATGACATGGAAAATCCTCTTCTATACATGACCTCGTCCAGGATGAGGTATCGAGCAGCTTTCCTTATCAATTTTCTAAACTCATTACGACTATTAGGCAGGATTCCGTGCTCTAGATAAGCTGCAATTGGGGTCATCCAGGTCGGAGTGTTTTTTATTAGAAGGACTGGTTCTGGTAGATTGATACTAGGTCGGTCCAGATATTCAATGGGGACCAAATTGGCTTTGTCCACCACGACACTATTGGCCAGCCTCGCCAGTGCATCTGCCATGGCATTTTGTTCTCTAGGTATCTGATGAATGGTGTATATCTTAATCTAAGCAAGCAAATATTTTATTTTACTAAGATAGGCCATCATTTTCTCTCCCCGAGCAATGTATTCTCCGAGGACGTGGTTGACAACTAGCTGCGAGTCGTTATATATCTCCAAGGATTTAGCTTTCACTTCTTTAGCTAATCTTAGGCCCACAATTAGTGCTTCGTATTCTACTTCATTAGTAGATGCCTCAAATCCAAAATGAAGTGCACAATGGATGCATTGCCTTTCGGGGGTGATTAGAGTGATACTGGCTCCAGACAACTGGTCGGTAAACGAGCCATCTACGTGTAGTTTCCAGGCTTGTTCTTTTTCAGAATCAATAGTGCTAGATTCTAGGTGTTCGACATTCTACGCAGCATTCGTGCTGCATGGTAGCTCAAACTCGGATGACTGCTCGACTATGACTCTGTCTGGTTCTGGTACTCCAGTACACTCAACTACAAAATCTGCAAGAGCCTGGTTTTTAATTACTATTCGGGGTTGGTATGTAATCTCGTACTGCCCGAGCTCTATAGGCCATTTGAGCAACCGACTAGAGGTGTCTGGCTTTTGCAAGACTTGGCACAATGGTTGGTCGATAAGAACCTTGATGGGATGTGCTTGGTAGTATGGGCGAAGTTTTCTGGACGACGGGAGCAGGCAGTAAGTTAATTTTTCAATTAGAGGATACCGGCTCTCGACTTCGACTAGCCTCTTACTAACATAGTAGACTAGATGTTGGATCTTGTTTTCTTCTCTAACCATGACTGCACTGACAATGTGTTGAGTTACTACTAGGTATATGCATAGTTCTTCACCCTCCAGAGGTTTTGAAAGGATCGGGGGTTGTGTCGGCTGCTGCTTTAGAGATCAAAAAGCTTGTTCGCACTCTTCAATCCACTCAAATTTCTTTGTGCCTCTGAGGATATTAAAAAACGGAATACACCTATCAGTTGATTTAGACACAAATCTGTTGAGTACTGCTATGCATCCTGTTAGGCTCTACACATCTTTGATCTTGGCTGATGAGGGCATATCCAGCATTGCTTTTATCTTTTTGGGGTTTGCTTCTATTCCCTTAGAGTTCACCATGAACCCCAAAAAATTTCCCAACCCCACACCAAAGGAGCATTTTAGGGGGTTTAATCTCATTCTATATTGCCTTAGGATATTGAAACACTCCTCCAAGTCCTCAATGTGCCCCTCAGCCTGTTTGGATTTTACCAACATATCGTCCACGTAAACATCCATGTTATTTCCTATTTGGTCCTTGAACATACGGTTTACCAGCTGCTGATATGTGGTTCCAGCATTTTTCAGGCCAACAACATTACTCTATAGCAGTACAACCCCACATCCGTGCGAAAACTTGTATGCTCCTGGTCGGGTGGATGCATGCTTATTTGGTTGTACCCCGAGTAGGCGTCCATGAAGGTTAAAATTTCGTGGTCAGCTATAGCATCCACCAATTGGTCAATTCTTGGAAGTGGGAAGCATTCCTTGGGGCATGCTATTCAAATCTATAAAATCTATGCATACCCTCCACTTGTTGTTAGGCTTTGGTACCAATACGGGATTGGAAACCCATACGGGATAAAAGGCTTCCCTGATAAAGTTGTTACTTCGGAGCTTCTCCACTTCCTCCTTTAATGCTTTTGTTGTACGGGCTTGAAGTGTTCTGTTTTAATGTTGAAGGCATGGCTTATAATGGTTGAGCAGATCCCCACCATGTCATCATGTGACCAGGTGAATACATCCTAGTTGTCCCATAGGAACTAGATCAAAGTAGATCTTATGTTCCCAAACAGCCTTTTCCCTACCTTGACAATCTTGGTCGGGTAATTTGGGTCATGTGGGACCTCTTCTAATTCTTCGACTAGACCCACCCCTGTATCAGTATCCCCAAAATGAGGGTCTATGTCATCTCCCCCGCTTTGGGCTGCATCCTATTTCTGGTGACTAGGCCCTGCAGACTGGGCGATACAAACTACCTTACCTGCCTTTTTGACTAATGAATTATAACATTCTCTGGCCACCAGTTGGTTCCCCTTAAGACATCCTACACCTACTCGGGTTGGGAATTTAAGTAATAAGTGGAAAAACAGGTGACTGCTCGAAGGTCATACAGGGTCAGTCGGCCTATCATGGCATTGTACGGAGAGGGAATGTCAATTACAACAAACAAAGCTATTACCGTGTTGCTTTTAGGTGTCGTCCCTACTGTTAAGGGCAACCTTATGCTTCCTGTTGGGGCCATATCGTTCCCAGTAACCCATACAGCAGCTGCTTGTATGGTTCCAAGTCTCTAATGCTTAAATTCATCCTCTCTAGGGTATTCTTGAATATAATGTTTGCAGACGAACCGTGATCAATCATCGTCCGAGCCACGATCATGTTGGCGATTTTCACCTCTACCACCAAAGGGTCATTATGTCGATGATGTACATGACTTGTGTCTTCCTCACTGAATGTGATAGGTTCACATTAGTATCGAGATTGTTTGGGAGTACGGTCCTGGACAACCAGTGCATCTTCCTCTCGCTCGTGTCTTAGGGAACAGTCGTATCTTTCTCGGGCCATGTCGCTGTTACCGGCCAAATGTGGTCCTCCACAGATCATATCTAGCCAACCAGCAACTGGTGGTGGTAGGAGTGGTTGATTGCGTTGATACTATTGGGGAGGCTGTTACTGAGGAGGTTGTTGAAGTTGTGGGTCGGTGGTCGGTCGTACATACCTCTTCAGATGAGCAGTATTCTTCCGAATGAGGAATTCTATTTCCTCCTTTAGGTGATTGCACTCATTAGTTTCATGACCGTAGTCATTGTGAAATCGACAAAATTTATTCATATCCCGTCTACTAGCGTCTTTCCTTAATGGTGGTGGTCTCCTATAAGGTACTACTGTTTGGGTGGCATTGAAAACATCTACTCAGGACTCCATTAGGATAGTGTAAGTAGTAAATTTGGGCACATATTCTCACGGTTTTGGCTGCTTGGTGGTCTTAGGCTTCTTATTATCATTCTGGTTACTATTACCCCTAGCTCTGTTACCACGCTTGCCATTCTTTCCCCTATTTTTACTTCCTTCTGCAGGGTTAGTGGTGTTCCCAGCACTTGTTTTCTCCTGCTCAGAAGTTGCTTGGGTAGGATTATCCACCTTCCATTCAGCTTCCTCTAGCTTGATAAATTCTTCTACCCTATCAAGGAATTCTTGAGTGGTGTGCGCTGACTTCCTCTTCAAGCTACTCCAGAATAGACTTTTTACATTGACTCCCAAATTGATGGCTATCAACTTACCATCATCACTAAGGGACTTCACTCTGGTGGCCTCTTGCATGAAACGCTGAATGTAGTCTTTTAAAGGCTCGATATCCCTTTGTTTTATGTCAACCAAATCATTTGGCTCGGCTGGAAGGGGCATTGCCAAGGAGAACTGAGAATAAAATATGCAAACAAAATTGTCCCATGACATGATTGATCCTGGATGTAGCTTGAAAAACCATTGTTGGGTGGTTTTTGACAGGGTGACCAGGAAGATCATGCACCTAGCATCATCCCGAACCCCCTGAAGGTCAGTTTACAACTCAAAGCTGCGTATGTGGGATACTGGGTCTTCCCGCCCAGTATACATTTTCTGTGTTGGCATCTTGAATTTAACAGGTATGGGCAGCTGATTAATGCGTTCCGAAAATGGGGAACCTCTCTGCCTTTCTATTTCAATATCTGTTAATTTGGGGGCTATCAAGTCCCTCACTAATTGGGTCAACAGGTCCAATTGGGCTTGGATGTTAGGGTCTGCAGCTACCCGAGGCTATGCTGCATTGTGGACCTCATCCATTCTCGGGTCCCGAACAGGCTCAGGTGGAGCTACATTTTTTGAGTCCCGATTTTCCTTGCTACGATTAAGAGCATCTCAAAGGTCTTCTCCTCCCATAGGACCCATTCGATTGAAAACATAGTTTGGCCAAGGCCTACCCCCGACATTTTGACTATCTGCTCTTCCTGATATTGGAGGTACTCCCTAGAACCCTCCACCTTGGGGTGGTTGGTTGTTAGGGATTTCCTTGTGGGACAAACGGTCCTTCAGGCTGGTTACCCCCTGACCTTGGTTATTATGTTGGCAAACTTGGCTAGCTGCCTCATCTTGATCATACCCATCAGCATAATGGGGTCTGAATGCACTACTAACTTCTGGCTCCTCCCTTCTGAATCTTGGTCGGTACTCTTGTTGTTGTATGTACCGACCAGGTTGTTGATGGTAGTTCTGGAGTTGACTGCTCCTATTCTGTGCTGGCATTCGGTGGTGGCCATCCCGACCCACAACATCCAAATTTCTTTCTCGGCCACTTCCTTGAGATCTTGGCCGAAAATTCCATGCTCGGTCCTGCCCCATGTAATGCCCAGGAAGGACCTCTTCATCAACTGGCAGGGGATGCCTATTATTATTGGCTTGGGCCCCCAGACTAGATTGATGACTCCTAGTCGAACCATGATTTCCTTGCTGGGACCGAGTTTCTAGTTCATGCATGACACCTTCACCTAAACCAAAGACATGAGGACGTTGCTGGTTATGGGCAGTAATTCCAGATGTATTCCCCACACCTTGGGTTTGCTGCTATTTTATGTAATTGCGAATAGATTCAGCAGCCTCCCTTGTCTGGCGTTCCATATCCTCTTGTTGGGCATGTATCTCCCGTGCATGTCGGTCCATCCACTCTTGAAAATCCCTGCACTGCTTCTCGAACGCCTCGTTAATTGCCTGCTGGGCAGTGGCCCGCCCTTCGTTCATAGTAGCAAGCTGATCCTGCATTTTTCCCATGGCCTCTCTCATTTGTTAGATCTCGGGATCGAACCCTTCAATATCTACATGGGGCTTATGCCGTCCGGGACCCCCAGCCCTTGGTCCTTGCTGGTTGGTACCCCTTGCATCACCTCCACCTGAAGTTCCTCCATGGGTGATTCCAGTAGAAGCGGCAGCTCTGCACCCTGGTGCAACGGGCCCAGCAGTTTGTCCCACAACACTAGATGGGTTTCTGGGCGGTAAGTTTCCTTATTGCCCATTCAAATTGCTCATTGAAGGTACTTAATGAGAGGTTTCAACTGCGGGTTCTGGAGGTTCTTGGCTTGACCTTCGGGTTGAGACCACCATCCATGTAATAACAAAAATCTAATGTGATTGTCTTGAGTTCAACTCTCAACGAAAGCACCAAAATGTTGACTGGTTTTTTGGTCAACTAACGCGGAGTTAAAATAATTAATTAGAGAGCTTTCATTCAAACAATCAATGAACCATAAATAAGCCAAGAACCTAATAACTATGTGCAATGAATGATAAAAGACACCAGAAATTATAGAGGTTCGGCCCCAAGAAATGGCAATGACCTACTTCCTCTTTAATTTGTATTAATCTTTAAGGTTTACACAAGATGACCAGTAAAAACAGGTACGATTCTAAGTGTAAAAACAATATAGAATGGCATAAATCACTTCTAAGTGTTCCTAACAGGTTGGTCGGTATATTTCTGGTGCTGGTCGGTAGGCTAAAAATCTCCTCATTTCCACAGTGGTGGGAGATTTGTATTTATACTGTCCCCAACGCCTAGGAAGTTGTGCCTGCACCGCAACTGCTGCAAAATATCTCTTCCTTTTCGCGGGTAGGTTCAGTCCTATTCTTCAGGAGTTTGATCGAGTTTTCAGGTGAACTGTTAGGCGTGAGGAGGATGTAACTGACTTCATCCGACCAGGTATGCCGAGTTTCCTGGACAGCATACCGAGCAGCCTCTTTTCTGGTAAGCATACTCACAGCTGCTTTCCTGGTGAGCATACCGAGCAGTGATTGTTATTCTTTTGGCAAATGTGCTCTCTCCAACTTGTTTGACTATTGGATGCCTATGCCAGGTGTCAAGAATATGATGCCACGTGTCCAACCTTCATGTCGTGCCAGTTGTGTATATTTTAGGGATAACAAAAATAACCTGATATCAAATCATAAAAGTCTTAATTAATTTTTTAAAAAGTAACTTGGTAGGTAAAACAACTGACATGTCACTCAGCTATTTGTTATTTTTGCATAATAAAATAACTTGGTACCTATAATTAATATTCTTTAAACATGACGACTCTTAAAGTATTTTGAGAAAAGTAACCCAGTAGTGCAAAATGTAATATGTCACTCAATTCTTTACCTTTATTACTAAATAAAGTAACATGGCACCTCCAATTAAAATTTATCAAAACATGACGAGTCTTAATTGATTTTGAAAAAAATAACCTCATAGTGAAAAATGTAACATGTCACTCGATTCCTTGACCTTTTTGCTGAATAAAGTAACCTAATACCTGTAATTAACATTGACCAAAACAATGGTGAGTCTTGATTGATTTTGAAAAAAGTTTTTGTTTGTGTTTTCACCATAGGACATGTGGCATTCATTGGAGGAGTAATTAAGCTCCTCAAGTGCTAGTGAGGTTTCATACTGTGATCTGGCCCTATTTCCCAGCATATCCCTTCAAGGTCGTCACTAACCATCCCTTGCAGCAAGTCCTTCAGAAACCGAAGTCATCCAGGAGACTCCTTAAATGGGCGGTCGAACTGAGCAGTTCGACATCACGTATCACCCAAAGACTGCCATCAAGGGATAGGCACTGGTAGATTTCATCGCCGAGTGCATGGGAAACCATGAGAGACTTGGGGATGCCTTGGTGGCTGGGCCTACATGGAAGTTGTACGTAGACAAGTCTTGCAATGAAAACAGAGCCAGAGCATGCCTGATCTTGGTATCCCCTGAAGGACATGGGGTTTAGAGTGCCCTAAGGTTTGGAAGCCTCCAACAATGAGGCTGAGTACGAAGCACTTATCACTGGGCTCCGAGTATCCCTAGAGCTCAAGGTCGCGGGCGTCGAGATCTTCAACGACTCCCAGCTCGTAGTCAACCAGATACTCAGAGAGTACTATGCTCGAGGGACAAAGATGGTTGCTTACCTAGCAAAAGCATAAGAAATGCTACACAGCTTCAAGAAATTTACCATACAACAAGGACCACGAGAACAAAATTATAATGATGATGCACTGGCTAAGCTTACTACCACCAAGGGCGCTGAGTTAATCAATGTAGTCCCTATTGACTACTTGGCCGCTCCGAGCATCTCAGCCCTTGAGGAGGTAGAAGCAGTCCAGTCCCAGGATGGCTGGATGGAGCCCATTGTGAAGTATCTTGTCTCTGAGGAGTTACCGCAGCAACAGTGGTAGAGGGTGTAGTAGCTGAATGACTTGCTTGAACATCCTGAGTGGTAGCAGGAGCAATGAAAAATGTGGCAGATCAGATGTTGAAATTTGTTGTTGAATAGGTGAGTTACAAGCTGTAGAAGGAGGGACGACAGAAATAGAACTAGGATAATCTGAAATATTAGTTTGAGTAATGACAAAAGGATCCATTAATACAGCAGTGTCATTCAATTTTTTAAATGGAAAAATAGTTTCATGAAAAACAACATTTCTTGAAACAAAAAATTGTTTTGTATTAATGCCATAAAGTTTATAACCCTTTACACTAGGGGAGTATCCTAGAAAAATGCAAGTTCTAGCACGGGACTAAAACTTTGTTCTATGTGCAGCAAATGTAGAAGCAAAAGCAAGAAAGCCAAATGAACGAAAAAAAAATTGATAGTCAGGTGCTTCATTATATAATAATGATAAGGAGAAGAATTATGTAAGTTAGGAGTAGGTTTTCTATTGATAAAATAGGTGGCAATTAATGTAACGCCCTAAACTCCAGGGACCGTTACGGTGTGCATTTAAAACAATGCTAAATTCGCTAACCGAGTCATTTGGCCATAATAGTGTAACTAAGTATGATTAGCGGTTTAGGGTTACAAATTTTGGTTAAGATATAACGTTTCACTAAAATGTTTAACATATACATTGGGATCCCAAAATATAATTTAAAGGTTAATTACAAGAAAATATTTACAGCAAGCTGACCTAAGCGGCAAAATAGGGTTTAACCCTAGTTCCTCTTTCAACCTTTGGCTGTGGCAGTCGAGCAGCTGCATATGTACACATTGTCACCTAAGCTCTCCAACTCAAGGGTGGTCCAGCTTTCTTTTTCCTTTACCTGCACCACATAGCACTCGTGAGCCGAAGCCCAGCAAGAAAACTCAATATGCTCATGAATATTAATAACATGTTACAAAATCATAATGTGCATGCCTAGCAATGATAGCCATACTTAAGCATGCAAATAGGTTCAAATAATGATGGGGAATCCATGATGAGGAATCCTGCCCTCCTGAATGGATGACTATCAAGTCAATCCTAATCAGATGAGTGATTTAACACTTGAGGTTCCATTAACCATAACGAATGACTGACGAGCAAATCACTACGGGGCTCAACACCCACAGCCATGTGACGACGTAGTCACCTGGGCCTTCTGGCCCTAGCTCTAATCAGATGAGTGACTGATGAGTAAGTCGCTGACTTAAACCAGATGAGTGATTGGTGGGTAGTCACTAACTTAAACATATGAGTGACTGATGGGTAGTCACTATCTTAAACAGACGAGTGACTAATGGGTAGTCACTAACTTAAACAGATGAGTGACTGATGGGTAGTCACTACAAGCTCAGCACCCATAGCCATGTGACAAAGCAGTCACCTGGGCCTTCTGGCCCTGGCTCTAAGTGGCTAGCCATAGGCTAGACAAGCGCTTTTAGTTTTCATCGAACTTGAGGTCGGTCTGGCATTAATGCTCACGATGAGCCATTCAATGCAGTTGTCGATTAGATCTAATCTTTGTCGGCTTGCGTTAAACACGCTAAGACCGTTCTTGACTTATTAGTCAATACCATGTGACCAGTGCTCAGAACTACTGCTGAACTTGACTAGTGAGTCACAGCTTCACAGTTAATACTGACACCATTGCCAATTCTAACTAATTAGTTAGTGCCACGCACAAGTAAGCAATGCTACCAGGCATATATCATATGTCAAATATCCAAAAGTAGGGCATTCAGCATGCTTACTCAACAATTGCTAGCATAATTAGGATCATGCACAAACAAAGAGACTCAAGCTTTGATCAATCTCATATTCAACATTCATGGCATGCCCTAATCACATGTTTCTCGTGCATCACATACTGGGTGCAGTTTTCTTACCTCTGGTTCGAGCGAGAAACAATAATTGAACGACCCTTGAGAGCGATCAATCCTTTGATCCCTTAACGGCCACCTAGTCATAAAAAAATATGGGATTCCATCAATAAAAGGTTCCTGGACCAAGACCTAGCCTCCGGGACATCAAATCCTACTAAACTGGGTAGTAGGAACGATTCCGAGGCCTAAGGTTTGGATTCCCACGATGAAAACACACTTCTGGCCAAAAATTCCACTAAGGGCTTCGGCCAGCCTTCCCTCATGTCGTGGCCCGCCTCCCCAAACAGAGGTGTCTGCACTCTAGCCACCCACACGCGCCGCGGCCAGCCTTCCCCTATGCCGCAGCCTTGTGGCCTTCTAGCACCCCTTGCTTCTTCATCAAGCTTGGGCCACGGTGCTCTAGAACAGAGTCGTTGCCCCACCCAAAACCCAGCCAAAAACCCCTATTTTTCTTCTTCGAACTCAATTCAAAACCTCACTAAAACACTTCCAACACCATACAGCAAAGGTCCCAACTATTACCACAACTTGTCCATCATATAACCAACAAAACCCAAGCCTTAAACCAATCAAAACCTCATCAAATTCCCATTTCTATGATCAAAACTCCAACCTCTAAACTAACACCAAAAACAGAGTAAGGAACCAGAAAAATTGAACTAAAACCTTACCTTAAACTCGAATTGAATCCTCTTCAATGGTTGAACCTAAGCCTAAACCCTCAAGCCTTGATTCCCACACTTGAACCTTCAATCTTGGCTTCAAAAATTCAAAGGAAGTGAGAATGAGATGATTGGGGAGAGAGAGGAAAGGAAATGCTCTATTTTTCTTAAGCTTCTACAGCCTCTTAAAGTTATATATATATCCTTTAGGTAAAAAAACCAAAATGCCCCTAGGCTTATCTTATTTCCTTAGCAGCCCCCAAGGGTAAAATAGTCATTTCCCATCTAATCCCGCTAATCATAATTAACGTCCTCCAATTCCCATTATTCCCAATATTCTCAAATGTTAACAAATCAAATCCCATTACCCTTTAATTCTTGGTAATGTTCTAATCACCAAATTACCCCGAGACTCACCCCGAGCCCTGAAACTAACCCTGTTATGACCAAACTGATAACTTGCATTCAAAGATCGTCTCATGCCAAATGGCTCAAAAAAATCCACATATAATGCGGTATTATTCATAATTCACCCACATACATGAAAATACACAATTATGCCCTCAATGGGAAAAATTACCAAAATGCCCTTATAATTAAAAATGGACCCATATGCATGCATTTATCATCATTTTATGATATAATTCGCATAAACATGCATATAATCATTTAATAACATAATAAATCAATTGTGGCCCTCCCAACCTCTTAACCAAGGTCCTAAACCTTATTAGGAAATTTGGGGCATTACAAATATCCCCTCCTTAAAGAAATTTCGTCCTTGAAATTTATCTGAACTACCCGGAATAAAAATTTCGCACCACTGATTCCAGTTTTCCAGGTCATTCCCTCGACCTCGCTGTCTCTTTAACATGCCTTAATCTAAGGTATAACTTTGTTCCTCAGAACCTTATTTTTTCCTGCCTCATATCTGGATTGGCTACTCCTCAAAGGATAATTTAGCCTAAATCTCCAGATTCTCATAACTCAACTCATGAGTTTCTTCTAACCCATGTTTTCAACATGGAAATATAAAATACACTATGTACAACTGACAATGGCAAAGATAAGGCCAATCCAAAGGCAACCTGACCGGTCCTATCCAGGATTCACATGGTCATATCAATCTAGGGCTCAACTTGCCCTTAACTCCTTACCCCTTTCCATGGTGATACTTTAAGGAAGATACAATCTTCTACTTGGAACTCCATGTTCTTGCTTTTCCAATTCAATAAAACTTTTCCATTTATTCTGAGAAGTGAGCATCCAAGCTCTAACCTCTAATAATCTCAGTGGTCCCTTGAACTACCTCAAGATCCAAAATCAACACCTCACCCATCTCATTCCAATGAACGGGTGATATACATTCTCTATCATATCTCATCTCACAAGATACCTTTCCAATAACTGGATAACTCTTTCTCTCTCTGATTTATCATCAGTCTGAGGATAATGACCTGTACTAAATTCCATCTATATACTCATTGCCTTCTGCCACCTCCCCTAAAACTTGGAAGTAAAAATAGAGTCCTCATCTGATAAGATAGACCTCCAATTCCATGAAGGCGCACTACCTCTTTCACATAGAGGTCTGAAAACTGACTAGTTGTGTTACTTGTCCTTACTGATAGAAATGACTCACTTGGAATATTGGTCCATAATGACCCAATTCAACTCATACTGGACCACTATCCTGGGCAGCCCCACCGCGAAACCCATCGCGATGTTTCCTTATTTCCATTATAAAATACTCAAAGGCTGCCATGGCCTTACTGGTTTCTGATACTCTGATTTGACCTTCGAATAGGTTAAGAACTTTGCCACGTATTCCATTATGTCCCTCTCCATCCCAGGCCACCAATATAAATCTTTCAAACTCTAGTACACTGTCATGATGCCTGAATGAAGAGAATACGAGAGTAGTATGAGATTCATCCAGAATCTCCCATTTAATCCTAGTGTCCATCGGATCCTAAATCTGATCCTTATACCACAATAAGCCCATACCTGACACTGCAAAACCCTTAGCTAATCCAGCTAAGACTTCCCACTCAATCTTCCTATCTGTGGTTCACTTAATTATTTCCCTTGATCCTGTCTGAAATGATAAACTCAAATGTAAAGCTGGCCACCTAGCCCACCAGAAACTCTACTCTAGTTCTAGTCATATCCTTTAACCAACACGATGCATAGGCAACACTATGTGAGGGAGATAGTTCGTCTTCATGGGGTTCCAAAGTTTATTGTATCTGATCGAGACCCTATCTTTACCTCCAAGTTTTGGGGAGCTCTGCAGAGAGCCATGGGAACTCAGCTGAAGTTTAGCACAACTTTTCATCCTCAGACTGATGGACAGTCTGAGAGGACGATTCAGGTATTAGAGGACATGCTTAGGGCATGTGTGATTGATTTCGAGGGGTCTTGGAGTAAGTACTTACCGTTGATTGAATTCTCGTATAACAACAGTTATCAGTCCACGATTGGAGTGGCTCCTTATGAGATGTTACATGGAAGGAAGTGCAGATCACCTATTCACTGGGATGAGATGGGTGAGAGGAGGTACTTAGGACCAGACATGGTTCAGAAGACCAATGAGGCTATTGAGAAGATTCGAGCAAGAATGCTTGCCTCGCAGAGTAGACAGAAAAGCTACATTGATCCTAAGCGTAGGAACGTGGAGTTCCAGGTTGGGGACCACGTGTTTCTGCGAATTTCACTATTGAGAGGTGTGAGGAGGTTTGGAGTGAAAGGCAAGTTGAGCCCTTGGTTTGTTGGACCTTTTGAGATCTTAGAGAGGATTGGACAGGTGGCTTATAGGTTGGCCTTGCCACCGTCCCTATCAGGAGTTCATAATGTTTTCCACGTCTCCATGTTGCGAAAGTATGTTTCTGATACAACACATGTGTTGAAGTATGAGGACTTAGAGTTGCAGACAAACTTGTCCTATGAGGAGCGACCAGTTCAAATTTTGGATTGGAAGGACAAAGTCTTACGGAATAAGACAATTCCGTTAGTGAAAGTATTGTGGAGGATCAGCAAGGTCGAGGAAGCGACCTGGGAGTTAGAAACGGCGGTGCGGGATCAGTATCCCAAGCTATTCAGGTAAATTTTGAGGACAAAATTCTCATTAGGAGGGAATAGTTGTAACGACCCCAAATTCGCTAATGAGGCTTAAGGGCCTTGATTAGTGTGCCGAGAGGGCATTACTGGGTCAAATGTGGTTTGCATGACTTTATTGATTTAAATGCATAATTATATGATTAATAATGCTTATGTGATTATATTGGTATTAATGTGATATGTGTATATGGTAATTGTGAGAACCACATTATTATGTGGGTAGATCTGCAGAGCACGACTCAAGGCGATCCTAGAGCTAGTTAGCGGGGAAAAGTCACAACGGAGCTTAGTAGTTGACTTTGGATAAGGTAGGGAGATTTTAGGTATCGGGCAGTTATCTAGACTATCGGGTTATGAAAATAAATATATGGAGATATATTTGAGGTTAGGAAGTCTAGGCGGGAATATTGGGGGATTTCACCGTTTTGCCCTCGGGACGTTTCCGACACCCCGAGCCTTGGGATTAACTTAACAAATAAGACAAACTTAAGGAAATCTTAGAAAGAAATAAACCGACTTCATTTCTCAGCCTTACCTCTCTATTTTCTCTCAAGGAACACAAGTAAAAGAAACACAGAAACTTTAAGGGAATTTGTTGGAATTCAGCTGAAACTTGGAGGATTGAAGGAATGATTTAGAGGCTTAACTCAAGAATTAATCAAGGGCTTAATCAGGACTAAGGTAAGCACTGATTTTCCTTTTCTGTGGTTAGAAATTCTGGGTTTTAGTTGGGTTTTGAGGTAAATATGGTTTTGATGCTTAAGGGTTGAATCAAGGAAGAAAGCTTGGGAATTAGCTTGGAGTTGGCTTAGTGAAGTGGTGCAGCAGAGGAGGTAAGTCTCAATTCGTGATTTAGAAGTTTTAATTTGAATTTGAATGGCTGGTTTGAGTGTTTATAGCTCTTGAGTTTCAGAAATTGAAAAGAGAATTTTAATGTGTGTTAGGCTGGGTTTTCTGTGGAATTATGTTGTTTAAATCATGCTAAAAGTGTTGGGATTGTTGGGTGTTGAAGTAGGGAGCTTAAGGGTGGTTTTGGCTAAGGTTTCAAGCCTAGAAATGGTGGGAATTCTGGGTTCGAAGGGAAGGGTCGCGGCTTTGTTCTAGAGCGCTGCGGCCCTAGGATGAAGATGAGCCAAGAGGGCTCGGCCAAAGGTGAGCGCCGCGGCGCCCAAGGCAAGGGTCGCAGCGCGTGTCCTCTTTCAAGGGTGGCTTTGGTTCTGTTTTGAGGGTAGGGCCGCGGCTAAGCTTCAAGGGCCGCAGCCCTTGGGTGTACACTTGAACTTTTGGGGATTTTAGGCATGGGAATGTGATCTAGAATGCTTGGGATCGATTTCACCACCATGCTTGGTGGGATTCGATTTCCCAGAAGTTAGTTTTGTACCCGAAAACCTATATTTGGATATTAATGAAACCTAATACTCTAATTATGACTAGGTGATAAACGCTTAGGCTCGGGAACGGATCATGCTTGAGGAGTGTCGCTTGTAAACAATAACTACAAAGATCAAAGGTAAGGAAACTGCATCTGGTTGAACATATGTGACGGGACTAAGGGTTCCCTATTGTGAATGCTTGAAAAGATGGTATTATGTCATGCAAGCTATTTAGTGAACCAACGGCCTAAGGGTGCCAAGGGTTACACTAGCGCACAGGGTGCGGCTTGGCCACTGGTAGCCGAGGACAGCTTAATATGCACTGAGCTCAGTTTAAGCGGGCCGGAGTCAGTGGGGTAAACAGAGGGTGCGGCCTAAGTTGTCGGCCCTTATTATCATGTGATTATTATTATGTGATATGATTGTTATAAGTGTTTGATTGAAACCATGACTCTGAATATATGCTGATTGACTATTGTGGATTATTTGATGAGAGTTCATGCTTAGTGAGTTTGTTATCTGTTTCTATTGCTTGTGTTGCACATGTTTTCTTGCTGGGCCTTGGCTCACGGGTGCTACTTGGTGCAGGTAAAGGCAAGGGCAAACTTGACCAACCTTGATTAGGAGAGCTCTGCAAGCGGAATGTACATGGCCAGCTGCTCAGCCACCACGGTTGAGGTTTAGGCAGGGACGCAAAACCCAGAGATTGTCTATTTTGCCTTAGTATGGCTAACCTTTGTTTATGTTTCTTTTTGGAAGTCTATAAATCAACTTTTAACTCTATTTCTTTTGTGATCCTGTGTATATAACAGTTTAATTATATAAAATGAAACTTTTGAGACCAAAACCTTTTTAACCCTAACTCATACATGTTTAGTGACACATTTTTAAATTAATGACTTGATTAGCAAGTCTTGTACCTTTATGTGTACACAGTGTAGCGGTCTTGGCTATCCAGGCGTTACACAACCCCAACAAATAGCAATCACAGCATGACTTATCAGCATGTCTCAAAGGCATAGATCTAGAGGAAGATCGTGAAAAGCCCCAGACCACCCTCGATGATCTAGAGGAAATCTGTATAGATGATGCCGACCCATCCAAAATAGTGCTGGTAAGTACCAAACTTCCTGAAAAAGAAAAGCAAACCCTAATCCAATTCCTCAAAACTAGAATTGGAACCTTCGCCTGGTCTCCACATGATATACCAGGAATAGACCCCTCTGTCATGAATTACAGCCTCAACATATCGAACAGCTTCCCACCCGTCAAGTAGAGGCAGAGGAGGTTTGCTCCCGAAATCAACCAGGCCATCCAAGAAGAGGTACAACGGCTTCTGAGCATCGAAGCAATCAAAGAATGCTTGTATCCTAGTTGGCTAGCCAACCCTGTAGTGGTCCCAAAGAAAAACGGGAAAAAGAGAGTGTGCATAGACTACACCAACTTAAACAAAGCATGTCCTAAGGATAGCTGCCCTCTCCCGAAGATTGATCAGATGATAGACGCCACGCCAGGTTTCGAAAGAATGAGCTTCCTCGATGCCTACTCAAGATACAATTAGATCCCAATGAAGGCAGAAGACCGAATCCATATAGCTTTCATAATAGAATGCGGCTTGTACTGTTACAAAGTTATGCCCTTCAGACTAAAGAATGCGGGAGCAACATACCAGAGGCTGATGCACAAACTGTTTTCCTCATTGCTTGGGAGAAACATGGAAGTATATATAGATGACATGGTCATCAAATCTCGACAAAGTTCTTCACATGTGGACGATTTAACCGAATGCTTCGACGTCCTCGACACCTATAAAATGAAACTAAATCCAACTAAGTGTGCTTTTGGGGTGTCCTCTGGCCAGTTCTTAGGATATGTGGTCAGCCAGAGGGGCATCGAGGCCAATCCAACCCAGATTGCATCACTCTTAGAGGTCAAGGCACCCAGAACTGTCCGGGACATCCAGGCTTTGACAAGCAAGATTGTAGCATTAAGCCGGTTTATATCACGCATGTCCGATCGTTGCCAGCCTTTCCTGCAATGCATCAAGAAGTCAACCAACACCACCTGGGGGACAGAGCAATATAAAGAGCTCGACGAATTGAAAGCCTATCTGAGCTCTCCCCCTATACTGAGTTCTCCCATCCCCAATGAAGACTTGTTCCTGTACCTGTTTGTTTCGCACTTTGCCGTGAGTTCTGTGCTCTTTCGGGAAGATGCGAGCTGACAGAAGCCAGTGTTCTAGTGCAGTAAGATGCCACTAGACACTGAAACCCGCTACATCATGATGGAAAAATTGGCACTCACACTCATTACATCAAAGAAGAAGCTACGACAGTATTTTGAAAGCTATACCATCATTGTATATACAGACTACCCACTGAAGCAGGTCTTAAACAAACCCGATCTCTCTGGTAGATTGTCCAAATGGGCAATCGAACTCGGGACGTATGATATACGGTTCTTGCCACGAAAAGCAAAGAAAGGCCAAGTACTTGCTGATTTCCTAGTCGAGATACAATATTTTACCCCAGATACCTTACCTGAACTGCTGAAATCAGAAGCTAAGTGGGTATGGACAATGCATACGAACGGAGCCTCCAATTCTCAAGGAGCTGGGATTGGCATCGTATTGGAAGCACCCTCCGGACTAAAAATTGAGGAAGTCATTCGGTTAAAACAATTTGCCACAAATAACAAGGCTGAGTATGAGGCTCTGATTTACGGCTTAGAACTAGCACGAGACATGGGCATTAGACGATTGAAAGTCAGAGGAGATTCAAAGCTCATGATAGAACAAGTGGTCGGGAATTTCGACACCAAGGCACCCCACCTAACTAGCCTATTGCAAAAGGTAACTGAATTACAGTTACAATTCCATCAGTTAGAACTCATACAAGTACTGAGGGAACAAAATCAGAAGGTCGATGCCCTCGCCAAATTAGCCTCTGCAGGGGAATGTTCTCGGCACTTCGTCATATACACAAGCCAATCACCAAAAGCTTCGGAAGTTTTCTCAACCTCATCAGAACCTGAGTGCTGGATGGATCCAATCATTCGCTATTTGTCTAAGTTTGAACTGCCAGCCCATGCAAAAGACACTAAGCTTCTGTGTCTTCAAGCTCAATGCTACTCCATCATCCATGAAACATTGTACCGCAAGTCCTTTAATGGCCCATATCTTCGATGTTTACGTCCATCAGAAGCTAAAAAATTATTAGAGGAGATCCACGAAGGAGCATGTGGAAACCACACTGGGGGCCGAAGTTTGGCACACAAAGCACTTACAGCAGGGTACTACTGGTCATACATGATGACAGAAGCACGCGACTATGCAAGAAAGTGTGACAAATGCCAGCGATTCGCACCCACCATCCATCAGCCCGCTCAAGCTTTACACTCCATCATTGCACCTTGGCCTTTTGCAAAGTGGGGGATGGACGTGGTAGGGGAACTGCCCAGAGCTGCTGGAGGAAAACAGTATGCTTTGATAGCCATCGATTACTTCACTAAATGGGTCATAGTAGAGGCATACGTCACAGTCAGCAAAACAGACACCATGAGCTTCGTGTGGAAGCACATCATCTGTCAATTTGGGATACCATGGGAGATAGTCATTGACAACGGAACCCCGTTCCAAAACGCCAAAGTACAGGAGTTGTGTGACACATACAAGATAAAATTGAGTTTTGCTTCTGTCACCTATCCACAAGGAAATGGCCAAGCAGAAGCTTCCAACAAAGTCATTTTTGCCAACATCAAGAAAAACTTGGAAGATAAAAAAGGCGCGTGGGTAAAAGAGTTACCAAAGGTGTTATGGGCATATAGGACAACAAAAAGGTCCTCTACGGGCAAATCTCCCTACGCCATGGTGTATGGAACAGAGGCTGTCATCCCAACAGAGGTGGGCCTACCTTCACTTCGAACAGAGATAGCTTCTGATCTGACCACAAACAACATACAATTGATGTAACACCCCAACTCCTGGGACCGTTACGATGTGCCTTGCAAACAGTGCTAAACTCGCTAATCGAGTCATTTGGCCAAAATTGTGAACTAAGTATGATTAGCGGTTTAGGGATTAAAAACGTTGGTTAGGATGTAACGTTTCACTAGAACGTTTAATATATACATTGGGATCCCGAAAATATAATTTCAGAGTTTATTACAGAAAATATTTACAACAGGCCGTTCTAAGCGGCAAAACAGGGTTCAACCCTAGTTCCACTTTAAACCTCGACCGTGGCGGACGAGCAGCTGCATATGTACACTTCATCACCTAAGCTCTTCAACTCAAGGATGGTCCAGCTTCCTCTTGCCTTTACCTGCACCACGTAGCACCCGTGAGCCGAAGCCCAGCAAGAAAACACAATATAACATGATATAATATCAACAATAACCACAGTTGCCACTCGGAACCAACGGTCCATACAGATAGGCGACAATAGCCAAAAGTCACAATATTGAGCATCGCTCCCTCTAGCCATGTGACGATAGGGTCACCAGGGCTTAACCGATTAGTGATTCTTTCTTAAGTTTGATTAGGACAGGTGCAAGGTGATTAGTCACCAACATAACCTTCCTCACGACTCTAGAGCCGAAGCTATGGACAACGTCCTTTAGCCATGTGACAAACAGTCACCGGGGTCATATACCTTGGCTATAGTCATCTGGTCGTAGACCAGGCAAGCGCTTATAAGTTCTTCGACCCTAGGGTCGGTCTAGCAGTAATGCCATAGAGTCATTCAATGCATAATTCTCGACTTTAGAGTCGGTCCCTGACTAGTCAGTGCCATACACAAGCAAGTCATGCCACCAATCGTATACCACATGTTCAATATCCATAAACAAGGTATTTAGCATGCTTACTAAACAGATACCAGTACAATTAGGACCATGCACAACCACAGAGGCTCAAGCTCTGAACAATATCATACCTAGTATACAAAGCATGTCCTAATCACATGTTTCTCATGCATCATATGCAATATATCCGGCAATCCAACATGCTCCAATAACAGCCATGCATGTCACGTTTAATAATCAACTAACATGCATCAAGAATAGCCATGCACGTCATACATAATAAGCAACCGACATGCATCAATAATAACCATGCATGTCATACTCAATAATCAACCAACATGCTTTGATAACAACCATGCATGTCTCATATACACAGGGTGCAGTTTTCTTACCTCAAAGTCGAGCTAGAACGAATAAAAGAACGACCCTTGAGAACGATCAACTTTTAGTCCTTTAGCGGTCACCTAGTCATAACCAAATATAAGGTATCATTAATAAAAATGATCAACATAAGTTCCCAAACCCATATCTAGCCTCCGGGGCATCAATCCCCACTTAACCGGGTACTAGGTTCAACCCCGAGGCCTATGGCTTGAATCCCCAAGCTAAAAACATGGTTTTGGTCAAAATGGCCTTAAGGGCCGCGGCCCTCCCCTGCTGCGCCGCAGCGCGCCCTCAAACAGAGAGGGCTCCCCCCTGCCAGACGCCAAGGGCCGCGGCGCTCCCCTGCTGCGCCGCGGCGCCCAGCCCAAACCAGCCAAGTCGGCCACACGCACCAGAATTTTTCCCTGTGCGATATCTTCTCAAACCAGTCCTTCAAACCTTCATAAAACCTCTTCCTAACATACAATTAAACCCCTAGACAACACCCATAACCTCCCCTCATCAAAACCCAATCCTATACTCCATCAAAACTCCTTTGAATCCAAACTTCTAACAAGAATCAAAAGCTGAAAACCAAAGCTTGAAAACAGAGCAAAACCTGAAGTAAGTGACTAGAACTCACCTTGGAACCTGTTTTGAGTCCCCTTTAATGGTTGTAATAAGTCCCCTAGCTGCCACCTTTGATTTCCTAGCTCAAAACCCCAAGATGGCCTCAAGAACACCAAAGAGAATATGGTGAGGGATGGTGTACGGGTTGAAGAGGAGGAGAACTCTGTTTTGCCCTGTTCTTTCTACAGCCCTCCTAAGTCATATATATCCTTAGGGTCAAAAGACCATAATGCCCCTAAGCCAAATAAACCCCTTTAAAGGCTTCCAAGGGTAAAATCGTCATTTCCCGCCTATCTCGTTAATTATAACTAACGCTCTCCAATTCCCGCTATTCTCAATATTTCCCAAATACCAATAAATCACATCCCATTACCCTTTAATTCCCGGTAATGCTCTAATCATTAAATTCACCCCGAGACTCACCTCGAGCCCCGAGCTTAAACCCGTTATGATTAGACCGAACACTTACACCCCATGATCGTCTCATGTCAATAAGCTCGAACCAATCCACCTTATAATGTGGCTATATTAATTAATCACAATCATGCACCCAAAATATACAATTACGCCCACAGTGGCCAAATTACCAAGATACCCTCACAATAATAAATTCTCCCATATGCATGCATTCACCATCATATAATAATATAATTCATGTAAATATGCATATAATCATCGAATACTATAATAAATCGATTATGGCCCTCCCGGCCTCCTAATCAAGGTCCTAAACCTTATTAGGAAATTTGGGGCATTACAATTGACACACAACCTCGACCTCCTAGAAGAGTTGCGAACGATAGCACAAATAAGACACGAATATTACCAAAAGGCTGCAGAACGCTACTACAATAAAAGAGTCCACTCACGCACGTTTAAGAAGGGAGACTGGGTTCTGCGTAAAGTCACTGGCACCCCAAAGAAGCTAGAGCCAAACTGGGACAGACCCTTTGAAATCGTAGAAGTACTAGGGCGAGGGTCTTATACTCTTAAAAATGTACTTAGTGGGAAAATAGTACCTCGTACTTGGAATTCAATGTCTTTGAAACAATATTATTGTTGATAGTTGTACTGTATAATTCAAAAATAATACAACAACTTTCTTTTTTTACATTATTTTAGTATATTTTACATACTCAGCTTTTGTTGACACAATTTTGCATACGGAATCCTTACTATAATAACATAAAGAGGACACACATGTGACAACTGTCAGTTTACTCACTCTGCACCGAGAGATACTAGCAATCACATATTTTAAATATGCCCTTACCTACCCATATGAGAAACAACATTATTCACGTGCACTTAAAACCACCTACCACTCCTGCTATAAATAGTGACCATCGAGACACTTGTGGTTATCAGTTTTTCATTCGTTTAAATATTCAGCCGAGATACAACAAGAATCTTTAATTCCAATGTAGCCATTTTCTAAACTTAAGGATTCCTTAGAACTAAGAGAATGTTTACTTGCATACAAAAAGTAGTGCATGGTAAGATGCAAAAGCTCACTTCACACACGCAAGATACATACACAGGCGTGTTGCCTCTGCCACTACACTCAATATCCTACCCAAAAAATTTTGGGTTTCACCTAAAGGCATTCTAATCTTACTTGACTAAGCTAATGGGGAGCTAAGGCCAGCCATTTTGCAGTCTAATCTGGCCTGACTATGCAGATTTGGCTGTCCATACAGGGTACACTTCACCAACTACCCTGCCCTCTTACCTTGATGCGAGGGGCTTCGCCGAGCAATTTAATCTGCCCTGACTACCGCAGCATAACCATCAGACGCCCCACCTCGGGTTCACCCCCATTGTACACTAACTGGTTTAGCAATCTAAGGTTGGGAGTCGCACCCACGTCCTATACAACGGCTGCCTCTGTCGAATTGAGAGCCTACCCAAGCAATCCTTGCCACATACACCTCGGTATGGGTGCACTGGTAAGATGTCTGATCCAGGGTTCTGCCTCTCTCAACTCTGCCTCGATGCCCAGCCTCGCATGCTACGCTTTGCGTTCGAGCTGAGCCTCGTCGCCCCCTCTAGCAAATTGTAAAGCATCAACCTTGCTTTTTCATGCACTCAAGGGGACGATTTAGTTCTAATAAGATACCAACACAACTCTCTCAAGACAAGCAGGTTCAATGCAAAAAAACAGAGTAGGCTTTACAGAGTACGAAACTTTCATGATTGTGATCTGGTTCAACAGATGATAAGCGGGGGACTACCTATGCACTCCACTCTCTTGACCATAAATGCATGAAAACAATGTAAGCCTTGTAGATCATATAGTTAGAAGCCCACAGATAGTCAATGAAAACAATTAATCAGAAGCTGTTATTTACAAACTATGTTGTATTCATAATGATTCCCAGTTATATACAAAATATTACTTTATTTACTATATCCCCCTTTGGGACGCACATAACATAATTTACAAAACGTACATCTTGGGAGTATCTAATCCCATTCAATACGACGCGTATACTCTGCCATCGCACTCTCTAGCTTCGGATGGCCTAATCCATAACGCTTGCACGATATGTAATACAGAATTCCACTTCTTACTAACTCATCCAACGCCCATGTCGAGTATAATCACTGTGGCTTATCGAAGATCCGCCTAAAAAATGGCACGTTTACCCACTCACGATGTTCACCTGCAACAGAAATGTCATCAGCACCAACCAATCACCCCAACACTAAGCTAAATCGCTCACACAACACTTAACTGGGCATTCTCTCCCACCATCTGTATAGGCTCTTACTGTATCTCACACGCAATGGCCTAAAGGGCCTATGAAGCCTCTTATCAGAGTACGTCAACTGACTCTCACCTGCTGCAATATCTTAATTAATATAGTACCAAGAAAAACACACCCACTAGCAACCAGGCAACTGACATGAACGAATTTCTACAAGTTGTATTGATAATTTGCACGTTACATCTACAATCGTCCAAGAATTAACAAACAAAGAAGACAAAGAATGCATATACAAGCACCAAAAAACGGTGTCGATCATTCTATGGCACCTCTTTCGCCAGCTGGTCTTGCCTCTGCCACAGGCTTTATCACCTTCTGTTCGGAAGCCTCTGCCACAGCAACAGATGACACCTGCCCTGCGACATCACCTTCTTCCACAAGTTCCCCACTGGCATTGTAAACTGAGCCCAAAGCGTCGCCTTTCAGGTTCAGTTTTTCAAGATGATGTGCTGGGTAGGTGATTTGCAGATCCCCGAGCTCATTAAGATATTTATCGACGTTATATTCTCCTACTTTCACGTCGATGCTTTTGCAGTACATCTCCAATTTAGCCCATTTCTCTTCTGGGGTCTGCTTCTTATTACAAAGTTCAAGATCCAGGTATTTTGCAGTGTCCACCTCGGCAATCCTCACGAACTTGCGTTCGGTATTCTCACGATCTTGGATGCGCTGCCTCGTGGCTTCCACTGCCGCTTCTTCTACCTTCTGCAAAACAAATCCATCACTTCATCAAAACATGCAACGTATTACTCAACCATAATGTCATTATACCAATGAATACAGAAAAAACGCATACCTCAGCCATTTCCTTTAACTGTCTCTCAGTTTTGGTGACAACCTCCTCTTTCTCCTTCAACTTCTTTTCTAACTGAAGTTCCACCTCCAGCTTATGCTTCTGTCCATCTACAACGCCCATTTCTAGTACAACCACTTTCTAATGTAGCTCTTTCTTTTCTTTCTCCAAAATCTCTTTATCTGTCTGCAGAGACACTACATCTTCCTGCAAAATCGTTTATCATGCTGTTGAGCTTCTCCATTCGGGATTCGTGCTATGCGCATAATTGGCTCTTCTCCATCCATTTATTGGTCATCGCCAATAGGTCCGCTTTCAGTTTGTCACGTTCCACCTCGAGTCCAACAGAACTTACTAGCTTCTCCTCTGTGGCTACAACCTTCTCTTTCGCCTCTACCAGCTGCATTTATAACTTCTTGATGGCCTCCACAAGCACATCTCGATTTGCTTTGGCCATCCTTCTCCCTGCACACTCTTCTTCCATCATGACCGTCTGCTCCGCCATCTTCGTGTTGTTCTGGACAGCCGCTGCATACTCCCTTCTAGCAGCAGAAGCACATACGTAGCTCTGCGAAACATTAGCTACACTTGTCACCCATCAAACAAGACACACACCACACGATATTCACTCTATTACATACTTGGAAACCATGCTCATTTTAAACAAACTTACCATCCATATATGATCTGACACTTGTTGCAGCAAGTCACCTTGCCCACTCAACGACCCGATAGCTTCTGCATGAAGATGAGGTCTACTTATGCACAACATCTCCTCCATCACCTCTGTTGATGCAAAAGGTACATATTCGGGCACATCTCCCACTTTGTCACTTGTTTCTTTTCCTGCTAGCGTAGCAACAGAAGCAACGGGGGCAACCCGCTCCCCACCTCCCGCTAGCGTTGACACCATAATACTATCAGATGTCAAAGCGGTTGTTCCCACTCTAGAAAGATATGGCATGGAAGGATGTACAAGCAACCCGTTCCCAATGTCTTCGCCCAAGTCACTTGGCAAATACACTAGCGTCTGCACTGCAGAGGACGTCAGTTGTTCCAGAAAAGCACTAGGAGACTCAAAATTACTTGTACCCTTCGGGGATACGATGATGACCTCTCCTAAATGAGAACTAGAAGTCGCAGGTGATGTTACATGAACGTCAACACCTAAAATATGATCACCTACGACCTCGGTAGTCCCTGATTTTTGACATACGGAGAGATTCTCCGGAGTAACGACCTGGCCTGCGTCATCTGGCTGAGAAGGACTGCTCATAGATTCAAAACCACCCCCAAAGGCATCCTCCAAAAGATGGTTCTTACGGGAGGCAGAAGAAGGGTGTCTCCCCTCTGATCCTTGCTTGTGACCAATGTCAGAACCCCCAGCCAAGGTAGAAGCAGAGGGCAATGCCTCTAATGACCTTTCACAGACGCTAGGGGATCTCACCTCAACTGGCAAGTCACCTTGCACCCTAGTAATAGTCATTGCTTCTGACGGTTTGGCCGATGTAGGAGACAGAGCCGCAACATGCGCAACGCCTTGCAAACCCACCCCCAAGGAGGATCCAAGTGCAGGTGAAGAAGAGGATGATGTAAGTAAAGTGCCAACGGGGGCAGACCCCCAAGGCTTCTTGCACAACGACAGAGCTTGCCCAATTGGTAACTTCCCTGGAAAGCCCATAGCGACAGAAGCAGACCCCCTCGAGATCCGAAGCTTGGACAAAAAGCATTTCCCATTGTCCAAGTCTTCATAAGAGGACTCCTCTCGCGACTTCCTCTTCCCCAGAGCATCCTTTGGCAGAGGCACCTGTTGGAGAGGTTGGATCTGCAGAGCGTCAGAAGACGTAGAGGATCGTCCATGTATACGAGAAGACCTGCGTGCCAAAGCAGATTTATCAGGAGACGATTATGCGGCAGGGGATAAGTCAGAGCCATCTCTCTTCTTGTTATCAAGGATCCCTTGGCGCTTGGCACATGCAGCAAAGGTCTCAGAGCACGCCCTTTCGTACTCAGTCTTCGATAGCGACAGAGTTGAAGAAGCAGGGGGAGATTTCTTCAAAAATACTCCCAACTGCCTCGCACATGTAGCCGTGATTTTGCCGAGGGACATGTCGCCCTTCTGTGACCTGACCCGCATGGCACCAAGATGAGTTTGATCCACGAAGCAGATCCGGGTCATGATTTGCATGCAGTAGGGGTTCATCACACCTCTGATGCTAATGGCATTTTATTTGGACTCATGAAGGAGCCCCTTCTCTATCAGTAGGCTCTGTCGCTCGGGACTCATGCTGACCTGAGGCCACGCGAAATCTGGTACATAAAATAAAATGGTGACGCATAGGATCAGACTGACAGACAATCATTCAGACATAGTATACTTACACGAAAGGCGAGAAAGAACAAAGTAAAAATAGGACTCACCTTTTATGAAAACCCTGGCCAAAGGAAAATTTTCTTGAGGCAGAAATTCAGGATACCACGCTCCTCCGATTGCGAAGGAGTATTTATCCCAATTTCTATGGGAGCTGTCAAAATCAGTGAAGATTGTTCGGTCCTTTTTGGGGGAAAGATAGAAAGTCTTCCAGGGTTTACCTTCTATTGCCTTGTTAGTTGATTTAGTAAAGCATGCGTAGATATCATCCGATGGAATGTCGACATTCCTAAGAGTTCCTATCATCTGAGCGCCAACTATGGATTGAATAGCGTTCGGAAGAAATTGAGAAATGTGAGCTCTGGAGTTTGAAATTATTTGCACTAACAGAGCAGGGAGAGGGAAACGAAGCCATTCCATGTGTCTCGAGCTCATGACGATCTCGCTGGGCTTGACCACATCCTTGAATCGCCATTCCCGTAGTTCAGCATCCAAGAGCATTCGGACCGTGACATTATCTGGAATGTCAAACGACTTGCGTACGCGTTCATATGAAGCTTTGTATCCTTCACGATCCATAGGTTCGGGAGATGAACGTGAAGACATGATTGGGAGAATTGGGAGGTTTTATGTGTAAATAGAAGGATGATCAATCTTAGGGTTTCTTCTCTCCAAGTTCTTCTCTGAAAGGCAAGAATGAAGTTTGAAAAGTTTGAAATAAAGATTATTTGAACCGAACCAATAAAATGGGAAAAGAAATGCCTTAATCGAGTGCTACACTCGGTAATCGTGCTTGCATTGAATTCTAAGTGGGAAGTGTCAGGGGTTTATGTGATCGTGTACCTGCGGACCGCCTCAATTTATGGGAAATGCCGGCTTTGGGCGAAGTCTTTGGCATTGAAGAGTCAGCCCAAGGTTCGAGTGAATAAGTGTGCCACGTCTGTTTGAAGCTTGGGCCGGGGGGCATCTGTTGGGCCCAAAATATTCGGCCCAAAGACCTTCTCCACTTTTAATATGCTCAAAAAGGGTCGTTTTGATCTGCAGAGGCTCCGAAGACAGAGGCCACGGGTCAGAGGCGGTCTGTGCCTCTGAACTCTGTGTATTTAATCGAAACCACCGCATCTTGGGGGGAAATTCAGTTATTTCCCCCGCCAATTAGGGGTTCAATTTAACCAACTAACCACCTCATATTTCTGTTCTATAAATACTGGACTCTTATTCAAATAAAGGGATCGAAAAATCTGACTTAGGCATCGGAGTGTCTTTCTTGCAGGTACCCCCGACGAAGCAACAATTGTCAAAGCAATCATCACCATCAGAGAAGGATCGGAAGATTAGCATTCGTCAGCAGAAACCTCCAGATATAGAAAGACAAAGTTGTTGCTTCAACAATCGGCATGATGGAGATAGTAAAGGTTTGAAGTATAGTCGATGGTAGATCGAGTGATAGGAACAAGGGATGGTAGATTGAGGGTGACGCCTGTTCGAGCAGATGAATCTTCAGTGGGAGGAGAACCATCATGAGCCGTAGGAGTAGTCATGTTGGAATACCAAGAACTAAGAAAAAAAGGGGGAAAGAGCTCACTGGAGAAGAAAGACAATCACCGGAGAAAGAGATGAAACAAAAGGAGGAAGGATAGAATTAGGAAATCAAAATTTCCTATCTGATACCATATTACGGGAGAAATGTTTGAAGAAAATAAATTTGATTAAAAACAATTTGTACTAAAGAGAAGACTTGATCTAATATATTTATATATATATATATATATATATAGAGAGAGAGAGAGAACAAAAGAACCTAAACTAGCCTAACTAACAAACAAAAAAATAACAAACTGAACAGAATAAAAACAAATAAAACAATACAGGGAAAAAACATAAAATATAAGTAAAAATAAATCTATTTCTAATAGTGGGTAAGTTTGACATATAGTTTGGAATGCAGGAATCTGGACATGGGAATGAGAATCTGAACACTTTCTCATGTTTGGTACTAGGTTTGAATTTTTCTAACCTAAGAATCTGTACTGCAAGGGTTTTAACTTTTCCTGATTCTATGTTCAAGTGAAACACATCTGACAAGTGGTTTTCAGATACCCAAGAATGTGAAACACTTCAAAATTATTATTTTTTTTAAAAAAAAAATTAAACCAATATTTTTTTAGTTAGTGACTTATTTTATTTTTGAAACTTATAATATAAAAACAAATATACATATATCAAACTATAAATTGATAAATGTAAATCCTAAAATTGGCATATTTTATAGAAATATCTTTTTAATTAAAAGATCAATTTCTGTTTCCCTTTATTGTAATTTTCGGAAATTCACTTTCCCTTTTTGTGAATTTCGGATTATATTAGCTTCCTTATTTAACTTTATATTGTCTCAATTTGATTATAAATGGAAGTTATATCTTGCAAATATTCAGTACTTACCCAAAGTCATTTATGGAATATTTGATTGTATATTTTTGTGCAGCTCAAGAATTGAAATTCAGGAAACTGAATCTTTAATGTCATTAATTGTTCTTTCTTTTTTTAGCATGTTTTTTATCCGACACAGGTCTGAGCTGTCCCCACCAAAATTGTATCTGTCGGATCAGCATCTTCTAAAAAATGCAACTCTTCATCAATCAAGAATATCTTCAATTATTCTTGCTTTTATTAGGAGATTCTTTCTCAACCTTTATGAGCACGAAAAATGACTCTATAAGTAGGGCTCTAAAGGTAATGAGAGAAGTGAACTCTTAGATGCGAAATTTGTGAGTGTATTGTAATATTTGTGAGAGTTCCTTATTTGTATTCAAAATTATAGTATTCACGTGATCTTGTAGAAAAATGAGTGTTTAGTTTTTTGTGGTGAGTTTATACCACGTACATGAGTGAATACACATAGTAATTTGAACACAACTTTTATAGTCTTCGGGAGAAGATTTTTACAAGCCTTGCGTCGGGAGGATGCAAGCACTCGCTGGCCATTGAAGGGAGTTCAAGTGGTTTAGCGTTTCAATCAAAATCAGATTAGTGAAGAGAAGTACAACAAAGTTGCGGCAAATCTTAAGAGGGAGTCTTGTTTTGTTTAAGTCAATATTTTGTACTTGTGATTCTTTATTAATTGGTTTTATTCTCTGGGCGTGGCCCCAAGGAGTAGGTTATCCGAAAGGGTTTCTAAACCTTGTAAAATTTCGTTGTGTTATTTTTTGTTTTGTACTGTCTTTTTATTGTGTCCAATTTCTATCGTGACAAGTTCGAATTCTGTCCCGACAGAACTGCAATCTGTGTAACACAGTTAATTATCATTCCGCACTTTAATTAATTCACATGGTTTAATTAATTTGGTAATTACTAAAAATGGAATTTCAATAAATAATATTTGCTTATTTAAAGAAATTAATTTGTAAAGCTTTTATATCATTACTTTCGTTTAAAATAAAATTTTAAATATTATTAAAAATAAAATAATACTATTTTTGTAATTTTAAAAATTATATTTAATTCTAGTATTCAATAAATATATATTTTTAATTCTATTAAAAAATATATTAAATCATAAATAAGATTACAATAGACAACCACTAATGTAAATTTTCATACTATCAAATTACCATTTTCAACTTTGCTATTAATACGAAACCGCCCAAACGTCGTGGAGATTAATAAATATGACATGCTACGACGTCGTTCGAGATTGTTACAACTGGACAATACATTAAGGAAAAGAAAACCGATTAATACAAGCACAAATCAGTGCTATCAGAAGTTAAATAGGTAGTTCGATTAGGCAGTGACTCGGAGGGAAAACGATGCAGAGGCTCAAGAAAGCTGCTTCATTACTAAGACACAATCTTCATTGTTATGGCTTCCATACCCATTACAGAGGCCTCTGTTCCATGCCACACTCTGCTTTTGCTGATGATCTTGACAGCCAAGTAAGTTTTCAGATTGCCCTTTCCTTTATGTTCTCTTTTTACAGCTCAATAATTAGCTCTCCCTCTCTCTCTCTAGGTATTGGTTGAAGGGAAAGCTTGGTCGAGAACTGCGATTCTCAATCGACCCTCAGTTCTCAATGCTCTCAATGCTGCAATGGTGCGTATTTCTGTTCAAAATCATGGTTTCCATTTTCTTCTTTTTCGGTTTTCTGGTTAGAACCCGTTTCCTTAAAACTTTAGCTAGCAATTGGTCCAGTTTTGATATCTGGTCAGAACCCATTTCCTTTAATTTGATAACTGGTGAAGAGGTTTGTTGAAATACAGTTTTTGTTCCAACCTCCTACTGTGCTTTGGCTTTCTTTTTTTTCCTTTATTTGATTGGGATTATATTTGTTCTTTTTTGACATCCAGTGATAAACTTCTTAATGGATGAACTTTTTTCCATCTAGGGGACTAGGTTGCAGAAACTATACAAATGCTGGGAAAATGACCCTAATATTGGCTTTGTAGTAATGAAGGTACTTCTTTCCCTGTACTGCCCTTTTCTGGGTTACTTTCACTGTTTCACATTGAAGATTGATATTAGGTGGTCACTAAAGTGTTTTTTATTGAGGTCATAAACCAATTCGCAACTTACATACAATTTTTAATTTTTAAAGGGCCGCGGCAGAGCCTTTTGTGCTGGAGGGGACATCGTTTCTCTTTATCACTTTATAAACAAAGGTTATATACTTGTCTGTTATCGTCTTCTTATTGATTTATCCACCAAAATTCATGTATCGTGGTTTGAAATTATTGTTTTCAAGTTAGGCACTTAATCTTATAATTGTTTGCAGTTAGTCATGTAAACTTAAGCTTTTATTATTTGCAGGGAAGATAGAAGATTGTAAGGAATTCTTTAGGTCATTGTACACGTTTATATACATACTTGGTACTTATTTGAAACCCCATGTAAGTAACCAATTTTTCTGGATCTTTGGTATGAACATTTTATTTTGTTATTTTGGATAACCATCCTTGAATTGGGATTGTGGAAACTTTTTTGTTATTGTATTCTTAAATTATTGTCAATAAAGTATTTCTACGATAGCTCTGGTTGTGTTCTTTTTCCGACCTTATGACCATCAAGAAAATACTTTATACATATTTTTTATGGTTACACTTTTAATGATTCTAGTTACAATATTAATCACTTTTCAGGTGGCTATTTTGAATGGAATTACAATGGGGGGTGGCGCTGGAGTATCAATCCCTGGGATGTTTCGTCTTGCAACCGAAAAAACTGTAAATACCTTGATTTTGTTTGCTGTTATTTGAAACTGTTTGCTTCCATTATTGTTTCCTTTTTTCTAGTTCTTAAATATAACATAATTATACGCACCATGTTTTTCTGTGTTGATAGAAATTTCACAATTCTATTAATTTCTGTCTTTAAACTTGTCTTGAAGAGAGAAAATACATTTTGAAATAAATATTCTCTGAGTCTCAGCTGAAAGAAATTATATCTGTATTCCTTCCTGCAGGTTTTTGCTACACCTGAAACTCTAATTGGCTTTCACCCTGATGCTGGAGCATCCTTTTATCTCTCGCATTTGCCAGGTCACTTAGGTATGCTTACGTAGTTTTTGTGGAATATTTAAGTCTAGATACTTGGTGTCAAACTTGGATTTTTGGTCAGAGGAGAAGAAACTTTGATAATATGGTAAATATCTTCTGTTGGATATGATAATCAATATGTAGAATGAGGTGTTTTTATGTAAATGTATTCTGAGGGTTCTGATGGGGTGAATTTATTGGTTTTTTTGAAACAAAAATGCACATCAATTTATATTTTAAGGGTAAGGACCGCAAGCCTTGATTTGATTTTTATTATTACTTATGTAAATTTATGTGATTTGCAGGCGAGCACTTGGCTCTAACAGGAGAAAAACTCAATGGAGCAGAAATGGTTGCGTGTGGGCTTGCTACACACTATTCACATAGTTCAGTTAGGACACCCTTTTCCTGCTTATTCTTCTTTCTTTTTTCTTTTCATGATTTTTAATTATTTTTATCAAGAATTAATGATTTCATTCTATCCTAGAGAGTTCCATTGATTGAAGAACAACTTGGGAATTTAGTAACTGATGATCCTTCAGTGATTGAAACATCTTTGGAAAATTATGGTGAACTCATTCATCCAGACTCAGAGAAGGGTGTGCTCAGCAGGTTTTTTTAACCTGATCCTTGTATAAAATCTATACCCTATTATTTCCCGTCAATCTAAACAAGTTTAAAATATCAGTTTCTCTTTTAGTATTGATAACCCTCGTCTGTTTAGGATTGAAGTAGTTGACAAGTGTTTCAGCCATGATACTGTCGAAGAAATCATTGACGCAATGGTAAGCATATGCCGATTTTTTCTTTTGATATTCAATTTAACCATTAACCCAACTAAATATGAGATTTTGTATAAAGGACATAAACAATAATTCCTTATTTAACTTCTGAAAACGTATTCTCAGGAGAATGAAGCAGCTAGAACGAAGGATGCATGGTGCGTTTCCACTGTGAAGAGACTAAAAGAAGTTTCACCATTGAGCTTGAAGGTTTCATTGAGATCGGTAAGTCTCTCTCTCTCTCTCTCTCTACCTTGTTGAACTTTTCTTTGATTAAACATGATTGCATCACGACCTGACTAACTGTTCCAATAATGGTTTCCTTAGATACGAGAAGGTAGATTTCAGACTCTTGATCAGTGCTTGATCCGGGAATACCGAATGTCATTGCAGGGAGTATCCAAGCAGATTTCGGGAGACTTTACAGAGGTATACCTGTCTATCGTGTGTGAGTATATATATATATATATATATATATCGAGTCCCGGGACAAAACCCGTGAGCGAATTCCGTTCGGCCTAAAGCGGTCCAATCAAATGATTTTATTGATTATTCATGATATAAAAAGAAAATTATAAATAAATAAAAAGCACATCAAATACATTCAAAACTGGCCGAGAGTGCACAACGGAATTTGTCCCCTAGTGGGACAAAATCCAAGGCCATGCATATACTTCTCACAAATCATTAATCATTACTTTCTGCGTGCATTCATCAGGGTGTTCGGGCCAAAGTAGTGGAGAAAGATATGACACCAAAGGTATCATGTTATATTTTAGTTCTGTACGCCAAAGTATGGCTGAAATGGTAATGAGTGAATTGTAACAATTTCAACGGTTTTGAAATGCAGTGGGATCCTCCAACATTAGAGCAAGTTTCTCAAGACATGGTGGGCCGTTATTTTTCTCCCCCAAGTGAATTTGAAGCTGACCTCGAACTACCCACGAATTCGCGGGAAGCATTTACCTAGTTTGTTATGCACTTGTGCTTTCAAAAGTCCCAATTGGGAAGAATTATTTGATATAATAATGTTGTTATACATGATAATTATTTGACATTAATTATCTTCATCTGCATCATGCGTAATTAAAATTTTATTAGTTTTCATCAAAATTTCTGGATTACGATTGAAGGTCGTCTTTACGACTACAAGAATCACTATATAATTTAAAATCAAAAAAGAAAACTATAATGAAGACACGACTCTCCAACCACCGAGTGATTATTCAGCCTCCTTTGTGCCCTTGTAATTGTTCACCAGTTGCGTCTGCACATCGTGTGATACGGCTAAATGCTCTTTGTATTCCATTGTGAACTCACCCTTCCCCTGCCAAGATGGAAAAGTGTCAATACACTATACATCAAATGCACATACCAGAAAAAGAGAAACTCTTAAAATTATGACACAATTTTCATTACCTGTGTCATTGAACGTAGAGACGTTGAGTACCCAAACATATTGTTTAGAGGGACCTAAAAAACCAACATCACAAATTGTAACCACTATTTTTCTGTTCTTTTTTAAGAAACCACCAAGGGTACAATTTATAATATTAAATAAATGGAAAAGAAAATATACACTCATTTTAAGATGAACCCCTCTAAGCAACCCCTTGAATGGCACAATTAGTAAGCACTATTACTATATCGATATTTTTTGGCGATTTTAGATAATGCAAATGGAAAAATCAGACAGCAAGAAAGTAAGGTCCGGATAAGATTTAGTTTTACTTGGTATAGAAAAACACAATGAGTGTCATTAATGGTTATGAAGTATGGATCTAATGAAGAACGCTTGATTTGTTAACAACGCAACCAGTCTTTGAAATTTTGAAGACAAAAAGCTCCTAACCTTCTATTTATAAAAGAAAATTTGGGTATTTATGCATAATGTAGGTGCATATATCAAAATAATATCATTCCAAAATAATACTACTATTTGTTTGGTTTCCAAAAATACCATTATTATTTTCTTAGCCTCCATCTCTCGGGTCACATTTATACTTTGAAGTTATGGCAGCCACCACCAACTACCAAATTTCTTTGAAAAAACGTCTACAACTTTGGCATCCTCCTCTATATTTTTCCTCTTTTAAAGTGTCTATGGAGACTAAAATAAAATGTCCCACGATAATTTTTAATGATATAAAACTTTAACCTAAGTTCAATTAAGACACCAATTTATGTATTTTGAATAGATCCCTGCATGATTTTTTTTTTGCAATTATTTAAATCTAAAACGTAAAAATTTGCAGAAAACTCGATATACCTCGATGCCCCCAGCTTGATGGGCCCTTAAAAATCATGATTTTTATAAAAAAAAACCACCTGTCTCGATAGGCTTCGATACAAATCAATGCAATTAATAGAAATTGCATAACTTTTCACTCAGGTGTCTGTTTAAGATGATTTTTTTTTTATTTCGAGTATTTTCTTGAGATCTACACATCTGGGATGTGTACACACATTTGGGAAGTTGAAAGCTTGAAAACACACCAAAGTTCAAAACAATACCCTTATATTTTCAAAATTGGGTATGTTTTCAAACTTTTCTAATGTGTGTACACATCCCAGACATGTAGATCTCAAGAAAATACCCAAATTAAAAAAAAAATCACCTCAAACGGACACCCGAGTAAAAAGTTATGCATTTTCTATTAATTGCATTGATTTGCATCGAGACATGTCGAGGCCTATCGAGGCAAGTAATTTTTTTTCATGAAAATCATGATTTTTAAGGGCCCATCGAGCTAGGCATCGATGTATATCGAGTTTTTGCAAATTTTTACCTTTCAAATCTAAAAAATTATGAAAAAAAATTGCAAAAAAACCAAAAAATATGTACAAATCTATTCGAAATGCATAAATTAGTATCTTAATTGAACTTGAACTTTTAGTAGGTTTAAGTTTTATATCATCAAAAACTATCATGGGATATTTTATTTTAGTCTCCATAGACACTTTAAGAGAGAAGCTGAAAGAGATAAGAAAAACATAAAGGGAGATGCCAAAGTTGTAGACGTTTTTTCAAAGAAATTTAGTGGTGATGATAGTTTGGTGGTGGCTGCCACAACTCCAAATAATAAAAGTAACCCGAGAAAGAGGGAGTAGAGAGAGAGAAGAGAGATGGAGGCTAAAAAATGATAAGAGTATTTTTTGAAACTAAACAAATAGTCGCATTATTTTAAAATGATGTTAAAAGAAAGATATTTTTTTGATATATGCAATTACATTATGCATAAATACCCAAATTTCCCTTTATAAATATATCAGATAAATACTGAGTTAAAGCATGTTCTTAAATGACCAGTCAAGTCTAATCTAGATAAAATTAACACTAGGAAATAATTGACTTACATGGGCAGTAATAACAGAATCATCTCCATCCTGGTCATTTCCAACAATGGTACCTTTTCTCCTGCATTATGTGAACACCCATTTTCAATTACGGATATTGGTATGGAACTTTAACAATACACTCTGGAGTAGAAACACTACTTGTTAATATCGCCAGCAACAGTGCCCTGAAATTCTGTGGGTACTTTCAAATCCACCAGCATAACAGGCTCCAATATCACAGGTCTTGCTGCTGTATAACACTGATTTACAAGAAACAGAATTAAAAATAAGTACATATTCAGATTTCTAAGCCGGAGGAGAAAGCAAAGATAGAATAGAATACAAAATTACATATGGTTGTCACAATCAAAATACAAAGACGGCATATAAAAAAACCTTTCTAAATGCATATATTGCAGCTAACTTAAATGCAAGTTCGCTGGAATCCACTGCATGAGAAGCTCCATCTGTTAAACATATACGAACATTTTCAACTGGGTGTCCAATTAATGAGCCCCTGAGCACATAAAAGCAAAAATGTCAGCTTTTGTGAGCTGAAAAAAAATTAAAAAATCAAAACTAATAAAAAAATGTGTATGATATACTGAATCCTTTTTAATTTAACAGACTACTCTGATCAAAGAGCACATAACCCATTAAATGTCACAAGGGGCAAAGGACTCACGAATTAGCTGCTTCTTTAAAACCCTTCTCAATAGCTGGGATAAAATTTGATGGAATAGCTTGTCCAACAATTAAGTTTTCAAATTCAAACTTGGTCGACAACCCTGGAGGAAGTGGTTCAATATATCTGAAGATACAAATACAAACAAATTTATGTGCACGATGCATAAAATCAACCAGCATTGCTACTGAGAGTTTAGCATAAAGAAATTACACCAAGATCACTACATTAGCAAGTTAATCAGCATAGTGTGCATGCAACTAACAGACGCCTTAGGCACATGCTGTTTTAACATGTTTTAACAAGATTGGTGTCATACACAAACCAATCTAGTAGTGCTACATGAAGGCTTTCATGCATGCTTACCCACATACTCTTCCATATTGACCTTGTCCCCCAGTTTGCTTCTTATGTAGATAATCAAACTCAGCCCGTTGAGTAACAGTTTCTCTGAAGTTCACACGAGGTTTTCCAACAGTAGCATCAACCTGTAAAAGAAAATACAAAGAATAGCTCAATAAAATCATATATTAATTAAAAATAGCATGAGACTATCCCATATTGGACATTTAACAAAGAAAAAAGGCTAGGCACCTTATACTCTCTCCGAATGCGTTCAACATATATGTCCAAATGTAGCTCTCCCATTCCAGAAATGATTGTCTGATCAAGAGAAAATTGATCAGTTAAAAATAAGAATTATTCTTGAAGTCTAGTAAAGAAATTAAAATTGATTTTGTAACAAGAGGAATAAAGAATGGCACTAACAAACAGACCTGCCCACTCTCAGGATCCAAACCAACACGAAAAGTGGGGTCCTCTCTCTGGAATCGATTCAAAGCCTTTGAAAACTAGACCAAATAATAAGCCTGATTAGAATAACACCAAACACTTGTACAACTACAAACACTTTTTCATAGAACCGACTTACTTGTCCTCCAGAATCTTTTGAGACTGGTTGAACAGCTAATGACATCACTGGTTCAGGAACATTCATAGAAGTCATGGTATATCTAACTGATCCATCAGTAAACGTATCACCTGATCATATGACAAAGTCTCAGGAAAAAATTTCTTAAAAAACAAGGGCAAGAGAATCACAGAAACAAACATCATAATTGAATTGACACATTATTTAGCATCATCTTTACTGATAGTATTCTGAATTGCACAAGCTGCTCTAAATTGCAGGCAGACATAGGCGATTTAAGTATCCTCTCATATAGAAGATATTCCCTAATAACTCACTAAGTTATTATTACTGCATTTTTTTTCAAGTAGGTTTCCCGCCTAACCCTACAATATTTGGGGATCAGAAAACTATAGCAATTTCTATGTGGGTGCATATTGATTGTTGAGCTCTTCTCAATGATCAATATGATAGTAATAATCACACATTTTCAGGTCTTTGTTCTTTGCATTTGGAGTAATGCTCAAACCTGATGCACAATCTACACCAAATACAGCAACTATTTGCCCAGCATGTGCCTCTTGAATATCCTGCAGAAAGAAAACCCAAGACATATGTGTGTCAGTAAATACTAGTGAAGTTGACGTGTTGTCTGCTTCTATTACTAGACAAAAAGCAACAATTCTACAGCTACCTACACCCCCCTCCCCACAAATAAATAGAACTAGAACCTAAAAAAAAATTATACAACGTTTGATTCTAAAATAATAATATCATATATCATGCATAGGAAATAAATATTAAAATTAGCTTAGTCTCTAACAAATTCTAACCTCCATCTCATTAGAATGCATCCGAACCAAGCGAGGAACCTGTACCAAGGGATTAATAGTTTTTCAGGATGTGAAACAAATTCAAAGAAATGTATCACACTAGTATTGTGGGGACAAAAAAGGAGCTTCAAGAAAGAGAAACATCATTTCAAAAAAAAAAAGAGAAACATAACAAGTCAACACTCCTGATATTTAATTATCATGCATCTAAAGTTGACTTAAGATATTAATATTTTGCGTTCAAAAAGTTGACTCTAATTGAAGCATGCATCTGAAGTAAAAAAAAAAAAGGAAATGCAAATAACTAAAGACAAATGATAAAACACCAAAAGTAAAAGAGATAATGATAATGAGGCCGAATGGCCACTAGGCAAAACCTAACAGTGTTCAAACTCACCTTAACTTTCTTGCCAGTGTTAACATTGATGATGAAATCACCCTTCCGAATGACACCTTCATATATTCTTTATTTAAAGAAAATGATTAACCAAACTTATTAACTAGATGGTATTGATGCGAAAATAACACAAGCAGCATGATGAACAACAGCACCCCTCACAAATACCTTAGATATGTCAATTGCCCAAAACGACCTTCCTCCAATTTAAAGGCCAAGGCCACAAGAGGTCCATCTGGTGTTCCAGATAATGTAACCTACGTGGTACTTCATTAATTATACACCTAGAAAAAGAATTACAAAAACAAATGTTCAATAATAGAAATACCCCAGCTTAGTACCTTCTCTTCATTCTTTGTCTGATCCAGTGCATAGTTATTAACTTCTACTGGACAGGGCAAATAAGTAAGCACAGCATCCAAAAGTGGCTGCACACCCTGAGCACAGAATTGACAAAAGATAAACATATACCCAGTGAAAAATATAGCAAAAATAAGTGTGGAAATTTTTTTACTCCAGTATGGAGACTATAATAACACGTGATAATTTACTATACCACCCATTTGAAAATGTCATCTTTTTGGGTATAAAATTTCGAGCTTTTAGTTTTGTTTGTATCTCTGTAGTGATAATTTTACTTTACCACCAAAGAGGGGTAGCTCAAATGTTCAGCCATGTGGTTTGCCCCCACAAGGTCTAAGGTTCGAATCACTCTTCGGTACTTACATAACAACTGCTAGAATTTCCTGGTCCCCAAATATTGTAGGGGTTAGGCTGATAAGCCTCCCATACAGTGTGTATAATAGGAGGCCACGAGGATAACCAGGGGAGGGTTTGTTTTATTTGTTATTCATTGTATTGTTTCCCTTCTTTTATCTAGTTGGCATTTATTTTTAGGAGGCTGAGTTGTCTTGTTTTTAGAGGATACTAGCTGGCACTTTCTTATTCTGTCCAGTACCTATATATAGAGTGGGGGATTCATTTGTAAGGGTAGCTTGGAATAGAAGAGATTATACTCTAAGGAGAGAACAGCCCCCTCAAAAGGTTGTAATTGGAGAGTTGAGCCTCTCGAAAGCTCAGTGTAACCATTGTCACTTTCTTCAATAAAGCATTTCTTTGAGGGATTTCATTTTGTGTGTTCTAAAGTCTAGATAGAAAATCTAACATGAGAAAGTATCAATTTGGTGCGGTGAGCTGGGGACATGAGACCTAAGAAAAGCGTGGAGAAGAATGATTCAACTACTGTGTTCGAGAAAGACCTCGAAGCCTTGACGACGGAAGTATCTGAAATCAAGGACTCCATTCAAGGTTCAATTCAAGAGATGGCAAGCAAGATACAACAACTGCTGCAACAATCACTTCAGCAACAATTCAAGGCTCTCTTGGAAGTTCAAGAAAAATCAAGAACTCTCCAAGAAACAGGAGGAGAGGTGAACGGAGCTTCTGGCAACCAGGAGAAAGGGAAAACCAAGGGCTAGGCGACACCATTTGAGCCCCAGCAAAGTGAAATACAGCCAGCATTCAAACGAAGGTCTACGGTGGGTTTCCAAAGGAACTGGAACTCAAAAGGAGGTTCCTTTGATTGGGGGCAACAAGAGACCCGTTTCCACCATGAGAATCGACTTAAGAAATTGAAGATGCCGACATTTGATGGTGAGAACCCAGATGGTTGGATAATGCAAGAGGAATGATTTTTCATTTGCCATGACTATGACGAAGAAGAGAAGATTGAGGCTGCATTCATCTCATTTTTTGGTGATGCTCTACTTAGGTACCAATACGAGAGAAACAAGAGAGTCATTCATAACTGGGAAGAAATGAAGAGATTAATGCTCCACCATTTCCAAGACACACGAGGGATCATTGTATGACCAATTTCTAACTGTTAAACAGGAGGGGTCGGTATCAGATTATAAGAAGAAATTCATCAAGTTATTGGCGCCCTTGAAGACAGTAGATCCAGCTGTGCAACTGAGTACATTCTTGAATGGATTGATTCCATCCTTAAGAGCAGAATTGAGAGTTCAAAGACCCCGGAATGTGGATGAAGCCATGGATATCATTCAAGATATAGAGGACAAGAACAGAGCCTCGAAACAACATTACGCACTCTCCAACCGCACGGCACTACCTGAGTCATCAACAAGAGCAGAGAAAACACTAGCTTGGACGTACTTGGATAATTCCACTACTGAAGTCCGGAAGCTTACTGACTCAAAAATTCAATACAAACGCCAAAAGGGATTGTGTTCTCGTTGCGACGACAAATGGTCCCCAGGCCACAGCTGCAAGTAACGAGAGTTACAAGTTATCATGGTACCCGAGGAGATTGACGACACCATTTCAGACCAACAATCCGAAGAAGACAGCGAAGAAACAGTGAAATTAGACTCAACAAAAGTGCAGAAAAATGTGGAAGTTTCTTTCCAATCCGTGGCTGGTTATCAAACAATTCCACCATGAAACTCAAGGGACACATCGGCTCAAATGATGTAATAATTCTTATCGATTTTGGGGCTACTCACAACTTCGTCTCTAAGGCGTTAGTAGCTAAAATGCACATCCCAATCACCAAGACAAAGGAGTATGGGGTCACAATGGGAAATGGAGACTTGCTGAAATGTGAAGGAGTTTGCAAAAACTTGAATATCCACTTCCGAGGCATGGATGTTTGGGACGATTTCTTGCCTCTACAACTGGGAAGTGCCGATGTTATCCTGGGATTACAGTGGCTTACTACACTTGGCATGACCAAAACCAACTGGAAGTTGCAAACATGGAATTTCAGCTGGGTAAGAGGAATGTAACAATTAAAGGGGATACGTCTCTTGACCGATCTTTGGTGTCTTTAAAAACCATGGTTAAAACTCTCCAAGCTAAGAAACAAGGGATCATTTTGGAGTTGAATTATGTCAGCAAGGAGGACAACCATTCGGGCCCTACTGTGCAAGAATTTATGGCACCCATTCTCGATCAAAACGTTGCTGTATTTGACATGCATGAAGGCCTTCCTCCAACACGATCACATGAGAATGTCGTTACTCTTCAGCCCGGTTCTGCCCCCATCAGCGTTCGACCATATCGATATGCTCATTCACAAAAGACCGAGATAGAGAAATTAATCTCAGAAATGATGTCCGCTGGAATAATACAACCGAGCACTAGCCCCTTATCAAGTCCAGTTCTTCTTGTCAAGAAGAAAGATGGCTCGTGGAGATTCTGCGTCGACTACCACGCCTTAAATAGAGTAACCATACCAGATAAGTATCAAATTCCTATTATAGATGAGCTACTAGATGAACCTAATGGTGCTCTAATTTTCGCTAAATTGGATCTGAAATCAAGGTACCACCAAATACGAGTGGGAAGGAAGATGTGCACAAAAAGGTATTTCGGACGCATGATGGCCACTATGAAGTCCTTGTCATGCCATTCAAATTAACCAACGCTCTAGCCACCTTTCAGTCACTCATGAATGATGTGTTTCGACCTTATTTGCGCCACTTCTTGCTAGTATTTTTTTGATGACATACTAGTGCATAGAAAAACACAAGAACTACATCAGCAGCATTTGGCACAAGTTTTGGCTCTTCTGCACAAACACCAACTCTTTGCCAATCGAAAAAAGTGTACTTTTGGATAAACAAAGGTTGAGTATCTCGGCCACATTATTTCTCATCAAGGGGTAGCAACTGATCCTGAAAAAATTAAGGCAATGCTAGAATGGACAATACCTAAGACCATCAAAGCTCTCCAAGGATTCTTGGGCCTCACGGGTTACACAGAAAATTTGTGGCCAACTATGCCGCATTGCTCAACCCTTGACGGATCAGCTCCAAAAAAACCAATTCTTATGGGGTAAAGAGGCTGAACAAGCATTCCGCAAGCTCCAAGAAGCAATGACTAAAGTTCCGATGCTGGCATTACCTGATTTTTCTCAGCCATTTGTCATAGATACTAATGCTTCTGGTCACGGCCTGGGGGCTGATTTGTTACAAAATCATAAACCAATTGCCTTTTATAGTCAGGTCTTGGGCATTCAAGCTCGAAGGAAATCTATCTATGAAAAGGAATTGATGGCAATAGTATACGCAGTAGCTAAATGGCATCCTTACTTGCTAGGCCACAAGTTTATAGCAAGGACCGACCAACAGAGCTTGAAATTCTTGTTGGGACAGCAAGTCATAGGCTTGGCATGTCAGAAATGGGTTTCTAAGTTCACGAGGATGGATTTCAAGATTGAATATAAACCCGGCGCCGACAACAAAGTAGCGGATGCTTTATCACGACAAGTTGATGTGGCCACACTTGACACCATGGTCACCTCGAAATGGAATCTTTGGCCAGAAATAGCAGCTGATCTGGTGTTGAAGCAGTTGTTTGATGATGTTAAAACTGGCAGCAAGGTACATCATGGGTTTCAAGTACACAATGACCTCCTTCATTATAAGAACTGCTTGGTTATCTCGAAGAAATCCACACTAGTCCCTCGGATATTAGAAGAATTTCACAATACCCCATTTAGTGGACATTCGGGCGAACTCAAGACTTATAAACGAGTGGCTGTCGAGCTCTTTTGAGAGATACTCTAAGAGGACGTGCACCGATTTGTGCAACACTGCACTATTTGTCAACAAAACAAGCTGCTCACCACATCTCCAGCTAGCCTATTACAGCCCCTCGCACTTCCGGCACAAGTTTGGGTTGAGGTCACTATGGATTTTATCGAAGGACTCCCTAAGTCAGAAGGATGGGATACTATTTTGGTGGTTGTTGATCGTCTCTCTAAGTATGCCCATTTTATCAAACTCAAGCACCCATTTTCTACTCCTACAGTGGCTGATTTTTTCTTGAAAGAAATAGTTAGAATACATGGCGTTCCTCAATCAATAATCTCAGACAAGGACATAATTTTCCTCAGCCTCTTTTGGAGTCATCTCTTAAACCTACATTAAACCTACAAGGCACTACTTTGAAGAAAAGCACAGCCTATCATCCGCGAACCGATGGGCAATCCGAAGTGTTGAATCACTGCCTAAAAACATATCTACGATGCGTCACATACCAGCAGCCAAAGCATTGGTCCAAATGGGTGGCATGGGTCAAGTATTCTTACAACACTTCATACCATTCCTCACTCAAGAGCACACCATTCAAAGCTCTTTATGGTAGAGACCCTCCTGCCCTTATTCCCTACAAGAAAGGGACTGCCATAGAGTCTTCCGTGGATGAACTGCTGGAATCTAGAGATGACATTTTAGATGACCTCCATATACATCTTCTCTGAGCCCAACACCGAATGAAGTTACAAGCTGACACAAAGAAAAGACTGCTGGAATTTTCCGTTGGAGATATGGTTTATCTCAAATTAAGACCATACTGCCAACAGTCTCTTGCCAAACATTCCAATGAAAAACTTTCAGCTCGATACTATGGCCCTTTTCCCATCATCCAAAGGATTGGTTCGATGGCTTACAAGCTTCAGCTTCCTGATCACGCCTGTAACCACCTTGTTTTTCATATTTATCAACTCCGTCGAGCTATTGGCAATGACCCAACCACTCCCATCACTCAACCACAACTAACGGCAGACCTTGAACTTCCAGTGGAGCCTGAAGATCTCAAATTTGCTACTGTCGATGTTGTCCATCCTTTGGAAGTCCTCATTAAATGGAAGACTTTACCAGAATTCAAAGCTACATGGGAGCCTTTCAACACCACCAAGGAACAATTTCCTTTATTTCACCTTGAGGACAAGGTGAAGGTTTTTGGGGGTATAGATAAGCCTCCCATACAGTTAGTGTATAATAGGAGGCCACGAGGATAACCAGGGAAGGGTTTGTTTTATTTGTTATCCATTGTAATGTTTCCCTTTTATCTAGTTGGCATTTATTTTTAGGAGGTCGATGTTGTCTTGTTTTTAGAGGATCCTAGCTAGCACTTTGTTATTCTGTCCAGTACCTATATATAGAGTGGGGGATTCATTTGTAAGGGTAGCTTAAAATGGAAGAGATTAGACTCTAAGGAGAGAACAACCCTCTCGAAAGGTTGTAATTGGAGAGTTGAGCCTCCCGAAAGCTTAGTGTTACCATTGTCACTTTCTTCAATAAAGCATTTCTTTGAGGGATTTCATTATGTGTGTTCTAAAGTCTAGATAGAAAGTTTATGAGAAAGTTCTATCATAGGCAGGAGCCTATTTTTTTATATAAAAAAAAGTAATAATAATAAATAATTTACTATACGATTTTTTTTAAAAAGCACACAAGCTTGAAGTTATAATAAAATAAATAAAGCAAAGCAAAGCAAAGCCCTACTTCACAATCACAACAAAACATTGAAATCTCAAGTCTCAACTCAAGTTAAGCCAAGACAATAAAAAAGGTAAAACTCCACCCAATTGCAATTTGAAACCAACGAAACCAACTGATTGAATAGAGAAATCTGGAAGTACCTTGTTTTTGAATGCACTTCCCATAAATACAGGTATGAATTTCTGAGCTATGGTTGCCCTGCGAATTGCATCCTAGAAAAGAAAAGAAAAGAAAACGCTACGTTTAAACAATCATGGAAACACTTTGAGCAACTAAAATCTCTTGAAGAGTTATAGATTTTCTTTACACAAAGCTCCTCCAAGATAGGAAGCAAAAGTAAATACTTCTAAGAGAGAATATTACAAACCATGTGATACATTACATATATCTGATAGCATTTTTTGTTTTGTTAGTTTTAGTTTTTCATCATTTTCCCTACCTCAAGATCAGTAGATAATACAGGCCCTGTTTTGTTAGTTTTAGTTTTTCATCATTTTCCCTACCTCAAGATCAGTAGATGATATAGGCTCCTCATTAAGAAATGCCTCAGCAAGTTTATCATCAACTTCAGAGACAGTCTCAATTAATTCGTGCCTTTTTTCCATTGCTAAGGCCTCCATATCAGCAGGAATGTCTTCAGCAACAACCTTTTCACTGCAACATGCACCATAGAACAACCAAACCATTGAAAAAGAAAGACCAGGTATGTTAGAATAAATCATGCAACAGCATATCACAGAAAACATACCCACTAGTACCATGAAAATAGTAAGCTTTTAACTGCACAAGGTCTATAAGACCCTTAAAATCTTCTTCCAATCCAATAGGTACTTGCATTGCAGCACTGTTATGCCGAAGCTTAGACCGTGCCTGCAAGAGAAACCCAAAAGGAAAAATATTAAGACCAACGCAACGATGATATCAATTTAGACTTAAAAAACTGAATACATTTGAGATTATTGCAAAATTTCCAGACGTCCTTCGCCTCTAATATAAACCAGCAAGGACATCCATAAGTATTGTCTAACCTTGTCTATGCAAGTTGCATCATTTGAGGATGGTCTTAGAGTTGCATCAGCAACACAATTTGTGTCAATTAGCAGAATTATAAACTAAATGTGCTAACTGCAGTTTTACCAAAAAAAAAAAAGGAAAATGAATATGAATATGAAAGTTTAACGTTTCTAAATTATTAAAATGCACCTGGTTAAGAACTTTCCACGGATCTGCTCCCATTCTATCAAGTTTATTAATAAATGCAAGTCTTGGAACCTCGTATCTTCTCATTTGCCGATCAACAGTAATTGACTGACTTTGCACCCCACCAACACTACAAAGTACAAGAATGGCACCATCAAGAACACGCAGCGCCCTCTCAACCTCTATGGTGAAATCAACGTGACCAGGGGTGTCAATAATATTAACCTGCAATTCCACCAATTCCACAAATATGTGATCAAAGTTATATATAAATTTACAATATATGATAGCAACTGTAATTGTAATAAGAAGCACACATTTTCCCAATAATAGACTTCTATAATCCCAGTTCTCAAAATAAAATTTTTATTTTGAAATCAAACTGAAATTACTCCAACTACCTGTATCTATATACAGGCAAATTCAATAAATCTACATGTCAGTGAATATCTCTAACAATTCATATGAAACGAGATTATTATTTTAGGTTAGTTCTAAAAAATTGATTCATTACTCCTATTGTATACTGTATACATACATATATAGTGTCTGTCCAGCAAGCTCAATTCAAAAGTTGTTAACTTCGTAACTACTTCTAAGACCAAACAAAAAAATAACAATAAGCCGAACCTTCAACGATCAACCTAGCGGCTAACTATCCAAACCGACAAAGAACTCAACTTTTTTAGATTAAGTACCTGATATCCATTCCAAGTGCAGTAAGTGGCGGCAGACTGGATAGTAATTCCTTTCTCCCTCTCCAAATCCATGGAATCCATCTTAGCACCGACTCCATCTCTCCCTCTAACCTCATGGATCTCATGGATCTTCCCAGTATAAAACAAAACACGCTCAGTGAGCGTAGTCTTGCCGGAATCAATGTGGGCAGAGATCCCAATGTTGCGAAGCTTCTCCATCGACTCCTTCCACCATGGCTCCTTCTCCTCCTTTGCTCGCGCTACGTTACCCGACGAGAAATTCCGGAAATGGAAGGTTCCGAGGAGTGCAGCACTGGCTGGCGACGGAGATGGAGATCCCGACAGCGGCGCTTTTCCGGGTGAATTGTAGAGAGTGTAGAGCAGGCGCGGTCCGGAGGGTGTTGGAAAGCGCCTCATGTTCGGTTAATGCTAGGGTTTTGGAACGGGGTTTACCGGTTAAACCCTGAACCCTAGTACAAACAAACTCTGCGCCTGTGTTTGGCGCGGACTGCTGGATTGTTTCAAAGGTTTTGATTGGGGTTTTTGAGGGGGTATTGAGTTATATAACCTTCTTCACCGAACAGTTTAACTATATATCCCTCTTATGATTCAAATATGTATATTTTTTTTATTAAATTTTTTTTTTACAATTTTAGTAATAAAATTACTAATATATCCCTACTCTAAAACTTAATATTAATATTAAACTTAACATTACAATACAGAGAGCATCTCACACAACAGAGACACTTGCTTTCATACAACTTAGCAGATTCTCTGGTCATCTCATTCTCTCTATCTCAGCTAAAAGTGTTCTCCATTTGAGCTAGCTTAGTATTTTTTAAGAGTCCAAGCTTGTTTAGCCATTTGATCACACTATTTATCTTCTTCAATTTTTTTTCTTCAAACAAAGGTATGTAATTTTAAATCTTAAATAAGAACAAATTGCAACTTGTTTCTATGAGTGGATTAAAAAAACTTGATAGACAACTACTTTGATTTTTGTTCTAGCTAGAGTTTTGTTATTAGTGGGTAAATTTGTTTTTTTCTTTATATATTCTTGATGATATTAAAAAATGCAAATCATATGTTTGTGAAAATGACTCAATGAACTAACTTTATTAAATTAGATTGAGATTTTCAACTCATATACAATATGTGATGCTGCTTATGGTTTGATATTTGAAATGAATATTTACATTGTTTGTACTACTTCATTATATTTTTTTGTTAAAAAAATATATTGGATATGTGATGAAGGGTGTACATATTAGCTTAGTTTTATAATTGATATGTTAACAATCTTGTTTTTATTGAAGATTACAGTCATGGTGCATAATCACTTCAAGTCAATTTCCTTAGACTCATATATTCAAATAGATCTTATAATAGTGTTTGGGTAATGATATTTTTATTAAAATTTGCTTTCTATTAGCGTTTTTAGGTGGATCGACTGTCCAATTAGCCAAGCTCAACCCTTATACACTCTATTTCTTGGATTCCATGGCACGGACAAAAGTACCAAGCATTAGAGATTCACAACAACCGATTCAACGACGGTTGATTATTCACGAATCTAGTCCGGAGTCGTGCTCGAAATCATCGGATTCTAGTGTGCCACCAACACCTCCAGCAAACACAACAATGACTCAATCTAATAATGAGGTAAATGAAGTTAAATACATTTTTTCTATTCTTGTACTTTTTTATTAGATAATATATTTAATTGAAATCAATTGGCTATAAATTTAGAGCACTAAAGACATGATTTGAAAAATATTGGTCTAAAATGTAGAACTCAACCAAAACAAGTAGAGCTCAAGGGTTATGGTTGAAATTTTAAAAAATGCTATGAACTTTCAATTTAGAGCTCGACTAGCTTGAGTCGAGATTTGCAAAGTCTAATTGATAGAATAGAGCTCGACCATATATAGTTGAGATTTCCAAAGTCTAATTGATAGCATAGAGCTCGATCGGTGAGTAGAGCTCGACCATATATTGTTGAGATTTCCAAAGTCTAATTAAAATTATAGCATAGAGCTCGACTGATGTGAGTAGAGCTCAACCAATGAGAGTAGAGCTCGACCGATGAAAGTGGAGCTCAACCATACAAAGTGGATATTTTCAAAGTCTAATTGAAATTGTAGAATGGAGCTCAACTAGTGTGAGTCAATAAATACCATAAATAGTCGAGAGTTCCAAAACATAATTGAAATTGTACCATAGAGCTCAACTAGTGTGAGTAAAGCTCTACTGATGTGAGTAGAGCTCAACCATACATAGTAGAGATTTCCAAAGTCTAATTCGTTGTAGAAAAAAGCTCAACTGGTGTGAGTAGAGCTCGATTGGTGTGAGTAGGGCTCGACCATACATAGTCGAGATTTCAAGGCTTAAGTAGAGCTCTACCAAACATGGTTGAGATTCCAAAATTTTAATGAAATTTTCATAGGTTTTCTCAACTAGAGTGGGTAGAGCTCGTCTAACATGTGTTTTATTCTATTGATTAAAATTTTATCTTTCCCTTGTATTTAATTACTAGGTACATAATGAAGAAGAGTCAGTGACATGTTCTAAGAAACAATCAGAATCACATGTTGATGAACAATCAAATTCTTCCTCTGTGCCACGACAGAATACACTTCCAGTAAGTTTTATTTGGTAATATATTTAATTTTTATGTTATTTATTATTGAGAAATATGATATTTAATTTATTGCAGATCGAAAAGATTCCTCGATTGAAGCCTATATTAGAGGAGAATGAACACTTTGAGTGCAAGATAGGTGTAAAAAGTAAAGTGGATGATGTCACAAAACTTATCAATGATGTACTAAAGAATGACCCGACCAACTTAAAATTGTTCAAGGAATCTCCACTCGGCCACTTTCTTGAACTTAAGAACTATGAACATTCAAATCAAGTGATGTGGTTATTACTCATTTAAGAAGCCGACTATGATAGAGAATCAGAGATGTGGTTTGTTGTTAATGAGGTACCGATCTGATTCTCGTTGATGGAGAATGCATTAATATCTGGGCTAAAATGCTCAGAATATCCAAAAGGTTGGAAAAGTCAAGTTAAGTCAAACACATTTAGAGACAGACACTTTCGTGGGAAAACAATAGTTAGCATTGACGATGTGAAGGCCAAATTTACACAAATGTCCAACCCAAACCAAAATAAAAAAAGGTCAAAGGAGTGTAAATGTATAGCCAAGCTCTACTCATATCAGTTGAGTCATATTGTAAAGGTTCTACCAAACTCAACCATGTATAGTCGAGCTCTACTCATGTCAATCAAGCCATATAATAAAGGCTCTCAAAACTCAACCATGTATAGTCACATTGATTAAGATTCAATTATTCTTATCAAACACATTGTCACGTCTTCTATCTACTATATATAAATTATCCCATTTAATTAATACAATAATGTTCATGCCAATATTTTACTAATAAATAAAATTGTCAATATAATTAATAAATTAATTGTACAAAAAATATTTGTACTTTCATAATTTTTCTAGACTAAATTGTCACATTTGTTAAGATTCAGTTATTCTTATCAAATACATTGTCACGTCTCCTATCTACTTTTTACTATACATAAATTATCACATTTAATGAATACAATAATGTTCATGCCAATATTTTACTAATAAATAAAATTGTCAATATACTTAATATATTAATTTTACAAAAATATTTGTATTTTCATAATTTTCCTAGACAAAATTGTCACATTTATTAAGATTCAATTATTTTTATCAAACATATTGTCACGTCTCCTATCTACGATACATAAATTATCGCATTTAATTAATACAATAATGTTTATGCCAATATTTTACTAATAAATAAAATTGTCAATATAATTAATAAATTAATTGTACAAAAAATATTTGTATTTTCATAATTTTCCTAGACTAAATTGTCACATTTGTTAAGATTCAGTTATTCTTATCAAACACATTGTCACATTTCCTATCTACTATACATAAATTATCACATTTAATGAATACAATAATGTTCATGCTAATATTTTACTAATAAATAAAATTGTCAATATACTTAATATATTAATTGTACAAAAATATTTGTATTTTCATAATTTTCCTAGACAAAATTGTCACATTTATTAAGATTCAATTATTCTTATCAAATACATTGTCACGTCTCCTATCTACTATACATAAATTATCGCATTTAATGAATACAATAATATTCATGCTAATATTTGACTAATAAATAAAATTATCAATATACTTAATATATTAATTGTACAAAAATATTTGTATTTTCATAATTTTCCTAGACAAAATTGTCACATTTATTAAGACTCAATTATTCTTATCAAGCACATTGTCACATCTCCTATCTACTATACATAAATAATCACATTTAATGAATACAACAATGTTCATTCAAATATTTTACTAATAAATAAAATTGTGAATATAATTAATAAATTAATTGTACAAAAATATTTGTATTTTCATAATTTTCCTAGACAAAATTATCGTATTTATTAAGATTTAATTATTCTTATCAAACACATTGTCACAAGCTCGATCACCCATAGTTGAGCTATACTCATGTCAGTTGAGCTCTAAGATGAAATTATCATTAGTTTTCCAAATCTCGATCGTTAACAGTTGAGCTCTACTCACATCAGTTGAGCTTTATGCTAAAATATTTATCAATCTTTGCAAAGCTCAACCATCCATGGTCAAGCTCTACTCATGTCAGTTGACCTCTATGATGAAATTATCATTTGTCTTCCAAATCTCGACCGTTGACAGTTGACCTCTACTCACATCAGTAGAGCTCTATGCTGAAATATTTATCAATCTTTTCAAAACTCAACCATCCATGGTCGAGCTTTACTCATGTCAGACGAGTTCTATAATGGAATATTTATCAATCTTTTGGCTTCAGTGTCTCTTTTCCAACTGGTAACTTTTGCTGCACACACTGACCAATTGCATGACTTCTCAATACATTTTGTCACATATAATGACTTGGTAGATTTATTAATTTCCATCTCAAAGCAAGCCTTTATTACAATATCATTCAACTTAGTTTTTACCTCGTCCTTGTTCTTGAATTCTTGACCAATTGCCAAATCTGATCCATCTGGGAAACTAAACGGGTCTTCACTAGTGACTTGATTTTGTTAGTCGTGATGGTCTGATGGATCATAGTAGTTGAGTGGGTCAATGTCATCTGGAGTTGGAGATGATGATGTTGTCCTTTTGTTAAGAAGGTCCATATGTTCATAACCTATATTAACACAACTTTCGTCTGGTGCAGAAGCAGCATCACAAATATTATTTTTAATGTAGAATTCACGGTCAAAGATATCATCTATTAAACTTTGTTCATTTTCTTTTATTCCACGTTCAACTTCCCTATCACAATATCTTCTCTCTTATGATGCTAAAACTGTCGTCAAGATTGTTGTTAAGGTGGAATAGATCCTTCAACAATTGTACACTTATGATGCAAATATTTAGTTCTAACATTCAAATGTAGAAAGATTCAAAATTTAAAATACTAATGTCGACTAAGTCCAATTGAGCTCAACTACTATTTTAACCATAAATAATTGAGCAATAATTGAGCTCAACCATGCACCCTTGTTTGGTTGAGCTCAACTGTACATAGTCGAAATAGTATCTCACCCATGTTTGGTCGAGCTCTACTGTAACTATCATCTCAACTGAACCCAATTAGGCTCAACTGTGCATAGTCTATAACTATTTTCTGGTTTTTGAGTTGAAAATGTCAATTTTTCGAAGTGAAACTCACAAAGAAGATAATACACAGATCTCAACTGTGTACTGTTGAGCTCGACTGTGCACAGTTGAGCTCTCAACTGTGCACAGTCGAGCTCAACTGTGCACAGTCGAGCTCAACTGTGCACAGTCGAGCTCAACTGTGCACGGTCGAGCTCTACGTATCATATTCTTCGTGAGTGCTCTCAACTGTGCACAGTCGAGCTCAACTGTACACAGTCGAGATCTGCGTATCATCTTCTTCATGAGTTTCACTTCGAAAATCGTCATTTTCAACTCAAAAACCAAAAAATGGTTATAATATGGCTCACAATATACTTATATATATTTTTTATCACATTTACATGAAAAAACAAACATCTAAGCCAATAAAATACAACTTTCTTTATTTTCACATTCAAATCAAAAATTAAAAAGTTAGGGTTTTTCACTTACTTTACCTTAATGTAATTGCTTTTTTTCTAACAATGTCACTGAAATAGATAAGTAAGTGTGTCACAACATAATTCTTCTATAGAGTTTGAAGAAGAAATGGTGGATGGAGAAGAAAAGGATCAACCCTATTTTTTTTTTCAGATTTTTTTTGGAACATCTTATTTTTGTTCTTCTTTTAATTAAAAATAACAATAAAAATAAAAGGGGCATTATTGGAATACCAAAGTTTCATTAAAAGAGGAGGTTAGTGCAGCTAAAATTTGAAAAATAGAGGTTACAAAGCTAATAGAAAAACTTTTTAAGGTTATATAGCTTAATTATCCGGTTTTTGAGTAGCACGTTATGAGGAAGAGGAAGAGGAAGAGGAAGACGAGGATTGATACGTGCAGTCGTGCACACACTTTTTTTTACTCGCAAACACTTGGGTCTGTTTGTACCTCGGATTTTGGTTGGAATAAAGAAATGCTATGGAAAATGAGGGGAAAAAAAAGGTGTGTAAAATGTAAAAAAACATTTTGAGTAATTGGCCCCAAAATTCCTTATTTTTACTTTTTGCTATACTTATCTCTCCATTTTTTATTTTCGTGGCAATACCTTCCAATTTTCTATTTTGTTACCAAATCGACAGTCTCCATTAACTTTTTCTGTTAAGTTTTAGTGTGGAGTCACATGGCTGTGTCTTATTCATCCACATCTTAATTCATAATATTAAAAAATAATTAAAAATATATATTTTTAAAAACTTAATCTTAATATTTATTAATTTAATAAAAATAAAACTAAAAAACCCTAATTCTAACCCGTAACCTCCCCCCCCCCCCCAATTTTCTTCTTTTTCATCATCTTCATCCACTACTACTTCATAACCTCCATTATATATATATATATATTTTAAAACTTAATCTATATATTTTATTAATTTAATAAAAATAAAACTAAAAAACCCTAATTCTAACTCGTAACCCCCCCCCCCCCCCAATTTTCTTCGTTTTCATCATCTTCTTCTATTACTACTTCCTAACCTCCTTTATCAATCTTGTAACCCTCCTACAAATCAATCTTATAATCTTCTTCAAATCAAATTTTTCAAAATAAAAAACAAAAATTTTAAATCACATCTGGACCCTTCCCAAACTCAAATTTGAACCCACAATGTCCTCTACAACCTTCGGTGTCCTCTCTGGCATCATTTAAAGATTTGGTCATTATTGGCAAGAGTGACCTGCGTTGGGGTTTGGACCTCCGTTTGTATGGGGTCGAGTTTTGGACCTCCGTGTGTTTGGTTTTGGTCTGGTTGCTAGTTAAGTTGTGATTTGGGATTTTGGGTTGCCTGCAATGGAAGATGGGAGGGTCGGGACAGTGGGTTTCGGGTGTAGGTGAAGTCGAGGTGCGAAGGAGGTGTGAGAGGGGGGTGAACAGGGATGGGGTCAAGCTAGGCTATGCAGGTGGTTGGTGGTGAGAGAGATATGGGTGAGGGGCGGGGCTTGAGGGCTGGCAGCAGGAAGAAGAAGAAGAAGAATGAATGAAATAAGGATTATTTTTCTTAATTTTAGATTTATGAATTAATATTAATTTTTTTTGTTTATAATATATTCTTTTAAGTAATTTAATTTAAATTAAAATGATTTTTTATATTTTAAATTAATTTAAATATTTTTATTAACTTTTTATCTTAAAATAATGAGGTGGCATTCGTTTTAGATGGTCATGTGGCTCCATATTGGCAGTTAACAGTAAAAAATAATTGATACAGTAAATTTGATAGCAGAACGAGGGACCGGGAGGTATTGCCGACGAAAATAAAGAATTGGGGTTAAGAGTAACAAAAGGTAAAGATAAGGTGGTGTTGCCTCCAATTACTCACATATTTAATTATGTTTGGTAGGGAAAGAAAAAAGGTGTGGAAAAAAAATGAATTCCTTATAAGGGGTTTGGTGCAAAATGATCATTAATTGTGTGTGAAAGTAAGTAAATATCTATGTTTTTAATTTTGTAGTAAAATAGTATAACCACTTTTTTAATATCACATATTACCAAATTTGTCATTTAGCAAATTACTATTTTATTCTAAATATTTTAATATTATGGTATATGTATATTAGTTTTGTTTAATTAGTTTTTATTTTGAAGTTATTTTGACTTTTTTCATTTTTTATGGGTTGTTGAATTATATATTATTTCACAAAATACATATACTTAGTTGAAAGATAATATACCAACAAAACTTACAAAATTATTACTAAAAAATGTATATATCATGCTAACAAAATTATATACTACCATTAAAATGTATATACCATAATACAAAATTATATACTACTATTATGTATAATAAAATAGAAACTAAACATCATAAAAAAATGATATAACATACCACAAAAAATATATACATTAGTTGGAAAATAATATACCAACAACTCATAAAAAACTAAAACAAAATCAATATAACTTTAAAATAAAAACTAATTAAACAAAATTAATGTTCATATATCACTATATCAAAGTCATACGCTCCTAAATAAATAAATAAAATGATAGAAAATGGCAATTTAAATAATTAATAATGTAAAAAGATAATTTCTCTAAAAAAAATAAAGAGATTAGCTCCTTGTTGTCATTGTTTTGGGTCATTTACTATAATTTATCTTCCTTATAAAAATATATTTTTTTGTTTGGTTCTTTGATAAATTAAGGGAAAAAGGAAATGAATTTTTTATAAAGATAAAATAAGTTATATTTATATAATTTTTTTATTTGATTTTTTCTTAAATAAATTATTTGTAAATTAACAAATATTTATTCCACTTAAAAATATCATAAATTAGATTAAAAATATATATATTTTTAACTTTGGATTTAATATATATATTAAATCTTAAAAAAATATTTAATATAGTTTACACTTGTAGTGGACATAATTTGTCCACAATTAAGGTTCAAATAGTCAGCAGGCCCAATAAGCCAGTAAGACCCCAAACCGATGTAAATGGGCCCACACATATTGAATAAGCCATCCAAATGGGCCAGCTAGCATCTAGACCCGAGTCCATGTGCATTCAGTCAGCCAAAGACATTGAAGCAGTCGAAATACCCGCTCCTCTTCCCATAAAAATCAGAGGGGAACCATGGAGAACGGGTTAGATGGACGAGAAAGACAAGAAGAGGCGACTATAAAAAAGACCCTCAAGGGTTGAGAGACGGACATCTGATAATCAGTTTACTCTCTTATTGAAACGAAGGCTACTCTCTCTCTCAGCGATCCAGTCAAGCAAGTCGAACCAGTCAGTCTGATCTGACCGGACTTGACCCAATCGTTCAATCCCCCCGTCGTCGCCACCGTCACTCTAACCATTCCACTACTCATCCATCCATCACTATTTCACTATTTACATCATAGTTCTATTACTTTCAATTAGCTTTCATTATAACCCGACTAACTTAAGCGTCGGAGTCCATTTGGCTGACACCCCACCAGTGCTCCCAATTGAACTCTCGTCTCTCTCTTTGTTATTGACAGGTTGCTAGTGCCCGTCTATTCAATTGTAGGAAATCACATCTACAATTTGTCGCCCACCGTGGGGCCCTAGCAATCAGATGATTGACAAAGAAATCAAAGAGTTCACTTGAGAGCCATGTCAGACGTGACTGAGACAACCGATCTATCTGCCCAGCTCGCTGCTTTTATCGCCCAGATGAATGAAGAACGCGAGAAAATGAGGAGGCTTGAAGCTGAGAATGCTGACCTGCTCATGCGAATGGAGGCCATGTCCTCTCAAGCCACTGAGGTTCAACCATCTTGCTTCCAAGGCCCAATTAGCCCTATGCAACATTTGGGTGACCTCACCCCTATCTCTAACAATGATGGACCGAGTCAAACAATTCCATCATCCTCAGTAAGGAATTATCAAACTCCACCCACCATGTTTATGTAACGACCCAAATTTACTAATAAGGCTTAAGGGCCTTGATTAGTGTGCCGGGAGGGCATAATTGGAATATACGTGATTTAATGATTAAAAGTATGTTATATGACTATTTGAATATCTGAGATGCATGACTATGTGTCTTAGTATGCATGTAGGCCCTAATTAGGTTAGAAGGGCATAATCGTAATTTTGGCCCGCTGAGGGCATAACTGTATATATATGTGATAAATTGTCAAGACCACATTATTATGTGGATATATCTGTGATTTGTGATTTGAGACGATCCTAGTGAGCGGGTTAGCGAAAAAGTCACGGCGGGGATTTATACCCGGCTCGGGGTGAGCCTGGTATAAATGGGAATTTAGAGAATATATTGGGGTCAATTTTGACATTGAGGAATATAATTGGTGATTAATTAGGTATCAGGAAGTAAGTGGAAAATAATAGAGACACTCGAGGAATTAGCGGGAATTGGGTGAAATGACCAAAATGCCCCTAGGTGGATTAAAAGATTGAGAATTAAAGGGGAGGGTATTATGGTCATTTGGCTTATAAGGCATAAGTATTATCATGCTTTATACTCAGTGGAATTTGTAGACGAGGCTGGAATGCTGAAGGAAAGAAAAGAAAGAAAAAGAAGGGAAAGAAAAACAGGGCATTTCCAAGGTCGGTTTGGGATTTCTTCACCATTTCCTGGGTTCCTTTGGAGCAAAAAAAACTCAGGAGAAGTTTGGGTAAGAGCTAGAGGCTAGGCTCCCTATACTAGCTTGAGGAATTGGTAGAGCAATCCATCCAGTTGAGGTAAGACTTTGAGGTTCTCTTTGGTTTCTGGTTTTGATGTTGAACTAAGATTTCTAAGCTGAATTTGGTGGGGAATTCTAAGGAAATTGGAGCTGAGCTTTGAGGAGGTGAAGGCCAAGCTTGTGAGGAGGACAACCTAGGCTACATTTATCCAGCAAAGGTAAGGGATTCTAGTTTGAACTTTGTGGTTCCAGTGGCTGTTTTGCTGAGTTTTTGAATTCTAGGTTCAACTATGGTGAAATGTTGGATTAAGGGTGCATGTGTTTAAGTTTTGTATGGTTGGGATGCTTGGGATGAGTTAGACATGTTAGTAAGCTTGATTCTAAGTTTGGTGGAAGTTTGGAGAAGTTTTGGTAAGGTTTGGCTTGGGGAAAATCGAAGAAGGGAAAAACAGCATTTGCTGTTTTGTGACTAGTGCTACAGCGCTAGCCTTTGGGCGCTGTAGCGCTAGGCCATATACCCTGGGATGATTTTGGGTTCTATTTGTAGCGCTGTAGCGCCCTCCTTAGAGCGCTGTAGCACTACCCTGTTTCTAGAAAGGGGTTTTTGAGTTATTTTCAAGGGTTTTTGCCCGGGGGTTCGGGGTTCGATTCCACCACCCCGTTTGGTGGGATTGGGGCTTCCCGAGGGCTCGGGATTGGTCCCGAGGCTAGGTTTTGGACTTGAAGTTTGGTGATGAATCTGATCTATGGCTGTGACTAGGTATACGCTAGGGCTCAGGAGTGATCGTGCTTGAGGATCAAAGGGAACAAAGCTAGCGAATCTAAAGGTAAGAAAACTGCACCCGGTTATGTGTTTGTGATGGGACTAAGTGCTCCCAATATCTGTATAATGCCATAGATGGTATTATGCCATGGGACATGTGATAAACGGCCTAAGGGTGCCGTATACAATATTTGCGCACAGGGCGCGGCTTGGCCACTGGTAGCCGAGGACAGCTTAATATTCATTGAGCTTGGTTTAAGCGGGTCGGAGTCAGTGGGATAAACAGAGGGTGCGGCCTAAGGGCGCTAACCCTAGTTATCATTTGTGAATTTATTATTGATATGAAATGATATGTTTGGTATGCTGAATGTTTGATTATCATGGATGCTTAGACTGATGAGATCATGTTTATGTGATATGAGATATTGGATTGTCTGTTGATTGTTTATGCTCTGTTATTGTGTTTTCTTGTTGGGCCTTGGCTCACGGGTGCTACGTGGTGCAGGTAAAGGCAAAGGCAAGTTGGACCAATCCTGAGATGGAGACCTGCGGGGCTGAATGTACATAGTCAGTTATTCGGCCGCCATGGCCGAGGTGTGGATCAGGACAAGGAATGCCTAACAGTCCATTTTGCCTTACAGCGGCTAATTATTGTATTTAAATCTTGAATCTTTGTAAATGGTTCTAATCTTGTTATTTTTGGGATCCCGTGTAAACAGAAAATGTTTATTTATAAGAAATGCGGCTTTTGAGACCAAAATCTTTTAACCCTAGTTCCACTATAGTTTTAGTAACACGTTTTAATTAAATGACTTGATTAGCAAGTCTAACACCTTTATAAACACACAGTGTAACGGTCTTGGCTATCCAGGGCGTTACAGTTTACACATGCAGAATTCTATTGTCAATGCAGGTGAACAGGTAACCTTGACTGAACATTGTCATTCATATGCGCCTAGACCACAGCAGATTCTAGAAGTCAGCTAGCCAGCCTTGGCAGCTGGACAACAACAGATTCTAGGGATCAGCCAGCCAGCCTCGGCAGATGGACAGCAGCAAATTCCAGGAGTCAGTCACCCAGCCACTGGACCCGAACAACAGCATGTTCCAGGTGTCAGTCAGCCTACCATTGGAGCCAGCCAGACCATCATTGGAGCTGGTCAAAATATACCTGAGCGGCACACAATTGGATTGAATCACCCAGTCATGAGCGAGCCAGCCCGCCACACCAACATTAGCTCACTTCCAATCAAGATCATGAGCTGGCTCGTAAATTGGCTGAGATGGAAGGACTCATCCAGTGGATTCCTAGAATGCCAGCCCCTATTAAAAAGAGTGCAGCAAGCTGCTACACTGACTCACCTTTCCTCAATGATATAGCCATGGTCGAGATGCCGAAAAAGTTCAGCTTCCCCCGCATGAAGATGTTTGATGGAACATATGTTCTTGATGATCATATCGCTCAATACAGACAGAGAATTTTCACCATTGTCATCCCACGCGACATGAGGGAAGCATGCATGTGTAAGGGGTTTGGTTCTAGTTTGATTGGACCAGCCCTCCAATGGTATACTAATTTACCTAATAATTCTATTTCTACTTTTGCACAATTGACTGACACTTTTGTTGAGTAGTTTGCTAGTAGCAGGAAACTTGAAAAGTTTGTAGAAGACCTCTACATCATAGTTCAACGAAGGGGTGAGCTCTTATGAGATTAAGTAGGCCGCTTCAACAAAGAGAAGGTGTCTATAACCCATTGTAATCAGGACAAAGTCATCTCAGCCTTCCGCAAAGGACTCTGCTACGACTCAGACCTATACAAAGAACTTACCAAGTATCCTTGCACGACGATGGAAGACGTTCTCGCCAAGGCCTGAGCACAGATCACATGGGAGGAGGATGAAGCTAACTATTATCACTCTTCCCCAAGGAAAGACACTCGAAGAGACTCAAGGGTAGACAGACGATAGAGTGACAGATGATCTGAGCCATACCTATATCATAGCAGATTAGAGAACAGAAGGAGGGAGTACAACTGGTCATCCGAGACACGTCTCTGAGATGGACCAAAGATACTAGAATACAATCTTTCAATCTCACCAGCCGAAGTCGTTAGCGTACTGAAAGGACTCAGAGACAAAGTAAAATGGCCGAAAAGGATGAGGACTCCATCTGACCAGCGAGACAAAACAAAATGGTGTGAATTCCACAATGACCATGATCACCGAACGGATGAGTGCATTGCCTTAAGACTCAAAGTATCCAACCTATTAAGACGTGGTCACTTGATTGACCTACTAAAAAACAAAGGCAAACGAACATTCCAGCAGGAGGCAGATAGGTCAGCCATCCGAAGAGAAGTAACCCCGCCGAAACCACCTACTCATGAACGGACAGTGAATGTAATAACCAGTGGCTCTGAGGTAAGCAGAGTCATCCATTCAGCAGCCAAAAGACATACCAGGCAAACCAACTGGATCAAAGGAGAGTCCAGCGGGACAGAGAAGAATACCATCAACCTACTAGCTCAAACCATCAGTTTCTCAACAACAGAGTCAACCAGGCTCCTCAACCTGCATCACGATGCTCTTGTTATTGCATTTACATTGCTAACTGTAACGACCCGAATTTGCTAAGGCCATGCGCGCGCGTCCCTGGTGGTGTGGCGAGGCCATGCGCGCGGATCCCAGGTGGTGTCGCGAGGCCATGCGTGCGCGAGTCCCTGGTGGTGTCGTGAGGCATATGACTCGGGTGCCCTCGACATATATGGCTCTGGTGCCCTTTGCACATAGGTAGGCGTATACCTCGGGTGCCTTTGACAGCCCTTACGCGTGTGAGTGCACCTCGACCCATGAGCATGTCAACCTCGCGCGGGTACGCCGGACCTCACTATGTGAGGGCCTTGTGCACCCATCCTCTTGCAATATTTATTTTGGCCCCTTAGCTTAGCAGGGCCAAACCTCAAGGCTCATAATGTGTTGTTTCCCTTGAGACAATCTCCCGTATCCGAAATGCCTACAGGCTCGAGCCCGATAGCATGACTAAGTGACCTTTATCCCTGTGTTCCAACCAGGGACTAGAGATTTTTTTTTCTTGGTGGATTTTTGGCACCCACAATCTTTTATTTAATTAATTTTTAAATTATTTGAATTTAAAATTTTAATTATCTTATTTTATTTTATTAGAAAATAAAATATCTTTTAGTTCTTTGAATTTGCTTATTTAATTATTCAAATTCAACTAAATTAAAAAGATGACAAAAATGATTATTTAATTAAATGTTAGTTTTAATTAAATAAGTTAATTAGAAAATTAATTTCTAATTAATAAGTTGGGAAAAACAAAGTTCCTAAAGATTTGCAAGAAAGCCTAAATGAGAGGAGGAGCATTCTTGGAGAGTCTTGAAAGCTACATAGGCTTAGATTGCAATTTTATTTCTAATTTTTGCAAAGGGCTGTAAACCTTAGAATTACCCATTAGTACTCGGTTCATCATTTATTGTATTTATTTAAGTAAATGTTCATTGATGTTTGATTGATAACATGATCATGCATTACTCAATTACATGCCATTCGTGAAACCCCACACAGTTTCTCATTAATCATGCATATTTTAGAATCATGATTATCTAGGATTGCCCTATTTGTTTATATGAATTGTTTTGGAGAAATCAATTGCATGTAAACTACTAAGTATTAAATTAGTTAAAATTTGCTAACCAACACCATAATAAAGGCAATAGATTTTATAGACCTTTAAGATAACCAACTTTATGTAAAAAGCGTTTTAGTAAAGTTAGATGAATGTAATGGGTAATTATTTAGATCACATTAATTATAGAAACATGCTATTTTATAATTATGAAGTTTGTAATTAATTACATTTGTAGGGTTATTAATAAACTAGTAATTAATTTGGAATTAATTGATTAGTTTAATAAAACACATTTAATCTAAAATAGTAAGTGGGAGCAAGTGAACATCTCAATGTGACCTACAGTCTCCATTATTAGTACAACACCGTGAGATATGAATAGGGCTTTGATGTGGCTTTGTTTCCGTCCCCCTAAGGAAGGTTTCTATACATATTAATACCAAGGTTGACTTCTTACAAATATATGAGGAAGTGATGTATTTTAGGCTTGACCGACCCTAAGGCGACACTCTCTAAGTTAAGTCATGAATTCTGAAATAATGGGTTACACTTACAAAGATGTAATTAAGCTTTTGTGGTGGATAATTACATCTTGACCAAACCAGCGGTACTTTATATTTAAAAGAGAAAATAAATAGTTATTTTATGTTTTAAATTATAAAGATAAGATTGTCTTATAAGCTTTCTGAATTTAACTTGACCGACCCTAAGACGATACTTTATTTGTTGGGTAGTTTTATCGTGGAAAAATAAATGTTAATTTATGTGTTTAATTGTTGCATTCATGCATTATGTTTACTTTCTAAAACATTGATATTTTTTCAAATGATAATATTATTATTTTTTATTTTCAGTCATAAAATGTTGCCACCCAATTATTTTCACATAACGTGCCTGGTATTGCATAAAAAGATTGATGATCATATAAAGAAAGTAAAAATAACTGAAGAGGATGAAGATGGATGGGCAAATTCAACTTTATTCATTTTCTTGGCCAAAAATCTTTAAAATATCTATAATGATAAGAGATCTCCTCCTGTACCATCATGGGATGCAAGCAAAGAGGAACATGAGAAATATGTTGATTGGATGAGATCAAATCACATGGCGAGATTTTACTGTTTTAGTACCATGGAAGAGAAGCTAAGGAAAAAGTTCGAACACTTTGAATATGCTCATGATTTGTGGGATGCTTCCTTTGAGGATTTACAGACAATACCACAATCACAAAAAAGGTAGATATGATTTACCTTTACCTTAGGCTTAATAGCGAATTATGATACATAAAGTTCTAAATCTTTGATTTAGAAACCATTAATCATATTTTATTATTTGTTCTTCTTTACAGACACTTGAGCGATCAAGAGGAACTTGCATGTAATGACTTTAGAATATTATATTTATAATTTGATTATTCTTAATTTTTTTTAGACATGCAATTGAAAAGTTGGACTTTATCGCTTTCATTAAAATGAACTAACGCTCAATAATTTGAAATAAAGTAGCAAAACTGCAAGGTAACAAAAGATCAAATGTTTCAAACGAGGATGACACATCTTTGTCATCTTAGACTTGGTCATATAGGTTTTGTTGACGGTGAGAACTCGTCAACGAAGTTAAGTCGGAAAAATTATCAAGTCAAGATCGCTAATTGGAAAGCTGTAAAAACTTGAACAATAACTCAAGAACAATGGTGTAACAATAATGGAGAAATCAATCTTTCATTCACACTTTAGGCTTAGCTACAGTAAAATTTCCAACCCCTTTCCTGGTGGTCTTTGAATCCCTTTTATAGTTGGCTCTAATGGCCTTAGGTACATAGTGGTCCCGGGGACCAGGAGGTATATACATACTGCATTAGGGGAGTGGCTCCAGAGGTGGTGATCGTACATCCCGTACTGGAGCAGGTGTCAGTACGATATCTCCACTACTTGTCTGTACCCATTTCTGATGCGTGGTGGCAGGCGTAGTGGCGCAGGAGGTCGTGGTGTCGGCTCTGTCCTATGGCCGTAGACGTACGGACCATGGCTCTTCCCCCGGCAATCTTACTGGTACTGATATCCGTACTCAATACTAAGTCGTACAAATATGTCTTCATTCGACCCGTACGGGACCTCCTAAGCATAAGGGTCCTAAGGTGCAAGGAATGGGACCCTCGGTGTGAGGCGGAGATCTTGGGTCCTTGGCGCGAGATGCCTGAAGTCTCCCAAGGTCACTCACAAATCTTGGCGATAGGTATGTGCCCCATGTCTGACGTCTAAGGACGCACGACGAGACGCCCCGTTTGTGGCTCCCTTGACGGCGCGGCTCCCTAGTTGCTCAGGAGGCCCCTATCCCCTCGTAAGGCCAAACAAGGCCATGCCTGGGCAAGGCCACTTGGTTACCTCGGCCTATGGCGAGGCCCTTAGACGTGAGGCGGCTAATGCGAGACGGTGGCACGGGCTTAGCATCCAAGCGAAGCCAGGGGGTGCTCCGTGCGCGGGGGCCGAGCGAGGCCATGGGGCCATGCGCGGGGGCCGAGCGAGACGACGGGGCTCCATGCGCGGGGGCCGAGCGAGGCCATGGGGCCATGCGCGGGGGCCGAGCGAGGCGACGGGGCTCCATGCGCGGGGGCCGAGCGAGGCCACGGGGCTCCATGCGCGGGGGCCGAGCGAGGCCATGGGGCCATGCGCGGGGGCCGAGCGAGACGACGGGGCTCCATGCGCGGGGGCCGAGCGAGGCGACGGGGCTCCATGCGCGGGGGCCGAGCGAGGCCATGGGGCCATGCGCGGGGGCCGAGCGAGACGACGGGGCTCCATGCGCGGGGGCCGAGCGAGGCCATGGGGCCATGCGCGGGGGCCGAGCGAGGCGACGGGGCTCCATGCGCGGGGGCCGAGCGAGGCCATGGGGCCATGCGCGGGGGCCGAGCGAGACGACGGGGCTCCATGCGCGGGGGCCGAGCGAGGCCATGGGGCCATGCGCGGGGGCCTAGCGAGGCGACGGGGGCTCCGTGCGCGGGGGCCGAGGACCCCTCGTAATTCTCATATTTTGGCTTGGTGGAATATGGGCGTCCACAGGTTTAGATAGGATAAACCGGTTAAAAAAAACGGACCTTTGAGAGAACTAAGAGTTGGAACTCTCTCGGTTTGTGAGTCTTGTCTAGAAGGAAAAATGACCAAACGTCATTTCTCAGCAAAAGGCAATAGAGCCGAAGAACCTTTGGAGCTTGTACACAACGATGTCTGTGGTCCAATCAATGTACAAGCAAGAGGTGGGTACTAGTATTTTGTCACTTTTATTGACGATTACTCAAGATATGGTCATACTTACCTAATGCTTAGGAAATGTGAAACCTTTGGTAAGTTTCAAGAATTCAAAGCTGAGACTGAAAAGCAGTTAGGTAAGACTCTAAAGACAGTTCAATCTGATCGAGGTGGAGAATATTTAAATTTAGAATTCAAAGATTTCTTGCTGAAGCATGGTATTCTATCCCAACTCACAGCACCAAGAACGCCTCAACAAAATGGTGTTTCTGAAAGAAGAAACAGGACCTTGTTGGACATGGTCAGGTCTATTGATAACTCTTGAATAAAAAGTTATTTCATGTACTTTTGAACTTTTAAATGTGGAAAAATTGTTGGTGATGTTAGTTTGTGATTAGCTTTTGTAACTAACTTTTGTGTTTTTATGATCTTAGTTAAGTTTTGTAATTTTTGTAGTTTTTAATAGCTACTGGGTTGAAGACAATAGTTTTACGAATAGATATTTGTACAAAGAATGAACTAACGTGTGAAACAATCTAAGTTAAATTTTGATTGTTGAATTAGCAGGTTTGCAGAAACAAAGCAGATTTTGCTGAAGCATTTTGATCAGGCTGTTTTTGGACATCTAAGCATGCTTGGAAATTCAAAGGGTGAGCTGGAATAGGGGCTGAGGTGCAAGTACAAAAAGCATGAGTAAAAAATTAGAAGTAAATGTCAAAGGAAAGAAAGAGGAGACCCACGTATATACCAAAAGGAGGGGCAATATTGTACTTGGATGGCGAAATTGGGAAACCTAGAGGTACAAAGAGAGGGGTCAGCCGCATATTAAGGAAGGTGTGCCATTTTTGGAGAAAAAAAAAAAGCAAGAAAGAAAGGAAGACACACCAGAAATCAAGGAAGAAGAGGAGGAGAACGCATAAGGAAGCTCAAGCATCAATTGGATTTGTTCTTTCTCTTGTTTCTAAACGTCATTTTATATTTTCTAGTTTGATTTCTACTCTGAATACTTATGGGCTGTATTGAATTGGGATTAATGCTCTTTAACTCAGCCATGAACTAATTTTTGTGTGGCTTGAATTGTTAATGAACCCTATGTTATAGTGTAGTAATTTCTTGCACCTTATTTTAGTGAAATCTCTCTTGTTCATTCAAGTGTGCTTATTGTTAATTTCTTGTTGTTGTTTGGCCAGCAATGGAAAGATTGTTTGATTATGTTTGATGTTGGAAGGATTAAATATAATGGAAAGAACTTGGACGACACAAGTCAAAATCTAGGTTAGGTTAAATTAGTAAGTAACATAGGGATGTGTAATTTGTCTTGTGTAACTTTTGAGAATTGAACCTTGAATTTGCATTCTTAAATTTGATTTGGCATAGGAATATGTTTAATTAGGTAAAAGAATTAATATCATAGAATTTGGGAAAGTTTTATGAGTTTTATTGAATTCTTGTTAACCTGGGAGTTTTGCTAAAATATTGCTGCCGCAATCTGTTCAGTATAATTAACATAGGGAGAATTAATAATTCAAGTCTATTTTACAATCCACGTGTTTCTTCCTAATTTCTTTCTTTTCAATATTTTTATCTTTTTAATATTTCGTTTAACTTACAAACAACCCATTTAATTGTTAATATATTTAAGTTGTTTAGTAATTGTTTTGTCTATTTTTCTATTTTGCGATCCCTGTGGAGACGATTTACTTATCACTGTAATACTTGTGTGACTGCGTATACTTGCATATTTAAATAAATAACAATTATTACAACAAGTTTTTGGCGCCGTTGCTGGGGATTGGAATTAAAAGTTTGTGTAATATCAATTACTTGCAATTTATTTTACTTTGTTGATCTGACCTTGTTTGCTTGCTCTTGTAAGAGCAAGAAGACATTGAAATAGATCCTATTGACCCTGAGATTGAACGAATAGCTAGAAGAAGACTAAGGGAACAACAGACTCAAAATCACCTTAATATGGCTGAGAGGTTGAGGGTGCTAATAATATCACTAACACGATTGCTATGGTTGATGGTAGAGAGAGAGCCATAAAAGAGTATTGATAACTCTTGAATAAAGAGTTATTTCACGTGCTTTTGAACTTGTAATTGTGGAAAAGTCGTGGGTGATGTTAGTTTATTTTTAGCTTTTGTAGTTAACTTTTGTGTTTTTATTATCTTAATTAAGTTTAATTATTTTTGCAGTTTTTAATAGCTAATGGGTTAAAGGTAGTAGTTTCATGGATAAATATTTGCACAAAGAATGAACTAACATGTGAAACTATTTAAATTGAATTTTTGATGGCTGAATTATCAGGTTTTGCTGCAGTAAAACAGATTTTGCTGAGCATTTTGATCAGGCAGTTTTTGGGCACATAGAACACGTGGCAAGTCAATGGGTGAGCTGGAGTATTGGCTGAGGTGGCAAGGGCAGAAAGCATCAGTCAACATTTGGGAGAAAATGACAAAAGAAAAGAGAAATTCACGTTTCTAGAGAAGCATCAGCCAAAAGAAAAAAGGCAGCAGCCATTTTTGGAAAGGAAAAACCAGCAAGAAGAAGGAAATAAACCCAGAAATCAGCAAGGAAGGAGGAGGACGAAAAAGAGAGCTCAAGCATCAATTGGATTTGTTCCTTCTTCCATTTCTAAACTTCATTTTTATATTTTCTGAGTTGATTTCTAAATCTGAATATTATGGGCTATTTTGATTGTGGATTAATGTTTATTAACTCAGCCATGAACTAATTTTTAGGTGGCTTGAATTGTTCATGAACCCTATGTTATATTCTAGCAATTTCTTGCACTTTATTTTAGTAAAATCTCTCTTGTTCATTCAAGTGTGCTTATATTGATTTCTTGTTGTTGTTTGGCTAGCAATGGCAAGATATTTAATTATGTTTAATGCTGGAAAGATTAAATGTAATGGGAAGAACTTGGATGACACAAGTCATAATCTAGGTTAGGTTATGTTAGTAAGTAACATAGAGATGTGTTATTTGCCTTGTGTAATTTTTGAGAATTAAACTTTGAATTACATTCTTAAATCTGATTTTGTATAGGAATATGTTTAATTAGGTAAAAGAATTAATGTCATAAAATTTGAGAAAGTTTTATGAGTGTTTAAATGAATTCTTGTTAACCTGAGAGTTATTGCTGCTGCAATGTTTCTGCAATTTGTTCAGGATGATTAATATAGGGGAATTCAATAATTCAAGTCCATTTTGCAATCCATATATTTCTCTCAATTTTCTTGTTCAGTTCAGTTTTAATTTAAGTATTTCCATCTTTTTAATATTTTGTTTAGCCTAAAAACAACCCATTTGATTTTTAGTACTTTTAAGTTATTTAGTAATTGTTTTGCTTATTTTTCTAATTTGCAATCCCTGTGGATACGATCTACTTATCATTATATTACTTGTGCAATTACGTGCACTTGCGTATTTAAAATCAAATATTTAATTTATCACAACAAGTATGCTGCCCCCATGTTCAATGAGCTCAATCCGGGCATTGTTAGGTTTGAAATTCAAGCACCCCAATTCGAGTTAAAGCCCGTGATGTTCCAAATGTTGCAGATAGTGGGTCAATTTAGTGGGCTGCCTACTAAGGATCCTCATCTTCATCTTCGTTAATTTTTGGAGGTGAGCGATTCTTTCAAGCTACAAGGAGTGAGTGACGAGGCCCTAAGGTTGAAATTGTTCCATTTCTCTTTGAGGGATTGAGCTAGAGCTTGGCTCAACACCCTTCCTCTCGAGTCGGTGACTACATGGAATGAGTTGGCTGAATTTTTTTTGATGAAGTACTTTCTTCCTACCAAAAATGCCAAGTTTCGCAATGAAATCATGTCTTTTCAGCAGCTGGAAGATGAATCCTTTTGTGAAGCTTGGGAGAGATTCAAAGAGTTATTGAGGAAGTGCCCACACCATGGGATTTCGCATTGTATACAAATGGAAACATTCTATAATGGGCTCAATTCTTCCACTCGCATGGTGTTGGCTGCTTCAGCTAATGGGGCTATTCTCTCTAAGTCCTACAATGAAGCCTATGAGCTTTTGGAAAGGATTGCTAGCAACAATTACCAATGGTCCAATGTTAGAGCCTCAACAAGTTGAAAAGTAGCTGGTATACTTGAAGTGGATGCATTGCTAGCTTTCACCGCTCAAGTTTCTTCAATGACTAACCTTCTCAAGAACATGAGTTTGGGGGGAATGGTACCACCAGCTGCTATGGGACAATGTATAGCCCTTACTTTTTCTTTAAAAACTATTCAAAATAAAATATATAAATAACCAGTAGATGTCACCATATTTATTAAATGTAAAAGAAATTTCGACAAAATGGGATCCCAGTAAAAAAAATAGTCTTAGAATAAACATAGCAACAATCTTTATTGAAATAAATAAATAAAGTTGGCTTGTCCGATATCTCCCCATCGATTATATGGTCCTCACAAGATACACACACTTCTGGATCGAGTCTCAGCTTATTGCATCTGCCCTAAAGTTTCACTTTTTATCTGCACAAAAGACAAAGAAAGGAATGAGCAACTAAAGCCCAGTAAGGAAGTGCTCCACGCATACACAAACAAGAATTCTATCTTCATAAAAATAAAATCATAACACAAACTTTATAGCATACTAAGTTTCAAGCAATAATATATCAACAACGATATCACATATTTCTACCACAACAAGCAACATATAGATGAGTTGAGGAAGCAAGAGATCCTGATTCTATTGGGCATAAAATACCCCTGAGACCACACTTGGTGTAGAGTCCAAGAACTTTACTTAGCTAGTTAGATAGTAGTAGTAATAGTAATAGCTAGTAGTAGTTATAGTATGTTTATTACTGTGGATTTCGGTTCAAGCCGAGGCTTAGTTGGAAACTCCTAGCAATAGTTATGGATTTTATAAGTTTAACCTATAGTTTAAGAATATTAATTATAACATAAAGTTTGATTAATATTGCTGGTTATTAATATGATAGTTATTACTAAGGTTTAGATAGAGCTAATAGGATTATGACACTTGTCATATGCATGATTATTAAGGAATTATTATTTTAATGATAAAATAAGGGAAATATAAGACTTAGTCTTTACCAGAATCCGTTAGGAGCATGACATTTGTCACAATTTTATTTATTTGTAGATTAGGTTGTTCTTTAGATAATTAAATAGATTTTTCGTAACTTTAGATTACTGTAACTTTCGACCTATTTTTGACCCAGTTATATAATGAATTTCGAAAAATAGTATTTCTAGAAAGTAGTAGATAATTGAATTAGCTTTCTAATGGTATAAAGATAATCTAAATCAAAGTCCTACATCTCCAGGTATGTTGATTTTACTGCAGGTGAGTTTAGAGTTACGAGATTTAGGGAGTTAGAAGTTAGGATTCTATTTGTTTTTATTATTTTTGTTTTTAAAAATCAAGTTTTGACTCCTTAAACCTCTCTCTGAACAATTTGACCAAGTCCTAAGCCTTTGGCTGAAGAATATTCAAATATTTTCAATTAAAATTATTATTTTTATTCAAAGCCAAAAAGAAGATTTTTATTCCTAGAACTCTATAAATAAGACCTAGCACCAAGCATTTTCATTCATTCTTCAAGCATTGATCAGAGCTTTCAAGATGCTAGTGAGACTATAGAGTGATAAACACTTGGGTTGGGGTTATAAGCTTAATCATTATAAGCTTAACAAACACTTGGGAAGTAAGGTTATAGTGTGTTTCAGTTTCGAGGTATAGTTCGGTCATAGAAGCATTCAAGGTATTCCTAATTCTAGTTCCTTTCTGTATTGATTCTTATAGTTTTGCTACTCAAATCCTAACTCGTATTCATTATTCTTGGTTAGGCATCTAAGTTCTTCGAATTTAAGGTTTTCGTTGGTAAGTATCGTTTCGATGGTGTAGTTTATTCTTTCCATCTCTTTTCTTTAGTATACTCACCTCTCTATTATGGTTTTTAGGAGTGTTCCAAAGTTCCGATTTTGTTCTCATATTCCGGTATTTTTGGTAAGGAAAATAGGGTAGATTTGTATGCTTTTATGTTGTTGATATATGTTAAGTATGATATGTTTTTAGTTGTTTTATGTATATGGATTGTTTAGATAACAATCACATAATTTGTTTAGATAACAAATATATATAACTTGTTTAGATAACAAGTCTCAATAGTAGATTCCTTGGGCCTATGATTGTTTAGATAACAGCCTCATAAATTTATATGACTTGTTTAGACAAACTAGCCCTGTAAATTTATGGGCATATGATTGCTTAGCTAGCAAGTCCCAAGAAGTATGATGGCCATTGTAATATATGTTGTAGTTATATAGTTATATGATTATAGTTTACAGTTTATAGTTTATAGCTTATAGTTTATGTGTATGTATATGTTCCATGCTTATAGTAGATTTTTCTTGCTGGGCATTAGGCTCACTCCTTTATGTTTTATATGTGCAGGTTAATAGTTATGGCGGCGGGAAGATTCTTGGCAGTTTGAGAATGTGTAATGAGGTAGGATGGAATCGGTAGATTGCGCGTTCGATTTGAGGATGAAGTTTTAAAGTCTTTTAGCTATGATTTCTATGTATTATTTTTCCGCACTTAATTTTGTAACCAAATTGTTTAAGTTATGTTTTGTTTTATTTTCAAAACAATGGGATCCCACATCCTAAGTGAGATTTTTATGTATTTAAACCTTTACTTTACAGTTTTAAATAAAGTTATGGTGTTTTTATATGTACGTTTTCTTAAGATTAGTATAGTAGTTATTAATGGTCCAAGGTCTAGAATAATTGGGTCGTTACACTTGGTCAAAACTGTGGACCTACACGGTCAAATATTGTGGACCTACACGGTCAAAAACTGTGATCTCTGTACAAAAACTCAATCTCTGTACAAAAACTCAACAACCAAGACTAGATTCACATAGAACAAAGACTAGTTTTATCTAACTTCCTTACCTTAGAAAAAAGAATTTATTATGAGAGAACTTAATATGAGAGATTGCAGAAAGCAGAACCTATATCATCATACATACAATCTCATTAGTGTAACGCCCTGGCTACCCCAGAACAGTTACGGTGAACGGTGGACCGGAAATTTGACTCATTGCCTGAGTCCTTTGGTCAAAAGCGTGCTCTAAGTGTAATTAACAGGTCAAGGTATAAAACTAGTAAAAAGGTAATGGAGATTTTTATTACAAACTGCTCTGCAGAGCTAAACAAAATGTTTACAAGCTGTTCTCAGTACAAAATGGTCACTACTGTTGTAAAGTTATAATCCCGCCGACCTAAGCGGCAAAAATAGGGTAAACCCCCTAGTTCCTCTGAGAACACCTTGATCGTGGTGGTCAAGCGGCTGCATACGTACACACCACCACATCAGCTCTCCACTCAAGGCTAGGTGAGCTTCTCTTTCCCTTTACTTGCACCACATAGCACCCATGAGTCAAGGCCCAGCAAGGAAACATAACACTTTATATAAACATTATCAAATGATTATCATTATAATCACACTGAGCATAAAGCTTTCAAATAAATAAGTAAACACCACATGAGGTCCTGATAAACCACACTGAGTGACTGACAAGCAAGTCACTAATTCAAATGGAAGAGTGGCTAATAGGTAAGCCACTAGCCTTCAACAGGTTCTGGTAACCGTACTGAGTGACTGCCATGCATGTCACTAATTCAGGTGGGAGAGTGGCTGCTGAGTAAGCCACTAGCCTCCAAGCGCTTATTTCATTCATCGACCCTCGGGGTCGGTCTGGCATTAATGCTCTTTGAGTCATTCAATGCTAATGATTGATCAGATCAAAACTTGCTGGCTTGCGTGACACACGCTAAGGCCGTCCTGACTAATAAGCCAGCTCAACGTGATCAGTGCCCAGTACCACCGCCGAACCTGACTAATAAGTCACAGCTTCACAGCTGATACTAGCACCCTTGCCAAACCTGACTAATAAGTCAGTGCCATGCACAAATGAGCAACATATGCTAAGTATTCTGCTTTCAATCCATGTCCATATTCTCACAATCACATGCCTCGTAAGTATTCACGCATGTCACATTTGGGGTGCAGTTTTCTTACCTTTGGTTCGAGCAAGAACAAATGAAAGAACAACCCTGAGAACGATCGACTTTTTGGTCCTTTAGCGGTTACCTGGTCATAACCAAATCATGGGATTCCGTCAATAAAATGAATAATAAAAGGTTCCCAAACCAAAACCTAACCTCCGGGACCTCAAACACTACTCAACCGGGTAGTAGGTTCAATCCCGAGACCTTAGGCTTGCATCCCCGAGCCAAAAAGCTAATTCTGGCCAAAAATGCCTTAAGGGCCGCGGCCCTCCTTGGCCATGCCGCGGCCCGCCCCTCAAACAGAGGCGCCTAAACCCAGCCTTCACCAAGGGCCGCGGCTCACCCTGCCCATGCCGCGGCGCAACGCCCATTTCAGCCAAAACCCCTGTTTTTCTTCCCCTACGATTTCTCTTGGAACCAACCCTTCAAACCCAATTTAAACACCACCCAAACCTCTTCCAAATACCCATTTAAACCACCAAACATCACCCATAACTCTACCCCATCATAACCCAAGTAAAACACCTCAAGAACTCCCCTTAATTCCAATCTTCCACACCTAAATCAAGAGCTGAAATCCAAGAACGAAAACAGAGCAAAACCAGTAAAACAATGGGTAAAACTCACCTCAAACCTGGAATTGAACCCTCTCCAATGGCTGAACCAAGTCTATAGCTTAAGCCCCTTGATTTCCTAGCTTAGTTCCACACCTTGAGCTCAAAACTCCAAAGAGGAAGAAAAGAGAAATGAACTTACGGGAAGGAGAAGAAGCAAAACTCTGTTTTGGGTTCTGTTTCACAGCCATCTATACATCATATATATCCAAAACACAAATGACCATTATACCCCTAGGTCTTTAAAAAGTCTCTAAAGCCAACTGAAGGGCAATTTTGGTATTTTCCACCAATCCCGTTAATCATAACTAACGCTTCCCAATTCCCGTTAATCTCAATATCCTCAAACGCCAATATTTCACCTCCCGTTACCCTTTAATGCCCGGTAACACTCTAATCATTAAAAACACCCCGAGACTCACTCCGAGCCCCGAGCTTAAACCTGTTATGACCAAACCGATATTTAACATTCCTTGATCGTCTCATGCCAAATGGCTCGAACAAACCCACATCATAATGTGGTCTCAAATTATATCACCAACATGCGAATAAATAATCAATTTACCCTCAACGGGCCAAATTACCATCACACCCCTGTAATAATAAATATGGACTCACACATGCATGCATTTCACATCATATCATAATATAATCAACATATACATGCATTTTATCAATTAATAACATAATTAAACAAGTATGGCCCTCCCGGCCTACTGTTCACGCCGTTAAACACAACGGAGAATTCAGGGCATTACAATTAGTGTCTTTCCCAAAACTAACTAAATCACCAATAACACAAGAGAAAGTCTTACCTTAATTACTTGCTCTCTGTTTGTTTTTCCACTTCGCTATTGGCTGCCTCTTATTTCTTTTTACTCTATACGTGAGCCATATAGCCTATATATTTATCTTTATGTAAATCAAAGATTTTGAATATATATATATATATAAGTATATAACCGCCCATTCTTTACCCGAGAAACTCTCAAACTATTCTTCCTATAATCTCTCAACTATTTATGACTCTACCAAACCTTAGTGATAGAATAATTTTTTTTCCTCTTAAATACTAACCATCTGACTAAATCCTGATTCCCTACTTTCTCATTAACCAAAAAAATAGGAACAATAACATATGTATATACCAACCAAACAAAAAAATATAGCTATGTAAAAAAAAAAACTAAAATTCAAATCTTAGCCTACATAAGTTGACCGAATCAACCATGAACTATCATATCATCATCTTTATCTAATCTAATAAATAAAATAAAACAAGTTAATCTATTCCAAAAATAAACTCAACACACGTGTGTGTAAGATATTAAATTCTAGGCAATTATGTCTTTTATTTAATTAACAATCTATACACCCACCAAGAAAATTAAATAAAAAAAATAATTTCTAGACTAAGATAAATACTAATTTATCTAATAAAGTAACTTTATGCAACTCTATGCAATTATCTTATTTTTCTAACATTACTCAAAATAATACCACAATTAAAAGTATTGTTACCAAAATTCCTGAACAGAACATAATCAAATAACAGACAAGTAATCAGTTAGCTAAGCTACTTGGGTTCTACAATCTTCCCTCCTTAAAGAAATTTGTTCCTCTAAATTTTTCTTACCAAACAATTCTAGATTTCGCCCCTTCATGTCGTCTTCCAACTCCCATGTAGCTTCTTTAACCGAGCCATTTCTCCACAAGACCTTAACTAGTGGAATTTTCTTGGATCTCAACTCCTTGATTCCTCTTTCTATGATTTGCATTGGTTGCTCATCATAACTCAGGTCCTGCTTTAATCTCAATGGTTCATAATTAAGCACATGGGCTGGATCTGACACGTATTTCCTCAACATAGAAATATGGAACACGTTATGCGTTTCGGCTAGAGCTGGTGGTAACGCCAAACGATAGGCTACTTTCCCCACTTTGTCCAATATCTCAAATGGACCTATAAATCAGGGACTTAACTTCCCTTTCTTTCCAAAATGCATAACACCTTTCATAGGCGAAACCCTTAGAAATACTTGATCACCCGCCGCAAACTCAACACCTCGTCGTTTATTGTCTGCATAACTCTTCTGTCAACTTTGGGCAGTTAACATCCATTTTCAGATCTTTTCTATTGCCTCACTTGCTTCATTAACCGCTTCTGGTCCCGAAATTCTTCTTTCTCCTACCTCATCCCAATGCAAAGGCGATCTACACTTTCGTCCATATAACATCTCATAAGGAGCAATTTCGATGGTGGACTGATAACTGTTATTGTACGAAAATTCTATTAGCGGTAGATAACGACTCCAAGATCCCCCAAAATCCAGAACAAACGCTCTTAACATATCTTCTAATATTTGTATCGTGCGTTCTGACTGTTCTTTTGTCTGAGGATGAAATGCTATGCTAAATTTTAACTTTGTACCCATTGCCTGCTGTAAGCTTTCCCAAAATTTAGATGTGAAAATAGAACCTCTATCTGACACTATGGACTTGGGCACCTGTAACGACCTGAATTTGCTAATTAGGCTTAGGGCCTTGATTAGTGTGCCTGGAGGGCAATAAGTGGTTTGATATGCTAATATGTGAATTTATGTGTATATATGATTATGATGCATGCTTAATTGAGTTAAATGTGCATGTGGGCCCCGTCTGGATATTAGGGGCATAAATGTGATAAATGAGATATATGTTGTATATGTGTGATATGTCTGTACATCATGATCTGTGACAGTCATGGGGAGCAGTTAGCCGAAGAGTCACAACGGGGTTGAGATTTGGACTCGGGGTGAGTCGAGGGGTAATTTGGGTATTAGATGAGTTATGGGGTTTTTGGGACGTGAAAATAAATAACTGGAGATATATTTGAGGATAGAATGTCTAGGCGGGAATATTTGGGGAATTTGCCATTTTGCCCTCGGGGACGTTTTGGTACCCCGAGCCTTGAGGTAACCCTTTAGACTTAAGTTAAATAAAACAAAAAGGAGAATTGTTTAGAAACTTAGGGAACCGACACATATTTTCTTGAACTGAAGAATAGCTCTTGTCTCTCTCTCTTTCACTCTCTAAGGCTAAACTTGAGGGAAATTCAAGGGAATTTGCTGGGAATTAGGAGGATTTCAGCTGGGATACTCTAGGAACTTGAAGCTTGGGGATTGAGGATCTAACTCAAGGATTAAGCTATGCAAGGTAAGCTTTAATTGCTAAGGTTTGGTTTTTAAATTTCTGCTAGTTATGGGAGATTGCATGTTAGCTAAGCTTGATTTGTCTTTGGGGGCTCTAGCTGAGTTTTGGTGCATATTTTAATGGGGTCTTGGTGTTGTTTCTGAGTTGGATTAACTGTGCTGGATATCTGGGAATATTAGTCAAGTTTTAGGATGAATTGGCTTGGAGAAAGGTTTAGGAAAATGGTGAAAAATCTGAGTTCGGTGTCGAGCGCCGCGGCCCTAGGAGGGGTGCGCTGCGGCCCGCGTGCGCGCGCGGCCATGGGAGGCCGAGAAGATTCATGCGCGCAGCGGCGCCTGGTGGGCGCGCCGCGGCCTGCGTGGGGGTCAGTGGGGAGCTAGCCTCTGTTTCGAGGCTAGCCGCGACTCTTGTGGGTGGGGCCGCGACCCTTAGTGTCAGTTTGGGTTTTAATGGTATTTTAGGCTTGGGAACTCAAGGGGTAAGGCTCGGGATGGATTTTATCATCCAGATTGATAGAATTCAAGGTCCCGGAGGTTAGGGATTATGGCTCGGAGTTATTTATTGGGTTAGAATTTGATGGACGGATATTGTTAATGTGTTGTGACTAGGGTTTCGGCGAGGCTCACGTTAGAGGACTGTGCTCGGGGCATCGGTGCTCAGGAAGCTCGAAATTCAGGTAAGAAAACCCCTGTTTCCATAGAGCTTGTGTGCAGGGCTGAGCCCAATGTGTTGAATGGAAATGATATGCAGGGCCGAGCCCTATATGCTAGAATTGCAGAGCGTAGCTCTTTATCTGTTTATGCTTGAATTCTGTATTTGTTATTATATCGTGTATGATATTATGTGTGTGATCGGCAAGAGCCGGGAACAGTGTAGACCGAGAACGGCGTGGGGTCGAGAACGGCGTCGGGCACGTTGAGTGCAAGGCCGAGAACGGCAAGGGGCCGGGAGCAGCGTTGAGCACGTGGGGTGCAAGTTGCCAGGGCAAGTCCCTAGAAGGATACCTGGGATATCCTCACAGTGTGGTCCGCGAACCCAGGGCTTGGTAAACGCCTGGGACGGCTAGGCCGTATGTGTTTAGCCATTGGTGGCCTGTTTATATGCTTGACTTGTATATTGCATATGTTTTATGTTATGGGTTTTCTTGCCGGGCTTCGGCTCACAGATGCTCTGTGGTGCAGGTAAGGGTAAAGAGAAGATCAACCAACCATGAGTACAGCAGGCGTGAGGCGGCGTGTACATGCTTGGCCAGCCTGGCTGCCACGGCTAGGGGATTTTGGGAGATGCTTGTGTTGACGGTGAAATCTCGTCAACGAAATTAGATCGGAAAACTCAAAGGTAAGTCGAGTGAGGTTTTTGTAAGAACTAAGAATAAGCTTTAAGAAAAAGTAGACACAGATAAATGATGGAGCAAATCCTGGTATATTTCTCTATAGCCTCTCCTTACAATGAATTTTTCCACCCCCTTTCAGGTGGTCTTAGGGTTCCTTTTATAGTAGGCTCTAATGGCCTTAGATACATAGTGGTCCAGGGGACCAAGTGGTACATACGTACTGTGTCAGGGGAGTGGCTTCAGAGGTTGTGGTCGTACACCCCGTACAGAAGCAGGTGTCAGGAGGATGTCTCCACTACTTGTCGGTACCCATGTCTAATGCGTGGTGGCAGGCGTAGTGGCGCAGGAGGTAGTGGTGTCGGCTCTGACCCATGGCCGTAGACGTACGGACCATAACCCCTATTCTTGCATAACCACTCCTGGCATTCCCACTACTTGTCTGGTAAGGGTACTATATCTGTACTCTGACTTCTTTAGGTTTGTAGGCCCATTCCATATTCATGCATGTACCTTGCCCTTTGTGAGTATTCTCACCTCCAAGGCCATGGGCGAGGCCATGGGAGAGGCCATGGGCGAGGCCATGGACGAGGCCATGAGCGAGGCCATGGGCGAGGCCATGGGCGAGGCCATGGGCGAGGCCATGGGCGAGGCCATGGGCGAGGCCATGGGCGAGGCCATGGGCGAGGCCATGGGAGAGGCCATGGGCGAGGCCATGGGCGAGGCCATGGACGAGGCCATGGACGAGGCCATGGGCGAGGCCATGGGAAAGGCCATACCTCATTGCGAGCCCCTGGTGCGCGCGGGGCGCGAGGCGCATGGGCGCGCGGGGCGCGAGGCCCCTGGTGCGCGCGGGGCGCGAGGCGCATGGGCGCGCGGGGCGCGAGGCCCCTGGTGCACGAGGCCCCTGGTGCGCGTGGGGGCGCGAGGCGCATGGGCGCGAGGCCCCTGGTGCGCGCGGGGCGCGAGGCCCTTGGTGCGCGCGGGGCGCGAGGCCCCTGGTGCGCGTGGGGCGCGAGGCGCATGGGCGCGCGGGGCGCGAGGCCCCTGGTGCGCGCGGGGCGCGAGGCGCATGCGCGGGCGCGAGACCTCTGGTGCTCGCGAGGCGCGAGGCGCATGGGCGCGCGGGGCGCGAGGCCCCTGGTGCGCATGGGGCGCGAGGCCCCTGTGCGCGCGGGGCGCGAGGCCCCTGGTGCGCGCGGGGCGCGAGGCGCATGCGCGAGCGCGAGACCCCTGGTGCGCGCGGGGCGCGAGGCGCATGGGCGCGCGGGCGCGAGGCCCTTGGTGCGCGCGGGGCGCGAGGCCCTTGGTGCGCGCGTGCGCGAGGCCCCTGATGCGCGCGGGTGCGAGGCCCCTGGAGCGCGCGAGGCGCGAGGCGCATGGGCGCGCGGGCGCGAGGCCCCTGATGCGCGCGGGCGCGAGGCCCCTGGTGCGCGCGGGGCGCGAGGCGCATGCCTTGCTGAGACATGGGATACATCCTAGGTGCGAAATGTCTTCTTGGCGTGAGGTCCTTGGTGTGGGACACCTCGGGGCAAGGCTAGGCGCATGAGGTGTTGGCATGCGTGGGGTGCTGCTGGAGTGGTGTTCGCGAGGCTGGGGCCTTAACTTCGAGGGGCACGGATAAGGGCCATGTGTGCATGACAAACACATCTAACAAGGTGATGCAGCTTGGAGGCCTGGAATGACCTCATGAGGCCTAGAGCTCTGCGAGTGTCTAACACTTCGATGGCCTATTATTACCTTCTGCCTTCATTGCGTACTTGGTGCCCTTGGTGCCCCTTAGCTATTTACTTCTTTAAGGGACTAGAAACTTCTTTTGTGTGTTTTTCTTATTTGGTGGATTTTCGGCATCCACAGCTTGTAAATGAACTTAGACTTTGTCGTTTAGTCGACTCAGAACAGTTTTGTGTTGTAAATATTTTCTAAACGGTGTTATGGGATCCCAAGTGTAAACTTTTATGATTTGCTATGAAAAACTACTTTCTCTAATGTTTTCTTTTAATTATGGTTTAGTTACACGGTTTGACTTAAAACCTCGATTAGCGAGCTAAAAGCACAATTTTAAACTCACTTAGTAACGACTCTAAGGAAGTAGAATGTTACAACCAAGTTCTAAGGTTCCCAACTAAATGAGGAGTGAAATAAGTCAAAAGCCAGCAGAAAGACTCAAGAGCATGTTACCAGACTACCATGAAGACCAAACCTGCTCAGTTATAGCAATTACAGCAAGACAGACTGACTGACTCCCAGATGGACCAACTAGACATGGAGAAGCTGGATGAAGTTCAGATACATCCAGACTTCTCAGACCACAAAGTCCAAATCAGATCACAATTGGACCCTGACATCAGAACTAAACTCATTGATTTTTTATCTGCCCATTATGATTGTTTTTCTTGGTCCCATGCAGACATGACTAGAATTGACCCCGAAATTATTGTCCATAAATTGCAGGTTGACCCAGACTACCCACCAAGGAAACAAAAAAGAAGAAAATTCGACCCTGAAAGGAACATGGCCATCAACGAAGAAGTTCAGAAGCTCATTGATAATGGGTTCGTAAGGGAGGTGTACTATCCCGACCGGCTGCCCAACGTAGTCATTGTGAAGAAGAAGAATGGAAAATGGCGAGTCTGCATCGACTTCACAGACCTCAACAAGGTGTGTCCTAAGGGCTCATTCCCACTACCACACATAGACATGCTGGTAGACGCCACAGTCGGTCATGAACTCCTAAGCTTTATGGATGCATACTCAGGATACAATCAGATCCTGATGCATCCAGACGACCAAGAAAAGATAGCCTTCATGACCAACTTGGGCATATTCTGCTACAAGGTCATGCCACTTGGACTGAAAACGCAGGAACAACTTACCAGAGATTAGTCAACAAGATGTTTGCTGACTTGCTGGGGAAGACGATGGAAGTCTACATTGACGACATGCTCGTCAAATCCCTCATTGAAGAAGACCATATCGGTCATTTAAAACAATCTTTTGCCATTCTTAGGAAATATAACATGAAACTGAATCCAACTAAATTCTCTTTTGGTGTGACTGTAGGAAAGTTCCTTGGATACCTAGTAACTCAAAGGGGAATCGAGGCTAACCCAGCACAGATAGAATCAATCCAAAGGATACCTTCTCCAGCGTGCATAAAAGACGTACAGAAGTTAACTAGACCGTAGCACTTAGTCGATTCATCTTGAAGTCTTCAGAACGATGTCACCTCTTCTTTAACACATTAAGGAAATCCAAGACCTTCAAATGGATGGCAGAATGTGAAGAAGCACTAACCGAGTTGAAACAATACTTAACCAGTCCGCCTCCATTATCCAAACCAAAAGATCACAAGTTGTTGTTCGTCTATTTGGATATAGCCGAAACAGCAGTAAGCGCAGTTCTAATAAGAGAGGATGAAGGTAAACAACTCCCAATTTATTATGTAAGTAAATCCTTACTTGATGCAGAAACTCGATACAACCAGTTGGAGAAGCTAGCACTAGCGCTCGTCCATGTAGCAAGAAAGCTACGCCCACACTTTCAGTGCCACCCGATAATAGTACTGACTACATTCCCTCTCAAAACCATTTTACACAAACCAGAGCTGTCAGGCAGACTAGCCAAATGGGCAATCGAACTCAGTGAGTACGACATATCATAAAGACCACGAACCTCGTTGAAGTCTCAGGTATTAGCTGATTTCATTGTCGATTTTCACCTAATAATCACATGCCGACAAAAATAGAACTCTACTGCCTAAGTGAGGGACAATCTGCCGGCATTTGGAAACTCCACACAGACGGCTCAAGTAACGTAAGAGGAAGCGAACTCGAACTTGTTCTGACCTCCCCTGAGGGAGAGTCAATTGAGCAATCAGTCAGATGCGGGTTTAAAGATACAAATAATGAAGCAGAATATGAAGAGATGATTGCTGGACTCGAATTGGCCAAAGCAATTATAGTCAGACGGATCAATGTGTTCAGCGAATCACAGCTGGTAGTCAATCAGATGCACGGAAGCTACCAGGCTTAAGATGATAAAATGACAACATACCTCAATAAAGCCAAGGAGCTTCAATCGGGCTTTGACGAGTTCACCATCAACCAAGTGCCAAGAGGAGAGAATAGCCATGTGGATGCTCTAGCCAACCTCGGGTCATCCATCCAGACAACCAACCATAAGGCAATTCCAATAGTTTATCTCCAGTGGCCAGCCATCTGGAAGGGCGAAGGAGTGTTGGTCAATGAAATCTCGACTGATCAAACATGGATGACTCCAATACTAGAATACTTGGAAATAGATACACTGCCTGAAGACAAGAATAAGGAACAACGAATCAAAGCTCAATCAGTTTGCTTCATCATCATACAAGGTAAACTCTATAAACAGTCATTCTCTGGTCCTTATCTAAGATGTGTTAACCCTGCAGAGGCAAAATACATATTGGCTGAGTTACATGAAGGAGAGTGCTGAAACCATTCTGGAGGGCAGAGCTTGGCACATCGAGCCCTAACCCAAGGGTAATACTGGTCGACCATGAGAGCTGACTCCTCCAACTATACAAGACGTTGTGATAAGTGCCAGAGGTTTGCTTAAGTGACTCACCAGCCTCCAGAATGCTTGGTGGCAATCATTTCCCCATGGCCCTTCATGAAATGGGGAACGGACATAGTTGGCATGTAACGCCCTGGATAACCAAGACCGTTACACTGTGTATTAATAAAGGTGCAAGACTTGCAAATCAAGCCATTTAGTTGAAAATGTGTTGCTAAACCATTATTGAACTAAGGTTAAAACATTTTGGTCAAAAAAAGACAAATTTTCATTTAAATAATTGTTTGTTACACGGGATCCCAAAAATAAATAGGGTTAAAGAACCATTTACAAAATCTCCAAGGTTATAAACAACCATAAGCCAATCTAATGGAAAAATAGGCATTTTAGGGTCTCCTGACCCTGTATCATCCTTCAGCCGTGGCGGCCAAGCAGCCGACTATGTACATTTCGCTCATAGAGCTCTCCAAATCAGGGTTGGTCAAGCTTACCCTTGCCTTTACCTGCACCACGTAGCACTCGTGAGCCAAGACCCAACAAGAAAACCATATAACAAAGCATACACAATAATCAATAGTCAAATAATACATAAATCATCAATCATATACTTAGCAGACCACATTGTTCACATAGTCAGTGATATCAATCTATAAACCAATAATCAATTATCCAGGTAATAAACATGCCTTGATCATCAAATTAATAATAGTAAGCATATCACGCAATATCCAGGGTCAACGCCCTTAGGCTGCACCCTCTGTTTATCCCACTGACTCTGGCTCGCTTAGGCCGAGCTCAGTGATTATATAATTAACCTCAGCTACCAATGGTCGAGCCGCATCCATGTGCGCCAATATTAATTTTGGCACTCTTAGGCCGTTTATCTTATGTCCACATGGCATAATACCATCATATGACATTGCATATAAATATAGGGAACTCTTAGTCCTAACATAACCACATAATTGGGTACAGTTTTCTTACCTTTGACTCCGACTGGAAAAGGTGAACTGACTCTGAGCATGATCCCTAGCCTCGAGCCTTAGCGACAAACCTAGTCACAAGAATTATCGATATCTATCAACTCCCAATTAGAAATAAGATACTTAGATAGCAAAAGTAGCCTCTGGGACCTCAATTTCCACTAAATCGGGCAGTAGAAATTGTCCCGAGCCCCTAGGTTCGAATCCTCGAGCCCTAACAACACTAAGAACTCTTCCAAGCTCAAACCCCCTAGGCGAGTCGCGACTTGCCCTAAGTTAGAGAGCAAGCTCTCACGCCAAAGGGGAGGGGGGTCACGACTTGGCTAGGCAAGTCGCGGCGTGCCCCCAAGACAGAGAGCTCCCATGGCTAGGAGGGCCACACACGGGGCGACACCCCCAGGTTGGGTCATGGCGCGCCCTGTGAACCCCGGGAAAACCTGGGTTTTCCTCCTTCTTCTTCCAACCAAGAACTCACCAATTTACCTAGAATTTTCCCCCAACTCCACACTAAACCAATTACGAACTTAGACCTCTAATCACACATATTTTCATCCTATAATTCAGTAACGCCCCAACTCCAGGGATCGTTACAGTGTGCCTTGTAAACAGTGCTAAACTCGCTAACCGAGTTATTTGGCCAAAATTGTGTAACTAAGTATGATTAGCGGTTTAGGGATTAAAAAAAAATTGGTTAAGATATAACGTTTCATTAGAACGTTTAATATATACATTGGGATCCCAAAAATATAATTTCAGAGTCTACTACAAATTTTTTTTTACAACAGGCCGATCTAAGCGGCAAAACAGGGTTTAACCCTAGTTCCTCTTCAAACCTCGGTCGTGGTGGTCGAGCAACTGCATATGTACACATCATCACCTAAGCTCTCCAACTCAAGGATGGTCCAGCTTTCTTTTGCCTTTACCTGCACCACATAGCACTTGTGAGCTGAAGCCCAGCAAGAAAACTTAATATGCTCATGAACAGTTATAACATGTCATCAGATCATAAGGCACACGCCTAGTAGACATAGCCCTATTCAAGCAGGCAAATGAGTCCACATAATGTTGAGTATAACACATCAACCAATGATCATAATAATCACCCAAGGCTTTTAGCCCAATATAGAAACGTAATGTTGAGTATAACACATTAACCAATGATCATAATAATCTTCCAGGACTTTCAGTCCAAACAAATAGGTGACAGTTGCAAAAGTCATTGAGTTGGGTTTAGCTCCCTTTATCCTTGTGACGATAGGGTCACCGGGGCTTAACAGAAAAGTGAACTTTTATTAGTTCAAACAGGATAGGTGCATGGTGACTAGTCACCAACATAACCTTCCTTATGACCATAGAGTCATAACCTTGGAACATCGTTCCTTAGCCATGTGACAAACGGTCACCTGGGCCTTAGGCCCTGGCTCTAGTAACTAGTCTTAGACTAGGCAAGCGCTTATAAGTTCATCGACCTTAGGGTCGGTCCAGCATTAATGCCTTAGAGCCATTCAATGCTGATATCGATTAGATCTAATCTTCATTTGGCCCTGGGTTCATGACGCTATGCCATTTTTGACTCTTAGGTCAATATCCCTGACTAGTCAGTGCCATATACAAGTAAGCAATGCCACCAAACATATATCACATATCCAATATCTGAATACAAGGCATTCAACATGCTTACTTAACAAATACTAGCACAATTAGGATCATGCATAGACACAGAGGCTCAAGCTCTGAACGATATCATACTCAGTATACAAAGCATGTCCTAATCACATGTTTCTCGTGCATCATATGCATCATATTTAACCACTTGACATGCCTCAACAATAATCATGCATGCCACATTTAATAGTCCAACATGCATCAATAATAACCATGCATGTCATATATACACAAGGTGCAGTTTTCTTACCTCAGATTCGAGCTAGAATGAATAAAAGAACGACCCTTGAGAACATCAACTTTTAGTCCTTTAGCGGTCACCTAGTCATAACCAAATACGGGACACCATCAATAAAATGATAATCAAGGGTTCCCAAACCAAGATCTAGCCTCCGGGACATCAATCCCCACTAATCCGGGTAGTAGGAACAATCCCAAGGCCTAAAACCATGTTCCCGGGGCCAAAGCACACAAACGGGCTCAACCCTGCTCAAGGGCTGCGACCCTAGCACCTTGGGCCGCGACCCCCAACCATTCCTGAAGCAAGGGCCATGGCGCCCAACATCAAGAGCCGCGGTGCCCAGCAAGCACAAAACTGCTCCACCTGCTTCTTCGAGCTAGGGCCGCGGCGCCCAAGAACAGGGCCACGACCCCCAACCTAGAGCCATCCCCAAACACAATTTTCAACATCCTGAAGCCTCCAAAATCATGCCTAAACATTACCAAATCATCAAATCGAAGTTCCCAAGCTTCCCAATGGCCCAAAACCATCAAAACCCAAAGCTCAATCGAACCAAAAACTCAACGATTCCCAAAATCCAATTCTAAGCTTAGAAACTCTAAAAACTCAAAGCTTAAACTTAGATTACCTTCAATTGGGTTGATTCTCGTCAAATCCTTTGGTTAAGAAGCTTATAATATTTCCTAGGATCGCTATGCCTCGACCCTCGCTTGATTCCGACTCCTAGAACTCGAGATTTCTTCAAAAAGGCTTCGAACGGTAAAATGAGCTAACGAAGGAGAGAGGAAATGTTTTCTAACGTACGTTCTATCTGACAAGCTACTTCAAGCTTAAGTAACCTCAAATAAAACCTAGCGCTCGGGGTCCCAAAAACACCCCTGGGGACATTATAGTCAAATCTTCCAGAATTTCCTCCTGACCTCAATTACTCCCAATTTATCATCAAATAAACATTCTTATTACCCAATAATTGACCCCGTTATGACAAAACCGCTAACTCATAATATAAGATCGTCTCATGCCGAATAGCTCGAATATATCTCCATAATAATGAAATCTCATTCACGAATTACAATATGTACCCAAATATACAAATATGCCCTCAACAGGCCAAATTACCAAAATGCCCTTATAATTATAAATACACCCATATGCATGCATTTATCATCATATAATAATATAATTCACATTAACATGCATATAATAATTTAATATCATAATAAATTGATTATGGCCCTCCCGACCTCCTAATCAAGGTCCTAACCCTTATTAGGAAATTTGGGGCATTGCAAATTCCCAGCAACAAAAACAGGAAGCAATACCTTAATTCAGCCACAAGAATCACAGTACTAACTATTGGAATTTTCCTACTCAAACCAACATCCAAAATTCATCATTCAATCCATGCTTAAAAGCTCAATTTCAACCTAACCTACTCAGCAACAAAACCCATAAATAATCAGAGACTAAGGTCAAAAGTTTTTACCTTAAATTATAGTCCAATTCTCAGCTGAGTTCCCTATCTGATCACCTTCAATTCCTTAAGCCTTCTTTTCAATTAAGCTCCAAAATACTCAGCCAAACACCCAAGTTCACAGCCCTCTTTTCCCTTAGCTTCAAGGTACCCCAAAAGAGTGAGAGAGAAGGGGAAATCGTGAGAGTGAGGAAGAGAGGGTATTTCTATGAGTTTCTTTCTTCAGTCATTCCAAAACATTCTGTTTTAATCTTAGGATAAGCTAAATATATCCTTAGTTTAGGAAATGCCCTTTTTACCCTCCCACAATAAAACTAATATATAACTTAATCTAGGGGTATAATGGTCATTTATTCCCGATTCCCTCTAATTCCTCAAGTGTTCCTAATATTTACTACTTAAATCCCATCATCAAATTAATCACCAATTATTTACCCAATGTCTAATAATCCCCAATATACCTCCTAAATTCCCAAAAATACCCCCAGGCTCCCCCGAGCCGAGTATAAATCCCCACCGTGACTATTTCGCCAAACCGCTCACTAGGACCGTCTCGAGCCATACGCTGAAAATATATCCACATAATAATGTGGTCTCAACAATTTATCACATATAATCACATTTATGCCCTCAACGGACCAAAATTACATATATGCCCCTATAATCTAAACAGGGCCTACATGCATACTAATATTCATAATCATGCATATCACATATCCATATAATCATGTAAGCATGCTTATCACATAATCATGTATTAAATAATTTAAATCACACATAACCAATTATGCCCTCCCGGCACACTAATCAAAGCCCTTAAGCCTTATTAGTAATTTTGGGTTGTTACATGGCAAGTTACCAACTGCATCAGGACAAAAGGTCTATATGCTCGCAATAACAGACTACTTCAAGAAATGGATCGAGGCAGAATCCTACCATCAAGTCAGAGACAAAGAGGTAAAAAACTTCATCTGGAAAAACGTAATATGCCGATTCGGTGTACCCAAGGAGATCGTAACAGACAACGGGTCTCAATTCATTAGCTTTGACTTCCAAGACTTCTACACATTTTTAAATATCAAGCTTAGCTTCTCAACACCAAGGTACCCCCCAAGCAAATGGACAAGTAGAGTCATCCAACAAGACTATCATAAATACTATCAAGAAGCGCCTTGAGAAAACAAAGGGTAAATGGGTAGATGAGTTGTCGGGAGTCCTATGGTCCTATCGAACCACAACAAGAACTTCAATAGGAGAGACACCATTTTCACTAGCCTACGAAATGGAAGCAGTCATCCCGACCAAAAGCGAAGTTCCAACAGCAAGATTGAATTGACAACCGACACAGAAAATTGGGAGAACATGTGCCATGAACTAGACACCATCGGCGAGAAAAGAGAAAAAGCACTCTTAAGAGGCTCAACCTACCAGTGAAGTATAGCCAGACATTACAACAAAAACATTCGCACTCGATCATTCAGAGTGGGAGATTGGGTATTACGGAGAGTATTCCAAAATACTAAGGAAGCAAGAGCAGGTAAGCTCACCCCGACCTGGGAAGGTCCCTACCTAGTCACTAAGGTAGTCGAACATGGAGCGTACAAGCTCGAGCCCAAGATGGAAGAGACATCGGTATTAGCTGGAACATTGTCCACCTAAAATAGTATCATCCTTAACTCTACTTTGTCTTATGTCATCTACTTTGTTCACAGTCTTACGAGACTTTCAACCAAACTACATACTAACACTATCATGCAGGGAGTCAGAACTACATTTGGGCTTGATCCCTGCAAAGGGTATGTAGGCAGCTCCAAGGAGCGCAACCCCCTATCAAACCATTTTTTTACTATGAATATATCAATAATAAATCTAAGTATAAATCGACTATGTAACTTCATACTAAGATTGGGGGGATAAAATACTAATACTTCATAAGTCATACAACCAACCGACATCCGATACAACAACAGATAGAACACTAACATAAGCTACAACTAGTCAGGATACAACAAAAAGATAGAAAAAGTCTCATGTTTACAACACTACATAAGAAAAAGTCCATACAACAACTACAAATACATAAGATGGGATAAACTCAGTCATCCCCCAACAGAGAACTTGAACAAAGGAGGAGTTAGTCATCGGCAACTAGGTCATGAGTAGTCATGACGCCAAAAGAAGTGGCTAACTCTTTGGCCAGGGTCGTCTCTTCAGCCCTCATCTTCTCCAATTCCTCAAAATCTGCGATGTACTTAGGAACATCCCAACTTTTAATCTTACCATCCCAAAATTCACTGGCCATTACGCCACAACACTAGATCTCAGCTTCCAACCCAATCACTAACATCTGATTCTCCGACAAAGCTACCTCAACTTGACCAAGAGTCACCCTTAGCTTCTCAGCATCAACTTCCATGGATTCTAGCTGAATCCTTAAGTTAGCTATAAGTTGATCAGACTCCTTCTTTGTAATGACCCAAATTTCCTAATAAGGCTTAGGGCCTTGATAAGGGGGCCAGGATGGCAAATTTTGGAATTATGTGATATATGATGTTTATGTGTATCATTATGTGATTATGTGAGTTATATCATAATATGACTTGATATGCATGTTTAGGTGTATTAAATATGCATGTGGACCCATTTCTATTTAATTGGTCCATTTTCATAATTTGGCCTGTTCTGGGTATATTTGGCATATATGTGGTATGTAGGTGGTGCTTCATTATTATTTGGTTATGTTTGGGTTACTCAGCACGAGATGATCCTAGGAAGCAAGCTAGTGGGAAAGTCACAACGAGATCCATACTTGACTCGGAGTGAGTCAAGGGATATTTTGGGTATTTAGCACATTGCTGGGATATTGGGTAATGGGAATAAATATATGTTGATAAATTGGGAGTTAGTGAGATCAGGAGGAAATTCTGAGAATTTTGACTATTTTACCCCGAGGGTGTTTTTGGGACCCCGAGCATTAGAATTTGCTTGAGGTCACTTAAGCTCAAAGTAACCTGTTATAAAATAAAAAGAACGTTCAGAACATTATCTCTGTCTCTCTCTCTCGTTCCCTTTTCAACACCTGATCATGTTTTCGAAGGAAACTCGAGTTTTAAGACTTGGATTCAAGCAATGATCGAGGCATAGCGATTCAAGGGAGGATTAGAAGCTTATTAGCCGGAGGATTTAGTTGGGAAATGACTCAATTAGAGGTAATCCAAGTTTTAAGTTTTCAAGTTTTTAAGCTTTGATTGGATTTTACGTTTTGATGAGTTTTTTATTTGATTAAGGCTTAGGTTTCGTTGGTTTTGGATCACGGGGATGTTTGGGAACTTTGTTTTTGGGGTTTGGAGATGTTTGGATAGGTTTATGGAGGATTTAAAATGAGAAAATGGAGGTTTTCTGGCTGGGTTCGAGGTTGAGCCGCAGCCCTGTTCTTGGGTGTCTCGGCTCAAGCTTGATGAAGAAGGTGAATGGTGCTGCTGGGCTATTTGAGCCGCGGCGCCAGTTAGGAGCGTTGCGGCGCTAATGCAGTCAGAGAAGGGCTTTGGGCCCTGACTTGAGTGGGGCTGCGGCTCAAAAGGGGAAAAGTGGCCAAAGTGGGTTTTTAGTCATGGGAACTTAAATCTAAGGGCTCGGGATCAATCTTACTACTCGATTTGGTAGGATTCGACGTCCTGGAGGCTAGGACTTAGTCCGAAAGTATTTATTCACCTGTTTTTTTATGGGATTTTATATTATGGTTATGACTAGGTTATCGCTAGGGGCTTGGAAACAAGATCGTCCTTGTGGCTCATTTATTGGTAACCTGTGCTTGGACCAAAGGTAAGAAAATTGCACCCAGTATGTGATGCATGTGATGCATAAGATACATGTGATTAGGGCATGGCATGAATGTTGAATATGGGATTGATCAGAACTTGAGTCTCTGTAACTGTGCATGATCATAATTATGCTAGCGAATATTGAGTATGCATGCTGAATGCCTTATATTTGGATATTTGACATATGATATATGTCTGGGTGCATTGCGTACTTGTGAGTGGTACTGACTCATTAGTCAGAAATGCCACAAGTCGTATGGAATTGATCTATGAGTCAGCAGCGGCATAAGCGTATTCAATGCAGAACCAAAATGATTAGAACTAATCAACATAAGCATTAAATGCTTGACCAACCCCAAGTTTGATGAAAACTAAAAGCGCTTGTCTAGTCTAAAGGCTAGTTACTTAGAGCCAGGAGTAAAAGGCTCAGGTAACTGTAACGTCACGTGGCTTAGGGTGAAGAGCCCAAGTGCGTGACTCATTAGTTACTTATCTGATTAGGGTGCAGAGCCCAAGTGTATGACTCATTAGTCATATATTCAAAGATGGACTCAATAGTCATCTATACAGGGCGCGGAGCTCCGTAATCATTTATTTGAACTTGCTTGCATGCATGAATAGGGTTATTATTGCTAGACATGCCTATTATGATTCAGTGACATGTTATTACCTGTTCATGAGCATATTGAGTTTTCTTGCTGAGCCTCAGCTCACGGGTGCTATGTGGTGTACGTAAAGGCAAAAGAAAGCTGGACCATCATTGAGGTGACAATGTGTACATATGCGGCTGCTCGACCACCATGACTGAGGGTTTAAAGAGGAACTAGGGTTAAACCCTATTTTTCCTCTTAGGTCGGCTGGTTGTAAATCTTTTATTGTAATTAACCTTTAAAATATATTTTGGGATGCCAATGTATACAGTAAAAATTTTAGTGAAATGTTGTATCTTTGACCAAAATTTTTAACCCTAAACCATTAATCACACTTAGTTACACGATTATGGCCAAATGACTCAGTTATCGAGTTTAGCACTGTTTAAAATGCACAACGTAACGGTCCCTGGGTAGTAGGACGTTACAACTTAGTATCAGAGTGAGCCAAGGTTAAGGGTTCCTGTAGACAAGCTAGATATGTACACTCGTCACTAAAGACAAGCTTCACTCAGGGTATGGTAACTATTTATGTGGTTATGTGCTTAACTGCTTAAATAGAATGTAAATGCTTTACCTGCATATTGTATTAGGGAGCATGAGATTCTGATAGAGCCTGGCTCTTGACTATTGATGTGATTATATGATTACCTGCTCAGTGAATATATAAATGTGTTATTTGCATGTTGGAGTTGGAGGCATGGTATGTATGTTGGAAGAGCAGGTGTTATGATTGATGTATGAATGCACTGGGCATGTTTTTAGCACTGTAGTGGTTTGTGAATGTGGTGTGGTATGATTGTTCTCGTGGGAAAGGCTTTTGAATATGCTCATCAGTTTAATGGGTCAAGTTATTGACTGCAAATTCAATTAGTAGGTAAGTATCCAAGGCAGATAATGAAACTTGGTGGTGTTTATACCGAGGTTGGGAGTTACATCCAGGGTTTGAGTTCTTCACGTGCCCCTTAGAATTTCCAACAGATGTTTACAGATGTGCAATTAAGATTGCAGAGGCAAGAGGAAGAGATTAGGTGTTTGAAACAACAACAAAATCTATCAGGGAACACCTCTTCCTTTGCTATGTCAAGAGTGGCACCAGTATTGGCTCAGTCTAGGGTTGAGAACAGGTGGGAATTTCTTTGTGGCAGATTCCAGGAGTATTACCCTCCAGTCTTTGAGGGAGGCCTAGATCCATTCAGAGCTGAGCAATGGATGGGCATGATTAGTTCTATTCTCGACAGTATGGGGGTGGTAGGTCATGATAGGGTGATCTGTGCTACATATGTATTGCGGGATGATGCCCAGACATGGTGGGAAGTAGTATCCCAGATAAGAGATACAACTGTGATGGACTGGAAAGAATTTAGGTAGTTGTTTAATGAAAGATATTACTGTGGTGCAGTTAAGACTGCTAAGATGAATGAGTTTTTGAACCTCGTTCAAGGAAATGCAATAGTAGTCGAGTATGTTAATAGATTCGATGGGTTGGGCAAGTTTGCTTTTGATATGGTACCCATGGATGTAGCTTGAAAGAAAAGGTTTATCCAGGGATTGAATCCTAGAATAGCTCAGGGCCTTAGAGTTGCCCCAGTGCATGAAATCTCTACCTACGCTCAGGTGGTAGGGAAGGCTCTTGTGGTTGAGAGCACAGGAAATCAGATTGAGAAGGAGAGCACCAGAGAGCGCGGAGCTCAGACAATGATATCTCCGTTTATTGGATCGAGCAAGAACAAGAATTGGAGACTTTACCCAAAATATGCTCGGTTCAAGAGGCATCATCTGAAGGAATGCTCAGCAAAGGTATGTTTCTTAAGTGGGATAGCTGGGCACCTCAAGAATGATTGCCTAGAACAAAGGACAAATGAGCAAAAGGGGGTGAACAGCTCGACTCTAGCTCGAGTGTTCACTCTGATGCAGTCAGAGATTGAGACTGAGGTTGGTTCCTCAGGGGTGGCAAGTCAGCTTTCTAGTTTTGATTTTTGTATTGTGCTGACTGGTTTTGGTGCCATGTTGTTCCTTGCTTGTTGCATCTAGAGAGGCATAGACTTGTTATGTAGATTGCATGGTTATGTTGTGATGAGAATGTGATACTTTATTGGTGATCTTAAGAGATGAGTTGGATTATTGTGAAAATGACTCATCAGTTGATTTGATAGGGTTGGTTATGACTGATTTTGATATGATCCTTGATATGGATTGGTTAATCAAGTGTGGGGCAATGTTAGATTGCAAGGAAAGGATAGTAACTTTTGGGTTTGGTGGTGAGAAACCCTTGTATTTGTTGGCACTGTGCATGGATCTTGTATGTTTATGACATTTGTATTTGGAGCTAGAGATCTATTGCAGAAGGATGCATTGAACTCCTAGTTAGTGTGGTGGATACCACTTAGGTTGTGCCAGTGGTATCAAGACAGATTGGATTAGTCTGTGAGTTTCTGGATGTGTTTCCAGGGGATTTGCCAGGATTACCTTTATATAAAGAGATAAAATGGTGATTAGGTTGGTGCCAAGGACAGAATTAGGTCTAGGACACAGTATTGAATGGCTTCAACAGAGCTGTAAGAACTAAAGACTCAATTATTGAGTAAGATGGTATTCTCCAAGGTGGATCTTTGATTTGGTTATTACCAGCTGGAGATCAAGGAGAAAGATATGCAAAAGACATCTTTTATATCAGATATGGGCACTGGAAGTGCTGAGTTATGTTTGTGGATTTGATTAATGCTGAGTTTTTTTGCTGGATTAGATGAACATAGTATTCAAAGATTATCTGAATTGGATTTGTGATCATCTTGATCGATGTTATTGTGATATGTTCTCAGTTGGAGATTGGCCAAGGTCAAGGAACGCCTTAAAGGTCAGGAGTTTCCTTGGACGGGCAGGATAATACATGTGCTTGGTGGAAGAGTTCTGAGTCTTCTTACAAATCAGGAAAAAGGTGGTTGCCCAAGCAACATGTTAGTTGAAGGGTGTGACCAGAACTAGAGCAGAGTTACTGGTGGGCCAGGTGGCCAACATTATGTTTGAGTTTACTATTTCAAAGAGGATTAAAGGGAAACAGTTAAGTGAACCCATAGATAGGAAGAATTGAGGGGAATGTCTTAGCTGGATTAGCTAAGGATTATGCAGTGTCAGGTATAAGTTTATTATGGTATAGAGATCAGACTTGGAATTCGATGGACACTGGGATTAAATGGGAGATTCTAGATGAATCTCATTGTAACGCCCTGGATAGCCAAGACCGTTACACTGTGTGTTTATAAAGTCCCAGACTTGCTAATCAAGTCATTTAAATAAAATCGTGTTATTGAAACTATAAAGGAACTAGGGTTAAAAGCGTTTTGGTCTCAAAAGCCTCGTTTTCATTAATAAGCATCATCTGTTACATGGGATCCCAAAAATATTAAGTTTTAAGATCGTTTACAAAAGACACAAGGTTTATATACAACAACCGGCCATACTAAGGCAAAACAAGCAGTTAAGTGATCCCTGTCCTGGTCCACTCCTCGACCGTGGTGGTCGAACCGCTGGCTATGTACATTCCACCTCGGAGCCCTCCACCTCAGGTGTAACGACCCAAATTCGCTAATAAGGCTTAAGGGCCTTGATTAGTGTGCCAAGAGGGCAGGTTGGGATTTATGTGTGATTTTATGAATTAAATGCATGATTATGATTTAAAGCATGTTATTTGGCTATTTGTTTAACTGAGATGCATGGCTATGTTTACTAGTATGCATGTAGGCCCGGATCGTGTTAGAAGGGCATAATTGTAATTTTGGCCATGTTGGGCATAACTGTATTGATATGTGATAACTGTATTCTGTGAATTGTACCACGTGGGTGTGGTTGTATTATTGTGATGCACGTGCCGAGACGGTTCTAGAGAGCTCGTTAACTCAAGAGTCACAACGGGATTTCTATACCCGGCTCGGGAGGAGCCTAGGGGTACCTCAGGAATTTTATGGTTAAGTTGAGATTTAGTGGGTAATGGTTATTGGAGATTTAGTAACCTGGGTAACCATTAGTTACTGCTGAGAGTAACAAGTTTTAGAAAGAAAATGGTAGAAATGAAATAGAAATGAAAAGACTTAAGTACCCTTGAGGTTTAGGTGGGAAAGGATAGGCAAGGAGGGGCAAAATGGTCATTTGGTTGGGAATTAGATAAATGGCAGCTGGTTTTATGGGGTACACGGTTTGGGGCTTAACCATTTTGGTCTTGATAGTGTTTGAAGAGAAGAGAAAAGAGAGGGAAAAGCTAGGGCATGAGGAAGAAGAAGAAGAAGAAGAGAAGGAGAAGTTGGAGACCTAGGAGATGAAGGAAGCTTAGGGATGGATTCTCCATATGAGGTAAGGAATTTTATACACATTTAAGGCTTGATTATGTTATGGGTTAAGAATTTGAGCATGGGTTAAGTTTGATGTTTGAGTTTTTATTTTTTCTGAAATTGAAATCAAGGATGTGGATTTTGGGGATTTGATTGGGTGTTTAGATGTTTTGGTGATGTTTATGGGTTGTTGGATGGTTTATTTGGAGTCTTGAGTTGGTTTTGGGGCTTGGGTGTGAGTTTGGGTTGATTTGGTAAGGTTTTAGCTCGGAGAAAACGCAGGAGAAAACCCAGAATTCTGGGTCTGCGAAGGCGTGCCGCGACACAGGTTTTTCGTGCCGCGGCAAGGGAGCCTCTGACTGATGGGTGCCGCGGCACAAGGATGTGGTGCCGCGGCACAAGGCTAATTTCAGGGCATCATTTTTAGGCAATTTTAGGCCTTTGCTCCGGGGGTTCGGGGGATGCCTCCGGGGTGTGTTCTAAGGTTTTAGGGGTCCCGAGAGTGCGGGATTGGTCCCGGAAAGTGGTTTTGGGTTGATTAGTAATGAGGGATGTTTCTTGTGTGTTGTGACTAGGTTCTTTGAGAGGCTCGTGCTAGAGGACCGTGCTCGCGGCTTTAGTGCATCAGGAGGCTCGGAATGCAGGTAAGAAAACTATAACACCTGAGGTTAGGGCATGGCCCCAGATTGTATTATGTGCAAATGTTTAAACTTAAATGAATCATGATGTATGTGAATGATTATTTCGAATGTACTATATGTGTGATTATGATGAAATGAGCGGCCGTGGGCCGAGTACGGCGTAGGCCGGGGCGGCCGTGGGCCGAGTACGGCGTAAGCCGGGGCGGCCGTGGGCCGAAAGTAACACCTAGCACATGGGATGCTATATTCAGGGTGGGACCCAAGGGATACATGAGTTATCCTCGCGGTGAGAACCGATACCCCAGGCTTCGGTAAGGCTCTGGGGCGGCTTGGCCGTGTTTGCTTAGTCTAATGATTGACTTGTTTATTGTGGATTATCTGTTATGATAAACTGTATACATTGCATATGTTATGTCCTGCATGAGTTTTCTTGCTGGGCTTCGGCTCACGGGTGCTCTGTGTTGCAGGTAAGGGCAATGACTGAGTCAACCAACCATGAGTACGGAGAGCGTGAAGCGACGTGTACATGTTTGGCCTGCCCGACTGCTTTGGTTGAGGGTTTATTCGAAAATGGCTGTAATAATCTATAATTTTATAATTTCTCAAACTGTAACCTTATTTCAAGATGTAATTAGTTTTCAAACCTTATTTTGGGATCCCAACTGTTTAATAATAGAAGTTTTGATGAAACGATGCATTTTCAAAGATTACAGCCTTAACTTTTAATTAGTCACACTTTTGTTTCAAAAACCTCGGTTAGCGAGTTCATTGCACACTGTTTTGTCTTAAAAACTCACTTAGTAACGGCTCTAAGGAAGTAGGGCGTTACAACTTGGTATCAGAGCGAGCCAAGGTTTATTGGTTCTGGAGATCGACCGAACATGTACGCTCGCTGTCAGTGACAAGCTCGACTCAGGGTTGGTTGGTATGAATGATTGACATGTTTGAATATATGTTTGAATGCCCTGTTTGCCTGCTTATTTATATGGAGCATAAGGAATGAGATGACATATGCATGAGATACTGATAGGGCCTGGCCCTTGACTGTTGCATGTTGAGATTAATGTGTGCTGAATAACATTATTATGCATGTGGATGAAAATTGGCATAATGGTTCGCTTATTGAGCGTATGTGGTTAGTTTTCTGAATTAAATTCATATGTTATATCTGTTTACTGGCTTGTATGAAGCATGATGAGTGTGGATACACTTAGTGGTGATAGATATTTGGTAAGCTATATGTATATCATGGTGGACTTGACCTAGTATATGCTTGGGTGTGCATTATACCTGTGGATATTTGGACCTAGTGGTGGTTTGGTTCAGAGTAGGAACCCCAGAGTTCAGGTGTTGGGTCAGTTTTGACAGGTGGAATTGTGTTGTTGGTTCCTAGAAGGGTTTGGGGACCTGATATTGTGTTGAAAAGGGGGTTTTAGATATAAGTTGGAGTTGAAATCTCCAGTTACCCCTGAGTGTAGCAGCAGAGGGTCACTAGTGTGTGGGTAGCTGTGGAGTTGTTAGTTGAGACAGGATAGAAGAGCAGCAGATTTCTCTGGGGAAATAGCTGATTTCGATGTTTTAACAGTAAGGTGGCCAGTGTTGGTCTACTATGAGGTATGGACAGATAAGGGTATTACATGAAAGGCTTAAAGGGTGTTAACCTCGGGTTTTGAGGAAAGTTCGAGTTGACAAGGAATTTATCAATAGATGAGCAGAGTTAATTCCACCCTTGGTTAAGAGGATGAGAGATCCTGATTAGAGGGTTGTGTTAAACATTGAGGCAGGGAGATGCCTGGATTTGGTACTCGGGCGGAGGTACTGGCTTAATGGGTTGGAAAGAACCTAGTTGATGAATGGTTAGAAGAGATTTTAAAGACATGATTAGAACCGTGGAGACGGGCAAATGTGTGAGTCTGGTTTGGACTGTTAGGGGTAACAACAGCGTAGATCAATGGGTTTGGTGATTTGGATAGTTCATTTCGGAAATTTATACAGATGGATGTATCTGGGATTGGTGGCGACCCATTTAAGGGCATGAGATCTGAAATAGCCTAAGGCATTTGGGCTGCTTTGAGGAAAGAGTTTTTGTCTGCATGTGGATGGCGGAGAGGGCCATATTGTTTGAGGAACTGATGGTTGATGTATAGAGCATGAGTGCTAGAGCCGCAAGGGCGGTGCTTCCTTTGATGGAATTAGTGAAGATAGATTCGTGATAATCAAGTTGAAAGAACCCCGGATAATGTTGTGGCTTTTGGATTGCCAAGAAAAAGGGGAAAAGTCTGACTGATAAGACGATACTTTTGTTGATAGAACGCAGCGAGGTCGGATTCTCGATTGTTGAGATAGAAGGACCCCAGACAGTGCTTGGGCACCTAATTTGAGATTTGAAAGAAGCCTGATTGAAAAGGTAGATATCGAGATGGCGACAGGAACCAGGAGGTTAATTGGTATGTATATGAGGAAGAGGATGCCACCTGAGAGGAGGTCAGGTGAGGGCATGACTTCTACGTAGAATGACTCGAGATGTTGGGATGGATTTCCCATGGTGAGGGAATGGAGAACCAGAGTGCAGCGATACATTCAAAGTTCGAGGCCGAGTCCTCAAGGGTGAGTATGTATCTGACGAGCTTATGCTTTGGTCATGTAGCGAACTGGAAGGATTCGGTGTTGCGAATGCTCCGAGAGGGTGATGGACATAGAGAGGGTGCCTCTATGGTGCCATTCGAGAGGCTGAGGACAGTGATACTTATTGAGAAGGAATTAGAAACTCTGGCAGATGGATTGTTGAGGATGTCATCTGGAGTACGTAAAGGAGACGGAGCTGATCAGTGGGAAAATTATGTGGGTATGCAAAGGAAGATTTAGGGAATACTTCAAGGTCAGACTACGGATAGGATTGGTATAGGGAATGTTGTAAAAGACGGTTTTGGACGACAGAAAGTCTATCGAAGCAATTGAAGGAATCTGAGCCTGGTGTAGCCAGTGTGTTATACTGCGGGGATTGTTGGCATCGTCGGGTTTGAACGAAAAGTACAATGTTGGGTACCAGTGGGGACGATGTCTCCAAGAGTTGATCTACGACCTGGTTATTGCCAGTTGGAAACCAAGGATAGAGACATTTCGGAGAATTTTCTATTCTGCACCGGGTTGGGAGTGAGGAGTTGGTAACAAAGATTCTAGAATGGTTCAAGCTACAGCAGCACAGGTAAGTTCTTTAGGCTGAGAATGCGTGAACGGTATGGGTAAGTCCCTTCAAGCTCACGAGCAGTACATGTGGATTACTCCCAGACGGAAATGGTGAGCAATGATTATGCGAAAGACGTTTGTACCCAGAAGGCAGAGTCTCAGGTAAGGTTCTACGGATTGTTGGTTGAGCGTCGTCAAGAGTACTAAGATTAGAGCTACAAGGAGGAAGGACAGGTAAGAGAAGAATTGATCTGAAGCCGCAAAGAAGCTAATGAAGAACGTTCGAAGAATTGAAGGCATAACAAGACTGGTAAGCGCGTCATCTACTGCACGAGCATCTCCGGGAGACAACTACATCAGAGACGAGGGGAACAGTAAACTCGAGGTTAGACGGACTGAGTGGTATCAAATCAGAAAGAAATTCAGAAGACAAGGTGTGATTGTTTAGTATCTGCTAATGCGGGAGTATGCGTGTGATTTGGTTAAGTAAAGAGTGATTTCATAAAGGACCTGATCCATGGTAGGGTTATGGAAATGTGGGAGTGCATCACGGATTGTGCACGCCCAGGCGCAGTTGGCGCGAGGGTGGATCGAACCTTGCGGGAGGCGACAGAATGGATCATGGTTGATACACTTGGAACGTTAAGTCGACTGTTGTGTATGGCATAAGGTACTTGAGTTTTGGGTATTAGTAAGAAGGTTAACGTTGAGGCCCAGTTGTGGTGAAAAGTAACAGACTGATGATCAGTGTTTGAGTTCTCGATTGGACGAGGGGAAATTTAATTGGAGGCGGAACTCCTAGCGGTAAGGCGCGTGTCAGTCGGGGAATAGCGCCATAGATGGTATTGGGGTGGTCAAAGCAACGACTGAGATTGGCATGATGTTAATAGGTAAGGGTTAGCTGGTGAGCGTCACTGAGCTATGGAATCCGAAGTGTTGACTTGAGTTGAAACAGGGAAGGGCCCTGTCATGGTGGTATAGTAGGATACCAGGATCGAGTGAAGGATCTAGGTAGGATATGGTTTTGAATGAGGATTCTGAATGGACATCATTCTACCTCCTAGGGTACGTTGCACCGGGAGGGTTGAGCGGGTGACAGAGTTTAGGTGATGTGGTAGTGTATCATGGGAATAGACCACATTAGACCTTAAGTAAGGTATTTGGACATGAAAAGTTTAACTCGGTTGTTTGAGTTAATGTTGGTTGGGTCGAGTGAACTGGCTTCAGGACGGAGCGTCGATGATATCGAATTGAGACCCTTTAGTAGTTTAAATTTTGGAATGGACTTAGAAAACGAAAAGAACAGAGTGGGAACCTGGAATTATCAATTGATTGCAAGTGGAATAGCAGCCTGAAAGTTATCAGACATCTTAAAGAATTGGGCGCTAAGTAGGCGGATACTGGAGGTATTAAGGGAAGCGTAATCCCTGATGAGTTAGTCGTGGTAGCAGTTGCTGGTGTCTGGTTAATGAAACACGACATAGGACATGGTAAGAGGTAAAGGTTAGTGAATACTACGTTTTGGCATTGGTTCAGAATGAAAGCCAGACAAGTGGTTGGAATTGTTAAGGCAAGAGTGTCTGCCTAATTGAAAGGATAAAGAGCTTGTGAATGGTTAAATTATGAGGAAATAAAGCTCCGGAAGGAAAGAGTTGCATCTCTGCGTAATAACAGACGAGGATCTGTGAGGCGTTCAAAGAAAGAAGGGAGAGTTCTGACCCTTGATTCAACATAAAATTTCGAAGTTGTACTAGGTGTTAGGCCAGCGGGGCCTACAAGCTGATCCCACCTAGTAAAGGTGATGACGTTTGAGTATCTATGGAATCAGGAATAATACAATGAATTGGTCATTGTAATCTAGGCAGACCCTGGGCTTCGGCAGGGTTGCGGTGTTAAAGAGGGGCTATCGAGAGTATGGCTATTAGACGAGATCTTGCGAGCCAAGATTGTTACTCCTGTAAGAGTGTTGTTGAAAAGTAAAGTAAAGGCGGTGGACCTTGGAAGTTATGGTCAGAACTGCGGGTTTGTTGACTGATGTGTTTGGATAAATTTTGAGGACGAAATTTTTATGAGGAGGGGATAGTTGTAACGACCCAAATTCGCTAATAAGGCTTAAGGGCCTTGATTAGTGTGCCAGGAGGGCAGGTTGGGATTTATGTGTGATTTTATGAATTAAATGCATGATTATGATTTAAAGCATGTTATTTGGCTATTTGTTTAACTGAGATGCATGGCTATGTTTACTAGTATGCATGTAGGCCCGGATCGTGTTAGAAGGGCATAATTGTAATTTTGGCCATGTTGGGCATAACTGTATTGATATGTGATAACTGTATTCTGTGAATTGTACCACGTGGGTGTGGTTGTATTATTGTGATGCACGTGCCGAGACGGTTCTAGAGAGCTCGTTAACTCAAGAGTCACAACGGGATTTCTATACCCGGCTCGGGAGGAGCCTAGGGGTACCTCAGGAATTTTATGGTTAAGTTGAGATTTAGTGGGTAATGGTTATTGGAGATTTAGTAACCTGGGTAACCATTAGTTACTGCTGAGAGTAACAAGTTTTAGAAAGAAAATGGTAGAAATGAAATAGAAATGAAAAGACTTAAGTACCCTTGAGGTTTAGGTGGGAAAGGATAGGCAAGGAGGGGCAAAATGGTCATTTGGTTGGGAATTAGATAAATGGCAGCTGGTTTTATGGGGTACACGGTTTGGGGCTTAACCATTTTGGTCTTGATAGTGTTTGAAGAGAAGAGAAAAGAGAGGGAAAAGCTAGGGCATGAGGAAGAAGAAGAAGAAGAAGAGAAGGAGAAGTTGGAGACCTAGGAGATGAAGGAAGCTTAGGGATGGATTCTCCATATGAGGTAAGGAATTTTATACACATTTAAGGCTTGATTATGTTATGGGTTAAGAATTTGAGCATGGGTTAAGTTTGATGTTTGAGTTTTTATTTTTTCTGAAATTGAAATCAAGGATGTGGATTTTGGGGATTTGATTGGGTGTTTAGATGTTTTGGTGATGTTTATGGGTTGTTGGATGGTTTATTTGGAGTCTTGAGTTGGTTTTGGGGCTTGGGTGTGAGTTTGGGTTGATTTGGTAAGGTTTTAGCTCGGAGAAAACGCAGGAGAAAACCCAGAATTCTGGGTCTGCGAAGGCGTGCCGCGACACAGGTTTTTCGTGCCGCGGCAAGGGAGCCTCTGACTGATGGGTGCCGCGGCACAAGGATGTGGTGCCGCGGCACAAGGCTAATTTCAGGGCATCATTTTTAGGCAATTTTAGGCCTTTGCTCCGGGGGTTCGGGGGATGCCTCCGGGGTGTGTTCTAAGGTTTTAGGGGTCCCGAGAGTGCGGGATTGGTCCCGGAAAGTGGTTTTGGGTTGATTAGTAATGAGGGATGTTTCTTGTGTGTTGTGACTAGGTTCTTTGAGAGGCTCGTGCTAGAGGACCGTGCTCGCGGCTTTAGTGCATCAGGAGGCTCGGAATGCAGGTAAGAAAACTATAACACCTGAGGTTAGGGCATGGCCCCAGATTGTATTATGTGCAAATGTTTAAACTTAAATGAATCATGATGTGTGTGAATGATTATTTCGAATGTACTATATGTGTGATTATGATGAAATGAGCGGCCGTGGGCCGAGTACGGCGTAGGCCGGGGCGGCCGTGGGCCGAGTACGGCGTAAGCCGGGGCGGCCGTGGGCCGAAAGTAACACCTAGCACATGGGATGCTATATTCAGGGTGGGACCCAAGGGATACATGAGTTATCCTCGCGGTGAGAACCGATACCCCAGGCTTCGGTAAGGCTCTGGGGCGGCTTGGCCGTGTTTGCTTAGTCTAATGATTGACTTGTTTATTGTGGATTATCTGTTATGATAAACTGTATACATTGCATATGTTATGTCCTGCATGAGTTTTCTTGCTGGGCTTCGGCTCACGGGTGCTCTGTGTTGCAGGTAAGGGCAATGACTGAGTCAACCAACCATGAGTACGGAGAGCGTGAAGCGACGTGTACATGTTTGGCCTGCCCGACTGCTTTGGTTGGGGGTTTATTCGAAAATGGCTGTAATAATCTATAATTTTATAATTTCTCAAACTGTAACCTTATTTCAAGATGTAATTAGTTTTCAAACCTTATTTTGGGATCCCAACTGTTTAATAATAGAAGTTTTGATGAAACGATGCATTTTCAAAGATTACAGCCTTAACTTTTAATTAGTCACACTTTTGTTTCAAAAACCTCGGTTAGCGAGTTCATTGCACACTGTTTTGTCTTAAAAACTCACTTAGTAACGGCTCTAAGGAAGTAGGGCGTTACATCAGGCTTGGTCCAGCTTGCCCTTGCCTTTACCTGCACCACGTAGCACCCGTGAGCCAAGGCCCAGCAAGAAAACACAACAACAACGGAGCATAAGCAATTGGCAAACAAGTCAATATCTCACATTGCATTACATAATCTCAACCATATCATCAATCATAAAGTCAAGTATTCCACATATTAGGCATATCAATTCATATCATTAACAGTTCACAAATGATAACTAGGGCTAGCGCCCTCAGGCTGCTCCCTCCGTTATCCCGTTATCCTTGGCTACCAGTGGCCAATCCGCGCCCTGTGCGCTAATATCATGTACGGTACTCTTAGACCACTTTTACATGTCCCATGGCGTAATACCAACATTGACATGACACAATTCTCGGGAGCACTTAGTCCCATCACAATCAAACAACCGGGTGCAGTTCTCTTACCTTTCAGTTCATTAGCTTCCGATGCCCCAAAGCCGCGAGCACGGTCCTCTACCCTGAGCCTCTCCAAAGACCTAGTCACAACACAAATGAAACATCCTTTATCACTAACCAATCAAAAACTACTTCCCGGAACTAATCCCACACTCTCAGAACCCCCAAATCCCTAAAACAATGCACCGAAGACATCCCCCGAACCCCCGGAGCAAAGGCTCAAAATTGCAAAATCCTATGTTCTGAAATTGGCCTAGCGCCGCGGCGCCCAGCAAGTCAGAGAGCTTGCTCTGCCCAGAATCAGCCTCGCGTCGCGGCGCGCAAGAACAGCACCGTGGCGCTCCTTCGCGAGCCCAGAAATCTGGGTTTTTCCTTGTGTTTTTCCCGAACCCAAACCACTCCAAATCATTCCAAACTCATACCTAAGCCCCAAAACCAACTCAAAACCCCAAATAGACCATTCAACAGCTTATAAACATCATAATCTAGCTCAATTACGCAACCAATCCCAGAATTCATACTTAAGTTTTAGATTCAAACACTTAAACCAAAACTTGAGAAAAGTGCAAACCAGACCTCTAGATTCTTAAAACATAACAGCTACGAGATTTCAAACATGTTTAACACCCTTACCTCAATCAGAAATTCAACTTGAGCTTCCTCCAATCCAAGCTTTAAACTGAATTTCCCCTTGACAAACCAGCTGAATTCCATGCAAAACAAGCCATGGATATCTTTCAATTCCTTCCAAAATCAAATTCAGAACTTAACAAAACAGGGACTAAATCCTTACCTCAGTGTAGACTTTGATCTGTGTTTGATTCCACACCCTTAAACCCTTTACTAGCCTCAAAGAACACAGCTCCACTCCTCTTTCACTTGCCTTCTAGGTTCTCAATTCACCCTTTTCCCTTCTTGATTTCTCTAGCCTTCCAAACCTTAATTTCATTTACACTTAGCATAAAAGAATCGCGTATATCCATTTCTCTCAGCCAAAGCCATCTATACCACTGCCAAAAGACCACCTTATCCCTCCACCAATATCCATTTCTAACTAAACCTCAAGGGCACTCCTGTCCTTTTACTTACTTTACAATTCTACCACTTCTCCAACAAAACCTGTTACTCTCTATGGTTACTAACAATTACACAGGTTACCAAATCACCAGTTACCATTATCTCACAAGAACTATATTACAAAATCCCCGAAGTACCCCTAGGCTCCTCCCGAGCCGGGTATAAAATCCCGTTGCGACTTTTGAGTTATCTAGCTCTCTAGGACCGTCTCGGCACGTGCATCGCATTGATATCATCATACCCGCATGGTACAAATCACATAACATAATACACATAGTCATATAACATGCTTAAAATCATAATCATGCATCTTAATCATTAAAATCACACATAATTCCCATTATGCCCTCCAGGCACACTAATCAAGGCCCTTAAGCCTTATTAGTGAATTTGGTCGTTACACTCATACTACCCTCTTATTCTCTTCATCCAGGCATCATGAAGATGTACTAGAATCTGAAAGCTTTTTATGGGTGGCCTAGGATGGAGAGGGACGTAACTGAATACGTAGCAAAGTTCTTAACCTGTTAGCAGGTCAAGACAGAGTATCAGAAATCAGTAAGGTTATTATAGCCTTTGTGTATCCTATAGTGGAAGTAAGAGAACATCGCGATGGATTTCGCGGTGGGGCTGCCCAGAATAGTGGGTCAGCATGATTTGGTTTGGGTCATTATGGACTAGTGTGCAAAGGCAGCTCACTTTTATCAGTAAAGACGAGTAATACAGTTGATCAATACGTAGATCTCTATGTGAGAGAGTTATTATGCCTTCATGGAATTTGAGGTCTATCTTATCAGATGAGGACTCTATTATTACTTCCAAGTTTTGGGAAAGGTTGAGTATACAGTTGAAGTTTAGTATAGTTTATTATCCTCAGACTGATGGTAAATCAGAGAGAGTTATCTAGCTATTGGAGGGGCACCTTATGAGATGTTGTATGGTAGGGAATGTATATCGCCCATTCATTTGAATGAGATGGGTGAGATGTTATATCTGGATTCAGAGGCGGTTTAGAGGATCATTGGGGCTATTGAAAAGGTTAGAGCTTGGATGCTCGCTTCTTAAAGTAAATGAAAAAGTTATGTTAATCTGCAATGCAGAAACATGGAATTCTAAGTGGAAGAATGTATCTTCCTTAGAATATCACCATGGAAAGGGGTGAGGAAATAAGGGCAAGTTGAGCTCTAGAGTAGTAAGGTTCGTTTGAATCCTGGATAGAATCAGTCAGGTTGCATTTGGATTGGCCTTAGTTTTGGCATTGTCAGCAGTATACAATGTATTTCATATTTCCATGTTGAGGAAACATGTGTTTGATGAGACTCGTGTGTCGAGTTATGAGAATCTGGAATTAGAGGTTAAGTTATCCTGTAAAGGGTAGCCAGCTCATATATGAGACTGAAAGAACAAGGTTCTGAGAGATAAATTTATACCTTGGGTTAAGGTATTATAAGGAAACAGTAGGGTCGAGGGAGTGACCTAGAAACTGAAATCAGATATATGGGATTGATATTCTGGGCTAGTCAGATAAAATTTCGAGGATGGAATTTTTGTAAGGAGGGGATAGTTGTAATGACCCAAATTTTCTAATAAGGCTTAGGGCCTTGATTAGGGGGCCAGGATGGCAAATTTTGGAGTTATGTGATTATATGATATTTATGTGTATCATTATGTGATTATGTGAGTTATATCATAATATGACTTGATATGCATGTTTAGGTGTATTAAATATGCATGTGGACCCATTTTTGTTTAATTGGTCCATTTTCATAGTTTGGCCTGTTTTGGGTATATTTGGCATATATGTGGTATGTGTGTAGTGCTTCGTTATTATTTGGTTATGTTTGGGTTACTCAGCACGAGACGATCCTAGGAAGCAAGCTAGTGGGAAAGTCACAATGAGATCCATACTTGACTCTGAGTGAGTCAAGGGTATTTTGGGTATTTAGCACATTACCGGGATATTTGGTAATGGGAATAAATATTTGATGATAAATTGGGAGTTAGTGAGATCAGGAGGGAATTATGGGAATTTTGACTATTTTACCCCGGGGGCATTTTTGGGACCCCGGGCATTAGGATTTGCTTGAGGTTACTTAAGCTCGAAGTAACTTGTCAGAAAATAAAAAGAACGTTCTCTCTCTCTCTCTCTCGTTCCCTTTTCGACACCCGATCGTATTTTCAAAGGAAACTCGAGTTTTAAGACTCGGATTCAAGCAAGGATCGAGGCATAGCGATTGTAGGGAGGATTAGAAGCTTATTAGCCGGAGGATTTAGTTGGGAAACGACTCAATTGGAGGTAATCCAAGTTTTAAGTTTTCAAGTTTTTAAGCTTTGATTGGATTTTACGTTTTGATGAGTTTTTTATTTGATTAAGGCTTAGGTTTCGTTGGTTTTGGATCACGGGGATGTTTGGGAACTTTGTTTTTGGGGTTTGGAGATGTTTGGATAGGTTTATGGAGGATTTAAAATGAGAAAATGGAGGTTTTCTGGCTGGGTTCGAGGTTGAGCCGCAGCCCTATTCTTGGGTGCTGCGGCTAAAGCTTGATGAAGAAGGTGAATGGTGCTGCTGGGCTATTTGAGCCGCAGCGCCAGTTAGGAGCGCTGCGGCGCTAATGCAGTCAGAGAAGGGCTTTGGGCCCTGACTTGAGTGGGGCTGCGACTCAAAAGGGGAAAAGTGGCCAAAGTGGGTTTTTAGTCATGGGAACTTAAACCTAAGGGCTTAGGATCGATCTTACTACTCGATTTGGTAGGATTCGACGTCCTGAAGGCTAGGACTAAGTCCAAAAGTATTTATTCACCCGTTTTTTATGGGATTTTATATTATGGTTATGACTAGGTTATCGCTAGGGGCTTGGAAACAAGATCGTTCTTGTGGCTCATTTATTGGCAACCTGTGCTTGGACCAAAGGTAAGAAAATTGCACCCAGTATGTGATGCATGTGATGCATAAGATACATGTGATTAGGGCATGGCATGAATGTTGAATATGGGATTGATCAGAACTTGAGTCTCTGTAACTGTGCATGATCATAATTATGCTAGCGAATATTGAGTATGCATGCTGAATGCCTTATATTTGGATATTTGACATATGATATATGTCTGGGTGCATTGCGTACTTGTGAGTGGTACTGACTCATTAGTCAGAAATGCCACAAGTCATATGGAATTGATCTATGAGTCAAGAGCGGCATAAGCGTATTCAATGCAGAACCAAAATGATTAGATCTAATCAACATAAGCATTAAATGCTTCACCAACCCCAAGTTTGATGAAAACTAAAAGCGCTTGTCTAGTCTAAAGGCTAGTTACTTAGAGCCAGGGCCAAAAGGCTAAGGTGACTGTAACGTCACGTGGCTTAGGGTGTAGAGCCCAAGTGCGTGACTCATTAGTCACTTATCTGATTAGGGTGTAGAGCCCAAGTGTGTGACTCATTAGTCTCCTATTCAAAGATGGACTATACAGGGCGCGGAGCTCCGTAATTATTTATTTGAACTTGCTTGCATGCATGAATAAGGCTATTATTGCTAGGCATGCCTATTATGATTCAGTGACATGTTATTACCTGGTCATGAGCATATCGAGTTTTCTTGCTGAGCCTCGTCTCACGGGTGCTATGTGGTGCAGGTAAAGGCAAAAGAAAGCTAGACCATCCTTGAGCTGGAGAGCTTAGGTGACAATGTGTACATATGCAGCTGCTCAACCACCCCGACTGAGGGTTTAAAGAGGAACTAGAGTTAAACCCTATTTTGTCGCTTAGGTCAGATGGTTGTAAATCTTTTATTGTAATTAACCCTTAAAATATATTTTGGGATCCCAATGTATACAGTAAACGTTTTAGTGAAACGTTGTATCTTTAACCAAATTATTTAACCCTAAACCGTTAATCACACTTAGTTACATGATTATGGCCAAATGACTCGGTTAGCGAGTTTAGCACTGTTTAAAATGCACAGCATAACGGTCCCTGGGTAGTACGGCGTTACATTCTTGGAATCTTCAGCTGACCATCTTCACCCCTAAGATAATTTTTCTGACCTCTTACTTCCTTCAGAGCTGCCATTAAGGACTTAATTTTCTTCTTCAGCCAAATGACCCCCTACAAACCCTGTAAAAGCAAAGACGTAAGACAACATGAGATATCAACTAGTCAAACACAAAATAAACTAAGGGAATTCTCCATACCTGGAACAAGTGTGAAACAGTAGTGTCGATTGACCTATCCATACCAACTTGTTCCATCCTTTGATCATCTTCAGGCCACAACAACTTTTTGATCTCTCTTAAGTGAGGCCCAATCTCACTATAAGCAGCAACATTAGAAGGGAATGAAAGGTCAACAGTGTCGTTGAATCGGTCGGAGGACTGAGCCTGCACAACCTTCTTCTTCTTTCTTGTCTAACTACGCGTCAAAATAGGAGGATCAACAAGAGGCGCGATGGCCTCTCTGTCAGCATCAGAACTCCCAATGTAGGCATACTAAATTCATATGGACACAAACAAAGTGATATGGTAGTCATCACTGTTGGGGGAGAGTGAGATAACACCACCTTAAAAAATAGAATCTACAGAAAAAATGGATTGACAGAGACTAAATAAATATTGAGAAAGAACTTGCAAACCCAAGTAGATCAATGGTCTTGTTCAACTTTGATGAAGCTTCAAAAACCCTAGGCAAAACCATCACCTTGAGAAAATCCTTTGAACAAAGCAAAAACACAAAACAAGTCTTATACACATTACAAAACGTTGTCCTAGTACTCTATTTCCTAGCCACCATGGATGATTGAGGTATTTTCTAAGAGGAAATGAGGATTGAGATTTGTCGACCCTGATTTTGGTCAACGACACGGAGTCTAGGAAATGACAAGAAAGTGATATAGAGCTTGAAAATAATCTAATGGAAAAATAAAGAACACAGGGATTTATAGTGGTTCGGTCCCAGAGATTGGTAATGACCTACATCCACTTGATACTATTATTAATATTGAGCTCCAAAGGTGCGATCAAGGAACTAGGGTTCCTGAGTTTCACAGACCTTCGAAGAAGAAAACAATACAACGATGGATAATAGTAATATAATTCTCTAAGCAAAAAAGATCGATCGATCCCCTTCCTTGAGCTATCTCTTGTGTATTTATAGGCTCAGGAAGAGTTACATAAATTAGGAAATAATATCTATCCTTAATGATCGGATCTACAGGTCATAATGAAGAGATATTCTCGGATATCATCATAACTGTACAGATCTTTACATAAATGAGAAAATATACGACCAGGCTGGTCGTATATAGAACTTGATCTCTTCGCGCATAAATAATGCTGGTCGATAGGCGAGCCGTATCTCTGCTACATGTCCGCCACGTGTCGAAAATCCTTGCCACGTCATCAGCAACTGATTTTTGGATAAACATTTGCCCCTAAGTTTATTTATCGCGACCAGCAATAAGTAAACTTAGGAAAATAACTTTTCGTATGCCCCACGAAATCTGTCAGAACTCTCGTGCGTTCTTGAAAATAGTGACCTAATCACGTCCAATCATGCCTTTTCAGTTTTCAAGAAATCATTCCGATGGCTGTTACACTCCCCCATGCCTTGAAAAAGGTAACCCATGATTACCCCTTTTCGGCACACCTCAGCTCTATAAATAATCCCCACATTCTCCTTTTAACTCTTTACACGCCATCCTTTTGCCAAGAACTCTCAAGAAATATATTCCAGAGCCCAGGACTTTAAAGTTTTCAGATGCTTCGCCGAGGATCTCTTGCCTGCAAACTCAAAGTCTTTCCTTTTCAAGATCTTCAATCTTCACTCAGGTAAACTTTCTTCGACGTTTAACCCTTTGAGATACCATGCATGTTGTTTCTGTGCTCTGAAACTTTTTGTGTTCGTGGGTAGAAATTTGTGAAGATTTTGCATATACCGTTTGATGTTTGATAGGGTAGTGTACTTTTTCTCTATATAAGTTAGGAATCAGTTTGATAGTAAGGATCATGGGTGTAGGGCGTAAAATTGAAGTAAAAATTCGATTTTTAGGCTAGCTGAAAAACTGGGTTTTTCTTGCCCCTTTGGAGTTGAAAAAGCTTTTTTCAGAAAAACTTTTTACTTTCACTTTTTGATCCATTTTTCAAACTGCTCGCACAAAACTTAGTGTTTCGGTTAGAATGATGCTTAGACGCGAGCAACGTTATTCCACCTTTCAACATAAGCTCCTAGGCTGTGCGTCTTATCTCCTCCTTTGTCTGTTTTGCAGTTTATATGCAAGACTCATGGGGAGGAGAAAGACCCATCGACGACGATCTACTAGCTCAACTGCTCAAGGACGAAGAACAACCCTCGACATTGATACCCGATATTCCCTTTTCTCGTATTAATCCAAACACTTCCCCAGTTTTGACCCGAAACATGGCTCACACCAAAACCAAGGCCCAGAAAAGAAAAACCTTCAAAACTTCTCATCAGCCTGTTGCTACGGCTAATGCTCCCTTGACCAGTGGTCGAGATGAAAATGCCCCTGATCCAAACATCCAAAGACATGCCCGCCCCCGACACGTTATTCAGCCAGATGTCGAGTGGCATGTAGTCTCTGAAAGTAGGGTGACAGTCAGAATGATCGCCAACTACTTAAGGAAATATAGTCTGCCAGGGGTGACCCTAGTCAAGCCCAACCCAGACCAAAGGGCTAATCTGCCTGGAGGCGCCTACAGTGCCTGGTCATGGTTTCATATTGAGGCAGGGGCCACCTTGCCTCTTCACCCATTCTTTCAGGGGGTAGCCAACTATTTTGGAGTTGCCCCCTTTCAAATTATCCCGAATGGATATAGGATGCTTGCTGCACTCTATATCCTGTACAGCAAAAAAAAAAATGGCCCGTGCCATCGCCTCATGAGGTCAACTATCTGTTCGACCTTAAATCTAACCCCAACCATGAAGGCACGGGGTTCTTCCACTTTGTCATCAGGAAAACGGACGCACTTTCCTGACTGACACGACCCACATCTCAAAAGTGGGGAGGTACTATCAAGAGTACTTCCTTACGTCGGACCTGGTCGCGGACAACCTGACTTTCGCACGAGGAGGTAAAAATTTTGTATCGCTGGCTGACTTCTTCACTTAGTGTTTTCCTCCACAATGTCTTAAACTTTTAATGTCTTCCAGGCCCGTGGCTGCGACCAAACCTAACTCCGGGAATGGAGTCAAGATCGACACTCTTAGCCCGCATGTCAGATGCTGAGAAGAGTGTCAAGAATCTAGTTACAGAGGCTAACCTTAGGTTGGTTGGCCTCTGGGCCCCTCAATCAGGTACAAGGGGGCCTTTGGCAGGGAGTGCTCGCGCCGAAGGGGAACCCGAGCAGCAACCTCAAGCGTCTCCTCCACGGAGGAGACCGACTGGGGTCATGATCAGGGAACCTGCTATCACTCCTCGAGCAGAGAGGCCCTCAGCCCCCTTAGGAAAAGGAAAGCAGAAGGCCACCGAGCCTGTCGACCTCTCTGACGACTCGTCGGATGACAACAGTATAGTAATTTCTCTTTTAAATAATTTGCTAATTCCCTATCATCTATTTGTCGGGGACGACAATTTTAAATATGCTCCACACTTAGGGCTAGACTTCTTCGTGTCAGAGAATGAGTGTAAGACTAGTAGAGTCTGTAGTATAGCGACCAGTAATAATAGCTCGGGTATTGGACTTTGCAATCCTTTTTTGTTTTCTTCTTCTGATGTGATGTGTTTGGCTGTTCATGCTATCTCATTGTTTGACTTTGTTATCATTTTTCAGGCATGGACTCCACCAACGTGTTCGACCTTTACAGCACCCCAGAGGCTGTTGCTGCCCCTCCGAGCAAAAAGAAAACCAGCAAGAGACATGCTGGGGAGAGCAGCAAAGAGCCTTAGGCGAAGAAGGTCCGGAATGCAGGCCCTTCGGAGGACGGGCCCTCGGCCACCGCGACTCCGCCTTCCCCTCACAAGCAGCAGACTCCATCTGCTGCGGCCGGGTCGACTCCTTCTTCTGCTGCCCCATCCGACCAAACCCAGCAGGAAGCTCCTGCCTCAACCGGGAACCTAATGGTTGGTCATTCCTTTAAACTGATCAAGGAGAGGCTTACCAAAATTGCCAAGCACGATCGCTACCGAGCTGCAATGGTGGCTACGGAGACGATGGGCGTTGACCCAATTCTGAACCGAGCCCTGAATGAGTTCACCAGTGTAAGTTGTCTCCTTTGTGAAATTAGGCTTTTGGTAATTTACTGTTTGTCTAATTTTTGTTCTGAATGCAGGCCATGCTAACCCTTACTGCCGGCCGCATCCGCCTGGGTGCTGTCACCGAGGAGGCCAGGACCTCGGATCAACGGCACGAGGATGAACTCAAAGCTGCCGAGGCCAGGCATGCTGATCAGCTGGCGGTGGTGACTGCGGAAAAGGCCCAACTGGCCAAGGAGTTGGAGGAGAAGCTAAAGTCTCTGGAAAAAGCCCGCGAGCTGAGGGACCAATACAAGGAGTCCAACCGCTCTAACTATAAGGTGGCTGAGCAGCTCGAGCTGGACTTGATCACGAGTAGGCTAGAAACCAGAGACATGGAGGACCGAGTTAAGGACTTGGAGAAGACTAATGCTACTAACTTAGAGAGGTACAAAAATGCCACCTTGAGGTGCTTCTATGATTTCTGGAAGCACAATCAGGGTGCCAATTTTGATTATCTTCCTGAGAACGCGAGGGAAGCTGAGCTGGCTCGCTGCGCGGCTCAACTGGCTGAAGAAGAAGGGTCGAGGGTCCCTGCCTCCCCCGAAATCTCGCTGGCCGCCGGGATGGAGGGTGCAGACAATGAAGCTGTCGACCAGAACCTTCCCCAGGATCCTCCAGCTCCTCAAGCTCCTTAGTTTTTTTTTTCTTTTATATTTCTTTTTTAATTACACGACCTACGGGTTGTGATGTAAAGACAATATAATTTTTTGGTTTGCTGCACGAGCAACTTTTACTTTTATTTTAAACAATCACATCCAAGCAGTTATTGCTTGCGGTGTGAAAGGATTGCTTTGATATTACAATATATTTTCATATTATTATAACATCTAATTGTTCGCATGACCGAACTTAGCATAGCACTTTGGTTTGATTCAACAAAATATCAAAATTTTGAAAAATACTCTAAGTGCCCTAACATGCTTTCACTTATTTTGCTCATGTGTTTACTTACCTTTTAACGATATGCTTTGCTTACTTGTACCTTGTATGCCCCCAAGTGATTGGGGAGCTTTAAGGTCCTTGGTCACTTGCCTTGACTAGAACCTGCCCGAACGTTACTGCTCGTAGCAATGCGATTAGAATTATAATACAGCAAAACAACACACGTAATGAGCAAATACTTGTAATAAATACAATAGTTGGCAAGAAATGACTGACTGAGCACAGTCCCTTTTATTCTCGTAGTAAATGGAATAAACATGTCTTTACGAGTGATCAATAAGATCTTACACAAATTTTGTAAAAAGTAAAATTTATACAAGCCAATTCTTTAAGAAGAATTATTCATTGATAATACTTGCGCAGGTGTTCTCCATTCCAATATCGAGGAACGAGATCTCCGTTTAAGAGGGCAAGTTTATAAGTGCCTGGGTGAAGGACTTCATCAATCTGGTAAGGCCCTTCCCAATTTGGCCCGAGGACTCCAGTAGCTTGGTCGCGGGTGTTAAGAAAAACTCTTCGGAGCACAAGGTCTCCAATGTTGAACTTTCTTTCTCGAACTTTGGAGTTGAAATACTGGGTGACCTTCTGCTGGTATGCAGCTACTCGGAGCTGAGCTTGCTTTCGCCTTTCATCAATCGAGTCCAAGGATTCCATGAGTAGCTGGCTGTTAGAATCCTGGTCGTATGTTAATCTGCGGTGAGAGGGCGGATCCAACTCAACAGGCCACATGGCTTCATACCCGTATGCCAAGGAAAATGGGGTATGACCTGTTGCTGTTCGGTGGGAAGTTCTGTACAACCAGAGGACTTCAAGCAACTGTTCTGGCCATGCTCCCTTCGCTTCTTCAAGTCTTTTCTTCAGTGTATCCTTCAGCGTTTTGTTGACTGCCTCGACTTGTCCATTCGCTTGGGGATGAGCGACTGAAGAAAAGCTTTTAATAATGTCGTGACGTTTGTAGAAATCTGTGAATAGATCACTGTCGAACTGGGTGCCGTTATCTGAGACTATCTTTTTTGGCAATCCATAGTGACAGATGATGTTTTTGACCACGAAGTCAAGAACTTTCTTCGTTGTTATGGTCGCGAGTGGCTCAGTTTCAGCCCATTTGGTGAAGTAGTCGACGTCAACCACTGCGTACTTTACATGACCTTTCCCCGTAGGCAAAGATCCGATTAGATCTATTCCCCAAACCGTAAAGGGCCATGGACTCTGCATCTGTTTTAATTCATTGGGAGTTGCTCTCGGGATCTTAGAAAACCTTTGACACTAGTCACATTTTCTCATGAACTCCATGGAGTCTTCATTCATTGTTGGCCAGAAATATCCTTGCCTTAGGATCTTTTTCGATAGGCTTTGCCCCCCAGCGTGATCTCCGCAAAAACCTTCGTGTACCTCCTTCGTCAACTCTTTGGCTTTCTCCTTTGAAATACACCTGAGAAGTGGCAGTGAGTATCCCCTTCGGTACAAAATTCCATCAAATAGGATATACCTAGCAGCTTGTCGCTGAAGGGTCCTAGCTTTGTTTCTGTCCGCTGGTAGCACGCTGCTTGATAGATACTCCACATATGGCGCCATCCATGTATCCGCCATCTGGATGACTAAAGTGGTTTCTGTTGTTTGGATGCTGGGTGCGGGTAGTCACTCGACTGGCACTATGTTTAGAGTATTAGCATCTTTTGCACTTGCCAACTTTGCCAAAGCGTCTGCATTGGAATTCTGATCACGAGGCACTTGCTGTAGAGTGTATCTGGCGAACTGGGCTAACAAATCCTTTGCTTTGTTCAAATAAGCGACCATCTTTAATCCCTGCGCTTGATACTCTCCCAAGATCTGATTCACGACTAGCTGAGAATCACTATAAATGTCAAGCGCTTTTATGTTCATTGTCTTGGCTAACCGCAGTCCAGTGAGCAGTGCTTCATATTCAGCCTCATTGTTAGAGGCAGTGAAGTCAAATCTTATTGCACAGTGAAATCGATGCCCTTCTGGCGTTATCAATATCACTCCTGCTCCTGCGTAGGATTCGTTAGATGATCCGTTGGTGAATAATTTCCACGAGGGTGCTTGTGTTTGACATTCAGGCTCGCTAGGCTCCTCGATTGGCTCGCCACCCGCGCGCTCTGTAAACTCGGCGATGAAGTCAGCTAAGGCTTGTCCCTTTATTGTTGCTCACGGCAGGTAAGATGTGTCGAACTGCCCGAGTTTGACTGCCCACTTTAGTAATCTTCCGGAAGCCTCTGGCTTTTGCAGGACTTGCCGAAGAGGCTGGTCGGTCAATACCGTAATTGGATGGGCTTGGAAATAAGGTTGCAGCTTCCTAGAGGCCAATACTAAGCAGTAGGCTAACCTTTCAATGGGGGGATATCTTAATTCTGCTCCGATCAACCTTTTGCTTATGTAATAGACAACCTTCTGCACACCTTCTTCTTCTCTCACCAGAACAACATTAGTAGCATAATCTGTGATTGCCAAGCAGACGAACAAAGTCTCTTTATCGACTATGTTGACCGCGTTTTTGGCCAACGACGTGTGAACGTCAAAAACGATAAAACCTTCAAGAGAAAATAAACGACACAGACGATTTTATAGTGGTTCAGCCCCAATGTGATGGTAATAGCCTAATCCACTTAGAGTTGTGATTATAGATCTACACTCAAGATCAGATGAACCCGAGTCAACTGAGTTTCTTCAGTGTAGATTACAATAATACAAGAATTCTCTCAAATACAAGTACTCTCTCTCTCTAGAAAATTCAGATCAAAAGTTCAAAATTCCAAAAGTCCTCTTTATGATGCCATAAGCCTTGTATTTATAGGCTCAGGATCGTACAGATGATATCCCCCATAATCGGGATATTTTATTATTCTCATTATATTTAAATTACATTAATATTCAAAATATAACAATACACTAAATTTGTGGGATAAATTGAGAGATTCCTGCGTATGCCAAGACCGATTCTTGTTGAAGCCGTTTCTGGGAATCTTGACGTAGTCCTGCTCTATCTAGTCGATCCATATCACATTCAGTCTAGTCGGCCAAACCTTCACTGGGCAGACACGCACTTGGCTGGGAAGACATGCACTTGACTGGGCAGACATGCACTTGGCTGGGCAGACAGGTCATGACTGGTCGGACATGGTCATGACTGGTCGGACATGGTCATGACTGGGCAGACAAGGTCATGCTTGGGCAGACAATCATATGACTGGTCAGACAAGGTCATGCCTGGTCGGTCATGACACTTGACTGACCAGTCAAAACTCTTCATTGGTCTACCGGGTCACTCCTAAGCCAGATTACTTTATCACAACTCTGAGGAGCCAATATATTTATTGACTATTAATGTGTCGTTTACGGACCATGCACTGCCACTCGTCACCTCTATTGCCACGTCATCGATCTCCAATTTTTTGGGAAAACATTTGCCCCCAAGTTTATTATACGATTTTCTCGTATGATAAACTTTTCTTCTAGCAAAATGTTCTTGAGGTCATTCAAAAGCTCCTATCCGGTCGATAACTTTCACGTAAACTCACGATTGAGCTTGTCTTTTGATTTCTTCAAATTCTATTTTTTGATCTTGTTGCAGTATGTGTTTTGGATGAGAAATGGTGTTTGTGTTCATGGAATTTAGGGCTTTGTTTTTCGGAATGGGTTTATGTCTGTGGTATGGGTCTAGGGCTACTCGGATGCTTAGATTGCCTTGGAATTTATGCCCATTCGATCGGTACTATCCACTGCCCCTCGGACCAACCCCAACTCCTCGGCCACGTGCCAACTGGCTCCTCGGACGCACGGCGACAGCCTCGGCTAGGCACGGTCTGCTCGGACAGGCGCGACAACTGCTTGGATGTCACGCAGCATCCGCTCGGACACCCAGCATCCACTCGGACAGGCGCAGCAGCAGTTCGGCACCCAGCATCCGCTCCTCGGACTAGACGCAGCCCCTCGGACGCACGCTGCTCCTCGGACCCTGGCCATCCGCTCGGACGCAGCCTCACTGCTCGGACACATGCTGCCAGCCGATTGGACACAGCCACCTTCTGCTCGGACACCAAGGCACCACCTTCTGAATGCAAGCCTGCTGCTCGGACACGCCCTATCCGACCGGACATGCAGCCAAGCCGCTCGACGTTTAGCCTTGGATGTGCGGCACCACCACTCGGGCAAATTCTTAGGCAGCCATGCCATATGCCAAAAAATTATCCCTCCAAATATCATCAAAACACCTTGTTCAAATCTCCCATAATTATTTTGAGAGATTGATTTCTCTCAATCAATCTTGGTGAAAAATTGACTTCTCTTCTCAAAGACATTTTTTCACTATGTAGTATTTACTTTGCATGCATTTGTTTGATTCACTCCAGGGACTCATCGATGTTAGTCATGCTCAACAACAGAGTTTCCTACTCGACCAGTGATACATGCTCAGCTGACCAGGGAAGTTGTATCCCTCCCGACCAAGAAAACGTTGCACCTGATCATCTAGACTTTGTACCTTGCCAGTAGTTCTCTTTTTTGTTGTGAAGACAATTGTTGCTTAGCAGCTTTGATATTTTTCTCGTACAACCGAGCTGTTGGCATTTATACTTTACTTTTCTTTGTTAACTTAAAACATTCTAAGTCTTTTTAGACTTAAAAAGTTATAAGTTTTTTGTGAATAGTAAAGTCACTCTGATGTATGCCTTATATTTTCGCATGAGTACTTAGTTTTCTAACTTAGAAATTCTAGACATTTTATAAGTCCATACTAAGTATACTTTCTCACACTATTATTGCTCTAACATTTTATGAGCATAATGTTTATTGTCACACGAATATCTGCTCCTAACTTGAAATTTTAAAAAAAAATTCCAAGTTACTTAAGCTTTGTCAAACAAGTTAGCTTAATGGCCTTTTTGGACTTCGAAAATTTACAAGCCAGCCTAAAAACAGATATATTAACTCGTGCTCTTATTGCCTGTATTAATTATATACCAGTATACCCCATGTGCCCCCCAGGTGATCGAGGGTTGAAAGATCCTTAGTCACTTGCTACTTGACCGAATCTGTTCGAGCAGTTAATTACTCGTGAAACACATAGACTATATGGACAATATTCGAGCAGTTGAACATTGCTTGAACGTATCGACCAGTTGAACACTGTCCGATTTACCGACCAGTGGAACACTGCTTGAACGTATCGACCAGTTGAACACTGTCCGATTTTACCGACCAGTTGAACACTGCTTGGATAACTAACACACATGCATATTTGTAGCAAGAATCGACCACGCTGCGCGCAGTCTCTTTTATTACTCGTAAATTAAAAAGGACAAAACATGTCTAATAACGAGTCTTAAACAACCAAAATTGTTCAAAAATAAAATGACTGGTTAGCAAATAACCAGCTCATAAACCAAACTTAAATAACAAGTCAAACAACTCGAAATCAAGCTACCACTCTGAAAGCGGCATTTAGAAATAATATATCCTTTGATGCTCGCCACTCCAGTGGTTTCTGATCCTAGCACTCCCGCTCAGCATACTTCTCCTTTGCTTCGTTGCTTTCCTCAGCCAAGTGTGGACCTCCACATATAGTGTCTAAGGTAAAGTCCACAGGTCAAGACTGCAAGGGTGGAGATCTTTGTCGCTTGAATCCAGGATTGCTGCTACCTCCTTCTCCTTGGGGTGTCTCTGCCCGATACTTCCTCAACTTGCCCGACCGGAGAAGAAATTCTATCTTGTCCTTGAGGTGATTGCATTCATTCATGTCGTGACCATAATCTCCATGGAAACGACAAAACTTATTCATGTCTCTCTTCCTCATCTCTTTCCTGATGGGTGCAGGTTTCTTGCAGGGAACCTCTTCATGACTAGCAAGATATATTTTCGCTCGGCTAGCCGAGAGAGTGGTGTAGTTAGTGAATTAAGGCTCATACTTGGTTGGCTTTTCACTTGAATTCAACTTTGCTTTCTTTTCCTCATGGTGGTTAGACCCGTTATTTCCACATTTCCTTCCACCAGAGTCAATTGATCCGCCCGGATTATTTATGCCATTCTCCTCTTTTTCTATTGCATCATCCAATTTCATATACTTGTCCGCCCGGTCAAGAAATTGTTGAAGTGTTGAAATTGGATTTCTATGTATGCTGTCCCACAAAGGGCTCCGATAAGTTATCCCAGCAGATATGGCAACCATCTTCCCCTCGTCGCCTACAGCAGTTGCTCTATTGGCTTCTCTCATGAATCTCTGTATATAACTCTTTAGAGACTCATATTTTCCTTGCTTGATATCTGCCAAGTGGTTGGCATAAACTGGTGGAGTCTGGGCAGTGTTGAATTGTCTACAAAACTCCTTCCTGAATGCTTCCCAAGAGGTAATGGAGTTTGGCTTAAACTTCCAATACCATTCCTGGGCAGTATCCGTCAATGTAGTCGAGAAAACTCTACACCTATAATCGTCACTTACTTCGAGCAATTCCATCTGGTCCTCGAACTTCCTAATATGTCTGATGGGATCTGCCTTTTCTGTATATATTGGCAGAACCGGTGCTTTATATTTTGCCGATGGCTGGGCTGCTCTAATCCGGGCACAAAATGGGCTACCACTCTGGTGGTCTATCGCATCTATCCCGGAAGGTCGTTTTGAAAAACCTTGCACTGCAGTTGCTAGTACATCTAGTTGGGCTTGGATGGTTGGTGTAACTGATGAAGTTCCAAGATCTTGACCGCCTGGTCGGGCATTACCATCTGGCATGCTGTCGTCAAGTATTTCTACTTGACTGGTAGGGCGGTCCATATTTTTCCCTTCGACCGGGACGGTCCTCCTCTTGTTGTTGATAACATCCCTTAGATCCTTCCGGGAAGCATGCTCTCCCGCTCGATCGACCACCGTGCTCTTCGATTTCCCATAGGGCTTACTACGCGGGACTTGCGCTCTCCCACTATGCTGTTGGCCGGGGTGCAGTGGAGGCCTTTCGGTATGCCCCGGGCAGTCTTTTCCTCCTTGTTGGTCATTGCCCTCCTTTTCCTTTGACTGGTCGGTGTGATGACTATTAGCCTCATCACGACCATGCCCATCTTTGAATTGTGAAGTCCTCTTCTCTCGAGGAGTCTTGGTCTGATCCTGCCTGGGTGGAGTCTTTTTACTGCCCGACCGGTGACTCCCTGACCTAGAAGTCTCTGATCGGTGGCTCCTGGAGGGGGTTATAGAGTGCTCCCTTTGCGTCGAGGCAGTTCTGGACCGGTCCCCATCATCGTCCCGACCAGGGGGGTTACTCCTGCTTCTGCCCAGTCCTCGAGAATCGGCTCTGTCAGTGGTCCTTCGACCAGCGTTATTATTTCTTGCTCCCTGGGTGGCTGCTTGTGCTGCGGCTTGAGCATTGGCTTGGGCCAATTGGGTAGCCGCTTCTAGAGCAAGTGTTGCTTCACGATGTCTCCGGTTGACCTCCTCCTGTTGTTGTCTGAGGTCTTCGCTTCTGGCCTCCATATCGCGCCTTTGCTGCTCTGACACGACTTTCTGCCTGGCCATCTCTTTAGCGAATGCCTCCTGTCTGGCGTGGAATTGTGCCATCTCCTCCTGGAAGGCCCCCATGGCTTCATGGAGTTCTTCAACTTCTGGAGTCACGTCCTCGAGCACGACTCTAGGCTCAGTCTCACGGTCTTGTGGGCCAGGACCATCTGATCTGGCAGGCTCTTTAGAGGAACCTGTCTTCTTGGAGGCCACACTGGTGTTCTTAGGCGCCATAATACTTCAGGGACAGTCTTTCTTTCTCTTCAGGCTCTCAATGAAAGCACCAAAATGTTGACCGCGTTTTTGGCCAACGACGTGTGAACGTAAAAAATGATAAAACCTTCAAGAGAAAATAAACGACACAGACGATTTTATAGTGGTTCAGCCTCAATGTGATGGTAATAGCCTAATCCACTTAGAGTTGTGATTATAGATCTACACTCAAGATTAGATGAACCCGAGTCAACTGAGTTTCTTCAGTGTAGATTACAAGAATACAAGAATTCTCTCAAATACAAGTACTCTCTCTCTCTAGAAAATTCAGATCAAAAGTTCAAAATTCCAAAAGTCCTCTTTATGATGCCATAAGCCTTGTATTTATAGGCTCAGGATCGTACAGATGATATCCCCCATAATCAGGATATTTTATTATTCTCATTATATTTAAATTACATTAATATTCAAAATATAACAATACACTAAATTTGTGGGATAAATTGAGAGATTCCCGCGTATGCTAAGACCGATTATTGTTGAAGCCGTTTCTGGGAATCTTGACGTAGTCCTGCTCTATCTAGTCGATCCATATCACATTCAGTCTAGTCGGCCAAACCTTCACTGGGCAGACACGCACTTGGCTGGGAAGACATGCACTTGGCTGGGCAGACATGCACTTGACTGGGCAGACATGCACTTGGCTGGGCAGACATGTCATGACTGGTCAGACATGGTCATGACTGGTCGGACATGGTCATGACTGGGCAGACAAGGTCATGCCTGGGCAGACAATCATATGACTGGTCGGACAAGGTCATGCCTGGTCGGTCATGACACTTGACTGACTAGTCAAAACTCTTCATTGGTCTACCAGGTCACTACTAAGCCAGATCACTTTATCACAACTCTGAGGAGCCAATTTAATTATTGACTATTAATGTGTCGTTTACGGACCATGCACTGCCACTTGTCACCTCTATTGCCACGTCATCAATGTCCAATTTTTGGGGATAACAGATTGGCTTCGACAGGATGGGTGGCTGCGCCATATGCACTTTCAGTGCTTGAAAGGCCTGCTCGCACTCATCTGTCCATTCAAATTTCTTGCTGCCTCTGAGTAGATTGAAAAATGGGACACACTTGTCCGTTGATTTTGAAATAAATCTACTAAGGGCGGCAATTCTCCCAGTCAGACTTTGGACATCCTTACTCTTTACTGGCAACTTCATCTCGATCAGGGATTTTATCTTCTCGGGATTAGCTTCAATTCCTCTTGAGTTAAATATGAATCCCAAGAACTTCCCTGATCCTACTCCGAAGTAACATTTTAGGGGATTCAGCTTCATCCTATATTTATTAAGGATATTGAAGCATTCCTGCAAATCCCTTACATGTCCTTCCGCCTTCTTCGACTTAACCAGCACGTCGTCGATGTAAACCTCCATGTTTGCCCCGATCAGCTCCTTAAACATGTGGTTGACGAGTCTCTGGTAAGTCACACCAGCGTTTTTCAAACCAAAGGGCATCACCTTGTAACAGTAGAGCCCTGTATCGATTCGAAAGCTAGTGTGTTCCTCATCAGGGGGATGCATACTAATCTGGTTATACCCAGAGTATGCATCCATACATGAGAGGATCTCGTGTCCTGCAGTGGCATCGACCAGCTGGTCGATCCTCGGGAGTGGGAAGCAGTCTTAAGGGCAGGCTTTATTAAGGTCTGTAAAATCCATGCACGTACGCCACTTGCCATTCGGCTTGGGCACGAGTACGGGATTGGAGACCCATGATGGATAAAACACCACCTTGATGAACCCGTTCTCCTTCAGCTTCTCGACTTCTTCCTTCAAAGCTTTCGATCGGTCTTTGTCGAGCAGCCTTCTTTTCTGCTGCACAGGTGGAAAGCTTTTGTCAATGTTCAGGACATGGTTGATGATTGCAGTATCTATCCCAACCATGTCTTTATGCGACCAGGCAAAGACATCCTGGTTCCTTTTTAAGAACTCCACCAGTGCTTATTTTGTTGTTGTCTCTAAGTTTTTACCGACTTTCACAACTCTGGTCGGATTTCCCTCATCGAGTTGGACTTCTTCAAGGTCCTCGATGGGGCCTACTTCTTCGAAATCCCCAAAGCGAGGATCTAAGTCTCTATCCTCACTTTGGGCAACACCCTATTTGGTGAGATTATCACCTGAGTGGGCTTGAACATCAGATGCCATTTGCAACTCTTTTCCGGCGGCATCCCTCGATACACCCTTTTTTGCCTTGGTGATCGAGGTGTTGTAGCATTCTCTCGCCTCTCACTGGTTTCCCAGTACGCATCCTACTCCTGCGTCTATTGGGAATTTCATGGCGAGGTGCCATACAGAAGTGACGGCTCAAAGGTCAACCAGAATAGGTCTCCCTATCACGGCATTATACGCCGAAGGACAATCAACCACTATAAAAGTGGTGAGTAATGTCCTGTTAGCAGGCGCGGTACCTGCTGTGACTGGGAGTCTAATTGACCCTGCCGGGGTGAGCCCTTCTCCAAAAAAATCATAAATGGTTTGGTTGCATGGCTCTAGGTCCTTGATGGAGAGTTTCATCCTTTCCAGCGAGGACTTATATAGGATGTTGATCGAACTTCTTGTATCGACCAACACCCTTTTCACCATCATATTTTCGATTTGGACATCCATGACTAGCAGATCGGAGTGTGGGAATCGCACATGCTGGGCATCGTCATCAGAGAAGGTGATCGGTTCCTCCTCTGTTTAGGCCTTTTTGGGTGCATGATCCTCAACACTCATCATCTCAATGTCCCGGTCGTGGTGTAGGTTTCGAGCGTATCGTTCCCTCGCTTTTCCACTATCTCCTGCAAGATGTGGGCCTCCGCAGATGGTGAGTAGGGTACCTGCCACGGGAGCTAGCTGTAAAGGTGGCGAGCGCTGGCGTGCAGGCACCGACTCGTTGCCACCTTGAGCCTCTCGCTGAGAACCTCCCGTGGCTCGTACATATCTTCTTAAGTGTCCCTATCTTATCAGGAACTCAATCTCGTCCTTCAGCTGGTTACACTCATTGGTGTCGTGCCCGTAGTCGTTATGATAACGACAGAACTTTGTCGAATCTCTCTTAGAGATATCCTTTCTTATAGGCGTGGGTCGTCTGTAGGGCACGCTCGAGCTGGTCGCTTGGAACACCTCGACTCGTCTTTCGACAAGGGCGGTGTAATTGGTGAATTTCGGTTCATACTGATTATTTTTGGGGCATTTACTCTTGGAGGTCGAGGGTTTGCCATTCGCCTGCTCCACCATTTTTACCGTTGCCATTCCCGCTGCCATTGGGCTTAGACTCGTTGGCGGCTTTGGCGGGTTCTTCTTTGGGCCCCTTGTCCTTTGCTGGCAATTTTCCTTCGTTGGCAATCGCGTCTTCGAGCTTGATGTACTTATCAGCTCGATCTAAAAACTCCTGGGTAGTGTTAACCCCATGCTTCCTGAGGCTACTTCAGAGAGGAGAATGGCGCCTAACCCCAGCGGTTAGGGCCATCATCTTGCCTACATCACCCACAGTCTTGGCTCCTGCTGCGGCTCGGATGAAGCGCTGAACATATTCCTTCAAAGGCTCCCCTTCTTTCTGGCGTATCTCGACCAGTTGGTTTACCTCAGTGGGGTGCACACGACCAGCATAGAACTGTCCGTAAAACTCCTTCACGAACATTTACCAGGATATTATACTTGCAGGAGGGAACTTAAAGAACCACTCCTGAGTGGCATCAGAAAGGGTCGCTGGGAAGATCCTGCAGCGAGCGTCTTCAGAGACTATCTGAATGTCCATTTGTATCTCAAATTTGTTTACATGAGACACCGGGTCTCCGCACCTGTCAAATTTTGGCAGAATCGGCATCTTGAACTTACTGGGGGTTTCTACCACAACAATTCTTTATATGAAAGGGGTGCCTCTCCTCCGATCGTACTCGATATGTGATGTCTGCCCCCGACCAGCTGCTGCACAGCTTGGTTCAGGGCATCGATTTGAGCTTGAACGGCTTCAGGAATTGCTGGGGCTTCTGGTGCCAGGGGAATGTACTCATCGTGCCTTTCTCGGCGGTCGTTGAGTACATCCCTCAAGTTGTCGTTTCTTCGCCGCTGCTCGCTGGCTTCGAGCTGGCTAAAGAGTTGTTTTGTTTGGGCTGCCCCCCAGCATTATGTCCTGCTTGTCGGTCTTTTCTAGGTGGTGGGCTTCTGCCTCCACCTTTCTCCTTGTCTCTCTGACCAGCATTCCCTCTGTCTGAGTCGGCCTCATTGTAGCCATGGCCATCTCTGAACCTTGACTGGCTATGGTGGGACCGACTGTTTCCTCTGTTGCCTCCTTGGGCTAGAACTTCCCGAGCGTTAGGGGGAGGCCTGCGCTGGTCGGTGGGTCCCCGTGCATTGTCATGCCATGGAGGGCCCCTGACCGTAGAGTCTGTCTCTGAATTCCTTCTGTTGGCAGAAGGACGTTGCCCCCTGCTCGGTGGGTGCGTCTCTTCACCCCCTAGGCTTCTAGGGCTTCAGGGTTGTTGCCCGGCCCTATTCTACCTTGGATGCGGGGGATTGCCTCGACCAGCCTGGGATGGAGGCTGCGTCTCAGGGTCCCTAGGTGGGACATCATCCCGAGGCATTGGTGGCTGCTCCGGCCTTTGAGGGCTTGTCGGCTGGAGTGGAGGGCTAGGATTGGGACCTCTTTGAGGTGGTCTACTTGGGGGCTGATCAGGCTGTGAGGTAGGTGCAGCCTGATTCCTAGCCAATTGGAGGGCTGCTTTGAGGGCTGCCACGGCATCCCTCTGACGACGGTCCATCTCCGCCTGTCTCTCACTCAGCTCTTGGCGCTGGCGCTCTATCTCCTTCTACTGTGATGCCATTATCTCAGCGACACTCTCTTGATTGGCCCTCAGAGCGGCCAGTTCATCTTGCAACACCCCCAGTGTTGTCTTCAGGGCCTCAGAGTCTACTTCCTCCTCATCGAACTCCAAATGAGGTTCGTCTTCAGCCATGTTTGGTGGAGGAGGCTGGGATGGAGCGGCAGCAGCCTGTCCTGTTTTCTTGGTAGTCTTTGCCATTAGATTTTCTCGGATTCAAGCCTCTCAATGAAAGCACCAGAATGTTGATCCTGATTTTGGTCAACGACATGGAGTCTAGGAAACGACAAGAAAGTGATATAGAGCTTGAAAATAATCTAATGGAAAAATAAAGAACACATGGATTTACAGTGGTTTGGTCCCAGCGATTGGTAATGACCTATGTCCACTTGATACTATTATTAATATTGAGCTCCCAAGGTGTGATCAAGGAACTAGGGTTCCTGAGTTTCACAGACCTTCGAAGAAGAAAACAATACAACGATGGTTAATAGTAATATAATTCTTTAATAAAAAAAGATCGATCGATCCCCTTCCTTGAGCTATCTATTGTGTATTTATAGGCTTAGGAAGAGTTACATAAATTAGGAAATAATGTCTATCCTTAATGATCGGATCTGCAGGTCATAATGAAGAGATATTCTCGGATATCATCACAACTGTACAGATCTTTACATAAATGAGCGAATATACGACCAGGCTGGTCGTATATAGAACTTGATCTCTTCGCCCAGAAATAATGGTGGTCGATAGGCAAGCCGTATCTCTGTTACGTGTTCGCCACGTGTCAAAAATCCTTGCCACGTCATCAGCAACTGATTTTTGGATAAACAAGATTTAACAAGCCTTAAACTCTCAAATTCAAGCACTTTCTCTGAGAGATCTTGGAGAAAACTAGAGATTCTTGGAGCTAGAGAGAGAGAGAGAGAGGGTAGAGAGAGATTGGAGAGAGTGATCAAGTCTTCCAAAACACTATTTTGACCCTTATATAGAATAGGCACCGCCATTAGGTCTAACCAATAGGATTAAACTTGTAAAACACTGTATTAAGAGAAAAATGAATTTTTGCATATATTGTTTGTTTATTATTATTATTAGAATAATATTATATGAATATCAGAAAATTCCCAAATTTGTTATTGTGACTACAATCTTGTATTGGTACGAGAGGATTAAGATTGTAGGGAATGAATTTAAACAATTCATAGTAAAACAAAGTTATATGGAATATTTGGATTAAATACTATGACGCACTAGTATTATGAATACATATAATCTAGATCCGGATTACTGATGTAGTAGGACATCTTAGTGGATGTACTTTGTATAAAGTGATTATACACGAATGAGACCCAATATGTTATTAATACTTAATAATACCGTTTACTTTATGAGTATGAATTAAACATATCAATAAGATGATCATATACAAATTGATCTTAATCCCGAGGTTATTGTGAACTCCTGTTTATGTCATATGAGTTCTTTGATTCACTCATTATGGTTTGTTAGAATGATCAGGCTGAAAACTTTTGTTTTGGGAACTCATTGATGTAAATGGTTGGGGACATAATATATAGATATGGAATCTATACCTTTTCGAGAGGAAATGAATAATGACTCTCTTAAGGGTTGACTTTTGGAACTGAAAGGTTATTGAGCTCAAATTTATAAATCAGATTATGAATTAACCTTCACTAGTAAAGTTAATGGCAGTTAAGGAAACAAGATATAATTAAAGAAGTTAAACGATGATTAATTCCTACTTTAATTATGAACTATTAATAGAGGATTGAATTATATGTAGTGATTAAATCGATGGACACTTTTTATATATTTAAAAGTACTCAATAAATAAATGTATATAATTACAAGAATACAATCTCATATTTTTAGTGGAATAATATTGAGATTAATAAATTAAGGTTATTATATTTAAGAGTTTTAATTAATAATATAAATATATTGAAGCTTGAAATTATAGGTCCATAGGTACCCAAGATGACTCTATCAACACTATTCAAGGTAAGAGTTGGAAGAAATTTGTTCTTCGGGATCAAATATGTAATTGAAACAAATTAATTAATTATATTTTCGAAAATTATTTTTTTAAATAAAATGGTATTTTCGAAAATAGCATTTAAATAATTAAGATAATTAATTTTGAATTAATTAGTTTTATCTAATAATTCAAATTGGATTTGAATTTGAAATGATATTTATTATTTAATTAATCTGATAAGATAACTTTTCAGGTTTAAATATTTTTGAATAAATAATTATTAAATAATAATTAAAAGAAAATGGTTGGAACACATCCCTGAAATCAGGGATGTGTTACATGCCAACTACAGTGTATGCACTTTAGTTGGCGTGTAACAAAGTCCAAGAATGAGTTTTGGATATTTGTTTTATTTATTTAATTATTTAATAATTGATTTATAATTTGAATTTTGAATTTTAAAATTTAATCAATTCTTTTATAAATCTATCAGATGGAAATAGTATCATAAGACATTTGACTGAGAGAAAAATACATTGTATTATTTTTCTATCCCTAAAAATTGTTTCAGACCTAATATTCCAAGATCTCATGTGTTAAGAATATCTTGTGAATCAGAAATTTTCCTACCATTGCTCTAAGTGCCTACACACGTCTTGCGGTGTAGAGATACATCTTGGAAGATCTTGGTCTGAGTATTTCAAAGACTGCTTTGGATTAGATGTTCGTTGGAGATACAAAAAGATAACAAGGATTCTTGATAGTTCTTCAACTGGTAAATCCTCATCTTTTTATTTCTTTATGATTAATGTTTTGCATGTTAATGGATTTAAAGTTTTTTTAAATAAAATATTTTTTGAAATCTCTGGGTCCAACACCTCGTGCTTTCCGCTGCGCACATGGTAAACCAGTTACCAACAGACCAACGTTTTGGTCAACGGCATTAAGTCAATTTATACGATGAATAAGAATTAAACGAACTGAAATCACGTAAACGATAAAAAGAATTTCATAGTTGTTTGATCCAAAAAATTGGTAATGACCTACTTCCACTTGCATTTTTATTAATCAAAGAGGTCTCAAACTCAAGATCAAGAAGAAACAAGGTTCAACTAAGTTTCTTAAGTTGAGAAAAGAATACAATTCGAAGGGTTTTGTATGTAAATTGCGTACAAAAGAAATCTCTAGCATTTTCTCCTGTAATTTTTACTTAGGGTAATGATTGAATGAATCCCTTATTTATAGAGAGTCTTAGTGGGATATGGGCCCTTACACACAAATCTAGGCCCTACACATGTAGGTGTGGGATTAGTACATTCAGTTACAGATTCAAATAACACAAGAATAATAAAATTTAAATATCAGATACATAAATATCTTGGGATATTTGATGGTGTCTCGTGAAATCCAGATCTTTGGGTAAAAACATCATACTCATCAAGCAAGCCTTGCACTCTGAGCAGCTTCATGGGATGGTACTAGCCTGCTCCATCATCGAGAATGTTACTTGAGCTTTGCTAAATAAGCTTTTATATTATGATGTAGCCCTCTCGAGCAGCTACTCATTCCAACCAGCTCTCTGAAATGTGGTGTATTGCCACGTGTCTCTTTCTTAGAAGCCACATCATCAAGTCAAAATTGGGTTAAACATTTGCCCCCCCAAGTTTATCCTAGGGCAACCAACACTGGATAAACATCAAATCTTCAACCATGTATTTATTCACCTTATGAATATTACTTCACAGCTCATAGCTTTGCTTTTATAGACAATGATGATGCCTCCTCGAATACGCAATTGACGACTTTTGGGTTTCTTAGGCGTCTGACACGCTTTCTTACTGTGTCATCATTACACATTTTCAGCGAAAAATGAGGCTCATTTTCACCAATTCACTCGCATGACATCACATCACCCCAGAAACTCATGATGAATTTTTCAAGATGACATCATATGCTCTCTCCCGAGTCGTTATCTATAAATAGGTCTTCCCATAACCTTTCCCTCTTTACTCTGTCAACTTCCCAAGATTTCTTTTTCCCTGAAATCCTCTCAAACTCGTGACCTTACTCTTCATTTCCCCTTCCTAAGATCCCATTTTTCTTCAATTCTTCCAACCAAATCTTCATCACAGTAAGTTTATAATTTCATTCTTCGCATTTGCATGACTCTTTGTTACTTGTCGCATAGTGTCCATGCATTTTTGAAAGATTTTGTATTTGTGTGTTCTTAATTTTTACGTAAAAACTTGGCCTTTTTTTTTTTGCAAAAATCATTGATTTTATAGGAAAATGTTTGTTTGGGGAGAAGGAAAATGATTTTAGGTCCTGGGTTACCCTTGATCGTGTTGTTAGCTTCGAGAGGATTTTTTGCAAACACAAAGAAGTACTGTTTGCTTTCCTGAAAAATTTTGGTGAGAAAAGTTTTTGCAAAAAACTTTTTAACTGCCTTTTAGATCTACACTAATTTCTGCTCGAGTATAGAATCTTGTTTCTCGAATAGCTCTCACTTAGTGTTACACACATAGGCTGGTCGAATAACTCATCTCCCATTTAGTTTTCACCAGATGTATGCACGCGATCACTGGGGGAGTGATTATTCTATTAACCCGAACTTGCTACAAACACTGGTCAATGACCAACGAGATTTTCAGCAAGCAGGAAATTATTTAGTCTGCTAGGTCACTTCCTTCATTTTCCTTTTCTTTCCTTGGCCTCATTCTTTTGTTGCATTTTAGGGCCATGGGATAGACTTATTCCTACAATGGACATAGCCGGATTCCCTTTGAAGCAAAGAATTGTAGACTGCTCGTAACCGGTAAGAACCTAAGGAGAGTCGGTCTACTCGATACCCACCACACCAATGAAGAAGGTGTTGCTGGTGGAGGTACTACTGAGGAAGAAGTTGATGAGGAACTAAGGGTTCCGACTAGCTTCAGTTGGTCCCTGTCCCTCAGAGGAGGACAGCAGGACTCACCATAAGGGAGCAAGGTGATGCTCATCGCCCCCGAGTCCCAGCACCTCCCGTTGATAAGGGAAAAGGCAAGAAGGTGCTGGAAGTGGAGGAGGACAAGCCCACATCCTCTGATGACGAGGAGGGGATTTCATGTAATATAGTTATTCCTTTTTGTTGTGTGTGTATGTTGTAGTCGTAGGCTATTTTGAAAAATCTTCTATGTCATATAACATTTTGCATAAGTGTACTGCTTATTTATATATTTCCGTAATCTGATACACTTGCATTTTTTTACTACAACCATGTCTGATTCAGAGATGTTCAATCTCTACGCTTCCCTTCCAGCTCCAACCAAAAAGAATACTTAGAGAAAGGTAGTCTCAGGAGCCGGTTTGAGCAAAGAGTCGGCAGTAAAGCAGCAAAGGAGTGATCCCTCTGCTCGCAGATCTCCCACTGCTTCTCCGGTGGCGCCATCTAGCCAGTCGGCAGCCACTCCTGAGCAGGAGTTCGGCGGCGCCATCCTGCCAACCAGCAGCCACTCCTCCTATTGTCGCTCTTAAGTGTCACAGGCTGACATTTTGACAGCGGAAATGCCCGTGCGGTACCTTGACTCCTCTAAGCCAAGGTCAGCCTTCCAACCATTCGAATAATAATGGACACATTTTTTTCGCATGACCGTGTGCCTCTGCACACTTCCGTCTCTCGAACAACTCCCACTGAGTCATGCTTTTAAGTATCTATGAGTGTAACCATGCATCAAGGCTATCTACCCAAGACATTCACTCTGTCCATAGGTTCTCACTATGGCAAGGCAAATCCCAACATTGATGCTCACCCAGACATTCGCAAGCTAGGGTAGCATGTGTGGCTAAGAGCAAACACCAAGCTGACGTGCCAACACCTCTCATAATTTCCCATTCAATACTATCCGAATAACTCCTGTCATGGTTCAAGGACTCCCATACATCCATGGTCCAATCCTCAAGGCACCATGCCTTCACACATGTTGACAGGCCCTCAAGACTAGCTGCCAAACTCGTAGCACACACTGGACCTCTATCCTTCTTAAGTATTGTACACCCTTCAATGCCTGTATGCTAGCAAGTCCCATGTCTAGGGTAGCATGTGTGGCTAAGAGCAAACACCAAGCTGACATGCCAACACCTCTCATCATTTCCCATTCAATACTATCCGAATAGCTCCTATCATGGTTCAAGGACTCCCATACATCCATGGTTCAATCCTCAAGGCACCATGCCTTCACACATGTTGGCAGGCCCTCGAGACTAGCTGCCAAACTCGTAGCACACACTGGACCTCTATCCTTCTTAAGTATTGTACACCCTTCAATGCCTGTATGCTAGCAAGTCCCACGAAGGACTTCCCGTGCCATCTCGTGTCAAGACTCATGGCCATGGCGCGCCACAAAGTCTCTTAGAGGTTTGGGCCACATTCCATGCAAGTGGCTTACTGGAAAGCCAAGAGAACCGTACCCATAAACCTCTGGCAGCACACTTCAACGCACTATTGGGGTGGCCCGGTAATATCCATGAGTACTCCTACTCATGGAGGCATATGAGTCCTCTCGTGGTCCTCATATGCCTGTCCTACTAGCCCTCCCAAATAGTAGTAGCTCACTTGACGCACCTGCGCCAGGGGGTGGTGGAGAGTTGACACCGGGTGCTCCCCCTACAAAGAGCCTTTTGAGCTTTTAGCCTTCTACTAGGAACATATATGATTTTTTCTTGGGAGACATATTTTGCTCTCAGCTCGCCAATTCTCTGAATCTCCCAAATCCGATTGCACCATTGCGCTCATTGCCCCTTCAATATGGAACCTACCAAGTCTCGTCCATTTCCAGGTAATATTTTAGATATTTATGAAAATGCCACTGCTGTACAAACTAGGCATCAACATGCTCACCAGCCTGCACCCTCGCGTGCGCATCTGACCGAGTACTAACCTAGCTTGTAACATGCCCTTAGGCTAGCATGTTACACTCTCCCCCACTTCTATTGTTGATGCCCTCATTGACCGACCGCTGGACAATCTTCTTCCTGCCTTGACTCCTAAGCTCACTCCATGCTTCTTCCGAATCTTGAGTTTGCACTAGTCCCTCTACCACTGTAGAACCACCCTTGGACTCGATCAAAGACCCCATGCCATCGTCACTTTTTAGAATTCTCCCACGAAGTAGTGCATCTGCTCTTGAATTCTCCTTGCACACATGAACTCCTTCAAGTCCATCACAACGTCCCTCCAGTCAACCAAGCAACCCTTGCAACACTTACCCCAAAGCCAACACATCATTTTATTGTTGCTTTCCCACTAATTGTCCATTGAAAACTCCTATTGACAAGGAAAAATTTAAGGTGCACCCTTCAGGGTGAGGTTCACAAACCAACCGTTCCTAACGAAACCTACGAAACATCCTTCAGATGAAGACATGTCTCTCTTAGAAAAGTCCCTCTGGACATGTCGTAAGCCAACTCCATGGAAAACTTGACCCTAACACTCTTGTTGTGGGTCAAAATTATGATGCATCTCTCTTGGACACAACACCCGTGCCAACTGTAGCCTTTATGAAGTATCTAGTGCACCCTTGCACACAGACTTCGTGAAGTAGTCTCTCAGACTTTTGGCCCTCCGGCCTTACTGCATACCCATGGCTTGATGTGAAATGGCCACTCCTAACCATAAGCATAACTGCTCTTCTGAGCTTCTACAATGTGGTCAATGATCTGACATCATTTGAAACCACTACACTGCCTTCTGGCTCATGCTTATGCTGACTCTCAGCACCGTGCCTCAAGTTCTGCCCCAAATCAACCTTGCCTAACTCTAGACAGCCTGTTGAATCTTGACCAACTTGACTACACCCTACCTCACCCTTGAGGTCTAAAGTTGTCTTAATCCGCTATTTCCCTTTGGCATATGTTCTCTGAATCATTCAGCTTGTGTCCCCATAAAACACTAAGCATGTCCCATAACATGCTGCAAAACATGCCTAATCTTGGTCTTAGCCTACGCCCATGCATACTGTCTATCTGTAGCTTCACTTGGTCACTAGACCCACTCGCATTAGTCATGCATGTCTTCGCACTGTACAACCTTTCTATAGTTGAGTTTCCTCCTAGATTCACACACAAAAACTGAACAAGAACCCTGACCTTTCGAACATATGAATTAGTGGACTCCCCTGATCGTGAAAATATATATACGCAAGTGCACGTAATCGATTCAAGTAATATATATCATAAGTAGAGTATCGTTCCAATGAAGACTATCTTCCAAGTACCACTAATTGTTCTTTTAATTTCTATTTGGCAACTAAAGGTTAGACGAATGAATTTAATTTTAAAATTATAAAAAAAAACTAAGAACGAGAATCACTAATTAAAAGATTTAAATCACTATTAAAAAGACCTAGGGTATTCATTTCATCAACTTGTCATTCTACTAATTTTATTAATCAATTCTAAATTTCTTTCTTCCTATTCTAATAGCAGGTTAACATAAATCGATTCCTATTCTTTTTCAAGATATAAGATCTCAACCTATATGCAGGTTTTCTACATCTCTGTGATAAACTTAAACATATAGAAGACATTAAGAATGGAAACCTAATTACTACACACGTCATACGGGTACTTTTGTCCAATATGCAACGTATGTCTATATAATGATAGCATATTCAATTCTCATCTTTTGAATTTTGAATCAAAATTATAAAATCAAGAAAATATTGATCAAGTATTTACTAACATTAAACACACATTACATAGATTAGAATAGAGAGGAAAAATCAATAGAACATCATAATTAAATTAGATAGAAATCCAAGTGACTATATTAAACCCTAGATAAATTTGTTTAGTTCATATCAAACATGACTAAATCAACAAAATAATAATTCAAAAACATAAGATTCACATACATAAAGAAGAAAGAAAAATATAAAAATGCAGAATAACTAGCCTAAGAATCAAAATTACTCTCTAAAAACTGACCTTATGACCTAATTAAACTCTAAATACAAATTTATAGTAAATTTTTTTTACATAAATTGTGTTTTTCATATGCGGGTCGCGACTTGGCCTTCTCTGGGTCGTAGCCCGTGTCTATTTTTTGAGCCTTTCTGATTCCGTGTAAGTCCTCAGGCGCCGCACTCAAGCATCATCAAGTCACGGCCCATGTCCATTTTTTCCCTTAGCTGAGCCTCTGACTTCGCCTTGAGTCTCGACTTGTAAGCCCAAGTTGCGACACTAATTGCCTCCATAATCCATGTGTTTCTAACTTGCCTTAGAGTCGCGACTTGTAAGCCAAGTCGCGGCTCTAATTCCATTTTTTTTCTTAAATTGCTTCTTTCAACCCGTCTCTTCATCCAAAACTGACTTTTAATCGTCCTTAGCGTCATTTTGAGTCCAACAACCGCCAAAAGCATCATTTTTTTTTTACCATTTTCACTTCTTTTTACATTTTTCTCGTGATTCACCGCACCACCTACAACAAAGACAAACAAAAGCGTAATCTTGCACAAAACACACATAAAGACTCAAGATTACCACAAAAACACATTCTAAAATGACACTAAAATGAAGTTATCAAACTTCCCCAAACTTACTCTTTGTCGAACAAAAGGCTCAAACAAACCTAGACTCTAGCAACATAAATTATACCAACAACAAATATTATGGCTCAAAGTCATGAATGTTAATCATATAATTATCAGAAAACTACTCAACAATTTATTCAATATAGAAGTTTGATCAAAACACTCCATCAACACACCTTAGTCTACTAACATTTTGGATTATCAACTCATGATCATTAAATAAACATATTCAAAATCAATTATGCTCACCAAATTTCTTTCCAATCAATCCATTCAAATCAAGTAATTCCATAAGCTCACTTACTTGGAATTCTCCACTAATATAAATCATGATATGCATAAGAATCAATAGGACTTTTATAGGCTTGTGATGATGGCTTAGGTAAAGGTAGATGGCAAAGTAATTTTTAAGCTCACTTTACTATAAGCACATGACCAAAACTCACAAACTTTACTTCCATAATAATACAATCCCATAATCCCATAATCCCCTTTCTTGTTTCTTTTTTCTTTTCTTTTTTTCTTTAGAGAGATATATATTTTTTATTTTTTTTTCAATAATAACTACACTCCCCCAAACTTGAATTTTCTATATATTCATATTGGGAGTGTATTGAATTTTTTTTCAATATATATACTCTCTAATTCTTTTTTCACTTTTCATTTTCTAAACCCACTAAAATCACAATCAAACCCCATTACACATAAATCCCCATAATTTTTCTCAATCATATGCTCATAGCATATTAGGGATGAATATATAACCATGTTTCAAGTATTAGGCTTAAATGATGGTTTAGAACAAAAAGATACAAGATTAGGCTCAAAAGGGGTAAGCAAAGGATCGAGTAATTTAAAGGTTGGTAAGAAAAGCTCAAACGATCCAAATGATAGCCTAAATCAAATTCCTAAGCATACATGATATATTATTTCGCCTCAAATAACAAGCAAGCAAGTTCTAGAATTGTAGAAAATAATTTCTACTTTCCATTCATCATTCCACTAACCAATTTCAGCAAGCATAATCAATATCCAAAAACATAAATTTAACATCATGACAAGATATTCAACAAATGTTATCTAAACTAAAATGAACTAACGGAGTGTTAAATCAAGCATGTAGATTTTTTTTCAAATTTCATTTTCTTTGAATTATACTCATAACATTCATTTTATTCTCATCGGCACTTGTTGTCAATCATTATTCATGTTGCTACTAAATACACTAAAACAAAACTCCAAACACTAACAAAAACTAAACAAATCACACAAAACAAAACTAACAGAAAAATAAGCTCCCTCCCCCAAAATTAAACTAAGCATTGTCCCAATGTTTATAAATAAGTAAAGAAAGAAAACTTACCTGGTGCGAATCACTTCTAAAATGGTGGTGGATCTGGAAAAGGATGCCATGGCGGTGGATGAGGAAAGTACTGGAGGTCCGCCTCTTGGTTTGACCATCGGTAAACCAGCTCATTCTGTCTATCAACCTGAGCTCTATGAAAATCATGAAGCTGTCCCAAATAATTGTGAGTATGATGGTTCTGCCGAATTATATAATCTAATTTTGCCAAGTGCGGATCCGATGGAGCCTCAAGCGCCAAATATTGAGGATATGCTTCTCTCCTCTCCTCCTCAGCTGCCCGTGATCCATCTTGTTGATCATTGGCAGGTATGGGTTCCTCAGCATCTTCTCTTTCCCTTTCAACTCTCACATTCCTGGGTAGCGGTACTGGTGGCTCCAAGGATGGGGCATTTAATTTATTCACTGTAGCACGAGAAATAGGCCCCATGGTCTTCCTATAAATATCACTAGGATATTTAGGTACCTCCAAGACTTCACAGAGATCAGTTATCGTTGATCCGTGCCCTAACCTGGCAGTAGTAGTCAATCTACATAAATCCCTGATGCTTTGGCGAATAACTCGACCAATATCAATAGAGAGTCCCTTCATAATTGCATACACAAGAAGACACATATCAATCCCCACTATAGAAAAGTGAGTGTTGGGCATAAGCCACGCACTCACAAAAAGAGTCCAGGCTTTGGCCACACAATTCATTTGATACCTCCGTAAATGTTTTGGCTCCCCATTCTGTATAACAAAAGAAGCACCATGAATTCCTATTGTTTCTACCACCTCAGTCTAATCAATTTATGATACGCCAATTGATAGTATTCTTTTTCTTGATACAACATTGGTAATCTATATAGGGCATCAATATTATCAATGGCACACTCAAGCGAAACCCCTCTAACAAACACCTTTTTATTAACAGTCCCAAGAAAGTTGGCGTAAAACTCATAAACCAGTCAACAATTGGCCTTTGGCATCTTATCATCCACATAAAGTTGCCAACCATGATGTAGAATCTCATTCCTAATAATGTTATAAATTTCTTGAGGGTACGGTTCTTCTCGATATTCAATTCTGCACTCTTGAATGACTGGACGCTGAGATAACCTTTCACAGTGATCATAGGCATCCTTGTTAATAAATCGCGTCGGATCAAATTCTAGAATTGGTTGAGGTGTTGGCGGGATTGGCTGAGTTTGGGGTGGTTGGGTGCGGGATGTTGAGGGGCGGCTAGTGTTTTTAGAAGATGCATCCCTAGTAGGATGTTTCCTTGGACCCATACTTACACAATTGCTCAAAAATTTCACACAAAAATTTTGGCAGCACTTCCCCTAAATTCCTGTAATTTCCTCACTAAATACTTCCAAAAATTTCACTTAAAAACACCAAATATACTAACAAGCAGTTCAATAATAAAAAACTACTTCAATGAAAACTTCAAAAAGAGAAAACTTACAAGCCATGAAATCTGAAAAACTACCAACTCTTGAATTCTCCTTCAATCTTCAATTAGCATCAATAGAAAAACAAATTAGGGTTAGGGTAAAAGAAAGGAAGAAAGAATTCAATATGGATTAAGAATTAGAAATTAGGACGATGGCTTAAGGGAATTTGATATAGAAGGATAAAGGAAAAAAATTTGAGAGCTCTTTCTTAAGAAAAACTGATTTGGGAATGAAAGTAAATGAAAAAAATGAGAGATATGCTAAAAAAAATGAGTTTAAAACCACATCTCCTTTATCTGACACAGGTGCGCTGCGACCCAGAAAGGGCAAGTCGCGGCTTGAATAAAAAATCTCCAGCATTTTTCATTTCCAAGTGCTGCGACTCAGCTTCTTCAAGTCGCAACCCGCCCTTTTTAAAAAAAAAAAAACTCCATGCTCTCTGTTTTGGCCAAGGGTCGCGACTTATAAGACCAAGTCGCAACTCGCCCCTCCTTCAATTTCTAAGTGCTCTCTGACTTGTTGTAATGTCGCGACTTGCTAGTTCAAGTCGCGACTTGGCCTGAAGACTAATTGAAAAACAACTTTTTTCACGATTTTTTTACAGACTTTATACTAAAAATAAATAAAAAACTTTAGAAATCCAAAACAAAATTAAATAAAATTGTCCACTAATAAAAAAATAAAAACAAAAACTAAATTAAAATATAGGAATGCCTCCTATAGTGCTGTCGTTAACGTCATTTAGCCAGACGCTGAATACCCCATTGAAAGGGGTTCCAAAACCATCACAGATTTGCACTTTTCCACTGGTCCTTCCAAATAATGTTTTAACCTCTGGCCATTTACTTTAAAATGTCCTATTTTCTCGCTATGAATTTGAACCGCTCCATAAGGTAATGAGACCATAACTGTGAAGGGTCCCGACCATCTAGACTTTAGTTTGCCTAGAAACAACTTCAATCTAGAATTAAATAACAAAACTTTATCTCCCAATTGGAAATCCTTTCTAATGATCCTTTTATCATAAAAAGCCTTAGACTTTTCTTTATAAATCCATACATTTTCATAAGCTTCGTTTCTAAATTCATCAATCTCATTCAACTCTAGAAGCCTATTCTGCTCTGCGATAAATAAATCAACATTCAACTTTTTCACCGCCCAATAAGCTCGATGCTCAAGTTCAACTGGTAAATGACATGCCTTCCTGAATACCAACCGATATGGTGACATACCAATTGGAGTCTTAAAGGCTGTGCGATAAGCCCACAGTGAATCTTCAAGATTTTTCGACCAATCTTTCCTTGATGTGTTTACAGTTTTCTCTAAAATACTTTTGATTTCCCAGTTTGAGACTTCAGCTTGACCATTAGCAAGTGGATGATAAAACAAGGCCTTTCTGTGATGAACTCCACAACGAGCACATAGAGCTGTGAATGATTTATTACAGAAATGACTGTCTCTGTCACTAATAATGGCTCTTGGAGTACCAAACCGAGTAAAAATATTCTTATGAAGAAATTTAAGTACCTCATTTCCATCACAAGTAGGAGTTGCTGCAACTTCCTCCCATTTAGAAACATAATCTATTGTCAGCAAAATGTACTTATTATTATAGGATGATGGGAAAGGTCCCATAAAATCTATTCCCCACACATCAAACAGCTCAACTTCCAGAATTCTAGTCATTGGCATTTGATCTCTTCTGGATATATTATCGATCCTTTGGCAATGATCACAACTCTTAACAAAGGCATTAGCATCTTTAAATAACGTAGGCCAATAAAACCCACATTGCAAAACTTTTGCTACTGTCCTTGTTCCTCCAAAGTGACCACCACAATATAAAGTATGGCAGTAAGTATGGATATTATTTCCTCTTCTGGGACACATCTTCTAATCACTTGATCAGCACAATGACGAAAAAGAATGGGCTCATCCCAATAATAATGCTTTACTTCTGAATAGAACTTTTTTAGTTGCTGCCTTGACATGTTTGGAGGCACAACTTTAGCTACCAAATAGTTAACATAATTTGCAAACCATGGTATCTTCTCTTCACATTCAACCTAAAATAATTGTTCATCTGGAAAATTTTCATCTATTGTCTCCTCTTTCTCATTATTCTCTTCTTCTTTTTCCAATCTAGATAAATGATTGACAACTAGATTTTCTATCCTCTTCTTATCACGAATTTCCATATCAAACTCTTGCAATAATAGGACCCACTGAATCAGGTGAGGTTTAGCATCCTTTTTAGTCATAAGGTACTTAATAGTTGAATGATCTGTGTAAACACTCACCTTATTACCATTTAAATATGGCCTGGACTTGTCAAATGCAAAGACTATTGTAAGTAATTCCTTCTCAGTAGTTGCATAATTTAATTGAGCATCATTCAAGGTTCGACTAGCATAATAAATCATTCTAAATACCTTGTCAACTCGCTGTCCAAGAACTGGTCCTACTGCATAATCACTAGCATCACACATTAATTCAAAAGTAATTTCCCAATTCAGTGATACAACAATTGGCGCAGATACCAATTTCTCCTTCAGCGTGTTAAACCCACTTAAACAATCACAATCAAAGTTGAATACTACACCAATCATAAGTATAGTAGATAAGGGCTTCGAAATTTTTGAAAAGTCCTTTTTGAACCTCCTATAAAATCCAGCATGGCCCAGAAAACTTCGAACCCCTTTAACAGACATTGGAGGAGGTAAATTTTCTATTGTTGAAATCTTGGCTCTGTCTACTTCAATTCCATGGCGTGAAATCTTGTGACCGGACATTATTCCTTCTGTCACCATAAAGTAACATTTCTCACAGTTCAATATTAAATTTGACTCACATCTTGTTAGAACTCTTTCCAAATTAGCTAAACATCCATCAAAAGAGGGTCCAAAGACTGAAAAGTCATCCATAAAAATTTCAATACCTTTTTCCACCATGTCTAAAAAAATAGACATCATTCATCTTTGAAAGGTTGCGGGAGCATTACATAACCCAAATGGCATCCTCCGAAAGGAAAATGTTCCATAAGGGCATGTGAAGGTAGTATTTTTTTGATCCTTTGGTGCTATAGGAATTTGATGGTATCCCGAATATCCATCCAAAGTAGTAATAAGGATGGCCTGCTAATCTATCTAGCATCTGGTCTACAAAAGGTAAAGGAAAATGGTCTTTCCTGGCTGCCTTATTCAGCTTACAGTAATCAATACAACTTCTCCACCACGTTACCGTACGAGTTGGAATAAGTTCATTATTATTATTTTTAACCACCATCATGCCACCTTTCTTTGGAACTTCCTGGACAGGACTAACCCAAGCACTGTTAGATATTGGGTAAATTACCCTGCATCCAACCATTTAAGGATTTCTTTCCTTACCACTTCTTTCATTGAAGGATTGAGCCTCCTTTGAGCATCAATACTAGGTTTATTATCCTCCTCCATTAATATACATTGTATCACTGTTGAAGGACTAATACCCTTAATATCTGCCAGAGTCCATCCAATTGCTAATTTGTGAGCCCTTAATACCGTAAGAAGCTTCTCTTCTTCAGCCACAAATAAAGAAGCTGAAATAATAACTGGGAGAGTATCATTCTTCCCCAGATAAGCGTACTTAAGATGATCAGGTAAGGTTTTTAACTCAAGAGCTGGTGGTTTCTCAATGGATGGAAGAGGTCTCTCAAGCACTTGCCCTAATTCCTCATATTTCTTTTTATATATTTGCCCTGATGAATTCAACCACTTAACATACTCACTGGCTTCAGTACCAGCACATTCTTCAGGACTTGCAATCAAACTCAACTCCAGTGGATCCTTAATAGACTTGACCCCTTTACTTGGTTCCTCCAATACACTAACACAAAAACAACTGTCACTCGCTGAAGGATATTTCAAAGCTTTGAAAACATTAAAAACAACCTCATCACCTTGTACTCTAAACCATAACTCTGTATTTTTAGTGTCTATCAACGCTTGCCCTGTGGCCAAAATGGTCGTCCCAATATAATAGGCAAGTCCTCATCTTCCTCCATATCTAAAATAATAAAATCCGTTGGGAAAATGAACTTATCTACCTTTACTAGAATGTCCTCTATAATACCTCTGGGATGTGTTAATGAACGATCAGCCAGTTGAAGAGTAACAGTAGTGGGTCTAGCTTCTCCCAAACCAAGCCTTTTAAATACAGACAAGGGCATTAAATTTATGCTTGCACTTAAATCACATAAAGCTCTCTCACAACGAAAGTTTCCAATGGTGCAAGGTATAGTAAAGCTGCCCGAACCTTGTAACTTTTGAGGAAGCTTCTTTTGAATAATTGCACTACACTTTTCAGTTAATCCAACGATTTCATAATCCTCCATTTTTCTTTTATTAGACAATATCTCTTTCATAAACTTCACATAACTAGGCATTTGTTCTAAAGCCTTTGCAAAAGGAATGTTAATGTGAAGTTTCTTAAATACTTCAAGAAATTTGGAAAATTGTTTGTCAAGATTAGCCTTTCAAAACCGTTGAGGATATGGAATCGTTGGTGTAGGCTCAGTGTATTTTGGTTTTTCTATTTTTGGAAGCTCTTCAGTAACCTCCTCTTGTATTGGACTAGTAACTTGTTGCTCCTCTGTCTTCTTCCCCTTATCATCCACTATAGGCCCATCATACTTAGTCCCACTCCTCAGAGTGATAGCTCTACATTGTTCTTTAGGATTTACCTCTGTGGAACTAGGCAAATTCCCTTGCTGTCTACTATAAAACATTTGAGCCAATTGAACTATTTGTGTCTCCAAACTCCTAATTGAAGACCTTGTCTTTGTCATGAATTGATTTAATTGGTTTGGCTGAATTGTTGGTGGATTCATTTGAGGATGTGGTGGTGGATGAGATGGGCGTGGGTTTGGATCATAATATGGTCTAGAATGTAATCCATAAGTTGGTTGATGAGGGGGTTGTTGAGGAGGGTAATGTGGATATTGTGGTTGTAACCCTTGATTATTTTTCCAAGACAAATTATGGTGATTTTTCCAAGTAGGAGTATAGGAATTGGAATAAGTGTTGGGTGCAGGTCTTGAAAAATTACCAATAACTTGTGCTTGCTCCAAGGGCATGTTATTCACATCAGTAGAGCAACTAGATGTGCTCGGGCATTGTTCATAAGCATGTGGTCCCCCACCAATGCCACAACTCACGACATTCTGTGCTTGCATTGCTTGTGCAACGAGATTAGTTTGTTGCAATTGCTTAGTTAGAGATGCCACTTGAGTGGTCAATAGCGCAATTGGATCAACTTCTAAAACTCCTGGTACTTTCTTATTCTCACACTCAGTAGGCCAATTATAGTTATTCATGGCCATCTCTTCCAGTAATTCATATGCTTCATTAGTGCTTTTTCTTATAAATGCTCCTCCTGATGCTGCATCTATAATTGTCCTTGTATTGCTCCCTAAACCATTGTAAAAAGTATGAACTACCAGCCACTTCTCTATTCCATGATGTGGGCATTTCCTTTGCAACTCTTTAAATCGTTCCCATGCATCATATAAAGACTCCCCATCCAGTTGATGGAAGTTATTAATATTTCCTCTTATTCTGGTTGACTTGGCAGGAGGAAAATATTTTTTTTTTTTGGTAAATCAGAAATCTTTGTATTCACTTCAAGAAACACCTTTACAACCTAACAAGAATCAAAGAACAATTAATTACAAGCTCTCATGAGCATTCCCACCCAATCTCTATCTATACTATTGAGTTTATGTATGTTTATAATCTGTAATCTATTACAAACAGCATGAATAATATTCTTGACTACAACTGAAACCATGGGAAGCTCATGATCCCAAAGAACTCTATTTCTTCCCCTCCAAACATAGTAAACTGTAGCAGAAATTATACTGAACAGAATAGCTCTTCTACCTTTTGAAATTTTTTTTTTCAGCAGCCACTTCAACAACTTTTCCAAGTCAGTACCTGTATAGATTATACCACACCAGCTAGCAACTTCAAGCAATATTTTCCTACTGAAGCAGCAGGAGAAAAAAAGGTGGCTGTGATTCTCTTCAGCAGCTCCACAAATTAGACAGTCAGCTTGAGGAGTGATTCCAAACCTGTAAAGCCGATCTCTAGTGTGAAGTTTTCCAAGTAAAGCCATCCAAACAATAACTCTATGTTTTGGAACATTTGATCTGTCCCAAATAACAGAGTATTTCCACCTTTCTAATTGCATAGACAACATCTTATTACTAAGTCCCTGTATGGAGAAATTGAAGCTCTGAAAATCTATTGGAGTAAACAAATTCTTAATTATTTCTTTAGTTTGCACGATACGCTTCCAGTACCAACTTGCATCATTTGGAGCTATATGGTTCCACCAGTCATCATTTTTGATATATACAGAATTCACCCACTTAACCCACAGGTTGTCTTTCTTCTTGGTGATATCCCAAACATGTTTACCTATAGCACAAAGATTCCACAAACCTATATCTTTAAACCCCAAACCTCCTTCTTTTTTGGTCTTACAAACAACCTTCCAAGAAACATTGCCCGGGCCATTAAGCATCTCACTACTCTTCCAAAGAAAGGCTCGACAAACTTGGTTTATTTTTTGAACAACCATCTTAGGAAGGATAACTATTTGAGACCAAAAAGAATTTATGGAAAGCAAAACAGAATTAATTAACACTATCCTGCCAGCATAAGAAAGGTTTCTACTGCTCCAAACCTTAATTCTTTTGGTCATTTTATCAACTAAGCAATCACAGTCAGCCCTAGTGAGCCTTTTCGAACAGATTTTCATACCCAAGTATTTAAAAGGCAGCAAACTCTTTTGAAAACCAGAAATATCCACTATTCTCTCAAAGGAATGAGTGTCCATACCTGTACCATACACAGCAGACTTCCCAATATTCGCTTTAAGGCCAGAAGAATTCTCAAACAGCTTGAAGGCCCTTAGTAACAGAGTTGCTGAAACATAATCTCCTTTACAAAACAAAAGAAGATCATCCGCAAAACAAAGGTGAGTGAGAGCCAAACTCTTACATCTCGGGTGGAAGTGAAATTTGTTATCTTTTGCTATCTTTGTTAAGATCCGGGACAAATACTCCATACCAATAACAAAAAGAAGAGGCGACATAGGATCTCCCTGTCTCAAACCCCTCTTGGAATGAATATACCCATGTAAAGCACCATTAATGCAGAAAGAGAACCGAGGAGTAGTTACACAAATCATGATCAACTCCACAAATTTTTGGGGAAAGTTTAAAGCTTCTAACATTTCTTTTAGAAAATCCCAATCAAGAGTGTCATAAGCTTTCTGTAAATCAATCTTAAAAAGGCAAGCCGACTTAGCACTCCTTCTATCATAACCCCGAACCATATCTTGGCAAATCATGATGTTGTGGGCAATTTTCCTTCCTTTCACAAAACCACTTTGATTTTCCGAAATTATATCAAGAAGAATCTCTCTAAGTCTGTTACAAATCATCATAGTGGCTATTTTATAGATCACATTGCAACATGCAATAGGTCTAAAGTCACTAACTGATTCAGGACAAGTAGCCTTGGGCACCAAAGTCACTGTGGTAGCATTAATCTCTTTTAGAAGCTTCCCTGTTGTTATCCAGATTTCCGGATAGCGTTTAGATTGATGACCTCGGGGAAGCAGAATTATCGATGTCTTTCACGGTAGGTGGCCAGAGCTCGTGGATGAACAGAAAGGCTTCGCCTCTCCCGTTTAGTGTCCGGATTACTCTTCCAAGCAAACACAATACGGAAACTCGTCAACTCTCCCGGACTCCCGAAGGGGTATCCTTCGGGGAAGCTCCTTCCAGGAGAAGCTCTTCGAGTGGTCTCCGCGGAAGCAGTTCCGTGCCTCGCACGGAACAAAGCCAAACGGTCGAGTCCTGGAGGAGACATATTTGGAATGATATCCGCCTGACACAGGATCCCGCCTGACACGCCCGTCAGGTCAAAGCCGCACACATCCCAGCACGCCTAAGGGTATCCTTTCGCCTACTGTTCCGCTGACAACTTGGAAAAGACGGCTGACTTTGTGTGTTCCCCATACTTTCACGTAAATATACCCACATAGAGTCTTGTAGCCATGCTACTACAGTAATTGTATCCCTATTTATGGCTGGTGTAATTAAGACTCATGTACGTAGAGAAAAACCCTAATCCAAAACCCTAGCTATAAAGACCCCTTCATTTTACAAGAAGAGGGACGAACAAAAAATGAGATAGCAAAAACTCTACTAAAATCTCTCTAGCTTCATCTTCTTCAAGAGAACCCGAGAGAAACACTGTGAGTGTGTGAAGTTCTTGTGCACCAGCCATCTTACTGTAACCTTTCCCAAGTATAATAACATCGACTCGTGGACTAGGGCTTGTTAACGCCTGAACCACGTAAAAACACTGTTTGTTTAGTTACATTTCAGCATTTCTACAGTCCTTATCTTTTTATTATTCTGTTAGTTATTCGTTTCCGAAAAACTCGGTAAACATTTTGGTGCTTTCATTGAGAGCTGTAGGAAGTTGTTAGTCAGCTCTTTTTCTGTGTACGTTTTTTGTATTCACTTCGTGCTAAAGAGATGGTGACTACGAGAAAATCCGCTGTTGACAAAAATGCTACGGTCAACCCCGATACCGTAATGGAAGATGTGGTGCAAAGCGAACCCTTAGACTACCAAGGTGAAGACCTGACATCCCGCCAGGATCGGGTCAGTACCGAAGATACAACATACTTAGAAGACGAAGAAGAGTATGTCCAAGACGGTTATTACAAGGACGGCTGCTACTATGAGAAGGACCCAGAACTAGTCCAAGTAGCCGAAGAACTGGTGGCCACTAAGGCCAAGCTTGTTGAGCAGGAGCGCGTCTCCGAAAGAATGCAACGCATGATGGAACGCCTCCAAAGTAAGTTCGGAGATCTAGGCGACTCGGACGAGGATGCCTCTGTTCTAGGTGGTGCTGATGCCCCCATGCCGGATCCAGCCGCTGCTGGACCATCCAAAGCCGCCCCTAACAAGGGCAAAGAAAAAGTTGGAGAGCCTGTGCGCGCTGACGCCCCTGCACCTCCTAAAGGCGTGAATCACCAGGCCGACTGCCCCCCCCGCGCGCAGAAGGTCTCTGGCGCTCCTAAGCCCAGACGTCCTTCAGCCCCAAGGGGGCACTCTGTGCCTAAAGGGCCCGGTGCTAAGGCACCCAGGCCTAGGGGAAGGAACAACCGCCCCAGTGATTCCGTCAATTAGGACGGTCGGGCTGCGAACTCGCACTCCGAAGATAGTTAGTCCACGGTGGACCTAAGAAGAAGGTTGGAGGCCAAGTATGAAAAGGCCAAAGGAGAAAAGGCCCGGCCTCGCGGAGATGACCTTCGAAATCATATTAATGACAAGCTCCGGGGACGTGACCTCCCGGAAAGTGATACGAAGAGGCTCGAGGAACAGATTGCTGCCTTGACCAAGCTGGTCCGGAAGCAAAGTGGGGCCCTGTCAGACTCTGAGGAGGAAGACCCGGAACCATGTATTAGGAGGATCGCGGAAACGTCCCTCCCGGATAACTTCAAAATGCCTCACATAGAATTATATGATGGGAGGACAGACCCGCGTACCCACCTAGCTAAATACAATAAAATGATGCAAGTGGCGCGTGTCAGTGAGGACGCCAAATGCATGTGCTTCTCACTCACCCTTACCAAGTCCGCGGAGGACTGGTGGAAAAGATTAGCTCCCGGATCAATCCACAGTTGGAAGGAGCTACAGTCCGCGTTTAGGAGGCAGTTTATTGCTGCCCGCGACCACGACATGGAGGTTGGTTCCTTAACCAACATCAAGCAGCAACCCACTGAGAACCTCAAAGCTTTCATTCAGAGAATGATGGAAGCTGCTGCAAAAACCAAGGTCAACGATGACATGAAGCTGATAGCCCTTCAATCGGGCCTTACTGTCGGCTCCCTGCTATGGGGGGAAATGCAAAGGAGACGGGCAGAAACGCTGTCCGAATTCATGTCAAAAGCTCAGGGAATCATCAACCTTGAGGATGCCTACCAGCAGGCCTTTGGAGTTCCCCCGGCTCCAACGCCTTCCGTGACTGCGCCGAGCTTTGCTTCGCAAGCTCCCGCACCAGCCCTCACGCTTCCAGGAGCCCGATTCACTCCAAGTGTGTATGGGCCTTCCGCGTCTGCTCAGACGCCGAGTCAAACCCATTTCTCTGGGTATGGAGCAGTACAAACCGGATGTAGTATCGCTCCTGGCATGCCGCAGCCGCAAGCAGAAGCCCCAGAACGAAATTTGAGCCAATCGCGGAGCAAACGAAGCGGAAGAAACTCCAACCGGGGAGACCATTCAAAGAAACCCCGGAAGGACTATGAGCCCAAGTTCACGGAATATACCAGTTTGATAGACTCGCGAGAGAATGTCTATCGGGCGACCTGTAATATGGTCAACTACAGGAAGCCCCCGAAAGTGTCTCACGGAGGAAGGCGTCCGCGAGACTCCAATAAGAGGTGTGAGTTCCACGGAGACGTGGGGCACACCACGAACGAGTGCCTTCAGCTGAAGGATGAGATCGAGTCCCTGGCAAGAGCGGGACACCTCGGTCAGTGGGTGAGGATACCCATTATCTATCCCGGACAGGGGATAGTTCACGGAGCTGCATATTCCCCGGGACAGAGGGGGGCCGCTAGCGCTCCTGGAGCCGGTCACCCCCAAACTCCCGGGTCTCAGTTCCCCGCACTTCCTGCTCCACCCGCTCCGGCGCCCATTGCCTTGTTGGCTCCAGGACCAGGCAACCCATATCCGCCCGGCCTTGCTCCGCCACCCGTTGACGGACACGTCGCCACCATTTCCGGAGGACCACACCTTGCCGGAAGCACCCGCAACTCCCAGAAGAGGTACTTGAGGGAGTTAGAGCACGCCGAGGAGATGTGCGCCTTGGTTCAATCACCTGCTCAACGTCCCCGAATGATGGATCTTCCCATCACCTTCACGGAGGACGATGCTCGACATGTGCACTTCCCCCACAACGATCCCCTCGTGGTGGAAGCCCAGATTGCCAATAAGAAGGTCTCACGGATCTTGGTCGATAACGGAAGCTCCGTGAACATCCTCTTCAAAGCGGCCTTCCACGCGATTGGATTGACCGAGACAGACCTGGCCCCATGCCCCATCCAGCTTCAAGGTTTCAATGGGGACGCACTCATGCCATTAGGGAAAATTCAACTGCCAGTCACCCTCAGAGGAGAAAGCGACGCTTGTGCCTTCAAGCATAGCACATTCGTGGTGGTCGACTGCCCCACGGCGTATAATGCCATCTTAGGCCGACCGGTCCTGATCGATTGTGGGGCCATAACCTCGATACGCCACTTATGTTTGAAGTTTCCATGCGACGATGGGCGTATTGGCACCCTCCGAGGAGACCAAAGAAGTGCACGGAGCTGTTATAACGTCTCCGTCCGATCCGTCTACACGGTCCAAGAGACGTTTGCTGCCATTCCTTTGGCGGAAGAATTGCCAGAAACTGGGGGTGCTCAGGAGGCATACTTTGACGAACTCGACCCAAGAGTGGGAATCGAGAGAGCAATAGAGCCGATGGAGGAAGTCGAAGAGGTGATCCTCAACCCGGGAGAACCCACCAAGGTCATTCAGGTGGGGAAAAACCTGCCGTTGGCCGTTCGAGATAAGATCGTAGCCACTGTGAAGGATAATCAGGATATCCTGGCATGGTGCCACGCTGATATGACGGGGATTAATCCCAATGTTGCGTGCCACGCACTCAACATAGACCCATCTGCAACTCCAATTCGCCAAAAGAGGAGGCCGCTGGACCCAGTGAGAGCCGAAGCCGTCAAAACTGAAGTGGACAAATTGATGTCCATAGGCTTTCTCCAGGAGTCGCACTATCCCGTGTGGTTGGCCAACCCAGTTCTGGTCCCGAAACCCGATGGGTCCTGGAGAATGTGCATTGACTTCACGGACCTAAACAAGGCCTGCCCGAAAGATTGTTTCCCTCTCCCGCGAATCGATCAGATGGTAGACGCTACTTCCGGGTACGAACTCTTATCCTTCATGGATGCGTACTCCGGATACAACCAGATCAAGATGCATGTCGCGGACCAGGAACACACCAGCTTCCTCACGGACAAGGGTGTCTACTGTTACGTGGTCATGCCTTTCGGTTTGAAGAATGCTGGGGCGACGTACCAGCGTCTGGTAAACAGAATGTTCAAGGACCAACTGGGGAAGAACATGGAGGTGTACGTGGATGACATGTTGGTAAAGTCCAAGACCTCCGGGGACCACAGTGACGACCTTGAGGAAGCTTTCGCCGTGATCCGAAAGTACGGGATGAAACTAAATCCAAAGAAATGTACTTTCGGGGTCTCGTCTGGGAAGTTCCTCGGTTTCATTGTCAGCTCCCGCGGAGTGGAAGCCAACCCTGAGAAAATAAAGGCGTTCATAGATATGCCTTCCCCCCGGAAACATAAGGATGTCCAGAGCGTTACCGGAAGGATAGCTGCTCTCAGCCGCTTCGTATCCAAGGCCACTGACAAGTGTATCCCCTTCTTCAATGTGTTGCGAGGAAACAAGAAGTTCGAGTGGACCCCCGAATGCGAAGCAGCCTTCCAACACCTCAAAGAACATTTAACCCGAGCTCCCATTCTATCCAAACCTGTCGAAGGAGAGGCGTTGCTCTTATACTTAGCTGTGACTGAGCACGCAGTAAGTGCCGCTCTCGTCCGGGAAGATGGTCGTATCCAGCTCCTTGTGTATTACGTAAGCAAGAGGTTATTGGACGCCGAGTCCAGATATTCGATGATCGAGAAACTCTCCCTCTGCTTGCTGATCGCTTCACGGAAGCTGAGGCCATATTTCCAGGCGCACACCATCAAAGTACTCACCAACCACCCTCTCCGACAAGTCCTGCAGAAGCCCGAGTCTTCTGGCAGATTGCTTAAGTGGGCCATGGAACTGAGCCAGTTCGACGTCCACTACCAACCACGTGTTTCCATAAAAGGTCAAGCTCTCGCGGACTTTATTGTGGAATGCTCGGGAATGAATGACCTCCCGGAAGATCCTGTCCCGGAACTTCCCACCTGGAAGGTCTATGTAGACGGAGCCTCAAATGAAAAAGGAGCTGGAGCGGGGGTCATCCTAATATCTCCCCAAGGGCATCAGCTCCAGAGCGCCATCCGTTTCGCGTTCCCAGCATCCAACAACGAGGTAGAACACGAAGCCATGTTAGCTGGGTTACGACTGGCCAGAGAAGTCGGAGCCCAAAAAATCGAAGTATACAGCGACTCCCTACTTGTGGTAAACCAAATATCCGGGGAATACCAGACGAAAGGCGAAAGGATGGCTGCCTACGTGTCTCTCTCCCGCGACCTACTGCAGCATTTCAAAGGCTACCAAATCTGCCAGGTCCCCCGGGACCAGAACTCACTTGCGGACACGCTGGCCAAGCTTGCAACGGACCCGGAGATTGAACAGTATGGCTTAGTCCCCATCGGGCACTTAGAAGCCCCCAGTACTGAGACACGAAGGATAAACGCCATCATCGACCATTCTCACTCCTGGATAGGACCCATCCTCAGATTTCTCACCACCGGAGAGCTCCCCACTGATAAAGCTGACGCAAGGAAGCTCCAATATCAAGCTCCCCGATACGTGGTTATGGATGGAAAGCTTTACCGCAGGGGGTTGTCCATACCCTTCCTTAGGTGTGTTGCCGGAACCGAAGTCAGCACCATCATCCATGAGATTCACGGAGGCTTCTGTGGCGATCATACCTCCGGGCTGAGCCTCTCCAAAAAGATCCTTCGACAAGGATACTTCTGGCCCACCATGAAGAAGGATTGTGTGGATCATGTCAGGAAGTGTGAGCAGTGCCAGAGGTACGCCAAGGTTCCGCGAGCGCCGCCTACAGAAATTACCCTAATGACCAGCCCCTGGCCGTTCGCCGTTTGGGGCATTGACCTAGTAGGTTCCCTCCCAACTGGAAAGGGTGGAGTGAAGTACGCCATAGTCGCGGTAGACTACTTCACCAAATGGGCTGAAGCTGAACCTATGAACACGGTCACATCTAAAAAAGCACTAGATTTTGTCATCAGGAATATAGTGTGTCGTTTTGGGCTTCCACGGAAAATTGTGTCCGACAACGGAAAGCAGTTTGACAGCGAACACTTCACGAACTTCTGTGCTTCGCATGGAATTATCAAAAGCTTTTCCGCAGTCGCCAGACCCCAGGCTAATGGGCAAGTGGAAGCTGTAAACAAAATATTAAAGACCACGTTGAAGAAAAAACTCCAAGCCTGCAAGGCTCACTGGCCGGAAGAACTTCCGCGAGTACTTTGGGCCTATCGCACAACAGAGAGAACTTCGACGGGGCACACGCCTTATTCCATGACCTTCGGTTGCGAGGCCGTCATCCCAGTAGAAGCTATGATCCCCTCTCACAGGCAAGACACCTACGATCCTACCCAGAACCATGCCCTCCTCCAGGAGTCCTTGGATATGATCGAAGAGCTTCGGGAGCAGTCGCAGGTCCAACTAAAAATGTACCAAGGCAAGATAGCCCGACACTTTAACATGAGAGTCCAGAGCCGTACATTCGAAGTTGGGGATCTTGTCCTACGGAGAGTATTTCCTGCTACGCAGGATCCGGGAGTAGGAGTCCTCGGACCCAACTGGGAAGGCCCCTACGAAGTCCAAGAAAAAGTGGGCCATGGGACGTATCACTTAAAGAGACTCGACGGATCTAAAGTCCCGCGCGCCTGGAACGCGGAGCACCTCCGCCGTTACTACCAGTAGGCCCCGGACCATCCAGTCGGAAGTCCTTGGTGAAAATAGCAAAAGTGAAAAATGTGGAAATAATCCTCCCTGTTGTAAAACTCACGCCTAGCAGGCTAATTTAATGAAACACGGAGAGATTCACTCCGCTTTTACTGCACTTTTTATCCCTGTGTTCAAAGCTGCGTTTTAACAAGTGACCACGCGGTTCGGAGACGTCCGGACCCCACGCTCACTTGGGGGGTATACATGGCTAAGGCATAGCCATACGCCCCTTGAACAAAACGTACACAGAACACCACTTATGTGCTAGCATTGTGTTTGAAAATTTTAAATTGTTTGAAATGTTTAAATTGTTAAGCTTAGGTTTATTTGTTGCCATGAACATGCTTGCATTACGTGTCATATGTGCATTATGTGCTTATGTGAAAATTGCCATGGAAATGCCTGCCATTATGTATCATGAGAATTATCTCCTGTGTAGCCCAGCGATGGACGGGACTGGGGGTTGAGGCACGTTCATAGAGCTACGTCAAAACACCCCCAACTCCCTGACAAGTCCTTTGCAGAATTCTCCGCGATCGCTGTAGATCTTTGCTTCGCAAACTCCAGCTCCGGGTCTCGGAAGGCAAAAGATGGCAAGATCCGCGAGCGCTGTAGAGCTTTGCTTTGCAAGCTCCAGCTCCGGATCCCGCAAGGCGAAAGATGGAAAGATCCGCGAGCGCTGTAGAGCTTTGCTTCGCAAGCTCCAGCTCCGGGTCCCGCAAGGCGAAAGATGGCAAGATCCGCGAGCGCTGTAGAGCTTTGCTTCGCAAGCTCCAGCTCCGGATCCCGCAAGGCGAAAGATGGCAAGATCTGCGAGCGCTGTAGAGCTTTGCTTCGCAAGCTCCAGCTCCGGGTCCCGCAAGGCGAAAGATGGCAAGATCCGCGAGCGCTGTAGAGCTTTGCTTCGCAAGCTCCAGCTCCGGGTCCCGCAAGGCGAAAGATGGAAAGATGCGCGAGCGCTGTAGAGCTTTGCTTCGCAAGCTCCAGCCCCGGGTCCCGCAAGGCGAAAGATGGCTAGACCCGTGATCGCTGTAAAGCTCTGCATCGCAAGCTCCAGCTCCGGGTCCAGCGAGGCGAAAGATGGCAAGATCCGCGACCGTTGTAAGCCTTGCTTCGCAGGCTCCAACTCGGGATCTCACAAAATAATGCATGGCAAGCTCCATGGCCATTGCAAGTTTCAGCTCCAGAAGCAGACATGCTCGATCCCCCCACTCACAGCCGGCTTTGCTTCGCAAAGCCCCTGCTCCAGGATCACACCTGGTGGGCGTGGCGATTTCCCCGACAGCAATAAGCCTTGCCTCGCAGGGCTCCATGCCAGGTCCCTGAAGTCAGCCACCATGAGGTTCGCAACAACAGTTAGTTTTGCTTCGCAAAGATCTAACCTTAAGTCTAGCGACGCTCACCAAAAGAACTCCCGTTCCAAACAATGGAACGACTCACCTTAGCAATCCCAGCGAACAGTATAACTACAAGTCCCGGGATTGGCTATTTGCCTCAGGAAAGCTAAAGTACGGTGAAAGGAGCCTGGCCGTTGGAACCAGGAAACCTTAGTAACCTAGAAACTACATGTGAAAAGGCATCATCCGTTAAAGCTTCAAGTGGGAAGTGCATAGGTTTTGGCCGTTGGAACCAAAACCCCATACGCCCCTACAACAGTTTCTACCGTATAAATGTCTAACCTAAGCGCAAAGATAAATAAAGAACTCGGCAGAAAAGAAAGGAGAATGCTATGATTATGGCAAAAATGTCCGCAATGAAAAACTCAAAATGAAAAATAATTAAAGATAAAACCCCTTCAAGCATTGGGGGTAACTACAGCTTCCACGACCGCAGCTTCGGGGGCATCGGTTTCAACTGAGGCTGGCGGAGTCGGCTCATTGGAAGGAGGAACTTGGTCATGAGAAGGTTCAGAGGTCCCCGCCTCTCCGAGATCTCCCGCCTCAGGAGCTTCAGCACGTTCGTCAATGTTGTAAGTTTGGACGTACGCCTCTGGGCCCTGATCCCACACGAGTAGCTTCTCCCTCATGGCTTCGGCATCATCTCCCAGATAGCCTAATACCTCCGGGTTCACTTTCCAGAGTTGATGCATGAGGACCACATGCGATATATTAATCGTCCTGTTCAGTATCACCTCAGCATCCTCCTTCTCCTTCAAGCGCTCCGCCTCGGAGGTTGCCAGCTGTGCTTCCGCGACAGTTAGTTGGGCCCTTAATTTTTCCATTTCGGCCTTGGAGGCATCCCGCTCCCCCTTAAGAGAATCAATCTCCTTGCGCTGCTCCCTATTTTGGTTCAGCACGGATTGCTTCTCGGTCACATGCCCCCTGGCAGTGAATTGCAAGGCCCCGATCTCTTTATCCTTCTCGGCGAGCCCCAACTGCAGCATAGACACGAGATCCCTGCTCCTCTTATGGAGTTGCTCCTCCTCGTGCAGCTTACTCTGAAGAGTGGAATATTCCTCTTGCCGCTTAAGGAGGAGATCGTTTTTTTATTGCAAGCGGGCTTCCAGGGTATCCTTCTCCACCTTGGCTTGGGACAGCTCTTCCCGGAGCTTGGAGTTTTCGGCCTTCATCCCATCCGACCGCTGTCTAAACTCATTCTCTGCCTTGGCCCGGTACTCTTGATATTTGGCAAGATATTTCTTCTCCGCCTCTTCTTCAGCCGTGCGCCGGGCCTGATCAATCTTCTCCGAAGCCCCCAAGGCCTGTTGGGTCAGTTTCTGTTTCTCCGCCTCCAAGGCCTGGCGAGCCAGTTGGCTCTCCTCCAGCTGAACCAGAGCTGCACCAACCTCCCGGAACGAGCGTTCCGCGATCATAGAGGCCTGCAAGAAAAGACAACAGAATGAGCTAAAGCCGGACCAAAAGACAGGTGATCCCAAAAAATAACAACTGACGGCTTACCCCGGACAGTTGCTGCTTCACAGCGTGTGTCAACAACAGCGGATCCTTGCTGCTACTGATGGCCCATTTCTCAGAATTGAGCTCGCATAAGCTTAGGGCCATGTCCTCCATCATCTCAGCTCCGAACGGCGCCAATGCACGTCCGAGCCTAGGCACCAGACTCTTCTCCAAGACTGGACCATCCAGAACCGCTCTGGCCGGGTGAAGAGATCTCACCCCCTCGGCCAGCTCAGCTCTCTTCACGGCAGACAAGTTATCTGCCCTTCCCTGAGTAACAGCCTTCTCCGCCTCTAACCTCCTCTTCAAAAAACTATCGGCCCGTCTTACACCCTCCAGGAGGGCAGCGGGGAAACTGGTTGGCTTCCGTGGGAAGTGGAACTTCAGGCCAGGCAGAGGAAGGTTGGTTGTCTGAGAAGAAGGAGACCCCGGAAGGGTGGACCCCCTTTGAGCTGGGGGAGGAGGCAGACGGGGTATTAAGGCCCCGGTCTATTGCTTTTGCTGCTGCGGCAGCAGAAGTAATTTCCCTTGTTGCTGCTGTTGGTTTGGATGTTGTGGTTGCTGCAGCTGTGACGTTGGTGATTGTCTCTGTTGTTCTTGTTGCTGCTGTTGTTGAAGTTGTGCTTGCTGTCGTTGCTGTTGTTGTTGCCTTCGACCAGGAGAAGAGTGTCTAAGGCGTTTCTTCTTAGCACCCTCAGCATCTTCTCCCGGACGCTTGCTCACCCCAGTTGTCTTCACGGGGAACACAAGCCCTTCCCCGTCGCTGCTGCTACTCGAGACCATCATGGTCTCGGAAGGCCCGTCAGCAGGAGACTTCTCTACCCTCGGAGACACTTGCGCCTCGCCACTCATCTTCTTGGGGGAGGCAGTTTTACCTCCCCTACCAGCCTTGGTCTTCCGTCCTTTCCCCGTGGACGGGTCTTGGCTAGTGGCAGCCTTCTTAATGAGCAAAGTCACTCTCCCCAACATCTTGGCTTCCGGATACTCTGCAAGAAACGTACAAAGCAAGGTTAACGAACCAACGAGCAATGAGAAAGAAAATAAGTAAGAAGCGGCAATCAACAAAAAAGCACAAGCAAGCGCGCCAGCACGGAACAAGAAACGAGAAAAAAGAAAAGTTTGAAAGGGACGACCATGCACGAGAAACGTGGATGGCCTTCCCCGAGCAAAACAAAACATCGCTTCCTGCTCCAGGAAACTCCCGTACTCCTTGAAGTCCGGGAATGACATGCTGAGAGAAGAAGGGTCAACCATGATGACACCTTCTGGCAGACTACCGTCACTCAGACACCAGAGGAGCTCATCTACCCTATCGCAATACCTGTCGAAAGGTATCCTACGCGGATCTAGCCTAAGGAAACGGGGATCAAACCCCATCTGAGAGGTCCGAGAAACCTCAGACAGGCTGGGGGTGTGAATCAACCGAAAACTAGTCTTACCTCTCCCGGAGGTACTAGCCCCCGGAGCCCCTATGTTAGGGTAAGCCGCGGCGTGGCGAGCCTCGATCTCCTCTTCCTCCGGCTGGGGGTCGGGGAACCTCTCCGCCCAACTAGGAGATAAAGTATTTTCGTCCCGGGCTGCTTGGGTGATCACCTTAGACAGCTCCAGGGCAATCTGCTCCCGGATGTCAGCCGACACCTGAGTCTGCCCCCTGCCACTCACTGGCTCGATATTTTGGAAGGAGGCGAGTAACCCATACTCCCTCAACGATTCGGAGGTCACAAGTCCCTCCACTTTCAACTCTTCCTCAGAAAGCCCTTCGTAGAACTTGGACCTCCTTATCATCTCCGCGCAGCGAGGTGTCCGCGGAACGACTTCTGCAAAAATCAAATACAAGTGTTAGAGATCCTCCCAAAAGGAAAATCAAACGCAAAGAAACAAAGTTGAAAAGGAGAGGAAGGAGCACGTACCAGGGATTTTGAAGTCCAAAGATAGGGCTGGCACCCTCTTCAGCGGGAAGCCAGTCGTCAGGAACCAGTATTCCCGGAGGTCTGGAACCCTCGCGGTATGACAAGTGGGGCACATCACGTCCGGGTGCCTTTCTAGCCTGTAAAACCCCACCTTGTCTGAATGACCCCTCATAGGCTGAGACTTCAACCCGTAAAAGTACAGCACCTCCTCTGGGGTAGGAGCTTCCAGTCTCCGGGACTTGCAAAAGATGAACCACCCTGCTAAGAGCTTGTAGCTGGGAGGAATTAACTGGAATGGGGCAATCCCCGCCTTCACACAGAAATTGGCGAAGTAACTCCTTAGGGGCAAGTGCGCCCCACACACTATGTGTGCCCAACTCCAGGCACCAAAGCCCTCGTGACTCTGGCTAGCTGACTCGCCCAGCACCGACAGACGGTGCCACATCAGACCTGGGATGTTCTTCAGGCCTGCCTCAGAGGAATACAGCTCCAGCATGCCATAATTCCTGAAAAGGTTCGGCTTTTGGTCCATCTCCCAGATGGAACTATTGGAGGTTGGTGGGCTAGCCGCGACCACTTTCGCCTTTCCTTTCCCCTTTCCACCAGCGACAGGAGAGCCCTTCTCTTGGGCAGAATCAGCCTCCCCCGCAGCAAGGAGTTGTTCCTTTGAGATGTTCGTCACTGGACAAAAGAAAAGAAAGAAGAAAACACTCTAAGCAGTCAACACCCTTGTCATACCCTAGTGGTATCAAAGGCGTCGGGGAGACCCTCCCCGAAAACTGCTTGGAGAGGCTCCCACCGAGCTTACCGAGGGATTGGCACCATGCCACCCGAAGGGCAGCAAGGAACCAGACTCAGACCCCGAGCCTAAGCCCACCAAAAGAAGTGTTTTTCCAGAGAAAGACACCCTAAAGGCGTTCATGCTTATGCCCTAAAACAGAAAAACAAGGGACGACTTTCCAAACGCAAATCGCCAAAGCATGCAGAAAAGGCTACTTATCGACTCACAATCGATCACATGCCTACCAAAGCCCTATTCACGCATGCACATAAGCAATAATGGCAGAAACCTCTACTCTAACAACTACCAACAACCTAAGGTCTGAGAGGAAAGAGCAAAGTAGAAATACTTACTGATATTCGGGTAGTTGGAGGTTGAAGGAGTAACTGGATCACTGCACAGCACGATCGCGAGAAGTAAAAGCTGCAAAGACGAACGGCGATTCAAACCAGGAACTTCGGGGAATAAACCCACTGCCAAATCAAAAAGAAAAGTTTCCAGATACTTACCAAAAGAAATGGCAAGTTCGGGGGAACGTAAGCTGGGAAGCCTGAGAGTTCGAAGGTTTGGAAATCTGAAAATCCTAAAGATGGAGACTCTGAAAGCGTAAAGAGGAAGAAAGGTCCTTTCCCTCGTTTTTATAGCAGGGAAGAAGCCGTTTCGAATTCCTCAAGTGGACGGTCCCGATCTTCCCATTCCGTGTGCATCAGATCCAACGGCTGGAGAGGAAGCGACAATCCTATTTATGACTCCTCGGATGGGAATAAAGTATTTATTTCCCATCATTACACCACCTCGGGCCCTGAGTACCATTAAAAACCGTCAAATCATTAGTCAGATGACTGACGCACGCATCCTCAACCAGTCGCCTCACGCACACGTCTTGGTCGCAGAACCATTCCCAGAATGACACGTGGTCCTTGCCGCACTTGAGTACTTGATCTCAAACAGAAGAAATTCCCTTTCTTTTTCATACTAACACTCAGGCGGGAAAAAGGAACCCTTCCGGGAACACAGAAGGTGCCCCCTCGCCTAGTCTAAGAAACCGATTGTACAAGCTCCCGGATCTCTCAAAGCTCCGTGACCTTGGGGGGTAAATGTTATCCAGATTTCTGGATAGCGTTTAGATTGATGACCTCGGGGAAGCAGAATTATCGATGTCTTTCACGGTAGGTGACCAGAGCTCGCGGATGAACAGAAAGGCTTCGCCTCTCCCGTTTAGTGTCCGGATTACTCTTCCAAGCAAACACAATACGGAAACTCGTCAACTCTCCCGGACTCCCGAAGGGGTATCCTTCGGGGAAGCTCCTTCCAGGAGAAGCTCTTCGAGTGGTCTCCGCAGAAGCAGTTCCGTGCCTCGCACGAAACAAAGCCAAACGGTCGAGTCCTGGAGGAGACATATTTGGAATGATATCCACCTGACACAGGATCCCGCCTGACACGCCCGTCAGGTCAAAGCCGCACACATCCCAGCACGCCTAAGGGTATCCTTTCGCCTACTGTTCCGCTGACAACTTGGAAAAGACGGCTGACTTTGTGTGTTCCCCATACTTTCACGTAAATATACCCACATAGAGTCTTGTAGCCATGCTACTACAGTAATTGTATCCCTATTTATGGCTGGTGTAATTAAGACTCATGTACGTAGAGAAAAACCCTAATCCAAAACCCTAGCTATAAAGACCCCTTCATTTTACAAGAAGAGGGACGAACAAAAAATGAGATAGCAAAAACTCTACTAAAATCTCTCTAGCTTCATCTTCTTCAAGAGAACCCGAGAGAAACACTGTGAGTGTGTGAAGTTCTTGTGCACCAGCCATCTTACTGTAACCTTTCCCAAGTATAATAACATCGACTCGTGGACTAGGGCTTGTTAACGCCTGAACCACGTAAAAACACTGTTTGTTTAGTTACATTTCAGCATTTCTACAGTCCTTATCTTTTTATTATTCTGTTAGTTATTCGTTTCCGAAAAACTCGGTAAACACCTGTGTCAAGAAAGGATAAAATGGCCTCTTTAACCTCCTTACCAGTTATCTCCCAAGTATCTTTAAAAAAGGCACTATTGTAGCCATCAGGACCTGGAGCTTTATCATTAGGAATGGAATTTAGAGCCGCCTCTACCTCTTCACCAGTATAATCTCGAATGAGCCAAGTCGCTTGGCTAGGACTAATTAAAGCTCCCTCCTTGACAATTTTTTTTATGCACCCTAGTTCGACCTTCTATTTTAGAACCCAGCAAAGAATCATAAAACTCAAGGAAAGCTTTAATGACTCCTTCTTGATTGTCCACCCAATTTCCATTCTGGTCCCTGATAGAGTAAATAGTGTTCCGTTGGCTTGTAAAGAACACTATTTACAAGGAGGAAAATATTTACCAAGGAATTTCTGAGCCAAATCTTCCCAAGTAAGTATAGAGTTGGCTTGTAAAGAATTCAACCAACTCTTAGTTCTGTCCCTTAGTGAAAATGGAAATAATCTCAATCTTACAACATCATTACTCACCCCATCAATTTTGAATGTCGCACACAACTCTAAAAAGTTTGTGATATGGAGATTTGGATCCTCATTTGGTAACCCCCCAAATTGTACACAATTTTGCACCATCTGAATAATTGAGGGTTTTATCTCAAAATTATTTGCCTCAACGGTTGGAGGACGAATGCTTGAATGTATCCTCGTAACAGTAGGGAGTACATAGTTTCTTAATGGCGGATCGACTTCAGCTGCATTACCCATATTTGCATTATTGTTGAAAACATTATTTACGTTCTCAGCCATGGTGAAATCCAACCGTTTCTTTATCTTTCAAATCTTTCTGTACGTTCTCTCAATTTCAAGATCTATTGGTATGATTTCCTTTTGTCTACTTCCTCGTATATACCAACAATTCCTGAAACACAATACACCCTTGATCTGAATAAATGTAATTCAATAAAAAAAAAGCCAAATTAGAACAAATAACAATTGAATTTGATATTGGAAATTAAGTCCTCGGCAACAGCGCCAAAAACTTGATCGCAAAAATATATATACACAAGTGCACGTAATCGATTCAAGTAATATATATGATAAGTAGAGTATCGTTCCCACGGAGACTATCTTCTAAGTACCACTAATTGTTCTTTTAATTTCTATTTGGTAACCAAAGGTTAGATGAATGAATTTAATTTTAAAATTATAAAAAAAACTAAGAATGAGAATCACTAATTAAAAGATTTAAATTATTATTAAAAAGACCTAGGGTATTAATTTCATCAGCTTCTCATTCTACTAATTCTATTAATCAATTTAGAATTTCTTTCTTCCTATTCTAATAGCAGGTTAACATAAATCGATTCATTTTGTTTTTCAAGATATAAGATCTCAACCTATGTCCAGGTTTTTTACATATCTGTGATAAACTTAAATTTATAGAAGGAATTAAGCATGGAAACCTAATTACTACACAAGTCATACGGATACTTTCGTCCAATATGCAACCTATGTATATATAATGATAGCATATTATATTCTCATCTTTTGAATTTTGAATCAAAATCATAAAATCCAACAAATATTGATCAAGTATTTACTAGCATTAAACTTACATTATATAGATTCTAATAGAGAAGAAAAAACAATTATTCATCATAATTAAATTAGATAAAAATCCAAGTGACTACATTAAACCCTAGATAAAATTGTTTAGTTCATATCAGACATGACTAAATCAACAAAATAATAATTCAAAAACATAAGATTCACAAACTTAAAGAAGAAAGAAAAATATAAAAATGCAGAATAACTAGCCTAAGAATCAAAATTACTCTCTAAAAACGTAATTAAAAACTGACCTTATGACCTAATTAAACCCTAAATACGAATTTATAGTAAAAAAATTACATAAACTGTGTTTTTCATATGCGAGCCGTGACTTGGCCTTCTCTGGGTCACGACCCGTGTCTATTTTTTGAGCCTTTCTGATTCTGTGTAAGTCCTCAGGCACCGCGACTCAAGCATCATCAAGTCGCGTCCTGTGTCCATTTTTCCCCTTTACTGAGCCTCTGACTTCGCCTTGAGTTGCGACTTGTTAGCCCAAGTCGCGACACTAATTGCCTCCATAATCCATGCGTTTCTGACTTGCCTTAGAGTTGCGACTTGTAAGCCCAAGTCACGACTCTAATTCCATTTTTTTTCTCAAATTGCTTCTTTCAAACCGTCTCTTCATCCAAAACTGACTTTTAATCATCCTTAGCGTCATTTTGAGTCCAACAACCGCCAAAAGCATCGTTTTCCCACCATTTTCACTTCTTTTTACATTTTTCTCATGATTCACTGCACTAACCTACAACAAAGACAAACAAAATCGTAATCTTGCACAAAACACACATAAAGACTCAAGATTACCACAAAAATACATTCTAAAATGACACTGAAATGAAGTTATCAGGCACATTCTAAAATGACACCAAAATGACACTGTACAACCTATCTGTTGTTGAGTTTCCCCTAGATTCACACACCAAAACTGAACAACCACCATGACCTTTTGAACATATGAATTAGTGGACTCCCCCACTTCAACTTGGGAATAACATCTCTTCTCGAGGTGTACCTCTCAAGGTATAGCTTGCAAGCTAACCACTTTCTCTCATGCGATCCCTCGTTCCATTTATCACTTTTGAAGATGATGCTGAAATAATACCTCGGTCATTCTGACTCTTTGCCATTCGACATCTCTACGTTACCTTAGTACTCGAGTCCTAACGACTTTCAACATAGGTAATTGGCTCTGTCTTTGTGTCTAAGTCTCCTTGACCTTACATTCTGAACAACTAATGATCTGTAAAATGCCCTAAACTAGTACTAAAAATTCACATTTTCATTGGTTTATAAAAGAAAAGCCACTTATTATAAAGGTTTCCGTGGGGTCTTGCTTAAAACATGCAAGTTGGGCCCAATAGTTTTAAAAGAAAATATCAGTTTTTATGCAAAGTTCCAAAACAACCAATAATTCAAGTCCCACTGATAAGTTTAAAAAGTCTCATAAAACATAACATTTTTAAAAATGACATTTTTAATTCATCGTTTTTCATTCATAGGATGCCCCCACACCATACACACCAGGACGACGGAACTCCCCACATCACCACACGTGCCACAGAGAAACCTATTTGCTACCTGGAAGAGAAAGTAAGGGGGTGAGTTAAAAGCCCAGTAAGGAAGTACAAACAACAAAAAGCCCTCGTTCCATTTATCACTTTTGAAGATGATGCTGAAATAATACCTCGGTCATTCTGACTCTTTGCCATTCGACATCTCTACGTTACCTTAGTACTCGAGTCCTAACGACTTTCAACATAGGTAATTGGCTCTGTCTTTGTGTCTAAGTCTCCTTGACCTTACATTCTGAACAACTAATGATCTGTAAAATGCCCTAAACTAGTACTAAAAATTCACATTTTCATTGGTTTATAAAAGAAAAGCCACTTATTATAAAGGTTTCCGTGGGGTCTTGCTTAAAACATGCAAGTTGGGCCCAATAGTTTTAAAAGAAAATATCAGTTTTTATGCAAAGTTCCAAAACAACCAATAATTCAAGTCCCACTGATAAGTTTAAAAAGTCTCATAAAACATAACATTTTTAAAAATGACATTTTTAATTCATCGTTTTTCATTCATAGGATGCCCCCACACCATACACACCAGGACGACGGAACTCCCCACATCACCACACGTGCCACAGAGAAACCTATTTGCTACCTGGAAGAGAAAGTAAGGGGGTGAGTTAAAAGCCCAGTAAGGAAGTACAAACAACAAAAAGCCCTCGTTCCATTTATCACTTTTGAAGATGATGCTGAAATAATACCTCGGTCATTCTGACTCTTTGCCATTCGACATCTCTACGTTACCTTAGTACTCGAGTCCTAACGACTTTCACCATAGGTAATTGGCTCTGTCTTTGTGTCTAAGTCTCCTTGACCTTACATTCTGAACAACTAATGATCTGTAAAATGCCCTAAACTAGTACTAAAAATTCACATTTTCATTGGTTTATAAAAGAAAAGCCACTTATTATAAAGGTTTCCGTGGGGTCTTGCTTAAAACATGCAAGTTGGGCCCAATAGTTTTAAAAGAAAATATCAGTTTTTATGCAAAGTTCCAAAACAACCAATAATTCAAGTCCCACTGATAAGTTTAAAAAGTCTCATAAAACATAACATTTTTAAAAATGACATTTTTAATTCATCGTTTTTCATTCATAGGATGCCCCCACACCATACACACCAGGACGACGGAACTCCCCACATCACCACACGTGCCACAGAGAAACCTATTTGCTACCTGGAAGAGAAAGTAAGGGGGTGAGTTAAAAGCCCAGTAAGGAAGTACAAACAACAAGCAAGTAAGATACAACAAATTACAAACACTATCATCCATCTTTATACATCATAGCATCATCACAAAATTGGCATCAATATCATAAACATGAACATATCCATGTCAACATAATGCCACCATCATATCATAAACATCATAACAAAATCATAAACATCACCAGACATCATAACATAATCATAAACAATTCCTTGTGAACATGGCATGCTAACTTGTCCATGCCACCCTTTGAGGTAAACAAGAGTCTCTGGTCCTTGAATAACCTCGGTGCGTCCGCCCATGGAGTTACGTCTTCATATCCTTAGTAACTCGGGTTACGTCTTCTTTATCCATAGCAACCCATTTTGATGTGTCGCGTTCATCACGCTAACATCCATTCATATCATACAATATTCATACAAGCCAATATATCATCACATTATGGCATTCATAATTCATAACATTTCATTCACACAACAGTCTTACCATTCATAATATAACAATCATAAATTCTATCTAACTTCCTTACCTCAGGTCCAAGCTAAGTAAAACCACAACTTCTCAACGAGCCTATACCATAATCAAAACGACATTTCTTAGCTTCATATAATTACTATTTTGCCCTCTCATATAACTCATGTGTGCATGGGCCATGCACACATGGTAGGAGTTACACACAACATTGTTGGTTTTTATTGATCAAATCAGAGATTATGCGCAGCGGAACAACAATCAAATTGTCAGATTAATCCCATAAGATTTCTAGATCTACTTCTTCACACTCATATATATATTGAATCAAGGACAAGAATAGAAACATTACCTCAGGTCCTTCCTTGCTGCTATCTTTTCGTATAGCTGAATCCTTGAGATCTCACACCAAGATCTTCCAAAATGTTCTCAGTCACCCAAAAAACGAGTGTGGGCTCGCTATACAAATAATAGGCAATAACTATTTATCAGATATTCTCAACACATGAGATCTGATAAAGTTTGGACCTAGGTTTTGTGAAGAACAATGACCTTTGTTTTGTCACTGATCTTTTTCTCTGAGAGAATCCTAGATATTTTTCTCTCCCTGAAAACTTACGTTCTGTGAAAACTGATATCCAATATTTAATAATATCCAATATATTAAAATATTTGTTATTTTAAACAAATTCAAAATAACTGATCAGTTATCAGATTTTTGTTTAAATAATAATATTTAAATCAAATCAAAATATCTCATTATTTATTTAATATTTAAATAACTAAAATTGTGGAATCAAGAGACCAAGTCTATCTCTTATGCGTGTAGCATAGTGCATGTGCACTGTGCCACACGTGTACCACATGCATGTGCATGCATGTGATTTTTCCCAATTTTTATTATTATTTAAATACCAAAAATCCCAAAAATAAATTAATTCAAAATTAATTATATTTTTGTTAAATCAAATAATTAATTAATTCTTAATTAATTAATTACACATAATTAAACAATAATTATGTTTGATACATAGAAAAATATTTTACTTATCACATAAGTCCTTTTTACCCATTTTTGTATTTGCCTTTGACAGTGATTGTTTGAGCCATTCTGGGGACCATGGACCTATAACATTAAGCTCCAATAAATTGAAACTAAATAATTAAACTCTTTAATTATAATAGTTAATTTATTAATTCTGATATTACTCCACTATAAATTCAGAATTGCACTCTTTATGTTATAGATATATTTTTACAGAAATCTTTTTCTTAAGTCGTCCATTGATATAACCATCTTACAATAGTTCAACCCTCTAATTAATTAGTTCATAAATTAGAATGGAAGAATTACCATTTAACCTTTCTAATTTATTTCTTATTCCTTAAGTACCATTAATTCACTAGTGAATAATTAATCTATAATCTAATTATAGATTTGAGCTCAAAATCATTCAGTTCCAGAATTAACCCTTAAGGGAACTAATATACGATCCGTTAGGAAAGATTAGATTCCGTGTTGTTGATACATGTTCCCAGCCATCCATGATATTAAATCTCCAAAACAAAAGTCATTAGCCTCATTCTTTGAAGAGACCTTAACGAGTGAATCAAAAGATTTAATAAACATGAACAGGAGTTCATGAACACTCAGGATTTAGGTTGATCTATAAATGATCATCTGTTATGATATGAATTACAAGTCTTTATTGTTAAATGGTTTTTGGATAAAGACTTTAATTCACATCGATCCATGTCATATACAATCATATTATATCAAGCACCTTTACCGAGATGTCTTACCACATCAATAATCCGAATCTAGATTATTTGTATCATTATGATACTCAGTAAACCGTACTTACAACTCCAATTAAAGAATTCCATAACTTTAATTTGTCGTTGTTGACCATTTTTATTCATTCATGTGATCTTAATTCTCTCGTACTAATACAAGATCACATCCTCAATAATGAATATTGAATTTTTCTGATATTTACAAAATTATTCAAACAATAATTTAACAATCTAAATATGACAATAATAATAAACCATTGTATTTATTTATTCACAAAAAAAACAAATGTCTTTACATGCTTTTAGGACACACTCCTAACAAACATACACATATGCTTAATTACACATAAGGTCATAAAAAGAATAATACTCATTCTATCTGTATTGCATGCATGATCTTTCTATAAAAACTACATGGTTGCATAATAGACATTATATTGGACGTAAAAGTGAATTTGCATGTAACATGCATACGTGGGAATGTTGCGTAATTGTGGCGTTAAAAATGATAATTCCATGCGTCTACTTCTATCGTTTTAAAATAATAGACTTGTAGCATGTTTTGTTTACCATTGTTTATCTTCTTAAAATTACTAGGTTGATTAAATCTCCCAAGACATTCTTTTTATTTCATAAAAACAATTTTATTTAGCCATTAAGAATATATAAAAGACCCATTTATTATTTTTAATTACAAAGAAAAGCAAAGGCATTGGAAATTATTTTAAAAAGAAAATACCTATGATTATCATGTCTCCTTAGAAAATAAAAATTTAATTTAAGTTAATGGAATTTCATATTTTGATGTGAGAAAAATAATAATTTTAAGTGTGGGAAAAATATATTTTGTTTGAATTATTTTTAATACTTAATTTTATGTAACACAAATTCATATGTGAAAATTAAATAATTATTTAAAACTTTTTAAACTAAACTTTCAGTCATTATTTAAAAATCACAAGTGAATTAAATCCAACATCTTTTTTAATCCAATTAAAGAAAATCATAACTTGTAAAATAACCACTCATATTATATTAAATATATCACTTTTAAGTTTTACCATTGTTTAGGTTATTTATTTATTTCAAAATACCAATCAAATTCCTTTTATTGATACACACTCTACATTTTCCAACAAAAATTCCAGCAATCAAATTTATCATTAAAATCACCATCCTTATTTTTAAAACTCATATTTTCTAAAAAATATAACAAAAAAATCTGTAGGTAATTATTTGTGCAAAAACATCATTTTAATTGTGAATTAAAACACCATTTTATTTTCACAAATACCACATATCATTAGAGTCATTCTTATGCATACATATCCTTATTTCATCAAATCTTTTCACCATTTAATCACAAAATCAGCAAGCATAAACTATCATGAATTTTATCTTTTACCTCATGCCTCATAAAATTCATACAAGATCATTCATGTTTCATAAGCAAAATAATTCACAAATCCTAACATGCTCTTATTATACAAATAATTCAAAGAACATAACTAACACATATTCATATTCAACCTTATAAAACCTTATTCTTTTTTTCTTTCTAATGAGTTCTTGCATGCAACCCAACAAAAGAATAATGCAACATGCATAAATAACATAACACAAATCTTCATATATGCCTTTATATTAAACCTAACATGTTCCCGTTATTTTTCATGCATACCATAATATATTAATACATAATCTCATATACACCTTATCATGTTTCTAGATTCACAATTGATTTTAAAACATACAAGAAAAACAATTATGCATGAACATCACCCCTAGGCCGAAACACCTAGGATACCCAACAAGAATTTACACAAAATCCTCATCTATATACACATGAAACCTAGCATGTTTCTAACATGTATGAAACACAAGAAAATCAAACAACCCAATATGCCCAAACCCCATAGGCCGAAACATACATACATAAAATCATAGAATATCATCAACATCATATTTCAATAATCATCTCATAACACATATTATGAACATACAACAATAAAAATCAAACCAACACCATAAACCCCTACCCATGCCTAGATCAATCTCCCATGCATCAACATATTGAAAAATAACCACAAATCCAATAACTAAAGAGAACACCATAGCATTAGGGGTAGAGATTCAATACCTCTCTTGATTGTAAAATCAAGAACACAACTTGATCAACACCCAAGTGATAATCACCCTTGAATACCCTAGGGTTTTTGAAACCCATGAAGAAGAAGAACATAGAAAAAGACTTAAGATAATGAGGAAGATAAACCTAAATCTTAAAACAACAAGGAATCATAAGAAAAACCATACCTAAGACCTCCTCCTTCTTCTTCCTTTCTTCTCCTCCTTCTCTCTCTTTCATGCCTCTCTCTCTCTCTCTCCTTCTCTCTAATTTCGGCAGCCACAAGCAAAAGAATGCCAAGGCTTCCATACTCTCCTATTTATAGCCTCTAGTGACCTAACCTTAAGAAAAGGACTCAAGTGTGAAAAGCCAAATTCCTATCCCATAATTTAAGCTAATTCCCATTATTTCCTCTCCTTACACCTCACCTAAACCCTTATCCTAATGTGAACCAAATAAAAAATCAACCTTGTCATCTTTTCCTACAAGATGACAACTTATATTTCTTTTCTTTTCTATTTTCTTTTCTTTTCATAATTAAAAGGAAAAATGCTCAAGACTCACATTAGGTCTAGATTCATACTACCCTTTCCTTTTCTATAATGGGAACACTAACTAAATAAATTAATAAAAGAAAAATAAAACACATTCACATACACACACACACATTTCGGCACACACTTAAAATAAAAAAAAAACCTATTTTAATCACATCAATTGTCACACTTATTTAAAAATGTAACACTAATAGTAAAATAAACAAGTTACACAATTATTAACATATTAAAAATAAATAATCAAACAAAAAATTAACAAATTTAAATTCAAAAAGATTATACCAAACAATTCTAACAATTAAATAAAATAACAACAACTAAACGAAATAAACAACATTTAAATAAAACAATTCACCACACTTAACACTTAAATAAAATAAAACACCAAAAATATTAATAAACTAAAACAAAATTTTTTTGGTGCACTACACGATCTCCATGATAACTCATCTTGATGCCTTTTTAATGGAACATCGGTCTACTATTTGGATGTTTGAACTGTGAAGGTCTCTCCCCCACTTCAATTGTTGGCGTCCTCGACAACTTGCCCACATATAAGATTGTCTGACCACCCCAACTCTTCATGCACACAACAAATCTAGAAGTGCACCTCGCAGGATGTGACTCTTGAGTCAACTACTTCATGTAGCACCACTGTCGATTCCCTTATGCATGCATTGTCCACATAACTACCCAACTGATCCATCATAATATCATCTTGCCCATCTGGGCTTCCAAGAAGCACTAAGTTCCTCTCGACGTAGCCCTCTGGCTCCATACAAACTCTAGCACAACTTCTCGGCTTCTATAGGCTCCTATGGTCACTAACTCCCAATAGCAAGGCTTTTCTGCCTGCATTTAAACTCTAGCACCATCTCATCCTCCTTAAGCCCTCAATACTAAGTTTCCTTGATGCATCCCTCCAGCACTCAAGAAACTCTAGTACTATTTTGACCACTGCGCGCGGTATACTCAGCTCTGTTGGCCTTTGATGCATATATTCCACAACTTAGCATCTCCTACAATGCCTTAGTGTCACTCACACAGCTAACATCTCTGTAAGCCAACACGTCCCACTCCATTATCTCAGCGCCTCCCCACCGGGTCAAAATAAGAAAACATGCAAACACTTCCAAGTACGACTATCCTTTGACAATTGCGACCACTGCCACCTTGGTATCCATGTGATGCCCTTTGGCACACAAGTAGAAACTGAAGCATTTCGTGCTCATCTTTATCTGATTCCTCAAAGTTGTACACTCTCAACCACTGTCGTGACTACCAAGCATTTGACGGCCACCATTATGCTTCCACACTCTTGAACCAAGCATACAACCTTGACCTCTTGATCAAACCTTGTCTCATATCAACGAGTTCCAATTCTTCTGTAGCGCCCCTCTACAATTGCACGTGGTTGATGTCTTTCTAGCATCTCTGAACTTTGATTTGAAGCAACCATAACATTCCCCCTCTCTAGGATGTCTAGTATTCCCATAAAGAAGAGCAACCAAGTCTCAGCCCGTCTCAGCCTACTGATTCTTTCTAGGTGACTAAAAGGCTCAACGACATCTGTTCAAGCATCCAAATCTTTCTGGTCCTTCTACACGCCTACATCTCTTGTAGGATGGGCCAACCAGGTTCATCCCCCAATTGAGATGAACTTGGCTCTGATACCAACTGTCACGGATTGACATTTTGACAACGAAAATGCCCGTGCGACATCTTGAATCCTTTGAGCCAAAATCAGACTTACAACCATTCAAATAATAATGGACACATTTTTTTGCGCGACCGTGTGCCTCTGCACACTTCCTTCTCTCAAAAAACTCTTGCTAAGTCATGCTCTCAAGTATCTATGAGTGTAATCATGCATCAAGGCTATCTAGTTGTAACATCCCAAAAATGCTAATAGGGTTTAGTGCCTCGATTAGCGTGCCAGGAGGGCATAACTGGATATATGTGTGATTAACTGATTAAATGTGTGACTATGTGGCATGAATGATATACATATGATGAAATCAATATGTTTAAATGCATGTTTATTTGTATTAAATATGCATGTGGGCCCATTCTTGACAGTTGGGACATGTTTGTAGTATTGGCCCGTTGTGGGCATAAATGTTATTATACATGAGTAAATGATTGAGACCATATTATTATGTGGATATATTCGCAATATATGGCTTGAGGCGATCCTAGTGAGCAGATTAGCAGAATAGTCACAATGGGGTTTAATACACGGCTCGGGGCGACCCTAGGGGTATTTTGGGAAGTTTAATATATATTTGGGGTTTATTGAGTAATGGGGAAGTAATTGGTGATTAAATGGGTATGTCGGAATTAATTGGGAATTTTTAGGACTACTCGAGGAATTAGTGGGAAATGTGGCAAAAGACACTTTTGCCCTTGGGGCCATTTAAGGTTAAGGGTATAATTAGGGGGAAATATGGTCTTTTTGGCATGTGGATAGGCTCAGTAGAAGACTATAGACACAAGGAAATAGGCAGAGTCTATCTCTCTCTCTCTCTCTATCTATCCGTCCTTAGTCGGTTTTAACTTCTTCCTTTGGTGGGCATTGAGGCTAGTAGAATTCTTGGAGAATTGTTGACAAAAATGCTGAGAATTGGAGCTTTGGAGCTAGAGAATTGAAGCAAGGATCACTGAAGGTTTAATTCAGGGGCTTAATGTGCAGTAGGGGTAAGTAAATCTCTCTCTTCTTGACTGAATTCTAAGTTTGGTTTAGCTGTTTTTAAGTTCTACCTTTGGGTCTGAATCTGAGTTCTATTTAAGATATGGATTAGTTCCTAGGGTAATTATGATAATTATGTTGTGTTATTGTGGATCCTAGACTTGATTTTCAAGTTTGGTTATAGTTTGGGTGTATAAGTAGGCTGGGTTCTAGGCCTTTGAGTTAGGAAAAATTGTTGAAAACCTAGGGATTTATGGGTTCACCAGGGCGCACCGCAACCCAGTTCATGGGCGCCGCAGACCGTGTGCCCCATAAGGCCCTGGAAGGGATGTTGACATGAAGGCACGCTGTGACCTTAGGGGGCAAGTCGCAGCCCGCCCCCCTCCCCCAAATACAGAGGCTGCGCCTCTGACTTGAGGCGCGCTGCGACCCTCAGGGGCAGGTTGCGACTCGCCTAGACAGTATTAGCCTAGGATTGTCTTAGGGCTCACGGAGGCTCGGGAATTAAAACTTAAGCACTCAGGACGATTTCTACTACCCGGTTTAGTAGAAATCGAGGTCCTAGAGGCTGGTATTTGAATCCAAAGTTTTTAAATGGTTTAGGATCTTATGGTTATCTATTATCACATTGTGACTAGGATATACCGCAAGGGCTCAAGGATTAGGGATCCGCTCGGGTCTGCCATGTGCTAGCTGCTCGGGACCTGAGGTAAGAAAACTGCACCCGAGTTGTGGTTGGGGCTTAAACCCCTTGTATGAATATATCATGAACACGAATATATCTGTAGCTGAGAATATCTGATTGGGCATGCTTTTATATGATGTCATTGATTACTTGCTATGCATTGTGCATCTGTGATTATATTTGTTTACAGGCTGGCCTAAGGGTGCCGGGGGCCGATAGCAAGCGTGCGGAACGCAGCCCGACCTAAGGGTGCCGGGCTTGGACATTTTACAATAAACAGCCTGCTCAATCACCACGATCGGGATACTTTGGGAGGAACTAGGGTTAAACCCTGTTTTACCGCTTAGGATGACTAAATTGTATCTGCTTATCTTTTACAAGTCTGTAAACTGGTTTTTGGGATCCCGTGTACAAACTTAATATTTTAATGAAAAAATAATCATTTTGTTGACCAAATCTTTTATTACTTGACCTCGACTTAGTCTTTAATTACATATTTAAGCTTAAACGACTTGCTTAGCAGGTTAAGCACTATTTTAAACACACAGTGTAATAGTCTTGGTTATCCAGGGCGTTACAACTTAGTATCAGAACGGTCTAGGTTTAAGGGTTCCTGAAGACTAGCTAGGCATGTACACTCATCGCTAAAGATAAGCTCGACTCACAGTTAGGTATCTAATGACATGATTGAACTTATGTGCCTTATCTGCATGCTAGTATAGAAAGCATGATGTGTATGAATGTATTTGGTAGTCATGTTTGGACCTGCCCGTGGGATGATTCTGGATATGAATATCAGGGTTGAGAGGTTAAGTCAGTGATTACAAACTGATTCAGAATGTATGTACTCAAGATAGTTAAATGGACTTGGTATTGTTAGAATGGGGGCTACAGATGATATCTTGGGTCGAAACCCTCCACCTGCCCCTAGAATTCACAACAAATGTTTGCTGGTATGTGAGTAAGGCTGCTAGATCAAAATGAGGAGAATAGATGGTTGAGACAGCAGGTTCCATTGGGGAAATACTATTTTGTATATCTTGACAGTAAGGGCACCAGTGTTGGTTCAACCTGAGGATGGAAATAGATAAGAGTTACCATATGAAAGACTTTGGAAGCATTACCCACCAACTTCTGAGGGAGGTTTGGGTTTTCCCAAGAACTGATCAGCGAATGGGTGTGATTAACTTCGTCTTTGGTGATATGAGAATGGTAGGCCATGATAGGGTGGTTGCGCCATGCATATGCGGCAAGAGGATGCCCGAATGTGGTGGAAAGTAGTACCCTAGACCCGGATTATTAGATGATCCGAGTATTAGATGATTATTTGGGTTATCGGGTCATTGAAATAAATAATTGGAGATATACTTGAGGTTAGGAAGCTTAAGTGGGAATATTGGGGAATTTTACCATTTTTCCCTCGGGGACGTTTTTGGTACCCCGAGCCTTGGGATTGACTTAATTGCTTAAGGATAGATAGACAAAACTTTAGAAAACGGTAGAACAAATAGCTAAACCGACCTTCCCTCCTCTTCTCTTTCTCTCTCAAAGAAAACCACAAAGAACCAAGAAGAACTTGGCTGAAATTCAAAGAATTGGAGCTGTGATTTAGGAGATTAACTCAGGGATTAGCTGATGATTCAATCAAGAATTAAGGTAAGCCATAAGCTTTATGCATGGTGGTTAAACTCTGTGGTTATGGCTGAGTTTTGAGGTGTTTATGGGTTTTGACATTGAAGGACTGAATTGAAGCTTGGAACTTGGGAGTTAGCTCAGAAATTTCTTAGAGAGTTGGTTCATCAGAGAAGGTAAGCTCGAATTTATAATTTAATTACTGAATCTTAGTGTTTTCTTGACTGGTTTTGATGTTTTTAAGCTTTTGGGTTTCAGAGATTGAAGTGGGATTTTGGTGAGTTTCTAGGCTAAGTTTTTCCTGGGTTGAGTTGTTGGAATCGTGTTAGAAGTTTTGTGATAATTGAGTTGTGGAATTGGGATAGTTTTGGATGGTTTTGAGTGAGGTTTGAGAGTAAAAAAGTGGTGGTTTTTCTGGATTCGAAGGGGTCGGGCCGCGACATAGTTCTTGGAGCGTCGCGGCCCTCTGAGGCTGATAAGGGCTGAAGATGGAGGGCGGGCCGCGGCATGGGGCATGTAGGGCCGTGGCCCGTGTCTTGTTGTGGGCGAGGATGAGCCTTTGGTTGGGGCCATGCCGCGACATAGGGAGCCTGAGCTGCTGTAACACCCCAATTTGCTAATAAGGTTTATGACCTTGATTAGCGTGCCTAGAGGGCAATAAGTGAATTAAGATGTTAATATATGAATTTAAATGAAAATGTGATTAGAATGCATGTTTAGGTGGAATAAATATGCATGTGGGCCCCGTTTGTTTGTTAGGGGTAAATTGGTAATCTTAGCCCGCTGAAGGCATAAATGTGATAATTGTATTATATGGTTAATACCACGTGTGAGTGGTGATATTATTGCGATGCACGTGCCGAGACGGTCCTAGGGAGCTAATTAGTTTAAAAGTCACAACGGGATTAAATACCCGGCTCGGGAGGAGCCTAGGGGTATTTTGGGAATTTTATAATTTGAGTTTGTGAGTTAATGGTTAATGGTAATTGAGTAACTTGAGTGACCATTGGTGACCATTAAGAGTAACAGATTTTGGATGAGAAATGGTAGGATTGTAGGAAAGGTGAAATGGCAAAAATGCCCTTGAGGTTTAGTTAGGAAAGGAATTATATGGAGGGGTAAAGTAGTCTTTTGGCAGGGTATAGGAACCTTCAGCTGAGGGAAATGAATATTCACGATACTTTATGCTAAGTGTGACTGAAGTTAAGTTTTGGAAGGCTAGAGGAATCAAGAAGGAAAAGGAAAACTAAGAACCTAGAAGGCAAAGTAGAAGAGGAGGTGAGCAGAGTTCTTTGAGGCTAGTGAAGAGCTTAAGGGTGTAAAATCAAACTCAGGCCAAGGATTATTCAGAGGTAAGAATTTATCCCCTGTTTTGCTAAGTTTCAAGCTTGATTTTAGAAAGTAAGAATGAAAATTGAAAGATAGTTATGGATGGTTTTGCATGAGAATTCAGCTTGATAATCAAGAGGAATTGGTTTAAAGCTGGGATTGGAGGGAGTTCAAGCTGAGTTATTGATTGAGCTAAGAGTTTTAAACATCTTTGAATTTTCGTATCTGATGTGGTTTACGAATTTGGAAGCATGGTTTAAGTTTTTCAAGCTTTGGTTTAAGTTTTTGGCCTACTGGTTTAAGTTTCTGAAGTTTGAAACCAAAGTGTGGATTTTGGGTGTGATTGTGTGTTTGACCTTGTTGCTGGTGTTTATAGGTTGTTAGATGGTTCATTTGAGGTTTCAAATTGGTTTTGGGGTTTAGGTATGTGTTTGGGTTGGATTGGAGGTGTTTTGGCTCGGGAAAAATGCAGGGGAAAACCCAGAAATCTGGGTTCGCGAAGGGGTGTCGCGACCCTGTTCTTTGGTGTCGCGGCGCAAGACTGCATCAGGCAGCAGAGAAGTTTCTGGGCGCCGCAGCGCTAGGCTAATTTTGGGCAGGGAGATTTTGCATTTTAGGGCTTTGGCCGAGAACGGCGAAGGCCGAGAACGGCAGTGGGGCCGAGAGTAACATTTGGCACGTGGAGTGCATATCACTAGGGTGAGATCCCAATGGATACATGGGATATCCTTACGGTGAGGACCGAGATCCCAGACTTTGGTAATGCTTCTAGGACGACATGGCCGTATATGTTTAGTCTGATGGACTATCTGTTAATCTGTGGATTATTTGATGTGTTGTTTATATAATATGCATATATTATGTGTTGTATGAGTTTTCTTGCTGGGCTTCGGCTCACGGGTGCTCTGTGTTGCAGGTAAGGGCAAAGAAAAAGTCAACCAGCCATGAGTACGGAGAGCGTGAAGCGACGCGTACATGTTTGGCCTGCCCGACTACTTTGGTTGGGGCATTTTGAGAAATGGCTATATTAAACTGTAATTTTGATAGTTAGATATCTGTAAACCTATTTTGAGTTGTAAATATTTTATAAACCTTATTTTGGGATCCCAAATGTTAGACATTTAGAATTTTCAATGAAATAGAGTATTTTCAAAGATTACAGCCTTGACTTTTGCTTAGTCACACTTTTGTTCTAAAAACCTCGTTTAGCGAGTTAATTGCACATTTTAAACTCACTTAGTAATGGCTCTAAGGTAGTAGGGCGTTACAGCTGCGGCCCTTAAGGAAATTTGGGATTTTAAGCATGGGAACTTAACCTAGGGTGCTTGGGATCGAATCTACTACCGTGTTAAGTGGAATTCGATGACTCGGAGACTGGAACCTTATCTAGAAGCCATTTTACAATTATTAATGATATCCCTTATCTTGCTTGTGACTAGGTATAAGATAGGGGCTCGGGAAACGGATCGTGCTCAAGAGGCATCTCACGTAACCAGTACACTTGGAAACTAAAGGTAAGAAAGCTGCACCCGATTGTGAATTGATAATGGGACTAAGGGCTCCCTATTTTGTATGCTTATTGAATGGTGGTATTATGCCATGAGAATAATAAACAAACGACCTAAGAGTGCCAGAGTTTACATTGGCACACAGGGCGCGGCTCAGCCACTGGTAGCTGAGGACAGCTTGTTATGCACTGATCTCGGTTTAAGCAGACCGAAGTCAGTGGAGTATTCAAAGGGTGTGACCTAAGGGCGTCGACCCTGATTATCATGTGATTTGATTGTTATTATGGATTGATGAATTTGTTATGTTGAATAGCTGAGTGTTGATTTGTTGATTCTCTGGTTATGTCTATGGACTATATGATTAATGTGGTATGCTAAGTGTATGAACATGCTTTAAGGATTATTCTATTGTTATCATTGTTTGTATTATAATGTTATGTTTTCTTGCTGGGCCTTGGCTCACGGGTGCAACGTGGTGCAGGTAAAGGCAAGGGCAAGCATGATCAGCCCTGATTCAGAGAGCTCTAGGGGCAGAATGTACATGGTCAGCTGCTCAGCCGCCATAGTTGAGGAAGAGACAGGAACAGGAGAACCATAAAAGTATGTTTTGCCCTTACATCGTCTAGTGGTTGTTTGTACTCGAGAAATTTTGTAAACTGACTTTTAAATGCTGTTTCTTTTGGGATCCCTTGTGTAAAATGTTTAATTATATGAAGTGTATCTTTTGAGACCAAAATCTTTAAACCCTAGCTCATTAATGGTTTCAGTGACACGTTTTTAACTAAATGACTTGATTAACAAGTCCTGCACCTTTATAAATACACAGTGTAGCGGTCTTGGCTATCCAGGGCATTACAAAGTAAGGGCAGATGCCCAGTAACCAGAAAAGAAGGACCCCTAATGGTTCTACAACTCCTGGTTTTGACTGGAAGGGTTATAGTTTATAGGTTAGCCACCAGGGCGGCGATGAGGCCTGGTAAAGTTATTTAGTATGCGCCAGATATGGGAGACGCCATCTGGGGGGACGCTAATAGAAGGCATGTCTTCTACATGGAATAGTTGAGAACTTTAGGGCGGATTGGCCGAGATTAGGGAAGGGAGTACGGGTCTGCCTCGTTACAGTCAGAGTTTGAGGATAGTCCCTTGGAGGCGACCGATTGACTAGTTAGTCCTCATTTTTTGTTATGTAATAAGCTGGAAGAATTCATCACTACATATCTCCCAGAAAAGATTAAGATATGAAGTACATGCCTCAAGGTTTTTATACAATGGGGCTTGAGATATTAGTGCCTGCTAAGGGGAGATTTGATAACTTTCAAGAGAAGAATTGGAATACAAGTGATAAAAGGATTATAGTAAAAGTGATGGAGCTCGTCATATGGGAGTTTTGATATGAGCCTGAGTACGAGTTAATCTGTTAAATAAGGGACAACCATGGATTATAAAAGATGGTGGTAATGTCTGGACTTGAAAGGGAAGGACCCGGTTGCGTCTACGGGATGCCAAGATATTGTGGTAGGAACCACTTGAAATATGTTAGTTGGACTGAATGGAAACTGGGTTGGCTAGTAGGGTTTTAGATGGGCGTGCAAGGAATTGTTGGGTACGCTACAGGCTTTAGGTATGGATAGACTCGGTATCAGGGACATCATGAAGGATGATATTAGCTTAGCAGAAAGAATTCATGGTTAAGTTGAAGAAGTATCTGATTTGAGGATGGATCAGACGGAGCATCGCGTCGTGGGATACATCGACATCGCCTGTTAAGGATGAAGGGTTCAATTGCCCAGTTGCAAGATAGGACAATGTTCTTAGGAATTGATCTTCGATATGGTTATTACCAGCTGAGGGTAAAGGAAAGAGACATTCTTGAAATTACTTCTTGCACCAAGTAGGATGTGATGGATTATCAGTGAAGGTTCTTAACTGACCAATGCCTCAATGACATAGGTAAGTGTGACAAGCAAAGAGTACATGAATGACATGGATGAGTCATATTAAGATTGTTAGGAATGTGCTACTCTTAGTTAGAAGCAGAACGCAAACGACTACTGCATTGATAATATTAAGACTGATGAAGCAAGGTTTCAGGTAAGGCTCCAAAAAGTATAAGCTTCGATTTCTCTAAAGGTACTCAAGGTCATGTTATAGAAAGTGAAGGGATCATGTATGAAGGAATTCAATCAAAAGTCACAAATAAATTACCAAAGAACGCCTGAGGGGTGGGAAGTACAGTGAGACCAGTAAGACACATCAGTTACTACTTGAAGCATCTTTGAAGGCAGCTACAACCAAGATTGGGACGGCATAAGAACCTAAAGTTGGACTGAATGGATAGTTTTATATCAGATTTTTAGAAGATAGAATAAGGATTGGTTAGCATCTTATGGTATTAGAATCCATAAGTAATGGACGAATGAGGGAGGATGGATATTGTCTTTGCTTGAGACATGAAACTATAAGGTGGTGAATCAAAGATTAAGACACGCCTAGGTATAGACTGAAAGGATGGTTGTTCTTGCTTCATGGTAGATGAAAGAATAAGAATACAAATGTTATACATGGAGCACTAAGTTGACAGTACTGCTAGATAGGCATGGTTAGGGTGCAGTGTGGGCACCTGTGAAATAGGAGTGAATGTATTAGCGCAAATAGTTTGAGCGTTTTGTCATCTATAGAGGAATAACCTTGAGACTAAGACCTAGTGGAAATTAACGAGTGATTCATATTGGAAACCCCTGATTGCATAAGAGAAAATTAATATGGAAGTTGATCTCCTAAGTTGGAAAGATTTGTGCCAGTTGGATAGGACGCCACAGATTACAGTAAAGTCAGACGAGGTAACGATCAAAATCGATATAGTATCTGCAGTTGATGATGGACAAATATATCTCTATGGACAATGAAATTCAGAGGGTAGATCTGGTAGGATTGGTTCAGAATCCTATTATTTTAGTATGAATGAATTAAGATATGAAAATTGGATGAGTGATTTGATGGAACCTGGTGTTGAGGTGGAGATTCTAGATGAATATTGTACTACCTCCTTATGAATATTGTAACCAAGAAGTTTAAATGGATGTTAAGATCTAAAATCCATATATTGGAAGGTAAAAAGGTATAGTAGTGGACTGTAAGAGTGGACCACATTAGATGGCAAGTAAGAAGGTTGGACATGAATGGTTGTGACTCAACAGATTGAGTTAACACACTTTGGTTCATGTGAACGAGTGACATAATAAGGCATTTGGGCGACAGTAGACTGTATGTCTTCGTGGAGCACCGAAGTTGATAGTGTTAGGTTGAGATCCTTTATTTTTTGAATTTCTGGAAAGGGATGTAAAGACAAAGAGTATAAGATTAAAACCTGGAATTATTGGTTACCTTCAGATAGACTGGCAATCTGAAGAAGTGGCTCAGATTTTGAAGAATTATACATTGAATTTGCAAGTGTTTGGGGTATTGAGATAAGTACAATCCCTTGATTGAATAGTCACAGTGGTGAATGTCGGTCAATGGCTAGGGTGACTCTGTATAAGATATAGTAAGGTAGAGAGCAAGAAGTACTTGTTCCAAGTAATGAAATGAAAGATAGAGAATATTGTGGTTCAGTATTGTTTCAGAGAAACCAATGAAGTTATTAGGATTGTTAGGGCAGAAGTGTCTGCCTATTTGAAAGGACATAAGAGTTCGCAAATTTCAAATATGGGAACACGAAATTCCAGGACGAGAGAATTTTTATTTCTCTGGATATTGTAGACAAGAAAGAATAAGATGTTCTGGGAAAGAAAGATGAGTTTTGACTCCCGATTTAATAAGACTTCGGAGATTTTACCAAGGACTAGGCCAGGGGCCTGCAAATTAGCCTTACCCTAGTATGGGTGGTGGCTTTTGAATGTTGCTGGTGCCTGTTGACTCGGTTCTTCGCCAACAGGTAATTAAGAAAAGAAGAGAAAGGGATTAGTGCTAATGTTGAACCGTAACAGATATATGATCTTGGAAAAGTGAAATGGTGACTCAAGACACGTTTTTTTATGTGGTTCGAAGGTTAAAATCCTTCTACTCCACTAGTCAGTATTATTGCTATATACTGGATATTTGATTACAGGGTATTTCTTAAAAAGATAATCCAACCCTTATTAACTCCCAGGGTCTCCATATTTATAGGAGAAGGCACCTGAGAGTTGGTAAGAAGGTCATCCCATGACCTTCTTACCTATCGTATCAACTCTGTGACATTCATGATTAATTCTTAAACCTGACACATAAGTGTGGTCAAATCAATAGGTAAGGAGATAATGGGCCGCACGGCCCAACCCAGTCGTGGGTGTCTGAATATGCACGTTCCTCCTGCGTGTCCAAGAAGTCAGGGGCATATCAGACATGTGATGTCTGATATATGCACGTTTACCTTGCGTGTGTTGACTTTACAAAGGGTCATAGTCTCCAGGTCCAGCTCGTACCACGATCTGGATACCTAACTCGACCTTCGGCCTTCAGAGTCCGGACTCAGTTCTCAGGCAAGCTTGGCGAACCCTTGGGTTACCTCGATCTAAGGAAGTACGACCTTATGACGGAAGCTCTGGTTTTGGGGATGTCCATGAGATAATCATGATTAGGCCGCGGCTCAGCTCGCTAATCACCCCGTGGGAAAACCAGGGCGTACATCTGCCCCCAAGCCCCTGCTTGTGGTATACCACATCGTATAAGGCCACAGTAGGGGCTTTTAGGCTTCCCCATTAACTCTTCACATTCCACCTCTTACGCAGGCGCCTGATACGTGGAACATCGTGGTTGGTGACGGTACGTCTTACGAGAACCGCATTTAATGGCCTAGCCTATAACCAGCCGTCGTTTCGTATTTCGAGTGGAGGGCCTCGGATCCCTCATCAGGGCCATCCAATGGCCCTCTATACGTGACCCTTCACGTATATAAAAGGGGTGGCCACCCTTTCATTTGAAATTTCTCAGAACTTCTTTCCTTCTTCTCTCTTCATCTCAGAAGAAAAAGAAACCCTCCTTTCTGCGACCGCCATTCTCAGTGTTCAAGAAGCTCAGGCATGAGGATTCCCTCGAATCTTTGGAGACAGCAACTCCTACGAAGCTCCAACCTAGGCGACACCTTTATTCACCTCCCAACCAAACACTGTAAGTCTCCTGACCATGCGTGTTTTGAAAATATTTTTCACTGTAGCTTAGGTAAATATTTACTGTAGCCACATGCAATGGTTTACTGGTTTTTATGGGTATGAAGGGTGAAAGCCTTTTAGGTTAGGGTATTTTTTGCTGTAGGAAATCGTTTAGGAGTATGGTTTATAGGATGCATTTTCTGGGGAAAATTTCTGGGTAGGAGTTTTGGAATTTTGGGTGCAAAACCGGGTAGCTTAGGGGACACGCTTCACATGCGGTTTTGCAATCTTTGCCTACTGAAACTTTCCCCCCAAGGAAAATTCTATCCTGACCCTCCTGACACACGAATTCCGAGTAATCGGGGATCTGTTGGGAGCACAGGCACGTGTTCATTGAACCTCGTGGTCCCACTCTCCACGGGCTGGGCTTACCTCAGCTCGTGCAAATAACATTTGATTTTTCCTCACGCTTGGGTCGCCTTTTCTGAAATATTTTCTTTTGTTCGTTAGGCGACCAGATGGCATCGAAGAGGAGCGCTTCAAAGAAGACCGTCGGCAGCTCGGCCACTTAGCAAGACAAAGGAAAGGCGGTGATGCCGGACTCCCCGATCCCCAACTTTGGGCCGGCCGTGGAGCAGGAGGTCGAGGTCGCTCCTGATGCCTTCTTTGAGGCGGAGAGGATCGTCTCAAAGGTCACCGACCAGGTGAAGATCAACAAAATCTTTCTCTCCAACAACATCGCCCTGGGGAGAACATCTGTGGTTGCTCGACCCCCCGCGGAAGGCGAGCGGAGCTGCGCGCCACTCGATGAGGTATTCGCGGTCTGGAGTGGCGAGCATTTCGAGGTGGGGGCATTCCTCCCACTGGACCAGTATTTCGCGGACTTCCTCAATTATGTGAGGTTGGCACCATTTCAGCTCCCCCCCCCCCCAACTCTTATCAGTTGTTGGCGGGGTTGAGATATTTATTTTTGAAGCACGAGTGGGAGGTCCCCACTCCAGTGGACATTTTGTACTTCTTCTGCCTCAAGGCCAACCCGGATCAGCGGGGGTGAGGCGACGGGTTTTATTACTTGACCCGATTTCCCAACACGGCTGCGGTCATCGAGCTGCCCAGCCACCCCAACAACTTTAAGGATCAATTCTTCATGTCGATGGGGTTCAGAAACTGCGAGCTCCATTACTTCAATCGTCCTCGTAAGTGTTTTTTTATCCTTAGCTCGTAAGTTAAGTGTCGTTTTAGCTCCTCCCATATCCCTTTCTGACTTAGATTAATTCTGCAGCCATCTTCGCGAGGACAGAGAAATCTGTGACCCTCGGGGCCCAATACGAGACACTGGCGGGCCTGCCCCCCAGTGAGAAAGATTACCGCGTGCTCGTAACAGACGAGACGATGGTAGCCTGCAAGCTGATTTTCCCAAATCAGACTTTGAACCTCAGGAGGCCCCGGGGGCTTCCCCCAGCTCGCGACACCAGACCCATCATCGTGGAGGAGATCGTGGGAGACGAAGATGAGGAGGACGAGGGCGACGAAGTTCCCCTTGTGAGGAACAGGAAGCAGGCTTTGGAGGTCGCCCAGAGGACGGGCGAGGAGAGGATCCAATCCAGAGCAGCCGCGGGTCCTTCTGGCCAAGGTAACCCTTACATGTTTAGGAGTCTAGATAGGGCCACAGCAGACCCCCGGCTGGCTAGGTTCAACCCTAGGCAGCTCGTCCATCGTCACCGAAGTGATCCGGACCTGAACACAACCCTGCTCCACTGTGTCGACCGGCTTGTGCTAGACTACCAAGATAGCCGGCCTAGAGGTACCATAGTAGTAGATAACACCCTAGCCTTTAGGTCAATCCTATTCGAGGAGTATGGGACCAACCTTCGGTCATGGCCATCACTCCGGAGGGGCGCCGTAGCTCCGGGGCTTAAGCAATATGTAGAAGAATCTAGCCCGGAACCGGAGTCGGATCCAGAACTTTCACCAGTTCAGTAGATAATCGACTTAGATTCTCCTGCGGGAGCTCCGGAGCTGATGGCCGTAACCATAGGTTCTTCTAGCCCAAGGGGTATGATCCTTTTTAGTATACATATACTTTAATGTCTCTTTTTCCCCCCTTGTTTTTTTTTGTGTGATTGCTAACTTGTACTAATCATGTCTTTGCTTTGACAGAAGAGATGTCTCAGCCCGAGGTGCGTTCTTCGGGGGGAACCCCCCAACAGGGGCCGCTGGGCCAAAAATGAAGAGGCCCCGGACGTCCAAGCACGCCGCCGGGACCCCCACCAAGTCTCCTGCAAAGGAGAAGGAGTAAGCCCCAGCTGCTCAGGTCATGGGAATGGTCCCTCCTGCTGCAGGGGGAAGCAACATGCCTCCACCTCCTCCGCGAGATCCAGCCACCACCTGGGACGTAGGAATGGAGCTTGGGACCTCGACGATTGTGCCCTCCGAGGTACGCATCCCAGTCAATCCCCAGGATCTGGAGAAGATCTCAGAGGCCTTCCGGGGAACGGTGTATGAGTCGGCGAACTACGCCGTTAGCCACATATACAAGTTCAACAAGAAGGAGCTCCGGGCCATCGAGACAATGAGCCCGGTGGGCGTGCTGGAGTCTTCACTGGGCATGACCCTAATGATAAGTTGTCTTTACCCCTTTATGGATTTTATTATTACACCTTGCCCTGTTTTTTCTTTCTTCTCTTTTTTCTAAGGCAATTGTCTTTTCACCTTCGCAGAGCGCCGTTGCCCTTCACTGGAGCATCGCTAGGACCAAAACTCAGCTCGAGGACATGAGGAGCGAGCACCAGACTACCCTGTAGGCGGCTAAGGATGCCTTGGCTGCCTCGCAGGCCGAGTTGGAAAAAACCCGCTCGAAGGTCCAAGAGCTCGAGACTTCCCTCGCCACCTCGCGGACAAACCTAGATGCCGCGAAGGCTGAGGCTCAGGCCGCCCTAAAGGCCGAGCAGACAACTTCGGAAAAGTCCCTGGAAGACCTGTTCTACCATTGTTGGGCCTACAATCCAGACGCTGACTTCTCCTTCCTGTCAGCGAGCCTCTAGGAGTGCTTGCTGGTGAAGTTCCAAGCTCGCCTTGATAAGGAAGCGCCCTCCGAGGCCGGGGAAGGCTTTGGCGCGGCTGAGCAAGGCGAGACGGCGACCTCCAAGGGGCCACCTGGCGGAGCATAGGGCGTTTCCTCTCTTGTGCCCTTCACTATTTTTTAATATTTTTTGTGTAACCTTTGCATGAGGTGCTTCCACCTCGAGACAATTTGATTTAACGTTTTTAATTGATCCTCTTTCTTGCCCTTACGCATTTTGGTTACAATTTTTTGAAAAACTTGATCGCGGTAACTTTTACCCATATCTCGAGCTCTTTAGGAAGAACGAAGATCAATAGATTTAAATCAACTTCTAAGTTTTATGACCCGGTTATGACCAGGAACTTATTTTGAAAACTTAGTTCGCGTTAACTTTTATCCATATCTCGAGCTCTTTAGGAAGAACGACGATCAATAGATTTAAATCAACTTCTAAGTTTTATGACCCGGTTATGACCAGGAACTTATTTTGAAAACTTAGTTCGCGTTAACTTTTATCCATATCTCGAGCTCTTTAGGAAGAACGACAATCAATAGATTTAAATCAACTTCTAAGTTTTATGACCCGGTTATGACCAGGAACTTATTTTGAAAACTTAGTTCGCGTTAACTTTTATCCATATCTCGAGCTCTTTAGGAAGAACAACGATCAATAGATTTAAATCAACTTCTAAGTTTTATGACCCGGTTATGACCAGGATAGGACTTAGTTAGCGTTTAATCCTTATCAATATCTCGCATTTTTTAAGAAAAACAACGGTCAATCGATATGAATCAACTTCTAAGTCATTAAGGAGACCTGGTTATATCCAGGTACCATATGCCACCCAAGTAACTGGGAAAGGGTCTTTCGTGGTTACTTTAGATTACACTTGCAAACATGTACAAAAGCTGATCTTCATTAATACATAAAAAATGGCCTTCCAGGCCTTACAAGTGAATCATTGATAATATTTCTTTAAATGGATGGCGTTCCAAGTCCGCGGGACCGCCCCTCCATCAAGCCTAGCTAACTTATAAGTTCCCTCCTTAATGATTTCGATGACCTGGTACAGTCCTTCCCAGTTTGGTCCCAAGACTCCATCTTTGGGATCTTTCCCGGCCAGGAAAACTCTCCTTAGGACCAAGTCGCCAATGCTAAAGGCACGCTTTTTAACTTTGGTGTTGAAGTAGTGAGTGATTTTCTGCTGATAATGGGCGAGCTGGAGTTGTGAATCTTCTCGCCTTTCATCAACTAGGTCAAGGGAATGGTACAGTAGCTCGTGGTTGCGGTCCTGGTCGTAAGACTGGACCCTATGCGAAAGCACTTTAACCTCCGCGGGGAGGACTGCCTCACTTCCAAAGGTTAGGGAAAAAGGAGTATGACCCGTAGGAGTCTGATGTGAGGTCTGATATGCCCATAGGACCTAGGGGAGCTGTTCTGGCCAGACCCCCTTCGCTTCATCTAATCTCTTCTTGAGGCTCGCCTTTAAAGTCTTGTTGACAGCCTCGACCTGGCCATTCGCCTTAGGATAGGCCACGGAGGAGAAACTTTTCACAATTCCGTACCTTTCACAAAACTCGGTGAACAGGTCGCTGTCGAACTGAGTACCATTGTCGGAGACAATCTTCTTGGGCAGGCCGAATCGACAAACAATGCTTTTAACCACGAAATCAAGCACTTTTTTGGACGTTATTGTTGCCAAAGGTTCTGCCTCAGCCCACTTCGTAAAGTAGTCGATGGCTACCATGGCGTAACGGACCCCGCCCTTTCCAGTGGGGAGGGCGCCAACCAAGTCTATTCCCCAAACGGCAAACGACCATGGGGACGAGATCATCTTTAGCTCAACTGGAGGAGCTCGGGCAACTGCGGCGAATCGCTGGCACTTGTCACACTTTTTCATGTGTGAGATCGAGTCTTTGGACAGAGTTGGCTAGTAATACCCCTACCTCAGGACCTTTAAGGCCAAGCTCTGCCCCCCAGTGTGGTCTCCGCAAAAACCCTCGTGCACCTCCTGCAGGATGGCCTTTGCTTCACCTGGAAGAACACATCGTAGGAGAGGGAGGGAGTGCCCACGCCGGTATAACACCCCATCTACTATCGTATACCTGGGAGCTTGATAGAGTACTCGCCGTGCATCATTACGCCCTTCAGGCAGCTTTTCCTCGACGAGATACTCAAGGATGGGGGTCATTCAGGTCGGCCTGGCGTCGATCATCTCGACCTCCGTCCCGACTTCTTCTATACTTGGTTTCTCCAAGAATTCTACTGGTACTAACCCCAAGGTCTCCGTCTCCCCGGAGGTGGCGAGCTTGGCAAGAGCATCTGCGTTAGCGTTCTGCTCCCGGGGTATCTGTTCGATCGAGCCTCGCTCAAACGCGGACAGCTCAACTTTTACCTTTGCCAGATAGGCGGCCATCTTGGGTCCCCGCGCTTGATATTCGCCCAGAACCTGATTTACCACAAGCTGGGAGTCACTGAAGCACTGGACGGAGCTCGCCTTCAACTCCTGGGTCATCCTCAGCCCGGCCAGCAAAGCTTTGTATTCGGCCTCGTTGTTGGAGGCTTTAAATCCGAACCTCAGCGCCGAGTGGAATGTATGTCCCTCGGGGGATATCAAAATGATTCCAGCCCCGGAGCCATTCTCATTGGACGAACCATCTACAAAAATCCTCCATGACGCCTGGGGCGGGGTGATTTGGTGTGAGTCTTCTGCGGGATCCTCCTGGAATCCCGTGCATTCTGCCATAAAATCGGCCAGGGCCTGACTTTTTATAGCAGTCCGCGGAGTGTACAAAATCTCGAACTGACTGAGTTCGATTGCCCATTTTAACAAACGTCCCGATGCTTAAGGTTTTTGCAAAACCTGCCTTAAAGGTTGATCGGTCATGACGTGTATCGAGTGGGATTGGAAGTACGGCCTGAGCTTTCGCAAGGCCGTGATAAGGCAGAACGCCAATTTCTCCATCAACGGGTACCGGGATTCAGCCCCGAGAAGTCTCTTGTTGATGTAGTAGACTGGTCTCTGAACTCGGTCTTCTTCTCGTACCAACAAGGCACTAGCTGCATCCCTGGTGACAACCAGGTAGAGAAAAAGAGGCTCGCCTGCTTTGGGTTGGGATAATACGAGTGGCTCGGCCAGATGTGCCTTCAGGTCAAGGAATGCGCTTTCGCACTCTTCTGTCCATTCGAACTTCTTGTTTCCTCGGAGCAGGTTGTAGAATGGCAAACACTTATCGGTGGACTTGGAAATAAACCGATTGAGGGGCGCCACTCTTCCTGTCAGGCCTTGGACATCTTTTCGCGACCTAGGCGAGGGAAGCTCGAGTAGTGATCTGATCTTGTCGGGGTTTGCTTTGATTCCTCGGGTATTTACGATGAACCCTAGGAATTTCCATGACGCGACACCAAAAGTGCATTTCTGTGGATTAAGCCTCATGCCATACTCCCGTAGTATCTTAAAACATTCTTCCAGGTCGGAAACATGGTCGTCGGCAATCTTTGACTTGACTAGCATGTCATCAACGTACACTTCCATGTTTTTTCCGATATGGTCCGCAAACATTCTATTGACTAACCTTTGGTAGGTAGCTCCGGCGTTCTTCAGCCCGAACGACATGACCTTGTAACAATAATCGTTTGTCGGGGTCATGAAGCTGGTGTGTTCCTGGTCTGCCGGATTCATGGAGATCTGATTGTAGCCTGAGTATGCGTCCATAAAGGACATGAGCTTGTGCCCCGCCGTGGCGTCTACCAGCTGGTCAATCCTTGGCAGTGGAAAACAATCCTTGGGGCAGGCTTTATTCAGGTCGGAGAAGTCTATGCAGGTCCGCCATTTTCCGTTGGGCTTCGGGACCAGCACGGGGTTGGCGACCCATGTTGGAAACTTGGCTTCACAGATAAAGCCGCATTTCTTGAGCTAGGCCACCTCTTCCTTCAAGGCTTCAGCTCGAGCTGTTCCTAGGCGTCTTTGCTTCTGGGACTTGGCGGGAATGCTTTTATCCAGATGAAGTGTATGCATGATGACACTCGGGCTGATTCCCACCATGTCCTCATGGGACCAGGCAAACACGTCCAGGTTATCCCGCAGAAATTTAGTCAGCTCCGCCTTCCTCTTGCTACAGAGGTTTTTCCCGAGCTTGACCATCCGTGATGGGTTCTGCGGATCAATGTTCACTTCCTCGAGCTCCTCAATCACCTGGAGCTCAGATCTGTCCTCGCCTATTCGTGGGTCAATATCCTCACTTAAGACGACATTTTCCCCTTCGGCGCTTTGAGGTTTTTTAATCTCAGGATTAGCTAAGGGTTCCTGAGATTCCTCTCCACCACCTTGAATGGCCATTGCGAGCTGCCCGGGTTTAGACTTTCCTTTCATTGAAATGCTGTAGCATTCCCTGGCAGCGAGCTGATCGCCATGAACAGTGCATATTCCCGTGGAAGTAGGGAATTTCATCGCGAGGTGGCGAATGGAAGTGACAGCCTCAAACGACATGAGCGTAGGTCGCCCCAAGATCGCGTTGTATGCAGCAGAGCAGTCGATGACCACGAATTCGAGGAGCTTGGAGACTGTCCGAGATCCTTCTCCTAGGGTGATCACCAGCTCGATCGTCCCTATTGCTGCTGATCCCTCTCCTGAAAAACCATACAGCATCATGGAGGTCGCCTTCAACTCAGCGACGGTTAAACCCATCTTTTCTAACGTGGATCAGAACAGGAGGTTAACTGAGCTCCCGTTGTCGATCAGCACCCTCCTCACTCTCCGATTGGCGAGCTGAACTGCCACGACCAAGGGGTCATTGTGAGGGAATTGGACATGGCCCGCATCTTCCTCCGTAAAAATGATCGGTTGTCTCTCCAACCGCTGCTGTTTTGACTGGCGCTGCTCCGGGACGAACTCTACTCCGTTATGAGCCTTTAGTTCGTTCACGTATCTCTTCTGGGCACCCCTGCTCGTGCTGGCCATGTGCGGGCCTCCAGAGATGGTGGATATCTCTCCCCCAACTATGGGAGGAGGGACGTCCTGATCTACCCGAGGCCCGGGCTGACTGGTCGGGACTTCTGGAGCAGGATGACTTGCTGGAACCCTGTTCCGCGCGTATTGAGCCAAGGGGCCGACTCGGATGAGAGTCTCAATCTCATCTTTTAAATGCCTACAATCGTCGGTATTGTGGCCAACATCGTTATGAAAACGGAAAAACTTGGAGGTGTCTCTCTTCCCCTTATGGTGCTTTAATGGTTCCGGCCTCTTCCAGGGGACTCGAGTAGAGTTGGCTAGGAAGATGTTTTCCCTAGACTGGGTGAGCTCTGTATAAGTCGCGAAGACGGGCTTGAATTTGTCTACGGACTTATTCTTCTTTTGGCCGTGCTGACCGTTTTTGCCATTCCCCTTTCTCTTGCCTCCACCGGGCTGGTTGTTCTGTGAAATGTTTTGGGTCGCTACCACGACCTCCGCCCCCACTCCAGCGGTTTGTTCGGGGACCTGGCTGGTTCCCGCAGCTGAGGCTTCGGCTTCCTCCAAGTTTATCCATTCTTGGGCCCTGTTAAGGAATTCGCTAACCGAGCTGACTCCCTTCCTTTGTATATCCTTCCAGAGATCTCCTCCGACGAGGATTCCAGTTCTCATGGCCATGAGCTTGGAACTATCATCCGCGTCTCTAGCTCGAGCAGCGACGTTTGCAAATCTGCTCAGGTAGGTCTTCAGAGTCTCACCGGGCTGCTGCCTCACGTTAGCCAGGGAGTCGGCCTGAACACGGGCGCCCTGGGAGGCTCGGAATGCCCTTTTGAAATCTGCCGAGAAAGTCTTCGAGGAGTTGATTGACTGTCTTTTACTTTGCTTGAACCACTGCCTGGCAGGTCCAGTCAGTGTGGAAGGGAAGATTAAACATCTCAGCTCGGGGCCAATGTTGTGGGCCATCATTAGGGTGTTGAACATCCCTAGATGGTCCGATGGGTCTCCGTCCCCATTGAACTTTGACAAGTGCGGCATACGGAAACCAGATGGGTACGCTGTTGCTGCTATGCTGGGGGCGAAGAGTTCCATCTCGTCCCCTGAATCATATTCATCTTTTTCTTTTTCTGACAGGAGCTTCCTCATCAACTCCTCCATCTGAGTCAGGCGCTCGAAGGTTTGGTCCTGATGTCCGTGGTTATTCTGGAGCTGTTCAACAGCTCCGGGCCCATTGTACATATTTGGTGGGTTATTGCCTCTCCTATCTTGAGATAGGTTATTTGGGGCATTCCCTCCATTACGTACTTCGGACAGGGCCCCCCCTGAGCGAGCGTGACCATCTCCTCCTACTGGTTCCCCCCTATGAGAGTTAAGGCGATCTCGCAGGTCGCCTCTCTGGGTGGTTTGATGACTTTGTGCCGAACTCAAATGCTGATGCAGGTCTCCCCCAGAGAGATCACTCCGGCGACTGCCGGTCCATTGGCTCCTGCTAGATAGGCTTGGAATCCGCCTTTGGTGGTGAGGATTTGGGCTTTCCCTTGGCGCCCTGCTACGTCGGGAAGGTCCAGCTGATGGCGGGTTTCTCCGACTACTCCCATAGGCTGGGATATCTCAGACGGGCCGAGGAGGAGACGGATATCTAATGGGAGATGGAGGATTCCTGACTGGAGAGGCGATCCTAGTTCCGTTAGGACGGATCAAATTTGGTGGGGGCCTTTCGACCTTGCCAACCTGCTGGTCCCGCGCTTGGCGATCTGGACGAGGCGCAGGACGGTTGTTGGGGACGGGCTGATGCTGCGAGCCCTCCCTGGATCTCCTTCGGGAATTACCTCGAGCTCCCCTGGGCGCTCTCGAGGATGGTTGGGAGCTAGGTGTCAACGTCCTGACCGAACGGCTGTATTGCTGTTGCCTGGCTCTAGGCACTTCTTCGAAGCTTGCCTCTCGATGGTGTGATGAGGGAGTGGAGTTGGATGTCGGAAGTCTGTCCGAGCGGCTATGCCTGGACCGGTTACCCCGGCGAGAGTTAGGAGCCTCGCCTTGCCTCTCTCCGACGTTAGCGTCGGTTGTGAGAGGGGGTAGTCGGGCCAGCACATCCTTGATTTGCTGGCTAGCTATTGCTAGCTGGCTCCTTAGCTGAGTGCTCTCCATCTCCACCGCCGTGTAATAACATGGGTTTGGATTAGGTGGCCGGGGGGCCGAACTTCCAGTGTCATCTTGGCCCACCGGCTTCTTTCCTGGCCGCTGCTGGGTCTCATGAACTTGTTCACCATGGGTGGCAATATGATGAGCCTCCTGCCCATCATGCTGCTCTGTCTCGTTACCATGCCTGGATCGAGTAGTCACCATAGTTGGATGTTTGCGACAGCACTAACCAAACTTGCTCTCAATGAAAGCACCAAACTGTTGACGCGGTTCTTCGCCAACAAGTAATTAAGAAAAGAAGAGAAAGGGATTAGTGCTAATGTTGAACCGTAACAGATATATGATCTTGGAAAAGTGAAATGGTGACTCAAGACACGTTTTTTAAGTGGTTCGAAGGTTAAAATCCTTCTACTCCACTAGTCAGTATTATTGCTATATACTGGATATTTGATTATAGGGTATTTCTTACAAGAGATAATCCAACCCTTATTAACTCCCAGGGTCTCCATATTTATAGGAGAAGGCACCTGGGAGTTGGTAAGAAGGTCATCCCGTGACCTTCTTACCTATCGTATCAACTCTGTGACATTCATGATTAATTCCTAAACCTGACACATAAGTGTGGTCAAATCAATAGGTAAGGAGATAATGGGCCGCACGGCCCAACCCAGTCGTGGGTGTCTGAATACGCACGTTCCTGCTGTGTGTCCGAGAAGTCAGGGGCATATCAGACACGTGATGTCTGATATATGCACGTTTACCTTGCGTGTGTTGACTTTACAAAGGGTCATAGTCTCCAGGTCCAGCTTGTACCACGATCTGGATACCTAACTTGACCTTCGGCCTTCAGAGTCCGGACTCAGTTCTCAGGCAAGCTTGGTGAACCCTTGGGTTACCTTGATCTAAGGAAGTACGACCTTATGACGGAAGCTCTGGTTTTGGGGATGTCCATGAGATAATTATGATTATGCTGCGGCTCAGCTCGCTAATCAGCCCGTGGGAAAACCAAGGCGTACAGTGCCAATGTCAAGGAAGGAAGTGCATGATAATCATCGCTGATGAGGTGAGGAGACCATAGGATTTCAGCAGGAGTTATTGTGCATGGAAAATTTAATGGAATTATGATAATGAGATAAAGGATAATGGAATAGGATTTTCACTCTAATGAGAGTGTTACTGAAGGATAAAAGTTAAAGGACTGGACCCTGTGGTTACATTCAGATTTATGAGATTTGTATCCCAAAGTGTTTGAATAAATTTTGAGGTTGAAGTTTCCATAAGGAGTTGATAGTTATAACGTCCCAAAAAATGCTAATAAGGTTTAGTGCCTTGATTAGCATGCTGGGAGGGCATAACAGGATATATGTGTGATTAATTGATTAAATGTATGACTATGTGGCATGCATGATATATATATGATGGAATGAATATGTTTAAATGCATGTTTATTTGTATTAAATATGCATGAGGGCGCATTCTTGACATTTGGGGCATGTTTGTAGTATTGGCCCGTTGCGGGCATAAATGTTATTATATGTGAGTAAAGGATTGAGACCACATTATTATGTGGATATAATCGTAGTATACGGCTCGAGGCGATCCTAGTGAGCGGATTAGCGGAATAATCACAGCGGGGTTTAATACCCAGCTCGGGGCAAGCCTAGGGGTATTTTGGGAAGTTTAATATATATTTGGAGTTTATTGAGTAATGAGTAGGTAATTGGTGATTAAATGGGTATGTCGGGATTAATTGGGAATTTTTAGGACTACTCGAGGAATTAGTGGGAAATGTGGCAAATGACGCTTTTGCCCTTGGGGCCATTTAAGGTTAAGGGTATACTTAGGGGCAATATGGTCTTTTTGGTATGTGGATAGGCTCATTAAAAGCCTGTAGACACAAGGAAATAGGTAGAGTCTATATCTCTCTCTCAATCTCTGTCCTTAGTCGGTTTGAACTTCCTCCTTTGGTGGGCATTGAGGCTAGTAGAATTCTTAGAGAATTGCTGAGGAAAAGGCTGAGAATTGGAGCTTTAGAGATGGAGAATTGAAGCTAGGATCACTGAAGGTTTAATTCAGGGGCTTAATCTCCAGTAGGGGTAAGTAAATCTCTCTATTCTTGACTGAATTCTAAGTTTGGTTTAGTTGTTTTAAGTTCTAACTTTTGGTATGAATCTGAGTTCTGTTGAAGATATGGATTAGTTGCTAGGGTAATTATGATAATTATGTTATGTTATTGTGGATCCTAGACTTGATTTTCAGGTTTGGTTATGGTTTGGGTGTATAAGTAGGCTGGGTTCTAGGCCTTTGAGTTGGGAAAAATCGTTGGTAACCTAGGGATTTCTGGGTTCATGGGGGCGCGCCGCGACCTAGTTCATGGCGCCGCGGACCGCGTGCCCCAGAAGGCCCTGGGAGGGCTGCTGACATGAAGGCGCGTTGTGACCCTAGGGGGCAAGTCGTGGCCCACCCCCCCTCCCCCAGATGCCAAGGCTGCGCCTCTGACTTGAGGTGCACCGCGACCCTCAGGGGCAGGTCTCGACCTGCCGAGATAGTTTTAGCCTAGGATTGTCTTAGGGCTCACGGAGGCTCGAAAATTAAAATTAAGCACTCGGGATGATTTCTACTACCCGATTTAGTAGAAATTGAGGTCTTAGAGGCTGGTATTTGAATCCAAAGTTTTTAAATGGTTTAGGATCTTATGGTTATCTATTATCGCATTGTGACTAGGATATACCGCATGGGCTCAAGGATTGGGGATCCTGCTTGGGTCTGCCATGTGCTAGCTGCTTGAGACCTGAGGTAAGAAAACTGCACCCGAGTTGTGGTTGGGGCTTAAACCCCTTGTATGAATATATCATGAACATGAATATATCTATAGCTGAGAATATCTGATTGGGCATGCTTGTATATGTTGGCATTGATTACTTGTTATGCATTGTGCATCTGTGATTATATTTGTTTATAGGCCGGCTTAAGGGTGCCAGGGGTCGATAGAAAGCATGCGGAACACAGCCCGACCTAAGGGTGCCAGGGTTAGCCATAAAGCCAGTGGACTCGGACTAAGGGCCCTAGGCCTGGACATTTTACAATAAACAGAAGTGTTGTTAGCACTTAACTATTTCAATTGATTGGTGAGATTGATTTATATGTTTGATTAAGCTGAGTACTTTTATTGATATTGTTTCATATATTCTAACGTTAGTTGAATCTGGTGAATTATATTACTGCTTTTATACTATTGCCTAGTTGTGCATGTTGTTTTAAGTTTTCTTGCTGGGCCTTGGCTCACGGGTGCTACGTGGTGCAGGTAAGGGAGTTAATAGTTGGACTAGACATGAGTTGGAGAGCTCCGGGGGCAGTGTGTACATATATAGCCTGCTCGATCGCCACGGTCGGGATAACTTGGGAGGAACTAGGGTTAAACCATGTTTTGCCGCTTAGGACAGCTAAATTGTATCTGTTTATCTTTTACAAGTCTGTAGACTGGTTTTTAGGGTCCCGTGTACAAACTTAATAAAAATAATCATTTTGTTGACCAAATATTTTATTACTTGACCTCAACTTAGTCTTTTATTACACATTTAAGTTCAAATGGCTTGCTTAGTAGGTTAAGCACTATTTTAAACACACAATGTAACAGTGTTGGTTATCCAGGGTGTTACACTAGCCAAGACATTCACATTGTCCATAGGTTCTCACTATGGCAAGGAAACCCCCAACACTGATGCTCACCCAGACATTCGCATGCTAGGGTAGCATGTGTGGCCAAGAGCCAACACCAAGCTGACGTGCCAACACCTCTTGTCATTTCCCATTCAATATTATCCGAATAGCTCCTATCATGGTCCAATGACTCCTATACGTCCATCGTCCAATCCTCAAGGCACCATGCCTTCACGCATGTTGGCAGGCCCTCGAGACTAGCTGCTAAACTCATAGCACACACTGGACCTCTGTCCTTCTCAAGCATTGTACACCCTTCAATGCTTGTATGCTAGCAAGTCCCATGAATGAATTCCCGTTCCATCTCGTGTCAAGACTCGTGGCCACATTCCATGCAAGCGGCTTACTGGCAAGCCAAGAGAATCGTACCCATAAACCTCTCGTAGAACACTTCACCGCACTATTGAGGTGGCCCAGTAATTCCATGAGTACTCTTACTCATGGAGACATATGAGTCCCCTCGCGGTCCTCATATGCCTGCCCTACTAGCCCTCCCGACTAGTAGTATCTCACTTGATGCACCTGCGCCAGGGGGTGGTTGAGAGTTGACACCAGGTGCTCCCCCTACAAAGAGCCTTCTGAGCTTTTAGCCTTCTACCAGGAACATATATGATTCTTGTTTGGGAGACATATTTTGCTCTTAACTCACCAATTCTCTGAATCTTCCAAATCTGATTGCACCATTGCGTTCATTGTACCTTCAATATGGGACCTACCAAGTCCCGTCCATTTCTGGGCAATATTGGAGATATTTATGAAAATGCCACTCTCGTACAAACTAGGCATCAACATGCTCACCAGCCTGCACCCTCGTGTGCGCATCTGACCTAGTACTAACGTAGCTTGTAACATGCCCTTAAGGCTGGCATGTTACACTGAGCAGGCCACTTCTTCCCCTTCCCACGAAATGGACCCACCTGCAGATGAGAAGGAGCGAGTAATGGAAAAACTAAAGGCAACTGCTCACTCCATCTCCTCCCAAGTCCAAAACCTTGTTCAACACCCGGTGAGTGTTGATGTTATCTTCAAGCATCGAAACTTTATTGGTCGACTCCAGTCTTGGAGGAGAACTTTCTGACATCCTTTTGGTAATTTTCTATTTATATGTTTCTCAATTTTTTTTCCAAGTCTTCAGCTTGTTTACTTCTTTTATGTTCTTAGTCTCGTCTTGCTTTGTTTCTGTAGGGTGTTATTACACGCATCAACACCTGCACCAAAGCAGTTAAACTTGGGGAGGCCTTGCGGAAATCGCGGGATGTCATGAAACATTTCAAGGAAAGCCATACTCTTCAGTTCCAAGTTGCTCGGGACTTGCAGAAGGATCTTGAAAACAAGAACACTGAGATCGATAATAAGAGCAAAGTGATCAAGGTGCTTGTGGAATAGGTGGAAAAACTCAAGCACCAATTGGAGGAGCTTGAGGAGAAGAGGGGCAACCTCGATGTTCATGCCAAAGATCTCGAGGAGCAGCAGCTCAGAGGAGAAGAAACTTCTTGAGGAAGAATTGTTGTAGGATCCAAAACTCCTATTGTAGGATCCCTAGTGTTTTGGAACACTTGTTGCAATACTAGATCTAATGGGGCAAACTTTCTATTCTTGACTCGAGAGTTGAAGTACCTGGCTACCTTTTGCTGGTAAGCAGCCACTCGTAATTGTGATTTTCCTCTTTGTTCCTCGATCATGTCGAGGCTTTTAGCCAATAACTGGTGGTTCTGATCTTGGTCATACGCACTTCTCCGATGCGATGGGGTGGTTAACTCAACTCGTATCATTGCTTCATATTCATAAGCTAGGGAAAATGAAGTATGCCTAGTTGAGGTTCGAGCAGTAGTTCGATATGACCATAATACTTCTGGCAAAATATCTGACCAATTGTCTTTGGCTTTTCGAGACGCTTTTTCATTGTGTCCTTATCTAATTTATAACAATGCAGATTTTATTTGTAAAATATTTATTTAAGTAACATTATTTTTTTAAAAAAATGGGACTAAGTAATTTTATTTGAGTAAAATGGAGTATAAATGAGATTTTCCAACTTATTTAAAATCGTGTCTTATATGTGAAAAGTGGTGACCTTGAGACCTTAATTTTTTTTCAAAGTTAAATTATTATTATTTATTTTATTTATTAACTTGGAAATTGGATAAAGTGAGTGAGTGCCTAAGTGTTCAATATTAAATAATTATGTTAAGTTAATTATTTTGCTATATTTTATCTATATTTAAAATAATAATTTAGAATTTATTACTTTAAAACCAATGTAAATTATGTGCTTATTATATAGATATCTATGAAATGGAATTAGAATGAGACTTTGTTTTAAGGAAGCACTATGGAAATATTAGTATAATTGGCAAATAAATTCTTTTTGAATTCCCAAGAGTGTTCAATAAAATAAATAGAGTGAATTTAAGAACTCTCTCACGTATGCATGTTGCATGCAAGCTGAGTTTTACATCCAAAACTACACCTTTTGATTAGATGTATGATTGTTGCTTGGCATTCATTAAGGTTTCACTAGTAAAATTGAGAATTTTTTTTATGATTTGATGTGTAATTTTTGTGTGATTATGATTGAAATACAACTTGTGCCACATGTGCATGGCCCATGCACATGTGGGGTGTGTGTGTTTAGTATACTTAGTCTTGTTATTGAGACAAATGTTTGATAGTGATTCTAGGCTTGTTGTGAAGCACACCGCTATTTATTTTACTTGGACTTGAGGTAAGGAAGTTAGCTAGAATTTCTATGAGATTATGTTGACTGTATGAGATGAAATGTTATGAGATGAGCTACTTGTATATGTGCTTATATGCGGTATAAAAAGCAGAGGTTGTTAGCATGCTGAATGCGACACAACAAAGGATTTACTAAGGTATGACGTAACTCATAGGGCGGACGCGCCGAGGTTATTCTAGGACCAGAGCTCCTGAGTACCTCATAGAGGAGGTAGTTGCCTCATAGAACATGTTTGCTTTATTTGTTTTGATGAAATATTCAGATAATTGTATGATTATGCTATGATGATAATATGATTATGATATGTTGTGAGCTTATGATAGGATGAGAATAGACTTGTATTGTGCTTATATGAATTGTTGTATCTTGTGTACTTCCTTATTGAGCTTTTAGCTCACCCCTTATTTTCCCCATTTCAGGTAGGTGTTAGGTTTCCTATGTGGCATGCACTGTGATGTGGAGCGTTCCAAGGTCTAGGCATGTATGTCGCAGGACATCCATGAACAATTAAACGATCTAGTTTAATGCCAAGAATACTTATGGAGTTGTTTATTTTATGTTTCATATTTTATTATGTTATAGTGGGACTTAATCTTTCTATTTTTAAAACTGCATAAAAGACTATATTTTATTTTAAACTATTGGGCTCATATTGCATGTGTTGATAAGACCCCACTGAACTTTTTCTCAATAACATTAATTTTTTTCTAATAATTATAAACTGAGTGTCGGTTTTACAAAGAGAGTAGAATAAGTTGTTGTTATATAATCGACCAAAATATATGTGGTTCAAATAATCTATCTATATATACCTATTTGTAACGTTTCGACAAAACATGAGGTCCAAAAATTAATTTTTTAAAATAAATGGTCTAAACAGGTAATCAAATGCATGTGGTTCAAATAATCTATCTATATATATACATATTATTAATGTTTTGACAAAATACGAGATCCAAAAGTTAATTTTTTAAAACAAAACAAATTTTTAATAATTTATTTTACCATTTTAAAAATAAAGGGTCCAAATAAGTAATCGACCAAAATACATGTGGTTCAAATAATCGATCTATATATACCTATTTTTAACGTTTTGACAAAACATGAGGTCCAAATTTTATTTTTAAAATAAAGGGTCTAAACAGGTAATCAAATACATGTAGTTCAAAAAATCTATCTATATATACATATTTTTAACATTTTGACAAAACACGATGTCCAAAAGTTAATTTTTTAAAATAAAACAAATTTTTAATAATTTATTTTACGATTTTAAATATAAAGGGTCCAAATAAGTAATCGACCAAATTACATGTGGTTCAAATAATCTATCTGTATATACACATTTTTAACGTTTTGACAAAACACGAGGTCCAAAATTTAAAATTTTAAAATAAAGGGTCTAAATAGGTAATCAAATACATGCGGTTAAATAATCTATATACATACTGATTTTTAGTGTTTTGACAAAACACGAGGTCCAAAAGTTAATTTTTTAAAATAATGGGTCCAAACGAGTGATCAACTAAAATAGAAAGTTCAAAGTTGTGTGAGTCCTTACACAAAACATATACTATATATAATTTATTTTTATAAATAATTTTTAACCTTTTGAATACATATATGGTCCAAAGGTTATTTTTTATAAATAAAAAGTTTAAACGGGTAATTGGTTGAAATAAAGTGTTAAAATAATTGATCTATCTATTCCTATTTTGAACATTTTGACAAAACATGAGGTCTAAAAGTTAATTTTTATAAATAAATGGTAATCGGCCAAAATAACCATTACGCAAGACTACGCGAAGCGCAGTGTAGTGGACGAAATCTGTCTACATGATAAAATGTCCAACAAGTCAGCAAGACTAGCCTGTCAGGTCTAATAAGCCAGCCTGACGGGCCAATAAGGGCCAAACCAAGGTAAATGGGCTCACATATATTGAATGAACCATCCAAATGGCCAATCCATACCCAGACCCGGACCCAGACCCGAATTTGGATACGCTCAATCAGCCAGGGACCTTGATATAATCAAAGTACACGTACCCATTTCCATGAATTTCGGAAGGTAACAACTTGGAGCGAGACAGACGGATCAGGAAGGTAGAGGGGCAATGGTAAGGAGGACAACTATAAGGAAGACCCTAATGGGAGATGGAAAAGTATCTAATAACCATTACTCTGAATACTCTTTTTGACTAGTAAGATTCCCTCGAGCCATTCCAATCAAGCGAGTCGAACCAGTCAAACTGACCTGACCAGATTGTCGAGCTTCGCCATTTCCTAACCATGAACCAGCTAGACTGACCTAAACTAACTGTCAAGCTCCACTGTCTCCTGACCACGAACCAGTCAGACTGACCTGACCTAACTGTTGAGCTCCGCTGTCTCCTGACCACGACCCAGTCATGTAATGTCCTGAATTCGTTATTAAAGCTAAGTGCCTTGACTACTGTGCCTGGAGGGCATAATTGGATTTATATGAGGAATTAATCAAATAAATGTGTGACTACATGGCATACATGATTTATATGGTAATATGAATATATGTGCATGTTATGTGTATTAAATATGCATGTGGGTCCGTTCTTGTTAATAAGGGCATATTTGTAATTTTGACCCATTGAGAGTATAAACGTGCTTATATGTGTTAAATGAATGAGACCAAATTATTATGTGGATATATTTGTAGTATTCAGCTCAAGGCGATCTTAGTGAGCGTATTAGCGGAATAGTCACAACGGGGTCCAATACTCGGCTCGGGGAGAACCTAGTGGTATTTCAGGGACTTAGTGCATATTTGGGATTTATTGGTTGATTGGGAATTATTTTGTGATTAATTGGCCACGCCGGGATTAATTAGGAATTTATAGGACTACTTGAGGATTAGCGGGAAATGTGGCAAATGACGAAATTGCCCTTGGTGGTACTAAAAGGCTAGAATTGATCTAAGGGGTGGTTTGGTCATTTTGAAACTAAGGATAAACTTGGTTAAGCTTAACCTCAGCAGAACACTTAGGAAAGATACAGAACATTCTCACTTTCTCTCTCTATACTCGGTTATCTCTCTCTTTCTCTCTCTCTCCCTTGGTGTGCCTTGGAGTCCTTTGAAGTTTGGAAGCAAAAGCCAAGATTTGGAGAGCTTGAAAGGGATATAGAGGTGGGGATTGAATCAAGGGCCAGCCTAGGGTCATAATTTGCAGTGGGGAGGTAAGTAAATTCCTCTGTTCTTGATGAATTTCAAGTTTGGTCTTGGTGTTCATGAGTTTTTTATCTCAAGATTTGAATTTTAGGTTTTGGTAATGTTTTGGCTTGATTTTGAGGGTTTATATGATGTTTGGAAATACTTGTTAGGTATAATTCTGGCTTTAAGTTATATTGGGGTGAATTCAGATGGTTATAGTTCAGAAAAAACGCAGGGGAAACAGTGAAATTTCTAGGTTTTAGGCTGGAGCCGCGACCCGTGTGTGCGAAGAGGCTGGGATCCTCTGAAATTTTCCCAGGCGCCGCGACCCATGTCCCATAGAAGAGAGCTCCAAGGATCTCTGACTTGTAGTGCGCTGCAACCCAAAGGGATGGACCGCGACTCAAATAGAAAATATTGGCCAATTTAGGTTTTTAAACTCAGAAACTCAAATCTTAAGGCTTGGGAATGATTCTACTACCCGGTTTAGTAGAATTCAAGGTCCCGGAGGTTAGAATTACACCTTGAAACTTTTAAATAGTCTAAGTGATTGATGATTACCATTATTGCTTATGACTAGGTTATACCGCTAGAGCTTAGTGATAGGGATCGTGCTCGAGACTACCATACGCCAACTACTCGAGACTTGAGGTAAGAAAACTGCACCCGGGTTGTGGATGGGGCTTCGACCCCTATTAACGAATATATTATGATTGTGAATATATCTGTATATGAGAATATCTGGATAGGCTTGTATATGCTGCCTTTGATTGCTTGTTGTGCAATGTGTATTTGTGATTATATCTGTTTTGAAGGCTTGCCTAAGGGCACTGGGTGCCAATAGCAAGCGTGCGGAACGTATCCCGGCCTAAGCGTGTCGAGGTCGGCTGTAAGACCAGAGGACTCGGCCTAAGGGCGTCAGGCCTGAACATTATACAATAAACAAGAGTGTTGTTTGCACTTAACTAATTGTATTGATTGATGAGCTTGGTTTATGCATTTGATTGAGTTGAATATTACTATTAAGATTGTTGCTTATATTCTGTTGTTGATTGAATTTATTGATTTAAGTTTACAGTTATTATACTGTTGCTCAGTTGTGGTTGTTGATTTAAGTTTTCTTACTGAGCCTTGGCTCACGGGTGCTATGTGGTGTAGGTAAGGGAAATGGAGAGTTGGACCAGCCATGAGTTGGAGAGATTCAGGGGCGGTGTGTACATATGCAGCCTACTCGACCACCACGTCCGAGATAGCCTGGGAAGAACTAGGGTTGAACCCTATTTTGCCGTTTAGGATGACTAATTTGTATTCCATTTGTCTTTTATTAGTCTGTAACCATTTTTGGGATCCCGTGTATAAACTTAATATTTTAAATTTAAAATAATCACTTTGTTGATCAAATTTTTTAATACCTAACCTTGACTTAGTCTTTAATCACACATTTAAGTCCAAATGACTCGCTTAGTGAGTTAAGCACTATTTTAAACACACAATGTAACGATCTTGGCTGACCAGGGCGTTACAACTTGGTATCAGAGCGGTCTAGGTTTAAGGTTCTTGAAGACTGGCTGGGCGTGTGCACTTGCTGCTAAAGATAAGCTCGACTCACGGTTTGGTATCTAATAACATGACTGTGTTTAATTGATTAATTGTTGAAATTGAACCTATGTGCCTTATTTGCATGCTAGAATAGAGAGCATGATGTATATCAATGTATTTTGTGGGAATAAGACTTGATAATTGATGCATGAACATTATAGATGTGTGTTTTGACATGCATACTGTGCGTGGATATTATGTTGTTTGGCATTGCTTGTGGAATAGTTCTGAATACAAATATCATGACTGATAGGTTAAGTCATTGACTGCGGATAGATTCAGGAATTATGTATTCAAGGCAGTTGGCTGGACTTGGCCTGGTTAGTATGGGGGTTATGGATGATAGTTGGGGGTCAGAAACCTTCACCTGCCCCTGGAATTTGCAGCAAATGTTTGCTGGCATGCAAGCAAGATTGCAAAATTGGGAGGAGGAGATTAGGTGATTGAGATAGCGGGTTTTGTCAGGGAACGCTGCTTCATATGTTTAACAACAATGGCACCCATTTCTGTTTAACCTGAGGTTGGAAACAGATGGGAATTATTGTACGAAAGATTCTAGAAGCATTATCCTCCAGTCGTCAAGGGAGGCCTGGATCTATTCAGAGCTGAATAGTGGATGGACATGATTAGTTCCATCCTTGACTATATGGGAGTGGTAGGCAATGATAGAGTGGCCTGCACCATGTACATGTTGCGGGAGGATGCTCGAATGTGGTGGGAAGTGGTATCCCAGACTTGGAATGTTGTCATGATGGGTTGGGAGGAATTCAAAAAATTGTTCAACGAGAGGTACTGCTGTGACATAGTTCGAATTGTGAGGACCAATGAGTTTATAAACTTGGTTCAGGACAGTAAGACAATGACAGAGTATGTCAATGAATTTGAAGGGTTGGCCAAATTTTCTTTTAATTGGGTACCAACAAATGTGGTTCAGAAGGAACGATTCATTCAAGGACTAAATTATGGGGCAGCCCAGAGAGTTAGGCTAGCTCAAGTGTATGAGATTTCTACCTACGCTTAGGCGGTAGAGAGGGCCCTTGCTATAAAGGATGCATGAGATAAGATATGGAGTGAGAGTGTCGTAGGGCAGGAAGCTCAGGCAATGGTATCCCCATTGCAGGATCAGGTAGGGACGGAGAACCTAGTAATAAAAAAAGAGAGCCCCTTGATAGTTTTACTACTCCTGGTCCTGACATGAGGGGGTCATAGTATTCAGGGCGACAATAAGGTCTGGAGAAGTTATCTAGTATGCGCTAGGTGCAGGAGATGCCATTTGGAAGAATATCGAGAGAAGGCATGTTCTTTTATGTGGAATAATAGGGGCACGTCAGGAAGGATTGCCCGAAATCGAAGACGAAAGAACCAAGGAGTACAGATTGCTCGACCGTAGTTTGAGTGTTCGTCTCGATACAGTCATAGTCAGAGGATAGTTCCTCGGAGGCGACCGATTGGCTTTCTAGTTCTTGTTCCTTTTTATAAAATGAGTTGATTAAGTTTGGTGCTACGTACCTCTTAGAAGAGACATAGATATGTGGCACCTGCTATGTGGTTGTCACACCATGGGGCTTGAGATTTTAGTGTTTGCATTAGGGCTGTGCAAAAAATTTTACAACCCGCCCAACCCGAATAATCCGCCCAAACCAACCCGAAAAAACCGCTAAAAAACACAAACCGAATAAACCGACCAAAATTTAAACCGCCCAATTGTTACATTGGGCGAGTTGAAAATAATTATCAACCCGCCCAATATAACCCAACCCGCCCAATTAAGAATTTATTATTTTTAATATATTCAAATAAATATATAAATTAATTAAGTTGTGTTTTAATTTTTTTACTATAAATTTAAAATACTGTTTTAAACTTAAAAAGATAAATTTCACATTATTAGTACTAGTATTTAAAAGAAAAAAAATTACAAAAATGTAAAAAAAAAAAATACCACTTTTGTTTGGGCGGGTTGACCCGATCAACCCGCCCAACCCGACCAACCCGCCCAAAAAAAAATACAATTTCGGTTTGGGCGGGTTAACCCGACCAACCCGCCCAAATTATTGGACGGGTTAAAAAAAAATTTCTTAATTGGGCAAGTTACGGGTTACTTTTGCTAACCTGATTATGACATTGGACGGGTAAAAATGTCTTGTAACCCGACCAACCCGCCCAATGCTCAGCCCTAGTTTGCATGAGGAAATTGGTCATTTTCAGGAGATTGGTTGGAGTATTTCTGGTAGAAAGTTAGCAGGAATAATTGATTGAGCTGGTTCTATGAGGATTTTGATGTGATTCTGAGTGTGGATTTGTCTTTCAAATAAAGGACAACCATGGATTGTAAGAAATGATGGTGACTTCTGAATTTAAATGGAAAGGACCCGGTTGCAGTTACTGGATGCCTAGATAATGTGGAGGGTAGCATTAGGGTTATATCAGCTAGACTAGATGAAAAATGGATCGACAAGTAAGGTTTCAGATGGGTTCACAAGGATTCGTTGGGATCGCTGCCGCATCAAGGAATCGAGTGTGCTTCGAGATTAAGATAGGGGTGGAACCGGTATCAGGGACATCATGGAGAATGACACAAGCTAAGCAGAAATAAGTAAAGGTTTGATCGAAGAAGTTGTTTGACTTGATGGTTGATCGGATAGAGCTTCTCACCGTGGGACAGGTCAACACTATTTTTTAAGAAGGAGGCCAAGTCTGCGAGAAGGTGTACCGCATATGGATATCCAAGTAAAATAACCGTTAAGTATAGGTACCCATTACCAAGAATGAAGGATTCATTGCCTGGTTGCGAGGATAGGAAAATGCTCTCAAGAATTGACCCTCGATCTGGTTATTACCAGCTGATGATAAAGGAATGAGACATTTCAAGAATTTTTTCTTACACCAAGTAGGATATGATGGATTATCAGTGAAGGCTCTTAAACTGACCAATGCTTCAGCGACCCAGGTAAGTTTGACAAGCAGAGAGTATAGGAATGGTAAGGACAAGTCGTATTCAGATTGATTAAGGATGTCTCAGACTACTCCCAGTTAGAAGCAAAGTGCGAATAACGACTTTGCTAATACTACCGAGGCTGAGGAAGCAGGGATTGCATGTAGGGTTGTGGAAGGGATAGGTTCTGATTCCTCTAGAGGATATTCAATGTCATGTTATGGGAAGTGATGGGATTACGTATAAGGTAACTAAGATAGAAACTGTAAGGAAATTGCTAAAGGAACACCTTAGGGGTGAGAAGCACAATGAGACCGGTAGTACACATTGGCTACTACTTGAAGCATTTACGAAGACAACCATACCCTGGACTGAAGTAATGTAAGAACCTAAAGTTTTTCTGAATGGATAGTCGCGTATGGGAATTTCAGAAGTTGAATTAAAGGATGATTAGCACGCCATGGTATTAGAATATGCATGTGATGGACGGATACAGGAGGACGGCATGATGGATATTGTCCTTGTTTAAAACATGAAATTATAGTGTGGTGCATCACAGACTAGGGTGCGCCCGTGTGTAGACTGAAAAGGCAATTGTTCATGCTTCACGGTGGATGAAGGGATAAGAACATAGATGTTCTACATGGGGCGTCGAGTTGATAGTAATGCCAGATAGCCACGGTGGGGGTGAGGTGATAACACTTATGAAAAAGAAGTGCGTTAACTAGCATGGAAGTTAAAGCATTTTGTCACCCATAGGGGGTTGACCATGAGACAAGGGCGCTAGTGGGAAATAGTGAAGGACCTACATTGGAATCCTTATAACTTAGTGAAAACTAATGTGGAGGCTGACATCTTGAGTGGGAAAAGTCCGTGCCAGTTGTACGATTCGCCATGGACTACAGTAAAGTCAGATGGGGTAATGACCGTGGTTGGAATAGAATTTGTGGTTGATAGTTGGCAGATATACCTCTATGAACAATGAAATATAGAAATAAGCTCTTGTAGGAATGGTTACGAATCCTACTATTTTAGCATGGATAAGTTATGATATAAGGATCGGAAGAGTGATCCTATGGATGCTGGCGTTGAGGTGGAGATTTTGGATGAGTCTTTTACTACCTCATTAAAATTGTTGTATCCAAGAAGTTTGAATGAGTATTAGGACCTAAATTTGTATACCGGGAGGCGCACTTCCTAATTCGTCTAGTAAGTGGGAGATGATAATCAGACACCAGAAAGGCTATTATGACTCAAGGGTATCTTGGAGTTAGTACAGAGGAATATAGTTATGGACCATAAGGGTGGATTACCTTAGGTTGCAGGTAAGATGAGTAGATACAAAAATTTGTGACTCAACAAATTGGGTAAACACCCTTTGGTTTGTGTGAACAAGTATCACAAGAATGCGTATGTGCGAAGGGAAACCGTATGTCTCCGTGCGACACCGAAGTCGATAGTGTAGGATTGAGACCCTTTATTTCCCATGTTCTGAAAAGGGTCATAAAAGGAGATGAGTATAAGATTGGGATTTAGAATTATTGGTTACCTTCAGATAGACTGACAACCTGAAGGAATAACTCAGACTTTAAGAATTTTACCTCGAATGAGTAAGTTTTCGAGAAATTGAGACAAAGACGGTCCCTTGATTGGATTGTCACGATGATGAATACCGGTCGACGTCCAGAGTGATTATGGACAAGATATTGTGAGATAGGAAACAAGAATTTATTATTCTGGGGAAATGAGGTGAGGGACAGGAAGTATCCTGGTTTAGAATCGGTTCGGAGGACCAATGAAGTTATTATAGATTATTAGGGCAGGAGGGTATGCTTATTTGAAAGGACATAAGTGTTCGCAAATTTAAACATGGGAACGTGGAGTTACAGGATCAGAGACTTGGTACTTCTCTGAGTATGGTGGACTGAAAAGGATAAGATAATTTGGGAAAGAAAGAGGAGTTTTTACTCTAAAGTTGATAGACTTCGAAGTTATAGTCAAATTTGCAGGATTAGTATCCCGAGATGTTTGAATAAATTTTGAGGACGAAATTTCAATTAGGAGGGGATAGTTGTAATGTCCCGAATTCATTATTAAAGCTAAGAGCCTTAATAGTTGTGCCTGGATGGCATAATTGGATTTATATGAGGAATTGATCGAATAAATGTGTGACTACGTGACATACATGATTTATATGGTAATATGAATATATGTGCATGTTTATGTGTATTAAATATGCATGTGGGTCTGTTCTTGTTAATAAGGGCATTTTTGTAACTTTGATCAGTTAAGGGTATAAACGTGCTTATATATGTTAAATTATTGAGACCAAATTATTGTGTTGATATATTTGTAGTATTCAGCTCGAGGCGATCCTAGTGAGCGTATTAGCGAAATAGTCACAACGGGGTCCAATACCCGGCTCGGGGCGAGCCTAGGGGTATTTCGGGGACTTAGTGTGTATTTGGGATTTATTGGTTAACGAGTAATTATTTGGTGATTAATTAGGAATTTATAGGACTACTTGAGGAGTAGCGGGAAATGTGGCAAATGACGGAATTGCCCTTGGTGGTACTAAAAGGCTAGAATTGATCTAATGAGCGGTTTGGTCATTTTGAAACTAAGGATAAACTTGGTTAAGCTTAACCTCAGCATAACACTTAGGAAAGAAACAAAACTTTCTCACTTTCTCTCTCTATACTCGATTCTCTCTCTCTTTCCCTTGGTGTGCCTTGGAGTCCTTTGAAGTTTGGAAGCAAAAGCCTGGATTTGGTGAGCTTGGAAGGGATATATAGTCGAGGATTGAAACAAGGGCCAACCTAGGGTCGTAATTTGCAGTGTGGAGATAAGTAAATTCCTCTGTTCTTAATGAATTTCAAGTTTAGTTTTGGTGTTCATGAGTTTTTGAACTCAATATTTGGATTTTAGGTTTTGGTAATGTTTTGGCTTGATTTTGAAGAATTATATGTTGTTTATGATGTTTGGAAATACTTGTATGGTTTAGTTGTGGCTTTACGTTATATTGGGGTGAATTCAAATGGTTTTAGCTCAGAAAAAACACAGGGGGAACTATGGAATTTATGGGTTTTAGGCTCGAGTCGCGACCTGTGTGTTCGAAGAGGTGGGAGCCTCTGAAATTTGCCCAGGTGCCACGGCGCAGGTAGGGCACGCTACGACCCGTGTCCCATAGAAGAGAGCCCCAAGGATCTCTGACTTTTAGCGCGCAAAAACCCTAAGGGGAGGGCCACGACTCAAAATTGGCAAATTTAGGTTTTTAAGCTCGGGAACTCAAAACTTAAGCTCGGGAATGATTCTAGTACCCGATTTAGTAGAATTCAAGGTCACAGAAGTTAGAATTATACCTTGAAACTTTTAAATAGTCTAAGTGATTGATGATTACCGTTATTTCTTGTGACTAGGTTATACCGCTAGGGCTCAAGGATAGGGATTGTGATTGGGACTGCCATACGTCACCTACTCGGGATTTGAGGTAAGAAAACGACACCCGGGTTGTGGATGGGGCTTTGACCCCTGTTAATGAATATATTATGATTATGAATATATCTGTATCTGAGAATATCTGGATAGGCATGCTTGTATATGCTGCCTTCAATTGCTTGTTGTGCAATGTGTATTTGTGATTATATCTGTTTTAAAGGCCGGCCTAAGGGCGCTGGGGGCCAATAGCAAGCGTGCAAAACGTAGCCCAACCTAAGCGTGCCGGGGTTGCTTGTAAGACTAGAGGACTTGGCCTAAGGGCGCTGGGCCTAAACATTATACAATAAACATGAGTGATGTTTGCACTTAACTAATTGTAATGATTGACGAGCTTGGTTTATGCATTTGATTGAGCTGAATATTACTATTAAGATGGTTGCTTATATTTTGTTGTTGATTGAATTTATTGATTTAAGTTTATTGTTAGTATACTGTTGCTCAGTTGTGGTTGTTGATTTAAGTTTTATTGCTGAGCTTTGGCTCACGGGTGCTATGTGGTGCATGTAATGGAAAGGGAGAGCTGGAACAACCACGAGTTGGAGAGCTTCAGGGGCAGTGTGTACTTATGCAGTCTACTCGACCGCCACTACAGGGATTTCCTGGGAGGAACTAGGGTTGAACCCTGTTTTGCCGCTTAGGACGACTAATTTGTACTCCATTTGTCTTTTATCAGTCTGTAACCATTTTTGGGATCCTATGTATAAACTTAATATTTTTAATGAAAAATATTCACTTTGTTGACCAAATTTTTTAATACATAACCTTGATTTAGTCTTTAATTACACATTTAAGTCCAAATGACTTGCTTAGCGAGTTAAGCATTATTTTAAACACACAGTGTAACGATCTTGGCTAACCAAGGCATTACAAGTCAGACTGACCTGACCAGACTGTCGAGCTCCACCGTCATCTGACCACAAACCAGTCAGACTGACCTGACCGGACTGTCATGCTTCATCGTCACCCTGGTCATCATTCTACTTACTTATTCACTATTCCTTACGTTATTATTTTACTTTTTTTTTGTTATCTTTAACGAAAATCTGACTAATTTGAACGTCAGATTCCCCTTGGTTGACACCCCGTCGATGCTCCCAATTGAACTATAGCCTCCTTCTTTGTTCTTGACAGGTTTTTGGTGCCCGTCTTGACCAGACTGTCAAACTGCGCCGTCATCTGACCACAAACTAGTCAAACTGACTTGACCGAACTGTCAAGCTTCGTCATCACCCTGATCATCATTCTACTTACTTATTCACTATTCCTTACATTATTATTGTACTTTTTTCTGGTTATCTTTAACGAAAATCTGACTGATTTGAACGTAAGAGTCCCTTTGGATGACACCCCACCGATGCTCCCAATTGAACTACCGCCTCCTTCTTTGTTCTTGACAGGTTGTTGGTGCAAGAAAAAACCTCCACAATTTGGCACCCACCATGGGGCCCTAGCAATCAAACGATTGATAGAGAATCAAGGAGTTCACTTGAGAGCTATGTCAGACGTGACTGAGACACCCGATTTGGCTGCCCAGCTCACTGCCATTACTACCCAAATGATTGAGGATTGCGAGAAAATGAAGAGGCTCGAAACTGAGAATGTAGATTTTCTCGTGCAAATGAAAGCCATGTCCTCTCAGACTACTGAGGTCCAGCTATCCCGCTTGCGAGGCCCAATCAGCCTAATGCAACCTTCGGGTGACTTTACCCCTATCTCTAGCAATGATAGATCGAGTCAGATGGATCCATCATTCTCGGTAATGAACTATCAAACACCACCTGCCATGTCTAACATACATAATTCTACTATCATTGTAGGGGAACAGGTAACCATGACTGAATATGGACATTCATCTACACCCGGACAACAGCAGACTCCAAGAGTCAGCCAGCCAGACAACAGCAGGTTCCATTAGCCAGTCAGCTAGCCACTGGATTCAAATATCAGCAGATCGCAGGTGCCAGTCAACTAACCTCTGTTGCTGGACAACAACAGGTTCTAGGATCCAGTTAGTATGCCACTGAAGCCAGCCAAACCTTCATTGGAGCTTGTTAGAACACCCTTGAGCAGCAGGCAATCAGACCGAATCAACTAGTCATAAGCGAGCCAGCCCGCCATACCACCATCAGCTCACTTCCGATCCAAGATCCTAAGTTGGCTCGTAAATTGGCCGAGATGGAAGCACTTATCCAACAAATTCCTGGAATGTCAGGTCCAATTAAAAAGAGTGCAACAAGCTGCTACACTGACTCCCCATTCGTGTACGATATAGCGATAATCGAGATGCCAAAAAAGTTTAGCTTCCCTTACATGAAGATGTTCGACGGGACGTCTGACCCTGATGACCATATTGCCCAATACAGACAAAGGATGTTTACTATGGCCATCTGCGTGACATGAGAGAAGCTTGCATGTGTAAGGGGTTTGGTTCCAGTCTGATTGGACCAGCCCTCTAGTGGAATACCATTTTACCTAATAATTCTATTTCTACTTTTGCACAATTGACTGACACTTTTGTTGAGCAGTTTTCTAGTAGCAGGAAGCTTGAAAAGTCTGTGGAAGACCTATATATCATAGTTCAACGACGGAGTGAGCCTTTGCGAGACTATGTAGGCCACTTCAAAAAAGAGAAGGTGTCTATAACTAACTACAATCAGGACACAACCATCTCAGCCTTCTGGAAAGGGCTCCGCTAAGACTCAGACTTGTACGAAGAACTCACCAAGTACCCTTGCAAGATAATGGAAGACATCTTTGCCAAGGTCTGGGCACATATCAAGTGGGAGGAAGACGAAGCCAATTATTATTGCTCCTCCCTATGGAAGGATACTCAAAGAGACTCAAGGGTGGACAAATGATGATCCGAGCCATACCCATATCCTAGCATGCCTGAGAATAGAAGAAGGGAGTACAACCGGTCATCTGAGACACGCCCCCGAGATAGATCAAAAATACCAGAAAAGAACCTCTCAGTATTACTTGCTGAAGTTGTATTGAGATTAAAAGAGCTTGGAGACAGAGTTAGGTGGCCCAAAAGGATGAAAACACCAGCCGACCAGAGGGACAAAGATAGAGTTAATCATCTAGTCAATCAGCCATCCTAAATGAAAGGAAAAGCTAAGCTAAATCAATCAGCCATCCAGACAAGGTAAAGTACAAAAAGTAAGATAATACAACCAATCATCCAGTCATCTACAAAAGAAAAATAGACGAGTACCAATTTGTCTTAAAACAAGTACAAGAGGATGAGCTAAGTCGTTCAGGCGACCAGAACGAAGGAAAGGATGAGCTAAGTTAATTAGCCATCCAGACAAACCAGACAACCATCTGGACAAACCAGACAACCATCCGGACAAAACAAAACAAGAAGTAAGATAAAATTATTATTCATCCAAAGAAAACATACATTGATACAAGATTTTCTTGAGTTAAAATACAAAACAGAGCTACATAAGGCATCAAGACTGCTGGCTTACCATATCGACCATTAAGAGCAGCCTGCCTACTACATACATACTTAAAGATAGAAGCTCCGACAACTTATAAAAAGTTCGTCGTCCAAAAAAGGTTTCCTACAACAAGTTATAGTAAATAAAACAATGGTTGGGGACCAGTCCTCCTGAACAAGGTCGCCTGTAGTCATATCTCCGAAGGAGACAACCAGATTGTCAACTTGATCAACCTCCTCAGCCCTCATTTGTTGCAGCTCCTCATAATCAGTGATAAATTGAGTTACATCCTAAGACTTAGTCTTCCCATTGCGATAATCGATGGACATCTGACCACGACACTAGATCTCAGCTTCCAGGTCAATATCAGTCAGAGGACCCTCCAACATACCGACCTTGGCTTGAACATTGGCTAGGGTAGCCAAAGTAGATTGTAGACGACTGACATTCTGCTCCTTAGCGTTCATCTGGATCTTAAGTTTCCTATTAAGCTTCTCAAGGTCCATCTTGAAAGTCTTCATTCCCTTAATCTCAGACTACAGATCAACCTTCTGAGCCTTCAACTCTTTCAATTGTTTTTCCAAAGCTCGAATCTTCTCATTTGCCCACAAAAGGCCCTGCATACCCATACAAAATGCAAAAACAAGTCGATTAGTCTGACCACCCATCCTTACATAATAAATTATTTGACAAGGCAGACGTACCTGAAAGACATGGGAAATGGAAGTTAGATGTACCTAACGGAAGATGGAAAGGTATCTGATAACTATTACTATGAATACTCCTTTTGACTAGCAAGATGTTGGTAACTAGTTTATCATGTGCACAACAAACACTACACAAAAATACCCCTTTTGTGTCAATCTAGCGCGTCAATCAACGTAGTTGATTGACGCCATTGACCGAGAATCAGCATTTCTGGCAGTTGAGCACTGCCACAAATGCAGGGGCATTTGCGTTAGTGGTAACAATGACGTTGTTAATTGGCTAAGTTTGCATCAGTGGGCAACTGACGCTGTTAATGTCATCGTTTGCGTCAGTGTCCCACTGACAGTAACGACATGTTTGCGTTAGTGGGGAACTGACGGTAACGACATGTTTGCATTTTAATTAAAGTTCTAGGGTCACGTGAGTATAGATAGTTGTACTAATGTGTGTAATATAATAACTTTTTTATTATTCGAACTCAATTATTGTAAATTTTGTTATGCGTCATGATATTATTGACTATTTTAGATGAATGATATGATATTTCATGACCTCATTAGTTTTTCTTTTATGTTTTATTTACCAGATTCAACAAGTGAAGTGCAAAAGAAAATCTAATTTGGAAGGCTTTGTTGTGCTGACATTTGGAAGATCATGAATTCCTACCTTTACTTTTGAATATGCTAACTGTTTAAGACTACTTTGTTGACTATTGTGAGAATGTTTTGTTTATGTTAATTAGGCAGTGTTGAATGTTTTGTTTGTGTTAATTAGGCAATGTTGAATGTTTTGTTTATGTTAATTAGCAGTGTTGAATATCTTAAGACTTTTGGATTATTTTTTAGATAATCTTGAATGTTATTTGACACTATTATTTGGGTATTTGAAGATCATGTTGATTTTACCCAACAAAATATGTATAATTTGATGAATGTGTTATGAACCATATAATTGGTACTCAAAAATATATTTGTACAATTTTAAGGATGTCTTAAGTATATTAAATGAAGTGGGTTTGAATTAAAGCAATAAAAAATAATTATAATGTATAGTGTTATATAATAATAATTCAAGCTTATCCAAATATTAGAATAATACAAAAAAAATGTGTTATTGTATCTTTTACAATAACACCGGTTTATAAGCATAAAATTATGTTATGCAAACTATTTTCTATAATGCAGAAAGTGTGTTATTATAAAGTGTATCATAACACTACTTTATAAGTACGAAAAATTGTTATATAATCTATTTATAAATAGCATAATGAAATACTTATCTAATTATTTAAATAACACAACAAAAGTGTTATCGTAGGCTATACCATACATGTCTATAACTATGGAAAAGTGTTATGCAAAGTGCTCCGACCTACTATAACACCACTTTCCTTAACACATCAAAAAATGTTTTGGTAAATATATTTGATAATACTTTTTCGGTCTTATTGAAATTACTTTTTCTTTTAGTGTCGTTCCTATATTCCACGGACCTATTCACTAACATCAATTTTCTATATTTCGTTCCTATATTCCACATCGACCTCGTTCCTATATTCCACAGATAACATATTCGGCGACATTCATTTTCTATCCATATATTCTCCTATGCCTATGCCAAAATAAAAGACACAAAACTAAATGAGAATATGATCGAGCTTATGTGTATAAAAAATCCAAATCTACAGAAAATTGGGCAGCATTTCCCCTATATTAGTAACCTAACCATCAATCAATTTAATCAAACCAATCATACAAGCACAACACAATTCAAATGTAAGAATATAATAGATTATTCTAGATAAAATTGGGCAAAATTTCCCCTATAATAGTGACATAACCATCTATGAACAACAAGTCAAACATCACATAGTAAGTTTATTCCTTATATTCCCACAACACACAAAAATTTCGAAGATCTCATGTGTTGAGAATATCTTGTGAATCAGAAAATTCTCACCATAACTCTACGTGCCCACACACGACTTGTGTAGAGATACATCTTGGAAGATCATGGCCTGACTGTTTTGGAGGCTGCTTTGGATTGGATGTTCATTGGAGATACAAAAAGATAGCAATCATTAGAACATGCATGAATTTTTTCATATTGCATGCTTAATGGGTATAATGTTTTCTTAATCTCATAAAATGTAATTGGCATTTCTTTACATTCCGGCAACAAATCATTCAAAAAACTAAGTAAATCAGTCAAACTTTTATCACTCCAGTCGTGTTTAGCTTTCAAATTATACAACCTAAGAAGCGTAGATAACTTTGTAAATTTTATACAACCTACAGTAAATCAGTTTCTCAGCATCACTAAGGAATGTCTCAATTTTATTTGGGTCTACTCCTAATCCATAATGTGTGTCATCAACCATATCATATGATGAATCCCAGTTCCCTTCTACTTTATTCCTTTTCACTTCATTGGGTCTACTTGGCAGAGTTTGAGCAACAGAAACACTCTCCCCATGCAAATACCAAACAATGTAACTTTTATCAACCCATTGAAAAATAAATGTTATTTGACCGTATTTATTCCATTTCCACACTTAAGACATGGGCAAGAAGTTGTAACTTTCACATTTTCCAAACAAAATCTTAAGAACAAATCGACCCCGTTCCTATATTCCATGGATAACATATTCGCTGACATCCATTTTCTATATTTCGTTCCTATATTCCACAGATAACATATTCGGTGACATTCATTTTCTATCCATATATTCTCCTATGCCTATGAAAAAATAAAAGACACAAAACTAAATGAGAATATGATCGAGCTTATGTGTATAAAAAATCCAAATCTACAGAAAATTGGGCAGCATTGCCCCTATATTAGGAACCTAACCATCTATCAATTTAATCAAACCAATCATACAAGCACAACACAATTCAAATGTAAGAATAGATTATTCTAGATAAAATTGGGTAGAATTTCCCCTGTAATAGTGACCTAACCATCTATGAACAACAAGTCAAACAACACATAGTAAGTTTCTTCCTTATATCTCCACAGCACACACAAAAATATCTCAGAACCTACTTCACTAAAACACATAAGTTATCAGCCTTCTGTTATCACTGTAATACACAATTTTAATCTCAAAACTTACTTCACTACGGATGAATATTTAAGATATTCAAACTCCTCTAGCATTTGTATAATAATATTCAAACAAAAGAATTGGGAGAATGTATGTACCTCTTGCAATTAACAATCTAAGCAAATTTACTTCACTTTGCAATTCACTTTGCTAGTTAAATTCACAACCTACAAAATATCAAACAAGTGAAAAATTAAATAAATTTCACTAACATAATCACTAAAAACTCACTAATAAAAAACAACAAATAAGTTTCTATATTTTAGAAAAATAACAAACAAAAACATATAATTAATTAGTTTCTCTATTTTAGCAAAACATATACTAAATAAATAATAAACAATTAAAATATATATATATACATATATAATTTTTGGATTAAATAATAAATTTTTTTTTAAAATACTAAATATTATTCAATCCTCATAAACTACACAATGTTGTATCTAAAGCCCACATTAAAAAAATTCACTTAAATATTTCACATAAACCCCACTAAAAAACTCACTAATCATCCAAAAAAATCCCCTAAAAATTAATGCTACCAAATATTTAATTAGTGTCTCTATTTTAGCAAAACATATACTAAATAAATAGTAAATGTATAATTTTCAAATTAAATAAAAAATATATATTCTTTAATCTTCCAAAACTAAAGAATGTTGTATCTAAAGCCCATTAAAAAAATCACACTTAACAAATATTTCACATAAACCCCAATAAAAAAACCCACTAAGCATAAAAAAAATATGTCTCCCAAAAATCTATACTACCATCCAAACTATAACCCATTATGTAAAATCTTTAGATCATATCTTTGAAATGTATTTGCTGAGTCCCAAAACACCCACAATCTGAGCTTAAAAGCCTCCAAAAACGCAGTAGAAAAATTTCCCTAAAAATCCATTTCAAAACCACAAATCATTAAAGAAAATTAAAGAAAATGATAATTTATATCATCCTAACTATAATAAATTGTATTGATATAAAAATCATACCTTAAAAAAGCTTGAAAATGGATATTGGGAGGCAAAAATAGCCAAAGCCAAGCCAGAAATCGCCTAGAAAATGCCCAAAATAGCTTTCTAGTTCGGCTGCCTGGGCTTGCATGTGAAGAAGAGAAGGGGATCAGGTACATGTATGCAGCCTACATCTAACGTCTCCCGAGGGTAGACGTGGAAGCTATTCAACACCAGGAGATGTTGGAAGTACCATACACTTCCAACGTCTCCCACTAGGAGACGTTGAATAGCTGCCACGTCTACCCCTGAGAGATGTTACACGTGCCGACCGTACTATGTTGCAAGTACAAATTTCCAACGTCTCCCCCATCTTCTTAATGACTTACAATTGTAGTCAAAAACAAAAATTTCAATGTCTCCCAACATAAGACATTAAATATCGTCTCTAATTTTTAATATCTTACATCATAGGCGTAAGTCATCATAGGGAGCCATCAAAAGTAGAAATATTGTTGTAGTGGGATTTGAACTTAAAGAAGGTAGGGATAAGTGGTCGTATGGAGAACTAGTCTAGTTATCACTTACACATTCTTTATGTTGCACTAGAGAGAGTGTATAGGAATAAAACAATGCTATAGGTTCTTGAGAATATTGGATTGAATTAGGCACATTAATAAATGAGAATAGAATTGTTAAAGATTGAACTTGAAACCTTAACAATTGTTCTTATCTTGAGTTTTTTCCATTTAATTATTTATTTTCTTAAATTCATATTTTCTTTGAAGTTTTCATAAATCTTTCGAAATTGATTTCTTAGATAAACTTAAGATTTAGTAATTGTTGTATTTAATTTATTTAATTGAATTTAATCATTGTAGGACAATATCAGTCTCTTAACCACTTTATTACTTGTTCGATTTGTGCACTTGCAAGCCTATATTGTTTATTTTTTGCATTAAGTGTCAGGTAAGCACATACGTGGCAACTCATGATTAGTCTAGGTCAATAATTTTTTTGATCGATTATTTAAAAAATTCAATTTAAACTATAAAAAATTATTTAAGTTCATTTATTGTCTCTTTCCAAAAAGAAGAGTATTTTGAAGACATCGCTACTTTGTAGGTTTTAGGATCATCCTCAATTTGAAGTATCATAGAAATTTTTCTAATGACTTCTTCACGTTTTCCTTCTACTAGGTAGAAAGAGTCCACTTGAGAACATATTTTATTTGATCCTAACTCTTTAAGTCATTGGATTTTTCTAGGTAATATGGGTTCTCGACAACCCTTGAAGATGTCTCCTCTTGAGACTCTTCAATCATGTTGAGCTCTTGATGGTTATTATCACTATATCACAAGCTCTCAAAGAATTTCACCTCTCTTGATTCAATTATCACATTAGACTTCAAGTCTAAGAACACAGCATCTCAAAGGTAACAATGGTGTTATAAGAACTTTACCTATATGAACTTAGAAGTAATGTTACTTCTCATGAGAGTTTTGGAGTTTCTCATAGGATAGTTCGTGAATGGATGAGCACAATGTCATAATAGTGCTAAGCGCAAAATGTGGGAACATTGGTTGATCAAGTAAAGGTACGTGAGGTGTTACCGGTTTTATCATTAAGAATAATTTGTTCAATCCTCTATGCAACCAAATTTTTTATAAAGCTCTGTAATGCTTTCACTAAGGTAAAATTCAAATAAAAAGATACTTTATTTTTTCCCCTAATGTTGTTGGTGATAGAGAATCAACATTATATTTAACCAAGTGGGGGAATGTTATGATTGGTTAAATATAATGTATACATTGTCTTACACAAGTTAGTAAAAAAATATTTAACGGTTTCACATAAGTTGATGTAAAAATATGAGTTTTTGTTGTAAGCATCTAAAATTGATTTTTTTTAGGTCTAAAGTGAGACAATGAAGTATCTAATTATCCCCAATTTTTTTTTGAAAATATTTGGAGTGATTTTGGTATGAAAATGAGCATGTTGACCAGCAAGATGGGTGACCTGTCAATCGCCTAGGGCTCACAAAAGTGAGCCAAGCTACAAGTGGTGACATGTTGCCACTTATAGGATGACATGTTGTGACCTTCTTGGTGAGATGGCGCAGCTTTCAGCGTGGGGAACTCATTTTTTGGCTTCAAAAAATGTGTTTTAAATATCTTAATCTAATTGGTTAAGCCTAATGATGGTGCTAACAATATAGATAAGAGTTTTAAGAGTTTCAAGGCCTCACTACAAGAAAAAGGCTCTACAGCGACGATATCTATTGCGACGACTCTAAAGTCGTCGCTATATGTAGGCAAAATCCACGAAACATTATTTTCTCTTAATTTATTAAAAAATAAGCTACAACGATGACATGTCGTCACTGTAGGGTCGTCAACAACACATGATCTGGCCTCCAAAATTCCTGATACGCTACAGCGACGACATGTCGTCGCTATCGGGTTCCAAGAATTTGGAGGGAACAGGAGGCAGGAACTGGCTATACAACGATGACACGTCATTGCTGTAGGGTATTGATGGACCTAAAATGGGTATGTTTTAAAAATTTATAACTCGCAAGCGCACGAATCGTATATGAAATATAGTGTTCGTATAAGCACGAGATCGAACCCAAAGGAGTTGTCTAAAATCGAAAAAAAAAACTATTTTAAATCAAAATTAATAAATTCTAACCTAGCTCCAAAGATTGATGAGTTTTTTGTAGAATGAAAATAAAATAAAAGATAATAATAAAGAAATTAAAGACAATATATAAACATAAATTAATATTAGAAATCAAGATAGTAAAAGAAAGATTATTAAGATAATAGAATCCACAAAATATAAGTTCAATAATATTTAAAAGTACATTGATTCCCAAGTTCTAGTAATTGTAGAAATTAATCAAACCATCACTTATTCAAATTAGATATTCTATTTACGCACAAGTTTTTATAAAAATATAGGATTTATCTACACTTTTAAAATTATAATTTCAAAGTATTTAGTGTAAATCAATCTAATGAAATAACAAATAAATCAATGAACATTATTTATAAGGCAAAACATAATATTTTTGTTCTAAGCATTGGATGTGTACAATTTCATGACACGTCTTACACAAAGAATATTATGTTTTTGCACTAATGAAGAAGAAAGTGTAAATATGTGCTAACAATAAAAAATACATGATATTTAAGATGAAAGAAGATAAATGAAAAAGAAAAATCCATAAACTTTATTGCAAAAAATGGGAAATCAACACACAACATAAATACTATCTAGTTACATATTGTTTCATCATCACCTTAATAATCTTAAAAAGATTATAAACTCATAACTAGAATAGAAAATACAAACAAAAAAATGACAAACATAACTTAGGAAAATTTGGAGGAACACCCCCAAATTGTTCCTCTAGAAATACATAGAAAATTAACCAAAAAGAAGAAGAAGATGAAGAGAATAGAGATGTTTTGAAATGTGGTAAGTGTGTAGTGTAACCTCTCTCAAAATTAAGCACTAAATTCCCTTATTTATAGCCAAAAAAAAGGTATTAAAATAATCAATTTAAATTAATTAAATTGATTAAATTAATATAATTAATTATAATATGGAAAATATGGGTAAATTATAAGGTGTAATGATGATTTTTGGGTAAAATGTGTAGAAAGTGGGGTAAAAATGTGGCATTTTTTATCATAGGGGACATTGGGCAATTGTTGGGCTCAAAATGGTGTAGGGGGGCTGGCTGGTGTACGGCTGGGCTGTTGGACCGTGTAGGTGCTGCTGGCTGGGAGCATGCGTGGGCAGGATGCTTGCTGCTGATGATGGGCTGCTGAAGGTGTTTGGGTGTGCCTCGGTTGTTGCATGGTTGATGTAGTTGGGCCGAAAGAAGCAAGCTGCTGGCAGGAGGCATCTGGGGAGCTGGCTGGTTGGAGGCATGGGTGAGCCGTGGGGCTGTTGGGCCTGGCGGGGTCTGGTGGTAGGCGGGCCCAGGCTGGGGCAGCTGGAAGCTTGGGCTGGGCCTGGGCTTCTGAAGGAGTAGGGTTAGTTTTTCAGAAATGCCAATCTTTTTTCTCTTTCTTTTCCTTACTTTTCAAAACCAAAAAAATGAAATAAATTCCATACAAAATAAATATAAAATAAATCATAATAAAATATTTTCAACTATAAAATAATTCAATTTAATTCTTTGAAAATATTAATTATAACTCAATTTATATTTAACATTTATGTTCAATAATACAACATTTTTTCTCAAACTAAACAACAATAATTCAAATAATTAACTACAACATCTTACAATAAAATAACTATAAAAACACACAAAAGTATATAAAATCATGATAAGACTAATAAATTCAAAATTACTTAAGAACTTAATAAATTAATTAAAAACTCAAGAATTAAGCGACAATTAGCACATAAAAAGTGGTAAAATAACTCTATTTTGTAGAGTTATCAGGTATTCGTAGGAAAAAAAGAAGGAAATATAACTGTCTATAGCGACGACATGTCGTTGCTGTAGGATGCTCAGGGAACTCAACCACCAAAAGGCGGTTGCCTATTTTGCACAGCCTATAGCGACGACATGTCGTCGCTGTAGAGTCCAATATATCAACTGGTTAGTTATTTTTGAACTTTACATCGACGACATGTCGTCGTAATTAGGGCTGTGCAAAATTTTTTACAACCCGAATAAACCGCCCAAACCAACCCGAAAAAACCGCCAAAAAATGCAACCCGAATAAACCGACCAAAATTTAAACCGCCCAATTGTTACATTGGGCGGTTTGAAAATAATTATCAACCTGCCCAATATAACCCAACTCACCCAATTAAGAATATATTATTTTTAATATATTCAAATAAATATATAAATTAACTAAGTTTTGTTTTAATTTTTTTACTATAAATTTAAAATATTGTTTTAAGCTTAAAAATATAAACTTCACACTATTAGTGCTAGTATTTAAAAGAAAAAAATTACAAAAATGTTAAAAAAAAAATACCACTTTTGTTTGGGCGGGTTGACCCGACCAACCCGCAAAACAAAAATACAATTTCGATTTGGGCGGGTTAACCCGACCAACCCGCCCAAATTATTAGACGAGTTAAATTTTTTTTTTCTTAATTGGGCAAGTTACGGGTCACTTTTGCTAACCCGATTATGACATTGGACGGGTAAAAATGTCTTGTAACCCGACCATCCCGCCCAATGCTCAGCCCTAGTCGTAATAGGGTAAAAAAAACGTGGGAACGTGAACTGCCAAAAAATTTAAGTCAAATTTCACTTCCTACAGCGACGACATTCATAAACCCTATAGCGACAACATGTCATCGTTATAGGATCATGACATAAATTCCCCAACACGAGCCTTCTTCTTCATTTTTTCCTCTGAATTTTCTGGAAAACCAGAGCTCCTCCGCCTCCCAGCGCCGCCTAGAGCCATTTTTGCTCCCATTTTGTTAAGGTTAGTATTATTAAACCTTAATGCTTTAGTTTTTTCTTTTAAATTTAGTGTTTTTATGATTTTTTTTTTGTGTATTTTTTATGAGTTTGTTAAATTTTCTATTGTTTTTTTTAGATTGTATTGGAGCATCTAGAGCATCTCAAACTTTTGGGTATTGTTTTTAATTTTTAATTTTTTTGTTTGTTTTGTGATTAATAGTGTGTAGATAATTTTTAAATTAAATTAAATTCTAGTAGTTTTAAAATAAATTTGTATGTTTTGTTAATTTTATTGTGAATTTGATATTAATTTTATTGTATGAAAATATGCATGTTAAATTAATTTTTTGTTTTGAATTGTATATATATGTTAGGTTAAATAAAATTAGTGTTTTGAATTATATATAAGGTTAAAGAATATGATTTGAATTTATATGTTTTTGTTGTTTATTTGTGAAGTAAAGATTGTATTATATTTATGTATGTTCTGGGACTGGTTTATATGTATTTATGCAGATTTTGAATTTTAGGATAGGCTAGATTACAGCCGTTATGATGCTGAAATTTTAGTAGATTTAGAAATATTAAACATTACAAAATAATTTTAAAGTTAGTGTGATGAAGTTTTTTAATTAATTTTAAAGCAACTAATAAAAATTTATAAAAAAAATCATAAATTGGAAATTAAAAAAATAATTTTACAATTATAAAACTTTATCGTTATTTTTGAAAAAATAAAAAATTAAAATTAAAATAATAATTTGATAATTATGAAAGAAATTAATAGCAATCATTAATAAATTTGTAATTAAATATTTGTATATATAATGAAACTTTATAACAAATTCATAAAATTTGATAATATATATTCATAAAATTATAAAGTAGAAATTAAAAAAGTTAATTTTACAATTATAAAACTTTATTGTTATTTTTGAAAATATAATAAAGTGAAAATTAAAATAATTATTTGATAATTATCAAAGAAATTAATAACAATCATTAATAAATTTATAATAAAATATTTATATATACATAATGAAACTTTATAATACATTCATAAAATTTGATAATATATATTCATAAAATTATAAAGTAGAAATTAAAATAATAATTTTACAATTATAAAACTCTATTGTTATTTTTAAAAATTAATAAGTGGAAATTAATAATAATCATTAATAGAAAGTTTATAAATTTATAATTAAATACTTATTTATTTAATTAATTTTATAATAAATTATTAAATTTTATAATATATATTCATAAAATTTAATAATTTATTCATAAGATTCAATAAGATTTCACAATTTACTTGAAAAAATTAGTGTTTTGGTGATACAAAAATTATTAGCAAATAAAGGTAGTTTTTTATGATTATCACATTGTGATAATTTATTTTCCACTTGAATCAGTTATGACGATTGACAAGAGTTGGATAACTAATAGACGACGTAACTCTGATGAGTTTTGGAATGGTCTTCAAGCATTTATACAAATGGCCAAGAATCATGTGAATGCTTCGGGAGAAGTCAGATGCCCATGCGTTCAGTGTGTCAATATGCTGAATCAGAAACTGGATGTGGTGGAGGCTCACATACACAAATATGGGTTTCTGTAGCAATACGTGAAGTGGACCTACCACGATGAAGTTGATATGCCTCCAGCAGTGGACGACGGGGCTCCAGTGATGAGATGATTGACATCATCAATGATGTTATTGGTGAACAAGACACTAACGAAGAAGGCATAAATGAAGGAATTTCAGATGGTGGTGGCAATAGTGCGGAGAATCAATTTGATGACCTGTTTCAAGAGGTCGAAGCTGAGTTATACCCTGGTTGTACACGGCTGTCTTCCTTGAACTTCTTGGGGAAGATGATGCACATGAAGGTTATGAATAAATGGAAAAATAGTTCCTTTGATGAAATTTTGAAGTTTATGAGATTTGCATTCCTGAAGGAGAATAAGATTCCGACTTCATTCTATGAGTCTAAGAAAAAAATGAGGAAGTTGGTTAGGTTATCAATCAATTCATGCTTGCAAGTACGACTATTGTTTGTTCTGGAAGGAGAATTCCCAAAAACAGATTTGTCCTGTATGTGGTGCGAGCTGATGGGTTGACAAAGACACAAAGGGGAAAAAAATTTCCCACAAAGTGTTGCGATACTTCCTTTTGACTCCTAGGCTAAAGCGTCTTTATGGTTCAAGGCATACAACAAATGATATTACCTGGCATAGTACGGGACGGTCTAAAGAAGATGGTGTGATGCACCATCCTGTTGATGGGGGTGCTTGGAAACAATTTGATTCCAAATATCCTAATTTTTCCAAAGAACCCAGAATTGTTCGATTGGGTTTGGCTGCTGATGGTTTTAATCCATTTGGTAACATGAGTTTATCTTACAACATGTGGCCGGTAATATTCTGCACGTACAATATGCCTCCTTGGTTGTGCATAAAAGAGTCATCATTCATGCTGACCTTATTGATTCCCGGTCCAAAATCACCTGGGAAGGACATGGATGTCTTTTTGAGGCATGTGGTAGATGAATTGAAGGAGTTGTGGGATGAGGGAGTTCAAACCAGAGATGCTGCAACGAACAGTGTATTCAGAATGCGTGCAACACTATTATGGACTATCAATGATTTTCCAACCTGTAGTAGTTTGTCTGGTTGGAGTGGCCAAGGATATATGGCATGTCCTTCATGCAATGAAGACACTCCTTCATGTCGGGTAATTGGGAAGACGGCTTATGTTGGTCATAGAAGATTCTTATCTTCTACGCATAAGTGGTGGAAGAGTCGCATGTTTGATGGGAATTATGAAAAATGACGTCCTCCAAGAAAATTCAGTAGTCAAGACATACTCGAACAATTAGCGCATGTTCTAGATCGTTTGCTGGGTAAACATGTCAGTTTCGGGGGTGTGAAAAGAAAGCGAGATCCAAAAAAGCTTAATTTGAGTAAAAATAGTATTTTCTTTGAACTTGATTATTGGTACGAACTTGAACTAAAGCACAATTTAGATGTGATGCATGTAGAGAAAAATATTTGCGACAGTTTACTCGGTACTTTTCTTATGAATGAGAAATCTAAAGACACCACCAACGCACGAGTAGACTTGAAGAATTGGGGTATCCGAGAAGAGTTGCACCTCAAGGAAGACGGTACCAAGTTGATCAAACCACATCCTATGTACTCTTTCACACCGGATGATAGACGGTTTTTTTGTCAATTCATAAAAGGAGTTAGACTTCCTGATGGCTTCGGTTCAAATTTCTCTAAGAAAGTAACTGACAGTGATGGCAACATTGTTGGGTTGAAATCTCATGATTGTCACATTCTTATGCAACGTCTGTTGCTGCTAGGAGTTCGAGGCTACTTGGATAAGTCTATTTCGAAGACAATCATTGAACTTTGCAATTTCTTTAAGCAAATTTGTGCTCGTACATTGGTTGTTAAGGACATAGAGAATACAAAAGATCAAGTGATACAAATTTTGTGCAAGTTGGAGTTAATTTTTCCTCCAGCCTTTTTTGACATAATGATTCATTTAATTCTTCATTTACTGCAAGAAGCTATCCTCGGAGGACCAGTTTACATGAGGTGGATGTATCCATTTGAGCGATATATGAAAAAGTTGAAAAATTATGCGAGGAATAAGGCATGCCCTGAAGGTTCTATAGTGGAGGGTTATGTTGTCGATGAAGCTTTGACTTTTTGTTCGCAATATCTTTAGGGTGTACAAACTAAATTTAATCGAACGAAAAGAAATACGGATATTGTTATTCCTAAAAAACAGTTGTCAGTTTTTGAATCACAATATCGTCCAAGTAGCAAAAAGAAAATCATATCCCTTGACTATTTTCATTGGAAAGAAGCGGAGTGGTTTGTACTCAACAATTGCCCTGAAATCCAACCATATATGGAGTAAGTAGCTAAACACTTATATGAATTCATTAAATTTAATTCATGGAAAACTGTTATCTTACCTTAATCCTTGTGCTATACAGTAAATGCCTTCGAGAAAATTCAAACATAAATCTTCAATAAGATTTCCCTATCTGGTTTAAATTGAAGGTAAATGATCAAAACTGTAAAATTCTTACGAAATTCGTATCAATTAATACTCATCTCATTGTGTTTTCTTTTTTTGTGTCATACTCTATAGATGGGTCATTTGCGGCAAGTACAGTCAATTGAGTGTACTGATAAATCATTTTCTTTAGCAAACGGGTCCAATCAGAATGCATACTCCTACACAGTGTAGTGACCCAAATTTTCTAATAAGGCTTGGGGCCTTGATTAGTGTGCCTGGAGGGCAATAATTGTTATACTGTATAAATTTATGTGAATTTAATGAATATGTGGTTACAATGCATGTTTAGGTGAGTAAATATGCATGTGGGCCCCATCTGGTTGTCAAAGGCATATTTGTAATTTTAGCCTGTTGAGGGCATAAATGTGATATATGTGACATAATGCTGATTTATTTGTGATGCACGTTCTGAGACGGTCCTAGGGAGTTGTTTAGGTAAAAAGTCACAACGGATTCAAATACCTGGCTCGGGAGGAGCCTAGGGGTATTTTGGGAATATTATAAATTTAGTTTGGGAATTTTGGGTAATGGTTAATGGCACTTTGGTAGCTTGGGTAACTATAGGTAACTCTTGGGGATAGTTACTTTAAGTGAGAAAGAGGTATTTTTGTAAGAGGATAGGAAAGGTTTAGGTTGCCCTTGAGGACTAGCTAGAGTATAGGTTAGATGGGAGGGAAAATGGGTAATTTGGCTTTAGGAAGGGATAACTATGGCTGAGGGAAATTCATTCACGTTTTCTACACTTAGACATAATTCAATTCTTGCTGAAAGTTAAGAAGCAAGAAGGAAGGAAGGGAATCTCTGAATTTTGTTGAATCAAGAGGGGATTCAAGGCCAGAAAAATTAGAGGTTGTTCTACATATTTAGGTAAGGAAATTCTGAGTAATTATGTTGTAGAATTCAGCTAAGAATGTTATGGTTTGAGAATTGAAGTGTGTGTTTTTCTTGGTGGATTCTTGGGGTGAATTGTGGTTAGGTTTAGCTTGGATTTACTGAGTTAAACTTGGAATTTGACTGGGAAAACAACTCAAGGTCGAATCTCCACTTGAGGTAAGAATTCCATTCATATTTGAAGTTTATTTCTGGTTTGGTTTAAGATTTCTAAAGGCTGGTTTAAACTTTGCAAGGACTGGTTTAAGTTTTGAGAATTTTGAACTATTAAGTGATTTTTGGGTTTGATTGTGTATCTAGGCTTGTTGTTGATGTTTATGAGTTGTTAGATGGTTTATTTGGGGTTTTGAATTGAATTTGGGACTTAGGTATGCCTTGGTATTAATTTGGGAGTGTTTTGGCTCGGGGAAAATGTTTGGAGAAACCCAAATTTCTGGGTTTGCGAAGGGGCGCCGCGGCCCTATTCTTCTGCGCTGCGGCGCTAGGTCGCATTAGGGAAGGGAGCCACGCTGGGCACCGCGGCCCTTAAGGGCTAGTGCCGCGGCGCTAGGCCATTTCTAGGTAGGGGAAAATTTTAGTTTTTAGGCTTTTGCGCAGGGGGCTCGGGAGACGCTTCCGCCACTTTGTGTGGGGATCTGGAAGGTCCCGAGGGCTCGGTATTGGTTCCAGGAGATGCTTTTGAATTGGTTAGTAATGGGAGTGCTATTTATGTGTTGTGACTAGGTTCTCAGTGAGGCTCGGATTAGAGGATCGTGCTCAAGGGTTCAGTGCTGAAGAAGCTCAGGACACAAGTAAGGAAGTTGTTGTACCCATTGAGCAGGGCGAGGCCTCATAGTTGTGTTGCAGGGCACGACCCAATATGATTATGTGTTGGGTGTAGCCCATTGATTATGTTAGTAAATGTTTAAGTTATGTTTTAATTATGTTGTGTACGCATGTATGTGATTGATCGGCAAAGGTCGGGAATGGCGAAGGCCGGGAACGACGAAGGCCGGGAACAGCGAAGGCTGGGAACGACAAAGGCTGGGAACGACGAAGGCGGAGAACGGCAAGGGGCCGGGAGCAGCGTTTAGCACGTGGAGTGTGAGCTGCCAGGGTAAGACCCTGAAGGATACCTAGGATATCCTTACGGTGTAGACCGCAACTCAGGGCCTCATAAAGCGCCTGAGACGGCATGGCCGTATGTGTTTAGCTTGTTGACAAATTGGTTATATGCTAAATGGTTCATATGCGCATGTTATCTGTTTATGTGGAGTTTTCTTGCTGGGCTTCTGCTCATGGGTGCTCTGTGGTGCAGGTAAGGGCATGGAGAAAGTCAACCGACCATGAGTATGGAGAGCGTGACGCGGCGCGTACATGTCTGGTCTACCTGGCTGCCACGACCAGGGGTATTTTTTTGGAAGTTGTTTGCAAAGAACCCTATTTTTTCGTATAGTCAACTTAAAGTATATTTTGAGCTGTAAATATTTATAAACAGTATTTTGGGATCCCAAATGTTAAACGTTTTATGATTTTCAATAAATGGAATTATTTTCAAAGTTTATGTCTCTGTTTATGATTTGATTACACGTTTGCCTTAAAACCTCGATTAGCGAGTTAAAAGCACGTTTTAAACTCACTTAGTATCGGCTCTAAGGAAGTAGGGCGTTACAACTTGGTATCAGAGCGAGCCAAGGTTTAGTGGTTCTGGAGATTGACCGAATATGTACGCTCGCTGTCAATGACAAGCTCGACTCAGGGTTGGTTGGTATGATTGATTATATGCTTGAATATGTGCCTAAATGCCCTGTTTTCCTGCTTATTTCATATAGAGCACGATGAATGAGTTAACATATGCATGATGCCAGGGCATGGCCCGTTGTGTGTTATATGCTATTTGTATGTTATCTGGATTGTTGTTCATGGTTGGCTGTTGTGAGTGGGAGGTGGTATTGGATTTTGTTATCATGCCTGATGAACGGCGTCATTGGTTGCAGGCATATAGTTGTGATGCCTCGACAATCATCTAGACTTCGCGGCAGTCGGGCCGAGGATGACAATCAGGGTCAGGACCCTCCACCTTCCCCACAGAATTGGCAAGAGATGTTTGCTGAAATGGAAGCCAGGTTGCAGAGAACAGAAGAAGAACTTCGTCATTTGAGGCAGCAGGCCCCTCCACAGGTTACTGGGCTGCCAATTCAGCAGGGTGTAGCACCAGTGCCAGTTCAGCCTGTGGTTGAGAACAGGTGGGAACCTCTGTATGAGAGGTTTAGGAAGCAGCATCCTCCCACCTTTGAGGGTGGACCAGACCCACTACGGGTAGAGCAGTGGATGAATATGGTTTCCTCTATCCTGAATTTCATGAGGGTTGAGGGAAACGAGAGAATTGCCTGTGCCAGTTATATGTTTAGAGAGGATGCCCGCATCTGGTGGGATGTTGTGGTTTAGAGAAGGAATGTGGCAGTCATGACCTGGGAAGAATTCAAGAATATCTTCAACTAGAAATATTACATTGTAGCAGTCCGAGCTGCAAAGGTTGACGAGTTCATCAACCTGACTCAGAACCGGTTGACCTTGACAGAGTATGCACTGAAATTCGATCGATTGGCGAAGTTTGCGCCAAATTTAGTGTCGACGAATGCGGCAAGGAGGGACAGATTTGTACGGGGCTGAATGTTATGATCGCCCGTGATGTGAAGATCACCTTGGATCCAGGGACTACTACCTATGCTCAGGTTGTGGACAAGGCCCTTACAGCTGAGGGGGCCGAGGATCAGATCTGGAGAGAAAGCGCTGTTAGGCATGATGCTAGGAGGACAGTGCCTCCTTTTGTTGGATCCAGTCGGGGTAGTGGCCCCAGTGAGTAGAAGAGGAAGGCCCCAGATTCCTTCGTTCCTCCCAGTTCTGATAGGAGGGCACGGGGTACTTTTAGTGGCCGTCAGGGAAAAAGTGACAACTAAAGGAGTTTCCCAGCGTGTCCTCGGTGCAGACGCCGACATCAGGGTGAGTGCAGGATCAGGGCCTACTTTGTCTGTGGGAGTGCCAATCATTTGAAAAAGGACTACCCACAAGTCAGGAAGGAGGAGCCGAAGGAGCCGAAGCAGGGAGACAGTATTGCTCCTGCCAGAGTGTTTACCTTGACTCAGACTGAGGCGGAGGCTAGCCCCTCTGTTGTGACAGGTCAAATTTCTAGTGTTGGGTCTTTGTATACTGCATTGTTTGAATCGGGAGCTACCCACTCGTTTGTGTCTGCTAGGGTGATAGATCAACTGTGTAGACCTAGTGTTGTGTATGCTAGGGGTTTTCAAACTTTGTTGCCAACTGGGAAACTGGCAGTCTCTAGGAGATGGATTAGGGCTTTACCAGTAGAGATAGATGGTAGGGAATTGTCTGTTGATCTAATTGAGCTTGCGATGGATGACTTTGATATGATCTTAGGAATGGATTGGTTAGCAAAATATGGGGCAACGATTGACTGCAATTGCAAGATGGTGACTTTTGAACCGGAAGGGGAGGTACCCTTTGTATTCGTGGGGATGTCTAGTGGACCGCGAATACCTATTATTTCAGCATTGAAGGCTAGAGACCTGATGCACGAAGGTTGCATAGGATTCCTAGCAAATGTTGTGGACACCTCTAAGGTTGAGTTGGTTGGACCAGGTGAGACTAGATTGGTGTGTGAATTTCCAGACTTATTTCCAGCAGATCTGCTAGGCTTGCTGCCGCAACGGGAGATTGACTTTGTTATTGAGTTAGCGCCAGGGGTGGAGCTAGTATCTAGGACGCCTTACAAAATGGCTCCAGCAGAGTTAAAGGAGTTGAAGATTCAGTTGCAAGAATGACTTGATTTGGGGTTCATCAGACTGAGTTTCTCGCCATGGGGTGCTCCAGTGTTGTTTGTTAAGAAGAAGGATGGATCTCTTAGGATGTACATTGACTACAGGGAGCTGAATAAGTTAACCATTAAGAACAAGTATCCATTGCCTAGGATCGATGATTTATTTGATCAGTTACAGGGGAGTACGGTGTTTTCTAAGATTGATCTCCGTTCAGGTTACCATCAGTTAAGGATTAAAGAGGAGGACATACCAAAGACCGCTTTCCGAATGAGGTATGGACATTATGAATTCCTGGTTATGTCCTTTGGTTTAACCAATGCCCCAGTAGCTTTTATGGATATGATGAATAGGATTTTCAAGGATTATTTGGATAAGTTTGTGATTGTATTCATCGACGACATCTTGGTGCACTCTCAGTCAGAGACAGAGCATGAGCAGCATCTGCGGTTGGTTTTACAGCGGTTAAGGGAGCATAAGTTATATGCTAAGTTCAGCAAGTGTGAGTTTTGGCTACCGTAAGTCATGTTTTTGGGTCACATCGTCAGTAAGGAGAGGATTCTGGTTGATCCAAGTAAGATTGAGGCAGTTAGAGATTGGCCTAGACTGAGCAATGTTCCTGAAGTGAGGAGTTTTCTGGGTTTAGCAGGGTATTATCGGCGGTTTGTTGAGGGGTTCTCCAGAATAGCTACGCCTTTGACAGAACTGACAAAGAAGAAGACAAGGTATGTCTGGATGGATAGATGTGAGAACAGTTTTAAAGAGTTGAAGCGACGACTGATCACCGCGCCAGTGTTGAGTTTGCCAACAAATAATGAGAAGTTTGTGGTTTACTGTGATGCTTCCAGACATGGTTTGGGGTGTGTGTTGATGCAAGCTGGTAAAGTGATAGCCTATGCATCGAGACAGTTAAAGGAGTATGAGCAGAGATATCTCACGCATGATCTGGAATTGGCAGCGGTGGTATTCGTACTTAAGATTTGGAGACATTATTTATATGGAGAGAAGTGCAAGATATACACTGACCATAAAATTTTGAAGTATTTCTTTACTCAGAAGGATCTGAATATGCGCCAGAGATGGTGGCTAGAGTTGGTTAAGGATTATGATTGTGATATCCTATACCATTTTGGGAAGGCTAATGTAGTGGCTGATGCATTGAGTCGGAGAGGCCCAGGATAGTTGTTCAGTTCAAGACAGATATCTGATAAGCTGGCTGAGGAGATGACTGGAGCGGGAATAGAGTTGGTGGTTGGTCGGTTAGGCAACATCACCCTTCAGTCTACACTCCTTGAGAGGATCAAGGAGGCACAGGGGAAAGATTCCCAGTTAAGAGGTCACAGAGAGAACGTCTTAGTCGGAGTGGCTAAGGACTTTTCTCTTTCGGAGATGGGGTTACTAAAGTACAAGGGTCAGATTTGTGTTCTGATGGATTCTGTTATCCGACGAGAGATTTTAGATGAGTCGCATACCACTCCCTACTCTTTACATCCAGATACGACGAAGATGTACCAAGACTTGAGAGCTTTATATTGGTGGTCGTGCATGAAAACGGATGTGGTGGATTATGTGGCCAAGTGTTTAACGTGTCAGCAGGTCAAGGCTGAACATTAGAGGCCAGCAGGGTTGTTGTAGCCTCTAGGGATTCCGGAGTGGAAGTGGGAGGACATTACCATGGACTTTGTGGTTGGTTTGCCGAGAACTGTGGGATAGCATGACTCGGTGTGGGTGATTATGGATAGGTATACCAAGTCAGCCCACTTTTTGCCTGTCAGGATGACTTATACTGTGGAGCAGTATGCTGAATTATATGTGAAGGAAATTGTCGACTACATGGAGCTCCGAGGTCGATAGTGTCTGACAGAGACCCCACCTTCACCTCCAAGTTTTGGGAGAGCCTGCAGAAGGCTATGGGCATGCAGTTACGGTTTAGTACCGCTTATCATCCTCAGACAGATGGATAGTCTGAGAGAACGATTCAGATAATGGAAGACATGTTGCGAGCCTGTGTATTAGACTTTGGGGGATCTTGGAGTAAGTATCTTCCTTTGATTGAGTACTCGTATAATAACAGCTATCAAGCGACTATCGGAGTGGCTCCGTATGAGATACTATATGGGAGGAAGTGTAGATCACCTATCCATTGGGATGAGACGGGTGAGAGAAGTTATTTGGGACCTGAGATGGTTCAGAGGACCAATGAGGCGATTGAGAAGATTAGAGCGCGAATGCTCGCCTCCCAGAGTCGCCAGAAGAGTTATTCAGACTTGAAATGCAGGAGTGTGGAATTTCAGGTTTGTGACCATGTGTTCCTTAGGGTTTCACCTCTGAGAGGAGTGAAACGGTTTGGCGTTCGGGGCAAGTTGAGCCCTTGTAGGCCCTTTCGAGGTTCTGGAGCGGGTTGGGGAGGTAGCCTATAGGTTGGCAATGTCTCCAGCCTTATCAGGGGTTCATAATGTTTTTCATGTGTCCATGCTCCGAAAGTATGTATCAAATTCGACACACGTACTGAGTTATGAGAGTTTGGAGCTGGACCAGGATTTGTCCTATGAGGAGAAGCCGGTCCAGATTCTTGATCGGAAAGATAAATTTTTACGGAGCAAGACCATCGCCTTGGTGAAAGTGTTGTGGAGGAACAGCAAAGTTGAGGAGGCGACATGGGAACTTGAATCAGATATGCGGGAGCGGTATCCCGAGTTGTTCAGGTAATTTCGAGGACGAAATCTCTGTAAGGAGGGGATAGTTGTAGTGACCCAAATTTTCTAATAAGGCTTGGGGCCTTGATTAGTGTGCCTAGAGGGCAATAATTGTTATACTGTATAAATTTATGTGAATTTAATGAATATGTGGTTACAATGCATGTTTAGGTGAGTAAATATGCATGTGGGCCCCATCTGGTTGTCAGGGGCATATTTGTAATTTTAGCCCGTTGAGGGCATAAATGTGATATATGTGACATAATGGTGATTTATTTGTGATGCACGTTCCGAGACAGTCCTAGGGAGCTGTTTAGCTAAAAAGTCACAACGGGGTCAAATACCCGGCTCGGGAGGAGCCTAGGGGTATTTTGGGAATATTATAAATTTAGTTTGGGAATTTTGGGTAATGGTTAATGGCGCTTTGGTAACTTGGGTAACTATAGGTAACTCTTGGGGATAGTTACTTTAAGTGAGAAAGAGGTATTTTTGTAAGAGGATAGGAAAGGTTTAGGTTGCCCTTGAGGATTAGCTAGAGTATAGGTTAGATGGGAGGGCAAATGGGTAATTTGGCTTTAGGAAGGGATAACTATGGCTGAGGGAAATTCATTCACGTTTTCTACACTTAGACAAAAGTCAATTCTTGCTGAAAGTTAAGGAGAAGTTAAGAAGCAAGAAGGAAGGAAGGGAATCTCTGAATTTTGTTGAATCAAGAGGGGAGTCAAGGCCAGAAAACTTAGAGGTTGTTCTACATATTGAGGTAAGGAAATTCTGAGTAATTATGTTGTAGAATTTAGCTAAGAATGTTATGGTTTGAGAATTGAAGTGTGTGTTTTTCTTGGTGGATTCTTGGGGTGAATTGTGGTTAGGTTTAGCTTGGATTTAGTGAGTTAAACTTGGAATTTGACTGGGAAAGCAGCTCAAGGTCAAATCTCCACTTGAGGTAAGAATTCCATGCATATTTGAAGTTTATTTCTGGTTTGGTTTAAGATTTCTGAAGGCTGGTTTAAACTTTGCAAGGACTGGTTTAAGTTTTGAGAATTTTGAACTATTAAGTGATTTTTGGGTTTGATTGTGTATCTAGGCTTGTTGTTGATGTTTATGAGTTGTTAGATGGTTTATTTGGGGTTTTGGATTGAATTTGAGACTTAGGTATGCCTTGGTATTGATTTGGGAGTGTTTTGGCTTGGGGAAAACGTTTGGAGAAACCCATATTTCTGGGTTTGCGAAGGGGCGCCGCGGGCCTATTCTTCTGCACCACGGCGCTAGGTCACATCAGGGAAGGGAGCCACGCTGGGCGCCGCGGCCCTTAAGGGCTAGTGCCGCGGCGCTAGGCCATTTCTAGGCAGGGGAAAATTTTAGTTTTTAGGCTTTTGCCCAGGGGGCTCGGGAGACGCTTCCGCCACTTTGTGTGGGGATCCGGGAGGTCCCGAGGGCTCGGGATTGGTTTCCGGAGATGCTTTTGAATTGGTTAGTAATTGGGAGTGTTATTTATGTGCTGTGACTAGGTTCTCGGTGAGGCTCGGATTAGAGGATCGTGCTCAAGGGTTCAGTGCTCAAGAAGCTCGGGACACAGGTATGAAAGTTGTTGTACCCATTGAGCAGGGCGAGGCCCCATAGTTGTGTTGCAGGGCACGACCCTATATGATTATGTGTTGGGTGTAGCCCATTGATTATGTTATTAAATGTTTAAGTTATGTTTTAATTATGCTGTGTACGCATATATGTGAATGATCGGCAAGGGCCGGGAACGTCGAAGGCTGGGAACGGCAAGGGGCCGGGAGCAGCGTTTAGCACGCGAAGTGTGAGCTGCCAGGGTAAGACCCTGAAGGATACCTGGGATATCCTTACGGTGTAGACCGCAACTCAGGGCCTGGTAAAGCGCCTGAGACGGCATGTCCGTATGTGTTTAGCTTGTTGACAAATTGGTTATATGCTAAATGGTTCATATGCACATGTTATCTGTTTATGTGGATTTTTCTTGCTGGGCTTCGGCTCACGAGTGCTCTATGGTGCAGGTAAGGGTAAGGAGAAAGTCAACCGACCATGAGTATGGAGAGCGTGACGCGACGCATACATGTCTGGTCTGCCTGGCTGCCACGGCCAGGGGTATTTTTTTGGAAGTTGTTTGCAAAGAACCCTATTTTGTCGTATAGTCAACTTAAAGTATATTTTGAGTTGTAAATATTTATAAACAGTATTTTGGGATCCCAAATGTTAAACGTTTTATGATTTTCAATAAATGGAATTATTTTCAAAGTTTATGTCTCTGTTTATGATTTGATTACACGTTTGCCTTAAAACCTCAATTAGCGAGTTAAAAGCACGTTTTAAACTCACTTAGTAACGGCTCTAAGGAAGTAGGGCGTTACACACAGCTGTCATTGTTAACAATGTGAAGTTTTTGGTCCATAGTCGTGACGAAAGACGTACCACTCAAAATAGTAGAGTTTCGGTGCTAGGAACCGATGGTTTCACTTTCTATGGCCAACTTGAGGAGATTGTAGAGTTATGATATTCCCATGGTTACTCGGTAGTATTGTTTCGATGCAAATGGTTCAACACCGATGCAAGCAAGGGTCGAAATGTGACTGAGAATAACATAACTAGTATCATGATTAATTCTGAATGGTACAAGAACGATCAATTTATCCTCGCCACTCAAGCAAAACAAGTTTTCTACTTGGAAGATCCTTCAAGAAACAAAAATTGGAAGGTAGTACAAGAAGTCAATCATCGAAAGATCTGGGATCATCCAAGTATCGATGATGATAACGTGGTTGATATCGTACACGATAGCACTTCATCAAATTTTGTACTCTCTGTGGAATTAGGAGAGTTGGAGATTATGCATTTGGATCGACCTGGTCACACCAGCATAATTGGGGAAACGTCTCGATATGTTCCAGATGTGGATGATGATTTCATCAATGATGATGATGATGACAAAATTAGTGAAGATGATTTAGAAAGTACAGATGATGATGCAGGAATCGACATTGATGATGAATAATATTTTCTTATGCATATTCATATTTGTATGTTTTAATTTGAAGACTTTCCAATCAATATATGTTTTTTCTCAACAATGTTTGTTTTTCAATAGTTTTAACTGCATTACCAAAATTATTTAAGTTATGTAATTAATCTCCAACTATAATTGAGTTTAAGTTAATAATTATTTAAACTGCAAAGATATGCTGCTACTATTGCTCGTTCTCATGGCGGTGATGGAGCGGATCCTCCTCCCCCTGGTCCCACGTGAGTTCCTACTTCCTGTGAGACAGGTAATATACTATAATTAGTCTATCTTTTATCAATAAATGACAAATTGTTATTATTTTATTCAATTTAATTGTATTGTTCAATTAACATATGCAGCGGCTACTGCAAAAAGAAGAGGTCGGTCTCGATCCAAAAATTTGCAGCAACTCGTCAACGACAATAAAGGTATGTTGGCTCTACAATTTGATCTGAAGGAGAGAACCTACAAAGCAATTGGTGATATTGAGACATTGTTCACGAGACTTATGGGCAACCTTATTGGTCACTGAGTCCCGTTATATTATGACTCGTGGCAGAGTGTTCCGAATGAGCACAAGATTGGATTGATGTAAAAACTTGAGGTAAATTTATCTACTTATTCACGTGTAATGTTTTTTTTTATAATTTAAAAAATCTCACCATTTGTTTTTGAAGGAATTTTTCATTCTTCCCAAAGCTCTCCTTGAGTGGCGACTGATAGAGACTGGGATTGAGCGAGAGTTTCAGGATCGCTACAAGGATAGAAAATGTCGCAAGAAAAGACACTTCGATGAACATGGAGGGTATGATGATATCGAGACAGCCAGAAAGAATCCACCGGAGGACATTGACAACGAGAGTTGGCAAGAGTTGGTTGACCTTTTCACCACTCCACAGTTCATGGCACTCTCAAAGGCAAATGTTGCCGACAGAGCAAAGCAGAAGTATCCAAGTCTCCATGGATCGACTTCTTATGCTTCTGCTCGATTTATGAAGGTAAATAAAAATACATAGATAATTTCAAATATTTTAATTTATCTTAATAATAATTTCAATATTTAACTGAGATTTTGTTAAATTTTGTTTTCGAAAGATGAATCTTCAGACCAAGGAACTGCCCAGCATTAACGATACCTTCCATGACATGCACAATCATCCGACACGAGGATGGGTGAACACGAATGCAAAGGATGCATATGTAAGTAACTTTCTAAGTTTTGTATCTATGTATATTATTCAATTATATTATGTATTAATTTTCTTGTTTCTAAACTGCAGGATGCCTTGCAGCAATAAGTCTAGACACAATCCCAATCTCAGTCTCAATCTGAATCTGAAGCAGGAAGTGCCAATGTCAATGAGACACAAGTCGTCTCAAAGGTACTTGGTCAATGTCGTGGCCACAACCGAGGTATTGGACGGAAGTTGAAGGGCACTAGTACATTTGCCTCAAGCGCCACCGGATCCTCTTCACAATCAGAGGCATCACAGTTTTCGTCCACCACAGTTGGCCCTCCGACGATACCACCTGAGGCTTTCCAGTTCATGATTCAACACTTCAGTCAAGCCTTTATGACCCAGAACAACAACTTCCAGCAAATACAACAATATTTGCAAACAACAAATCCGAGCATCCAACCTCCACAATTTCAGCCTGTCAACTTGGACATGAACATGATACAGTCCATGATGGCAAGCTTTCAACCACAACAATCACAGCAGCCACAACCACCACAACCAACACAACAGCCCGACGATAATGACTTTGGAATTGATTTTGATGACATTTAGTTTTATTAAGTTACTATTTTTAAATTATTAATATTTTGTGTTGTTTTTATTTATTTTGGAGACAATACTACTTATGTTTTGTTATCTTACATTTTGGAGATTATGAATATTGTTAAATTGGTTTTATTATTTAATTAATAAATTAGTTTTATTTATTTAATTAATTAATATTTAATAATTTATTAAATAAATTTTAATCAATATAATTAATTAAATATAAATTTTTTTTAAATTGTATACCTAGTCGTCGCTGTATATGGAGCGGTCGATGGACCTACAGCGACCACATGTCGTCGCTGTAGAAGTTTTTTTAAATTCAAAATTTCAAATCTTTGCACCACTAACAGCAACGACATGTCGTCGCAATATCCCAGTCCAACCGAAAAAATAGATTTCCTACTATGACCGACATGTCGTCGCTGTAGTAAAACCCTACTGCGACGACTGCGTATTGTCGTCGCCGTAGATTGCTACACATACGGACCTACAACGATATTGTTGTTGCGACGACATATCGTTGCTGTCTATCTCAAGCGATGACTTCTTGATCTACAGCGACGACAAAAGTCGTCGCTATAGAGTCTTTTTCTTGTAGTGCATTGATCACACCTTTCAACTTTCTCTCTAGCTCTCCAACATCACCCTTTTTCATGAAGATCGAAACTCATCAATAAGTGCTTGACTTATGTGAGTTTAAGGCTTTTGGTATCTCTATCATCATTCCTCCATTGTTGGATGCTCAAGTATCTCCCAAGAGCTTGGAATAGAGAAATTGGACAGAGATTATATCTCGTGCAAGCTTTGGTTTTGGGTTACGCATTCTATTTCGTTTTGTGACTTTAGTTATTGTGCTCATCATTTTATATGATTCATTTTTTTTGTATTCACTGCCTTGAGTTGTAATTTACATAGTGATCAGGGTTATGTATATCCAACACATCCAAGTCTAGAATATTGATCCTTACACTCTTATCAGGCTGAGGAATTCTCCTCACATATTCAAAAGCTAGCCACCCAAGGTTCTGCTACCGATCGCCAATTGGCGACTCCAAAACTCTAGATGTCCTGAGTTTTGGATTTGTAAGTTTGTTTAGCCAAAGAGGATAAATATTTTGTGGTTTACAGAGATGCCTTTACATAATTACTTTGACCATACAAGGATTATAACATTTTGATTATGTCCAGTATTGCAAGATATGGAATAATTTTACCCTGCCATAACATGATTATATGTGGTGGCTTTTGTTAAGTAACATCAAGAAGTGAATACAAAATTGAAAGATACGGCTTTTATAAAATTGTGAGATTTAAATTTCAAGTCAGATTATGATCTCTGTACAATTGCTTCACAACCTCAACAAAGAAAAAGAAACATAAAATGAGAATTAGTTGGAAGCTGCCCAAAACCCATGAAAACCAAGAGGGAAATTTAGGTGTTTAGGGACTTCAAGTCTGGCCACAAGCGCGTCGGTTTCACCAATTCTTTTGGCATTCAATATAACCAGGTAGCATTTTTGTACTGAAACTGCATACTGGAAAAAAAAAAAAAAAAAAGATGAGCAAGCTAGCAAGGAAGTCAACATTAGACATCACAATCGTGTTGGTACAGTAACACTTGCCTCGATAATGAGAAGGTAGCCATCGTCTTCTTCAGTTCCTATGGGAACAAAAGTAGGCTCTCCGATGAATCGTCGGCTACCAACGGACCATGTGTGGACGGATTTGGTTACAACGTTTAGCTTGGCCACTGTGTCGAACGGAAAATGAGGCAAAGCAGGACGTGACCCTGATGAAGTTGCTGCATATACGTAAGTGTTTTTGGTTCCTGAAAATGCTGGGTTTATAGCTGGGAAATCGGATGACTTGCTCCATTTGTTTTGAGTCTCCACTTCACAATTACCATTTGCAGCATCTACGGTGATAGATACCTACAAGGTTGATTCAATTGTATTTGTTTTGTTTAATCTAAGAAGCTACTGTATATACTATCACACTACCTCTAGATACTACACTTTTTTTATTGAAAAAAATGACATGCAAAGAAGGAAGAAAATGGCATGTATTAAATGTCAACTTAATCAAGCAACATTCTTAAAATTACTTATATTTTGTTAAGGTTATGAATGGTTAGTAAATTCTAAGTGATAATTTTTTCAAACATACATGAATTTAAGAGAGGGAAATATGAACCTGAAGTAAGTGAGGCAATGTGTCTATTTTGCCTTGATTTAAGTTCATAATGGAAGGATCTAGTTTACCATTATGCCAATCATACCCTGTAGACAATCCCGGTAAATTAATTACAATTATCTTTAGATATATATATATATATATATTTGTGTAATTTATTAATGAGGAATTTTAATTACCAAATAGTTTGTGGAAATTGAACCATTGATAAGAACAAGCAGAAGCATGTATCTGGATATTCATCTTATTCCCATTGTCCTCCAAAGTTTGGTAAGCATTGCCAACATGGAGTAACCACAACTGTGAATTAGCTTCCAAAGGCACTCTCCAATCACGCTTTATTTTATTTTCATTAGGGAAACGAGGAAGTAAGTAAATTGGTGTTGTCATTTTGCCTGGATTCACTGACAATGCCTCTATCATTGGACTAAGCCCACTTACTGCTGTCATTGCACCTATCAAATATCGTATAAATATATATATAATTTTTCATAAATTATAATAAACTTTCTAAAATAAAATAAATAAAGAAGTTTAATTACCGAGAACATTAAGTTTGATTCGGTTAGCAAATATTATGTAGTAACTATCGGTAAAAGCCCAATCGTGGATCATCAAGTGCTCAGGTATCTGGAACTCTCGTTGATGCAAGAGCTTGAAATTTGAGTCAAATTCTGCAAAATGAAAAATTAAATATTGTATTATCATTATGATTAGTTGAGCGCGCTATATACACTATAGCCTTTTCTATATAGGAAAACTCAGCTTTGAAAATGACAAAAGGACATTAGCCTAAATTAATCTATATATTACTTACCATAAAATGTAAAATTACTACAGGGAAGTAGCATATCTTCTGCATTGCATGACACAGTAAGAAGTCTATTCCTTCGAGTATCCATCTTATAATGAGACAACATCCGTTTTGGAGGCATCTTGAACACTCCTGTATAACCAGTTATTCCTTATCATATAAATAAATAAACAAAAATAAAATTGACAAGTAACAACAAAAAGAGTTAAGTACTGTTATTATTAGTAAACATTGTTAAATATTTGAAGATTTAAATGAAAAACAATACTCCCAAAATATTAATATAACTATTGGCATCATTTTTTACCAAGATTATACCTTTTATTTATTAATACAAGTTCGAACACTTTATGAGTAATACTTTTGTAGTACCTAGAAAAGTCAATATAAGTTAAAAAAAAATTGTACCCAATTTTGGTCAGCAAATTATAATATGAACAAATTATTCTTAATTAAATAATTAAAATATTTTAAAAAATATTCTGACATGTGTCATATTATAAATAGTCCAATGTATATTTTTTATTTTACTTTTAAAATTAACAAATAATTAGATTTAAAAAGATTTCATTTAAAAAATAAAAAATCTTTCTTCTTCTTTTCTTCTTCTTCCAAATCTGGGATGTTGCAAGTGGTTGGAAGTGGGCATTATTGGGAAGTGGAGGCATCTCAGCTGATGGTAGTTAGGGTGGAGGGCTTCAATGCAGGTGACTGCACGGGCAACAGGCTATTCTGACGATGTGGCTTTGGCGCAGGTGACATGGGGGGCTAGGATGTCTTTGACAATGAACCTCAATGTCCTCTCATCCTTGACTCTAAAATTTTCCAACCTCACTGTCCCTTACGAGTCCAAGTGTGGCACACATTTGACAAGGGTGGGACTAGCCGACCCACTCGTGTTGTGCCTCGTGCCTCATTCCAAGCATAGATTAGGTCGGCTTATTTCTTCATTCGAGACTAAATATGGGCTTGAAATTCTTGCCCACTTCCAAACCCATATTATTATTACTAAAAAAATGTGAGAATGGAGATTTGAACCCCCAAACTCCTCTTTAATAGTTAAGGAACCAAACAATAAGTCAAATGTGGTTTTTATTTAAGGATAAATACTAATTTGGCCCATGTATTTTGCAAAAGTACTCAATCAAACCTCGTGTTTTATTAAATGATAATTTGGATCCTACATTTTCCAAAATGGTTCTTTAGGTCCGATTTTAGTCAAAAAAAATTAATAAGACCAAAATGCTCTTGAGTTTTTTAATGAATGAATTAATTAAATAATTAAAAAAATTAAAATAATAAATAAATAAAGCCTTAATAAAATAAAATAAAAAACATAATAATTTTAATAAAAACTAAAACCTAATTCTAACCTAAACATCTACTTTTCTTCTTCTTTGCAAGTGGATATGGATGACAAAGATTGGTGCAATAGGTGGAGGTTGAGTGTAGCAAGGGGGTTTGGCATGACAATGTTGGGTTTGATAAGGGGTATGGTGTGAGGAGGATGTGTGTGAAAGGCGGCTTTGGTGAGACAAGCAGATCTGGAGGCAACAAGTGGGTGCGAGGTCTCTGTTTCGACAAGTACAAGTATAAGGACATTATAATGAGGAGTTTTCTTTTCTTTTCTTTAAAAAAATAAAATTATTATTAAATTTTTTTGAGTTTGAACATCAGATCTGGTACTATTGATGTAGGTGTTCTGTTGAACTTGATTAGTTATAAAATTCGGTCAGGTGTCATTGGAATGGTGGTTTGAATTTTTTATTGAAGTTGTTGTATTGATGTTGAATCTGGGTTTGAAGAATGAACTCAAGAAGATGAAGTTTTGGGTTTTGAATCTTAGTTATGAAGTTTGAACATTATTAGTTTTAATTATTTAGTTTGATTTTTAATTTGTGTTTGAATTTTTAATTAGATTTTGATTAATTTGGTTGATGTTATAAGTTAAGAATTAATTTTGGGTTTTAAGTTTAGTTTTTTATTTTAATTTTTGGCTTTTAAGTATTTTTTTAACTAAGTAATATATTTTTATTTTAAAATAAATTTAATTTATTTTTTATTTAAAAATTTATTTTAAATTATTTAATTAATTCATTAATAAAAAACTTGAGGGTATTTTGGTCATGTTGATTTTTTTTACCAAAATCGGACCCTAGATACTATTTTGAAAAACGCAAGGTCTGAATTGTCATTTAACAAAACATAGGGTCTGATTGAGTACTTTTGCAAAACATAGGCACAAAAATAGTATTTAACATTTATTTAACATTTATTTTTATATTTTTTTTCAACAATATTTTACACACATTTATATTAAAAATATTTATAATTATTAATAATTTTAATTTGAATACATATGAATAATACTCAAATTTGTAACACAAATCTTAAGATAAATTAATATATTGTTTTTAATTTTATAGTTTACAATTATTTTAATTATAGGACTAAATACTCAAAGGTATACTAAACTTTAATTTTCAATTTAATTTTAATACAATTCACAAATAAATATTTATTAGTTTTATTAATGTAAAATTATTAGGCTTAATTCAAAGTTTTCACCATGTTGTGTTTTCAAGTTAGTATATTCGTGCTTACGCGTTGTGCATTCGGGCTTGTTGCATCGTACCATGTTGTGCCTTCGTTCTTGACATCTAGGCCCCCTTAACTTCATGACGTATCTGGGCGAGGCTCATATTTTTCATGTTGTGTCGAGCTTAAGCATTACTCGGCTCGTGTGGGACTCGTGCCGTGTCAAAAAGTTCTACCCGCATTTACAACTTTATTTATGATAGTATAGAGAGAGATAGAGAAGAAGATTAAATTTAAAAAAAAAAAAAAAAAGTAGAGGGAGGGAGAGAGGGTAAAGGGGAGAGATACTTTTTAAATAATTTTAAATTTTAATTAATTAATTAATCTGATTTAGTGTTTTATTTTTGTTAATCATTATATATTTTTATTATTTTTTATTTTAAAAAATCTAAGTTGGACCACAATATGACATGTAGTGTCAAAAAATGAAAACAAAATTTCATGTTATTTTAGTCAAATCATTGCTTCCAAAATCTAGTCTTGAAACATTCTCCTACTTCTTATTTTAAGATTGCCTACTTCACGAATCCAACTTTTTAAAGAATAAGGTTTCACATACTAAATTAAAAATTTTATTTCAAAAGATAGTGGCATAGTGGCAAATGATGACCTTTCAAGGTTCTTATTCCGGCCATCAAAGAGTTGATTTCTACCAGCTAACGCAGTGAGTTTAAAATTATTTCCTCTCTTATAGGTCTGCCTTTCTTAGGTTGAAGTGATCCATTGTGCTTGGTAGACTCCCTAGATTATCGTTGGGAAAGCATAAGACATGTCCATTTCTATTCCACGTGTGGTTCCAGTAAATTCCTAAAATGGCGTTGGACTGAAAGTGTGAGGACACCACTAATCCTCTTTTTTGTTTAGTAAATTCTTTTTCTTAGAAAATACAATTTTTCTATCACAATTCAATCAACCCCTAAATTTTTTAAATACATATAAGTATAACTAACAATAAATTAGTTATATTGAAAATTTTGTTTACCAAAATTAAACGAAAGTATCATTTTATATCAATTTTATCATTTCAAGTTACCACATTAGTATTATTTATAACAAATTATCCAAACTCTTTTGTTAACTAAAACACAACATATGGCTCTAAATAAATTTATTTCCTTCTTTATCTACAATTGATATGATGATAAATATATATATATATATATATATATATATATATAACTATAATTGAAAAAAAAAAGTAATACACGGTGACTTTTATTATGATGATTTGTTGATAAAAAAATATAAGTTCGATACATAAGAAGGATATATCTAAATATGTTATTCATCTTGTGCTATATTTTAATGTGAAAAATCTAACTATATTTCTATATTACTAGGTGCAAGTATGTTGCAATACACGCTTGTTTGGTTTTATTTAGAAAATTTATTAATTATTTTTATTAAGTTTTTAGGATTGTCATATAAATTTTAAATAAATATACAATATTATGTATAAAATAATGACATAAACATATAAAAAGAAAAGTTAAACTAAAATACACTATGGTTTTTTTTATAAATAATATGATAACTTTATAAATCATAAACTACTCTATTCAAAGTACAAAACACCAATGGTATTATTCAAAGCAAACATAAATGATTGAAGAAAAAAAATTGTTTATTCTTAATTGGATAGATGTAATTCAAATTTTTTATGTAGTTACACAGTGAAACTATTTATATACACACTACACATGTATACATATTTTTTTTATGTGCAAGATATATATATATATATATATTATACTACTAGGTAGAAGCAACGTGCATTGTACGTTTGCATAATTTTAAAGTCGTAAACATTCTCTATAATTTTAATAAAAACTGGTTCACTATTTTTCTTTAAATATATATATATATATAATAGAATGAATTATAGTTCTATAGTATATATAAATATTTATATCAATAATCTCTACATATATGACATCTAAATACAATGTTGACATGTATATATATTTACAAGACTACATGACACATATATAAAATACAATAATATTTAAAAAGAATTTAATAATATAAATAAAATAAGAATAGAAAAAGTTATAGTGTAGATAGTAGTATAGATGCATCAACTACTTTTAGTTTTTAATGTATTTCACAATGTACTTTGATGAAGAAAAAGAGCTTCAATCACTTGATAAAAAACAAACTATCACACAAATTTATAAGATAAAAATATATATATATCTTTATTATTTTTAAATAAATATGATTTAATTATTTAAATTATCATAAAATATCTTTAAAATATCATATTTAAAAATTTTTTTTTGTTATTTAAGCTTATGTTTTTTCTAATTTTTGAATTTGGCAGTGACAACAAAATATTATATATTTTATGTTTAATATAATATTAAATTTAAGTTTAATTAAATTTTATTTAAGTTATAAAATATATGATTTTATTATTTTTAAATAATTATTATTATAAAATATCTCAAAAACATCATATTTTAATTTGTTTAATTATTCATTTATTTAATTTTATTTAGGTTTAAGTCATATTTACATTCTACCGTTAAATATAATAATATTTTGATAAATATAATAATATTCCATAATTAACGGAAAAAAATGATTAAAATCAAGAATTTTCCTTGTATGTATACATATTTATTATATAGAATATATATAGATACTATGTACGCTTTTTTTATATACAATAATTTTAATAAAGTTAGTTTATTTTTTCTTAAAAAACATATAACTTAAAGATAAATAACCGTATTTTGTCAAAAAAAATAAACAAATAAATAACCGTACCGTATAGAATTGGTCTCAAGAGGCGTACGGCCAATCCCCACGCATCACCATCGACCTTATTATAAACAACATCCGAGATCGAATCACAGCCGTTGACCACTTCAAGCTTTCCGATGGTATTCAACGTTCGAGATTCAATCTCATAAGGGTCGCCACCTTCCCACAAACACAGCAGCCTTCCTCCCCACATCAAAACGCTCGTATTGGCTACGTTCTTCATGACCTTAGTGTTCCCAAGCTTCTGTCCTCCTTTCAACACAGAAAACGGTCCCCGGTAAGCGAACCGCCACGTGCCAGTTTCCGGGTCATGCTCTTCTCTTTGGGCCTCAGTCTGCACGTACCGAGCCATGAAATTGACCTCCCGAGATGAGTCGAAAACGAAGGCTCTGAGGTAGCCATGGCCATCCAAAGGGTGCACCGTCGAGCCATGGTCGTCTGAGAATATCCCCGGTCCGGTCAAGTAATACGTACCGATGGGAAAATCAGCCGGAACAGCGCCGTCGATGACTCGAAGTGTTACCGGTTCGGCTGTCTCCGATCGTTGTGACACGAAAAGAAACTGATAGTCCCAAAATGCAGCAGTGGAGTCTTCGACGACGTCGTTGTGGGAAGTTATTGGGAAATTAGTGTTATAACTAGTGGTAGTGACGCGGTTGTCGTCGACGGACGTGGAAATGGAAAGGGCTGCTGGTGTTGTTTTAGTAAGCGGTGACGGATGAACTCGGTGAACGGCAGGTGATTGGAGCGAAGAAGGGAGCTTTGGAGGAATAATTTGGAGGCATAAGTTGGTCAGCATTGTTCGAGAATATAATAGTTTTTGAAGTTTATTTAGAGTGCGCCGGGCAGTGAACCATTCTATCAATTATATATATATACATATATATATATATGCACACACACACATTACATTGGATCTTGTTAACTAATGTGTGTAGACGCAAGCCATATATAATAATAGAAATTGTTAAGAAATTTGCCACTGAGATTCGATGTTATAACGGATTTGCCATTGTTGGGTTTACGTGGATTGTACCTTTGCCCGCCAATGCGTGCATGGTGGTTCGTGGGGGCATATGACATGTTTATTGGAGGACTTGTGGGGGAATTTGAAGAAGAGATGGCAGACATGATACTTCATTTTTTATTACCTCATAATAGACACACATATATATATATATATATATATATATATGTATGCCTTTGAATTTTTTCTTAATCAAGCCAGAATAAGTAGATTTGATAGCCTTCGACCTGTCACCACTCCGGATTACCCACTTCGGGTGAACTAACTACAATTAAGGGTTGTTATGGAGTATTATTGGTGTCTAACTGTTTCAAGAAATAACTGTACTAGACAAAAACTCAAAAATTGACTTTTATTACTCTCAATCTTAGCCCACTTACAATCCTAGAGCTAATCAACTAACTTATAATATGCTAATTACCCACTTGCTAAATCTAGCATTTCCGTTAATTTTGATATGTACTGGGCTGATTCAATTCCTCCGTGTATCTCGCATATTATAGTGGTTGAATCTTTTTAATAAAATTTCCCATTTTCTCTTAAAAAAAAAATTAATTCATTGACATTAGGTTATGCAACCCGCTCAACCTAAAGTTTAGAATGATACAAGTGTCAATCGGTCTCCTGCCTAAATAAAAAATAATAATCATCGACCTTTTTTTCCAACTTATTAAGTTGTAATTTATTACAAATTTTTAACTGAAAAATATATAAAATAATATATGAGAGAGTTATTAATTAATTATCTCAATTTAACAAATTAAAAGTTTATAACTAAACATTCAAAAAAAATTATAATACATTATTATATATATATATTTAGAAAAATATATGTTAAATTTCTTATTTGGTCAGGTCAAGTTGTATTGGGAGGACCATCGTTAATTTAATCTTAGGTTTGAAAAAAATGCTTGAATTGTTCGAGATGTCTTTTTCTTTTTTCTTTTTCTTCTTTTAAGCTTTTTAGATTGTTATAGGTTAGATTGTCAAATTCTATTAACATCCACTACAACAAAAATGGTATTTATGGGCGACAAATAATACCCAAAATCGTCGCTGATAGTAATTAGCAGCGACATATCGCCCTAATAATTAGTATTAGCGGTGACAGTTTCGCCCCTAATAATCGTGTTTCCCATATCATATTTCGCCCCTAATAATATAATATTATCATCGACTTTTATATTATTAAGGGCGACAAAAATCGCCCATAATATTTTTAAATAATTAAAAATAATAATAATAAATTATTAAAATAAAATATTAAAATAATAATTTTTAATTTATAATATCAAAATGAAATATGCATAAAAATAATAATACTAAAATTAATTATGCATAAAATTAATAATTTATTCAAATTACACAACTAATACAATATTATCCAAATTAAATATCCATACAATAATATATTAATTAAAAGTTATTGTTTAATACAATAATATATAAAACATCTCAACCATCGGCGTCCTCTGTATTGTCCCCTTCTTCTGGTGCCTGCGGTGGCTGCAGTGCCTGTGGTGTGTGCGAAGGCATCACTCATGGATACTGTGGAGGTAACGATGATCCTCCAGATCCATACATGTATGGATTCGGATAGGGCGGAGGTTGAGACAACGACCCACTCATATGAGGAAGCGGGGGTTGGGACAAAGGTCTGTTCATATGAGAATGATAAGCCTGAGGGTACGGAGGCATCGACCATTGATACATATATGGCTGGGCCAAAGGTTGAGATGTATTGCATCTCCACATTTGTTGCCGGACATTTTTCAGGTGGAAGCTGCTAATACACGTACTGAAGTTGTTCATTCATGACCGTCACAAGGTCAACCAATTCACGTATTTCCTCAGTCGATTGTTGAGGTGGTGCCTGAGACTGAGTGTTTTGAGAGGGATGGGTTAATGTTTTTCCCTTTAATTTGCAACCAACCCCTCGCTGGTGGCCCCGCCTTTCACCAAGAACCTCACTTAGTATCTTTATTTGATCGACCGAGGAAGAATCATCGGTACCAAATTCAACTGTCTGTCGAGTCTCAGCTTCAAGAGTTGACTTCAACTTAACCTGTTTTTTTTTAATTATAGTACAAAAGAAAAATATAATTATTTGAATTGATAATAAAGTTAAACTTGCATAATCTCGTTCAATATCCACGTTGACAAAATTCTTGTTATTTTTTGTCCAGTGATACTCCTTCCATTCCTCAATGAGGTTAGGGTTCAACTAATAAAGAAAATGAGAATGTTAGAGAACTTATAAATTCACACAACTTAATTAAGTTAATATTTTCACTTACTTGTTCGTGATGAGTAGTCGCTAATGATTTTGTGCCCTGTGTTGTATAGTACTCCATTTGGTCTTGATTTATTTTGTTCTTCACGGAGCGCGCAATAAACTATGGACTCCTAAAAAACTCACAAATTTGTTTCCACTCATCGGTGTTGACATCTTTGGGTGGATTCTTTAGGACCTCGTCCCAATCATCTGGTCCTTTGTAGAACTTTTTGAAGTGGGCGTGCTGCTTAGTTTTCCTATATCGGTATCTCTTAGCCATCTCAGCATCGATACTGTCAATAAGGGTGGTATAATCTGGTCGCCCATCTATTTGATAGATGTGCTACAATCAAGAGAAAACATGTTAATCGTGCTAGAATTATAATACAATTATTATTAAAGTAAATTCTAAAAAAATTACCTTCATTTTACCAATGACACTGTCCTTATATCATTTTGGGACACTAGTCCAATCCTTGTAATATCCTAGAACTGCTGATGTGACTTGGGTGCCCAAAAGACGGACAAAAGCAGCATGTTCCATTTCCACCACCTTGTACGTGATAGGGTCAACCACTATGGGGAGTGGAAGTCCAGCTTCTCACCTTCTGTTGTCTAAATTTTTCCCAGCGGCAAGCCCACAACCTTTTCTCTTTGGTGGAGTTGTTGTATTGTTTTAAATAAGTGCATCATATAAGTTCTAATTAGAAATAAATAAAGAATAAATTTTAAAATACATGACTCGCAACTGGATGGGATCGTAGTAGGATCCGGTGGATCTTGACCACCACCATCTCTGCCATGGTATGAAGCTACATCTGCTGACATCTTTAAACTAAATATGACCAAATTTGTTTGTTAGTATGAATATCAGATATATATTATTTATGATTATATAGTTGTAATGACCACATAATTATTATTTAACATTTCTGATTACAAATCCACAACATAACAAATCCATAAATCGTTCAACATTTTTTAAATATAAAGTTTTTCTTATACAAATATGAGAACTAAGTACAATAGTCACTGTCATCACTTATCAAATTAACATCTATAGGTGAAACATGATTGGTGTTATCATCATCACTAAGGTCAACGAGTAAATCATCCTCGTCATCAGCTTCTTCTACGCCTTCGACTTCTTCTTCTTCATCATCATTAATAAAATCATCGGTATCTTGAGCAGTTGAATAAGGTTGAGCGACATTGCCTATGAATGTTGTTGGTTGATTAGACTGTTGAACAACCAACTCCCCGAGCTCAACAGTCAATACGAAATTGGATGAGTTTGTGTCATGTATAACATCAATATCAGCAATCTAATCAGAACTGTCCGGAATATCCCAAACTTGCCTATGATTCACTTCTTCAACAACTTTCCAAGCTCAACCTCTAACTAGATCATCGAGATAGAAGACTTGTTTAGCTTGGCTAGCGAGGATGTATGGTTCATCTTTATACTATTCGTCGCTCACATTTATACTGGTGACATTATTTTCAGTAATTATTTTCTTTTTTTTCAGGTCCGTGTTGAACCATTTACATTGAAACAATACCACTGAATATACACCAGTATAAGATATCTTTATTATCTCTTCAAGTTGTCCATAATAGTTAAAACCTTCTGTCTCAGCAACACACACTCCACTATTTTGTGTAATACGATTTTAATCCCGATAGTGTGTAACATATCGAACACCATTCACTATACATGCTTGATAGGAGTACGCTAAAAGATCAGACCCAAATGCTAAAGCTAGCAACTCATCTCCATTCTCTAATGACCCGAGCTGGTGCAAGTCTTATATCTAAATATAGCAAAACATAGTATAATAAGAAACTTATATTTCAATCTAAAAACAAAGAATGTCCTAGTTATAGATTACCTTCTCGTGAAACCAGGAACGAAACCCTTTTTTGTGCAAAAGGTTATGATTGCCCAATGGATCCCTCTATTTGATCTCACGAAGGTGTTCGCTGTTGATTAACATAGTGTTACCATTACAGTTGAAATATGTTACATTAAAAACAACATAAAAAATATAGTTAAATTAACCTACTCCATATAGACTTCAATTTCTGAAGAATTCTCCAGTATGAACCACTCAGCTATGTTCCGAGTCTTTTCGTCGAGGGGCACTTGAAATCCCTTACTCAATGGACGATATTGAGATTGAAACACTGAAAGGTGACATGGAACCTGCATTTCGATTCGGGTGATTAAATTTGGTTTCCACGCCTTTGAAATAATGGAACAAAATGTTAAAGCCTCATCTGCCACATATCCTTAAGCTATGGACCCTTCAAGACGAGCTTTATTCCTAACGTAGTTTTTTAATTTTTTCATGTATCTTTCAAATGGATACATTCATCTCATAAATACTAGCCCATCCAATAAAGCCTCTTTTGGAAAATGGAAGACCAAATGTATCATTATGTTAAAAAAAGTTGGGGGAAAAATCAACTTCATTCTGCATAAGATGTGAATGACCTCCCTTTGAGTTTTTTTCATATCATTTACATTCAAGGTTCGCGAACATAATGGTCTGAAGAAATTGCATATTTTCATTATGGTGCCTAATATAGATTCCGGTAGAAACTTGCGGATACCCACTGGAAGTAGTCATTGCATTATCACATGACAGTCGTGTGACTTCAACCCAATGATATTTGAGTCATTATCAGTCATTTTCTTCTTCAAGTTCGAACAAAAACCATCTGGCAGTTTAACACCTTTTAGGAATTGAAGAAATTCTCGCCTATCTTCAGGAGTCAACACGTAAGGAGCATGTGGTTTCATTAACTTTTTATTCTGATCTTCATATATCCACAATGCGTCTCTAACTCCCATATTATTCAGATCATGTCTTGCATTAGTGGTGTCTTTGGACTTATTGTTATCCAAGAAAATACCAAGGACACTGTCACATACATTATTCTCAACATGCATAACATCTATGTTGTGTTTTAACTCATTCGTACTCCAGTAGTCAAGTTCATAAAAGATGTTTTTTTTCCTCCAATTACTATCCTCTGCACCTCTTTTTTCGTTTCAAACCTCCAAACATCTATGACCAACATAAAATGTCTTACCAATCACTCGGATAGAGGATGCGTCTTCGTTGCATGTAGGAAAAGCCTTGTAATTCTAACCACTCCATCCAGACAAACTACTTCCAGCAAAAAATTGTTCATCGTCCACAAAAGGGCTGCACGCATCTTGAACATGTTGTTGTTTCTACCATCCCTAGTTTCCACCCCGTTAATCCACAGCTCTTTCAACTCGTCCACCAATGGCCTCAAAAAAAAAATTAATTTCCTTACCTGTGATTTTGGCCCAGGAATAAGAAGAGCTAGCATGAAATAATGGTCCTTCATACAAAGCCATAGTGGCATATTATAGTTCGTTAACACAACATGCCACATGTTGTACGATAAACTCATGTTGCCAAATGGATTAAACCCATCGACAACCAAGCCCAGACGAACATTTCTAGGATCTCTTGCAAAATCAGGATGTCTAGCTTCAAAATTCTTCCATGCTAACCCATCAATCGGATGATGCATCAACCCATCTTCTTTCGATCTCCCAGTATGATGCCATAGCATCTCTTCTGCTGTATGCCTTTAACTATACAATCTTTTTAATCGAGGAATCAACGGAAAATAACGCATCGCTTTATGCAGAATCTTTTTCCCTTTATTCTTCTCATGTATCCACCTGCTACTCCCGCACATCGGACAAGAATATTTAGATGCATGCTCATTATAAAATAAGCAGCAATCATATCTACGCACATGTATTTATTGGTATCCCAACCCTAATTTACTCAGTTTTTTTAGCCTCATAATGGGATGTTGGAATTTTGTTTTCCTTCAGAAATGTAAACTTTAATAACTTCAAAAATTCATAAAATGTGTTGTTCGGTATCTTCCCCCTCACTTTCAAGTGCATCAACTTAGCTAAAAAGTTCAGCGATAATATCCAATCACAACCCGGATACAACTCAACTTTAATTTCGTCGAATAAATCGTCATAGTCCTGACCTATTCCACTATTAGCTTCTTCAACATTGTTCGGTAAAAGGAAATCATCAACGACGTCTCACATCTCATCTACAGGTTCATTCTCATCCACCCCTTCTTCATCAACTTCTTCCTCGACTTTAAATCCACTGTTCGTAACTCTGTTGGAAACCCTGATCAAATATATGTGCCTGAACGACATCCAAAGTTTGCAGTCTAAGATTCATACATCTGACGCATGGACATCTTATTCTCCCGTCACAATATTTGTGTTGTGATACCATATTCATGAAATTTTGGAGACCAATCCAATAAGCATCACAGACACGATTTCTTAATTTCGTCCAACTTTTATCAATCGCCATCTACGATAAATATAAGAACATACAATTTTAAAATATTAATTAAGTCAATTAGTTGACTTGGTCGGTGAGAATGTTTACCAATTTTATTTTCTTTTATAAAAAAGTTAAAAATGAAATAAAATAAAATTATCAACAAAATTATATCTAATACTCCTATCTTGACCGTGTGGATCCCTTGGAGATACTAAGACATCTAGTACTCCCCACTTTTTCAAGATATTTGAAGAAATATCTTAAAAAGAATGAGGAATACTAGATGAATACATTGACTCGGATTACTATCCCCAAGGCATCCCCTAGGTCTATGTCTATGACTTTTTGTTATTAGAAATAATAACAATAATAACCATCATATCCTATCTCGACCCCCGACCCTATCCTGACCCTATCTCGACCCCCAACATTATCCTGACCCTATGAACCCTATCCCGACCCTATAAAGACCTTATTCTGACCCCCGACCCTATCCTGACCCTATAAAGACCCTATCCCGACCCCTGACATTATCCTGACCCTATGAACCCTATTCTAACCCTATAACGACTCTAACACTATAAAGACCATATCCCGACCCTATCCCGATCCCCAACCCTATCCTAACACTATAAAAACCATGTCTTGACCCCTGACATTATCCCAACCCTATGAACCATATCCCGACCTTATAAAGACCATATCACGACCCTATAAAGACCATATCTCGGCCCCTAACCCAATCCAAGCCCTATAGAGACCCTATCCCGACCCCTAACCCTATGAACACTATCCTAACCCTATAAATACCATATCTCGACCCTCAACCCTATCCTGGCCCTATAAAGACCTTATCTCGACCCTCGACACTACAAAGATCCTATCCCAACCCCCGGCATTATCTCGACCCTATGAACCATATCCCGACCCTATAAAGACCCTATCCCGACCCTATAAAAACTATATCCCGACCCTATGATCCCTATCCTGGCCCTATAAAGACCCTATCCCGACCCCCGACCCTATAAAGACCCTATGAACCCTATCCTGACCCTATAAAGACTCTATCCCTACCTCGACCCTATCCTGACCCTATAAAGACCCTATCCCGACCCTATGAACCCCATCCCGATCCCCGACCCTATCTCGACCCACGACCCTATAAAGACCCAATCCCGACCCACGACCCTATAAAGACTCTATCCCGACCCTCGACCCTATAAACCTACAAAAAATTGGGCAGCATCTCCCCTATACTAATGACCTAGCCATTTGTATTCAGTTAAAAAAAACAATTCAAACAACACATTATAAGTTTCTTCCTTATATCTCCGCAGCACACAAACATTTCACATAACCTACTTCATTAATACATGCAAGTTCATAACCTCCCTTATCACCGCAGCACATAATGTGATCCCAGAACCTACTTAACTATGGATGAATATTTAGGATATCCAAGCTCATCTAACAATAGTAAATAATAAAGCAAGAAATAAGAGACACATACCAATTAATAAAATGCTCCAAAAGAAAAGGTTCCAAGAATTACACCAATTTATTTTCTCCTAAATATAAAAGAAAGTTAGTAAAACAAAAAAAATTATAACACATAAAACATATATATATATATACACCTCACACACATATACATATACACCACACACACCCACACACATGCATATCTATATACTTATATATACACACATATACATATATATATATATATAAATAAACACACACATACACATACACACACACGGTCACACACACGCATATACTTTGACCCTTCAACCTAATTAAGAAATTTGAAAATTTGTAAATATATATTCAATCAAAATATCAAACAATCAACCTAATTGAATTCAATTTTCCTACTGTAAAAAATTAAATGAATAACTTATATATATATGAATAAAATATATGTATTGGTATATTATTTATATATATAATTAATAAGATTTAATAGAGTATATACATAATATATATAAGGGGAAGAAAGATACTCATTGTGACTGGTTAGAGACTGAAGCCACGGGCCGCCTGTTGTGAGCCCTTCGCCTGCCGAGAGTCACGACTAAGAAAGATTGTTGCCTCTCCGCCTGCCGAGCCTATGCCTCCACCTGCCTCCGCTGGTGGTGAGAAGAGAGAGATGGAATGGCGGCACGAAGTGGGAAAAAACCTGGTGGAAAAATATTTTAGTTTTAGGGTTATAATATTCCTCGGCCCGAAGTGGGAAAATGTCTAGTGATGACTATTAGCGGCGACACGTGTTTCGCTGATAATGTTTTAATCAACATGGCGACTATTAGTGCCCACTTATTTTTTCAGGGTATTATGAATGCATTAGTGGCGACTAGTAAGTTCTTTAGTCAAAAAAATTACCCGTTCTGATATCAGCGGCGACCAAGCTTTCTCGTCGCTGATAATGCTATTATTGGCGGCGAATTTTTCTCGCCACTAATAATGTCCCTACTAAAGAGAGTATTTCTTGTAGTGATATAGGAGGAATGTTAAGAAAATTCTCTATTACACATTCTTTACATTCTCTTTTTTCAATACTTGATAGGTAGACATTATTCAATTCTTTGATATTTTAAAAATATTATAAAACAATAGTACATAGAATACAAAAATATAAAATAAATGCATTTAGTTTTTCTATTGCATAAACTAGGAGAACAAACCTAATAATGTATATAACAAATTATAACTAACACTAGGACTTGCTAACAGGAGGGTAATGTAGACGTAGGATTCACACAAAAAATTTCGGGTGCTCGGGTTTGAATTTGAGAAAATGAATACCGAATTCATCTGAAATAGTCTCAGATTTGGCTTGAGTTTGAATCGGGTGTGATTGTACGGGCAATGATGGAGCCAAAGAAAAAATAATGGGGGGCCAATTATGTAAACACAATTATGGGAGCCATTATATATAATCTATATATATATTTTTAAATCTTATATAATATTTAAGAGAAAATAGACGAGCTTGGGGAATGGCAATCGGATTCATGTGAAATTTAAAATCTTAAACAAACATCAATGGACAATAATGGTAGATGCAAAAACGTATATATACATTTACGTAGTATAAATCAATATAGATACACACATAGAGAGAGATTGACACACAATGAGAGGGATGGGAGGGGAGTTGTTGTGCCGCTGTTGTCGACGAAAGTGAAGGGAGGAGATTGCACCACCATAAACGAGACAGATCGGGAGGAAGGAGATAGCCAAGATCGCCCCATGTTGCTGACTAAAGAGATGCAGAAGAAAGGGTCGAGAGAGTGTGATAGAGAAGGAGAGAGGGTTGAACTCGGGGAGGGTAGTCATCGATCGTCGCCTGAGTGAAAGGGAATGAGGGAGGCGTGAGGGTTGTGTGGTGTTTGCTGGGTAGTGAGATAGAAGGAAAAGAGAAGAGAGGGTCGAGGGACTAGGGACTAGGGATTTTTTGTAAAACATTTATTATATATTTTTTTCAGGTTCAGATTTCACCCGAACTCCAAATAGTTCAAAAGCTCCACCGAAACTCTATTCGGATCGGGCAAGCTAAATTCGAATTGAGCTTCGGATTCCAGGCGATGGGTTTGGGCCTATTGGGTCGAGCAGGTTATTCGGATGGGTTGGGTGTGTCGAGCGCGATGTGCAAGCCTACTAGATACATAATTTCACAAAATTAAAATATAATTAAGAAAAAAATCACTTCAAATATATAATGCATTCAATATTTTTTTTCTTTGATAAGAGGATTCTACAAAATTCTATCAATAATTCAATATATACATATATAGAGAAACAAGATACGATAGCTTTTTACTGAGTTCTTTGAATATTTTAAACATTTATTGGATTAATGGAGATTTGAGAGTTTGAACTAATATTATTTGAAATTGGTGGAGTCAATTCATGAGCCTAGAAAAAATAATGAGAAGAAATAATTCAAGGATGAAGACCAAAGTCAAAGAAATTGGAGAAATGATATTTATTTTTATATACTATATTTGAAGTATAATGGCAGTTTGGTGAATAAGAAAGAAAAGAAGTGCGTTCGTTAGTGGTGCGTAAATAATATTAGAAAATAAGTAGCACTAATAAGACAATAATTAGGAGTTTGATACCAAAGTTGTGCTGTTGGTACGATACACTCCTAATAATGACAAATGTGAAATGACAAAGAGACATGTTTCCCTCTTCCGCCGTCTATAGCGGCATCTTGCTGATCCCATATTCCTCTTAAGTTTTCAACGCCCATTTTGGCCGTTTCTCAAATAAAAAAAATTAATAATAATAATTGATCAGAGTTTTCTTTAACTACGTAAAGCTATATATGAGCAGTTGACAATATGTTGTGTATTCTAACTCACGTTGTTTCAATTTGTATTTTACTAGCTTGGTGGGAGGGATTAATCATGAGAGCATAACACGATTTTCACTAGTGGCAAACTAGAAACAAGGAGTCAACGAAGGGATTTTAGATTTCAAATCATTAAGTTCACTTAATATAATAGATATAATACATTTTAATGGAAGCTGTCAAATGAGTGAATGCAATTATGATACAATCCAACTAGTTATGATACACAATACAAACAACTTAATCCGTCCACACTTTTTCACTCAGAATTCATCTCTTTTTTCAGGTTACTTATCAGTGTGGTATAAGCGCAAGCCTGGGCAATTATGTTGGGACGCACAGGCATATCCAGCGTTGACTATAAGGTTGCCAATTTTTTTAAAATATTAATATTTTTTGTTTTTACTTTCATCCACGTAATTAGAAATGTTTTTATATTATTAAAAAAATTAATAAGAAGACAAAGTTGCTAATTTTTGGCAACTTTTCTTGACAACTTTCTGATTTGGGAATTCACTTCTGGACTTAGGAACCCACATATAGTCTATGGCAATTCCAATGGCAACTGCGTTGCAGACGGTCTAATTAGGCTTAATTTAACAATTTACAGGCTCAAGCTATTTACTCTCACTTTCCATCATTTCTCCAGACTATCAATAATAAATCTATCTGCGATAATAAATTGAGTGTAATTTTTAAGGATATTATAAATGTTAATACAGTTTTTCGCCAACAATAGATTATGAAATCTAATAACAAAGATATTAGTGTTATTTTCTAAACCGTAATGAATTATATGAACAACTTATTACATTCACAATTTTACATAGTTTAGTGGTTAAAATCTACCTTGTTTACAAGACAATATTATTAATCTCTTACAATTTCTGTAAAGTTTCTGCATTACAAAAACTCGTCACTTTTCCTGTCCATTATCACTGATATTTATAGTGGATATTCCTTGACAAATTTGGGTAACCGTGTGCATAAATATAGTAAACAATCAATTAAGATAACTCCCATTTACATAGGGATACGATTTCCAATGGAAATTACTCTCGTTATCTCGGGCAATAAATGTGTAATACAGCCTGGGCATTAATGAGTGTATAAGGAACCTCCAAGTCTTTCGGGATCCTTCACTGTGCGTCTTGACCAGGTTTCCACAAGCTGAACATCTTCACCGAGCTGGAGATCGAACAGTGAACGAGCTTTAGTTCGGATTAAGTTCAGAGCATCCTAAAGGCGATCTAGCCATTACATGCCTAGAACTAGATTATTGTCCTGAGAGGTGATCTAGAAATTATCTACATGTTGCACTGCCAAGTCCTCACACAAGCTGCTCACATCAACGTTAGCTAGATGTTCTACTTGCCTGTTTTTCCATGTGTTTATCTGACAGTTGTACCCCTAGCTGAATGATTGAGTCCACGCTTATTTTGGGGTACAACATTTGCCCCTTTAGCTCCTGCTCATGCTTGATGTCGTCATTTTCTGACACACACAGTAGGGAATTTTAGGCTTCTGTCATGTGAAATCGTGCTTGCCCACCACTCGAGTGTTAAACACGTGGTCGTCTATAATTGGCGTTTGTTCAGGTTTCGAGGACTTTGACAACTGTCCTGTCAACTTTTTGTCGCCGCATGTGTTGGAAAAAAATTGAGTGAATGAGAAATTGATGCCTAAAATGGTAATGATATTATCTGAATATTGTGTTATTTATTCTGATTGATTTTGACAAATCACTTTGGTCAAAATTAAGATATCAGAATATTGTGTAATTAATTCTGATTGACTGTCAGAAAATCACTTTGGGTAACAATTGATATTACCAGAATAAGTGTGATTAATTCTGATTGATTATCAAAAAATCACTTTGGGTAACTACTGATATTACCAGAATAAGGGTAATTAATTCTGATTGATTTTCAGATATTAAGATACCAAATTTGTTGGATATTTAGGTATTAATGCACTTGATTAACACATTTTTCAACTCTCCATGAAGCCTGTAAAAGGAGGCTTCTTCGCTCATTCTAGGACACAGATACAGAGCATCACACACTTAGTTTTTTTTTCTTTTTCTCTTCAGTCTGTGTAGTAATTTCTGGTGATAGAGGGAAGGTTTATTTCGAGTTCGCCTAAGCAAACGCAGTGGTGCATTCGTCCTGCTTGATAGCTGTTGTATCCTGGGAAGTGGTTGCTCACGAATCCTCTAGCACTGTTCAGGTAGAGGGGGCAAATCTGCTTTAAGGAAAGCGTTTCGCGTGCCTCAGCTTTGATTTATTCTTTATAATGTATTTTTGTATTTCTGTTCTTCAATTAAATATATCAATATTTCGTTCTTCTCTACTTTATTATATCTAACAATCTTAAAGAATATTTTGACTCCTTCAGAGAAGACGATCAGATTGAAGGGCGGAAACCATTTCTGAATTTTTTTTGTTTTTCTATTTAATCGTTGTTGATAATATCTTTATTATCTTTCTATGCTCTCAATTTTCTTTAAGATATATATATATATATTGATATGAAAGTTTTGTATATTTTTTATATGATTAATGTTATTTTCTCATTTATTAATATACACATGTTACTCATTCTTTACATCCACACGTGATTCCATTCATGGTTAGGGAGATTTATGTTAAGCCTAAATTTACAAACATGTATATGTATATATGGTTATTACGTTATATTTTTATATTATATTAAATGAAATTCACATGCTTCTTATATACAGATTTATTAAATTTCCTTATACAAATTGATTTTGATTAATTTATATTCTTACATATGTAAATATGGATATATGCCAATTTTTTTTTATATCCCATTCCGTTCGTGGTAATGTGTATATAAATATATATATATATATAGATGTATGCTTATACAATTACTCATATATTTACATTAACTGTATAAATGTATCAATCTTTTCTTGAGTACACTGAATATATAATATATGTGATTTCTTTTTGTGTCTTTTTGATATATAAACTCACTTGTATACTTTATATTTATATATATATTGATATGAATAATTTTTTATTTGGTTCACGTATATTATCTTTCTATCATATGTTCGCATACTCATATTTACAATAAAGTATGTATACATTCATGGGAATTAATATATTGCATATACTATCTGATACAAGTGTATACATGTATTCTCTGAGTATTACATAATATATTATTTATATTATATATACATAATGAATATTTAGTTTCCATATGCAAATTTATATTATTTTACAATATAAATGTATATGTACTTATTTCTTTAAGTATTATGTAATCATTCAGATATGGCTGAAAATATAGATGTTATTCCTACTGAAAGCACTGGTGGATCTCCCCGAACTCCGGCTTCGACCACAAAGAACCAATCCTCAAGAGACCAGCCTGTGCAAGTTTCGGTTCCAACGGTTCCTGTGAGCCATAATGAGAAATCAGAAAAATTCATTGGTGTGAATTTTAAGACTTGGCAGCAGAAAATGCTATTCTACTTAACAACATTGAATCTTGTGAGATTCTTGAAAGAGGATCCTCCCACTGTTGGAGAGGGCGTAGTAGATGTGCAAACTCAACATGAAGTTGAGGCATGGAAGCATGCTGAATTCCTCTGTAGGAATTACATTCTGAATGGCTTGTCTGATTCGCTGTATAGTGTGTACAGTGTGAAGAAAACGACTAAGGAATTGTGGGAGTCTTTGGACCGCAAGTACAAAGTCGAAGATGCTGAAGCCAAGAAATTCTTGGTTGGCCAATTCTTGAACTTCAAGATGGTGGATTCCAAAAATGCGATAAGCCAAGTGCAAGATCTTCAGTTGATTATCCATGGAATACATGTTGAAGGGATGGTCTTGAGTGAGTCTTTCCACGTAGCTGCTATTATAGAGAAGCTACCCCCTGCATAACTAGACTTCAAAAATTATCTGAAGCACAAGCGAAAGGAAATGAGTGTTGAAGACCTCATTCGTAGACTTTGCATTGAAGAGGATAACAAAAGTGCTGAGAAGCGATCCTCAAATCCCAATGCTGCCAAGGCTAATATGGTGGAGCATGACAAAGGATACAAGGGGAAGAAGCCTAAGGCCAAGCCATGGTCCAAACTAGGACCAAAAGGTGGAGTTTCAAAGAAGCTAAAATTCCAAGGGAAGTGCTTTAACTGTAACAAGACGGGACATAAATCGTCAGATTGTAGACTACCAAAAAAGAAAGGAAATGAGGCTAATGTTGTGGAAGCCATATCCCAAGAGATCGCTAACCTAGACCTATGTGTTGTGGTCTCTAAAATAAACCTGGTGGATGCTAATCCAAAAGAATGGTGGCTTGATACTGGAGCTACTCATCATGTCTGTGCGAACAAGTCTGCCTTCTCCGACCTTACTTTGGTGGAAAATGGGGATAAGATCTACATGGGCAACTCGGCAACCTCTGAGATAAAGGGGCAGGGTACTGTGTACTTGAAGATGATATCTGGAAAGAATGTCAAGCTACAGAATATGCTGTATGTGCCTGACATTTGCAGGAATCTGATCTCTGGAAAGCTGCTGAGCGTACATGGGTTCAAGATTGTTTTTGAGTCCCAGAAAATTGTATTGACTAAAGTTGATGATCCTATTGGGAAGGGTTATGTGAAAGAGGGAATGTGGAAGATGAATGTAATGGTTGTTAAGCTAAAGACTATTAATAATAATAATTCTACTACTTCTTCCGTTTACTTGCTTGAGTCTTCAAATTTATGGCATGGTAGATTAGGTCATGTTAATTATGATACTTTGCGTAGACTGATTAACTTGAATCACATACCCACATTTAATATTGATTCCAAACATAAGTGTGAAACTTGTGTAGAGGCAAAACTAACCAGGTCATCGTTCCAAACGGTTGAAAGAAACACTGAACCCCTTGATTTAATTCACAGTGACATTTGTGATTTAAAGTTTGCTCAAACAAGAGGAGGTAACAAGTACTTTATTACTTTCATTGATGATAGTACAAAGTAATGTTATGTGTAATTGCTAAAAAACAAGGATGAAGCTATAGAGAAATTTACTCTCTATAAGCGAGAGGTAGAAAATCAACTTAATAAGAAAATTAAGATGATAAAAAGTGACCGTGGTGGTGAATACGTACAAACTTTTGGTGAATTCTGTGCACAACACAGAATTATTCACGAGGTCATACCACCTTATTCTCCTCAATCTAATGGAGTAGTAGAACGGAAAAATCGCACTCTAAAGGACATGATGAATGCTATGTTAATGTTGATGCTCATAATCTCATCAAGGGAAAATGCAAGGTCGTCACCTGGGCGTACTCCCTCCCCCCCATTTCGCATGGCCATCAAATGGGCGAGGCCACCGAGTCGCCTTCCGCGAGGCCACCAAGTCGCGAGGCCATCCTATGGCGAGGCGCCCTATTCCGCGAGGCCACCCTAGGGGCGAGGCCCTCCTGATCCGCGAGGCCATCCTATGGCGAGGCGCCCTATTCCGCGAGGCCACCCTAGGGGCGAGGCCCTCCTGATCCGCGAGGCCATCCTATGGCGAGGCGCCCTATTCCGCGAGGCCACCCTAGGGGCGAGGCCCTCCTGATCCGCGAGGCCATCCTATGGTGAGGCGCCCTATTCCGCGAGGCCACCCTAGGGGCGAGGCCCTCCTGATCCGCGAGGCCATCCTAGGGGCGAGGCGCCCTATTCCGCGAGGCCATCACAAGGGCGAGGCCATCATATGGCGAGGCCCTCATATGGCGAAGCCGTCCCGTTCCGTGAAGCCCCTGGGCCACTCCTACCATGCCCATGCGTGGGGCCGAGGGATGCTGCGAGCCGTTAATTCATCTCGCGAGGCCCATCCCGCGAGGCCATTTTGCGGGGCCGTCGCATGGGCAAAACCTCTCCACCTCGCGAGGCCATCTCACGGAGCCTTCGCGTGGGCGAGGCCCCCCTATCTCACGGGACCCTTAGGCCACTCCAACCGCGCGAGGCCATCAGCAGTGCCCCGTACGCGGGGCCGCGCAAGGCCCCGCACGCGCATCCCTGAAAGTCTATCAACCCACCATCTTCTCGGGACGCCGACGCCCCGTAACTTGACACGTATGGCCCGGAGGCGTTTTGCCTCGTACGCTAAGACGTAGAGCAAGGCCAAGCGCTTATCGCCCATGCCCGTGGGTAACCTTAGATTTTCTCCGGGCATCCTGTACCAAAGGTCCCGTTCTCTACACCTCGGGATCCCCATGTTTAGGAGGTCTCGTACGGGTCGAATGCGGCATATTTGTACGACCAAGTACTAGGTACGGATACCAGTGCCAGTGAGGTTGCTGGGGTAAGGATCATGGTCCGTACGTCTACGACCATGGGTCAGAACCGACACCACTACCCTCTGCACCAATACACCTGCTGCCACACCTTAGGAAGGGGTACAGACAAGTAGTGGAAACATCCCCCTGACACCTGCTCCTGTACGGGATGTACAACCACTACCACTGAGACCGTACCCCTAATGCAGTACGTTTGTACCACCTGGTCCCCTGGACCACTATGTACCTAAGGCCATTAGAGCCTACTATAAAATGGATTCCAAGGCCACCTGAAAGGGGGTTGGAAATTTTACTGTAGCAGAGGCATTAGTGTGAATGAGATACTGAATTCTTCATTGTTGTTATACCATTGTTCTTGAGTTATTGTTCAAGTTTTCATAGCTTTCCAATTAGCGATTTTAATTTGATAATTTTTCCAACTTAACTTCGTTGACGAGTTCTTACCGTCAACAGTTTGGCGCCGTCTGTGGGAACGTTAGTTTTAAGCTACTGTTCCACCATTATTTCCGACAAGAAGAAGATGCCGAGACGCTCGAAGCGACTAAGGGAGACGCAGGAGGTCGAAGTTCACTTAAACGGAGTCCAGCTGAAGGCCTCCATGAAGGACGCTCCTCCACCCAGGGACGTGGAGCCCCCGAAAGACCCTGAGGTTCAAGGAGGAGACAGGGTGGCCTCGTCACCGGCTGCTCCACCTGGGGGGAGTCCTCCCAGAGCACCACCGGTGCACGCTGATGAGTTCCCTCCTCCGAAACCACCGCGGGCACCGAACTCCGGCCGGCAAGACCCGGGCCCTTCTACTCATAGGCCAGACAAACACCCCCGGGTCCACTCCGTGAGCTCGAGTTCAAAGTCCCGATTTTACGAAGAGGAGATACGTGAGCTCCACCGTAAAAACCAAAGGTTAGAAACTACCTTGGAGAACATGCAAGAGGTCCTTAACGGCCTACTGCAGGGTAAATCCAGCATAACCTTGCCCAAGGGAAAGGAGAAGGGCAAGGGTGGGGTGGAGACCACTGTGCCAGTAGATGATGGAAGAACCCGACACTCGACTAGCAACACCCCCCGCACGAAGCAATGTGATCACCCCGAACCACCTAAGCAGGCCCAAAAGCCAACGCCGAGAACCACGGCTGCCCCTCGACGCGAGGATGAGGTCACCTCCAAAAGAACGCCCCCAGACTTGCGGGAGGAGATCAATAGGAAAAGGGCAGGCAAAGGGACCACACCCCCTGAGGCGCCTCGAGAAGGCAAGGGAAAGGCGGGTCTTAGCCCGTCCACTCTAAGAGACTCCCTCAGCAAAAGGAGGCAAGACTTAGACACAGAGATGCGGAGTTTGCGGAGCAAGATTGTCACCGCGTCGGGTGGCCAGGCCTTTGAGGAAGAATTCGACCACGAGTCACCCTTCGTGCGAGAAATTCAGGCAATCCGGCTCCCTGCCAATTTTAAGGAGCCCAACATGACCCCTTACGAAGGGAGCACGGATCCAAAGTACCACCTGGATGCGTTTAACGATCTCATGAAATTGAGGGGGATTGGAAGTGGTGCCAGGTGCCATTGCTTCGCTGTTACTCTGAAAGGACCCGCCTACAAATGGTTCAAAAGGCTAAGGCCGGGGTCCATCAGGTCCTGGCAGCAGTTCTCTGATGAGTTCCTCCAGCAGCACCATGCCGTGCGGGACTACACGATGCCAGGCACCAGCTTAGCCAACGTGAAGCAAGGGGAAAAGGAGAGCCTAAAAAGCTACATTCACCGGTTCAATATGGAGGCCGCGAAAGTGGGGAGCCTGACGCGCCGGGAGTTAAAAATGGCCATTACTGCTGGGGTACTCCCAGGGAGCAAGTTGTGGGACAACATGCTGAAGAGGGAAGTCACCGACTTGGACGACTTCTATGAAAGAGCACAGAAGTACATCCGTGTGGAGGATGGCCACGCAAACCTGAAGGCCAGAAAGGAGGAGTCCCATGCAAAGCCCCCAATTAACGACGGGCCGAATATAGCTAAGAAGAAGAGGACGTATGAGGGGTCGAGAGATGACCAGCAGAGAAAAACCAAACGAGGGGGTGATCATAGGCCAGCGACCTATACTTACTATACGAACCTCACTGACACCAGGGAGCATATTTACGTCACCAACGAAGATCGAGTGCCCTTCAAGAAGCCCCCACCAATGAGAAAGGATCGGTCCAAGAGGGACCCCAGTAAATACTGCCAATACCACAAAGACATTGGACACACCACGGCAGAGTGCATCCACTTGAAAGAGGAAATTGAGGAGCTCATCCGCCGGGGGCACTTAGGCCGTTATGTCAAGAAAGAAAGGCAAAGGCCAGAAAACGAGCCCAGAGCACCCCAGGCACAGGAGCGAGCCCCAGAAATACAAGGGGAGGTCCGCAACATTTTTGGAGGCCCAGGATTTGGAGGAGATTCTCGGAAGGGACGAGATAAATATGCAAGGGAGGCTCGACGAAGTCCGCCCCCCTGTGTCATGAGTTTAGAACAGCGACCCCCGAAGAGTTTCAAGGGGGAAAACGACTCAATAACGTTCACTGAGGAAGATGCACGGGGGGTACACTTCCCCCACAATGATCCGCTGGTGCTGACAGTTCAGTTGGCAAATATGCGTGTGCATCGAGTCCTGGTGGACAACGGGAGCTCAGTGGACATCCTATATCGCCCAGCTTTGGAAAAAATGGGACTGGGCATTCGTCACCTAAAGCCTTGCCAGTCGTCACTATACGGATTCACAGGGGATTCAGTGCAACCCCTTGGAATGATTGAGTTGACACTTACCATGGGGGAGCAGCCCCGCCAAACCACAATTATGTCTAACTTTGTTGTGGTAGATTGCGCATCAGCTTTCAACGCGGTATTAGGGAGGCCATCCCTGAGAGAATTGAAAGCCATAACTTCAATATATCACTTAGTTGTCAAGTTCCCGACCCCAGGAGGGATCGCGAGTATGAAAGGAGAACAGAAGGAAGCAAGGGAGTGTTACAACACCTCACTCCGCACGCCTGCAAAGCCACGCGAGCCGATGGCCATGGTGGTACACGAGGCGATAAGCATGCCCACAGGGGGTCCGCAGGAGCTGGACCCTCGGGTCGTGGATGAGGCAAGAGCAGAACCGAAAGAAGAAGTAGAGGAGGCTACGGTGACGGAGGAGCCTTTAAGGAAATTGAAGATAGGGAGAAGCCTACAAGGTGGCGTGAAGGAAGAATTGATAAGATTTTTGAAGGATAATCTGGACGTGTTCGCATGGAGTCATGAGGACATGGTGGGCATAGACCCCAGCGTAATGTGCCACCACCTGAACATCTCCCCAGGAGCAAGGCCCGTCAGGCAGAAGAGGCGGGCGCTCGATCCAACAAGGTACGCAGCGTTAAAGGAAGAGGTTGACAAATTGAAGGCCAACGGGTTCATCCGTGAGTCTTTCTATCCTGTGTGGGTATCAAACCCAGTACTCGTGCCGAAGCCAAACGGGAAGTGGAGGACTTGCGTCGATTTCACGAATTTGAATAAAGCTTGTCCTAAGGACAGCTTCCCACTCCCCAGGATAGATCAGTTAGTAGACGCAACAGCGGGGCATGAGTTACTAAGTTTTATGGACGCCTACTCGGGATACAACCAAATCCCAATGAACCCTGCAGATGAGGAACACACGTCATTCATTACAGACAAAGGGCTCTACTGTTATAAGGTGATGCCCTTCGGGCTCAAAAACGCGGGAGCCACCTATCAAAGGCTGGTGAATAAAATGTTCGCAAATCAGATAGGGAGGAATATGGAAGTGTATGTGGATGACATGCTGGTGAAGACCAAAGTAGCTGCAGAACTCAACAAAGACCTTGGTGAGATGTTTGACACGCTCAGGAAATATCGGATGAAACTGAACCCAGCCAAATGCACCTTCGGGGTATCCTCGGGAAAATTCTTGGGCTTCATGGTCAACTCCAGAGGAATCGAGGCCAACCCCGACAAGATAAAGGCGCTCATAGAAATGAGCCCGCCGAAGAATAAGAAGGAGGTACAATGCCTAACAGGAAGGGTGGCGGCCCTTAACAGGTTCATCTCAAGGTCCACCGACAAGTGCCTCCCATTCTTTGACATCCTCAAAGGGAGCAAAAAGTTCGCTTGGGATGAAAGATGTGGGGAAGCCTTTGTCAGGTTGAAAGAGCACCTGGGGAAGCCGCCCCTGTTAGCAAAGCCAGAGAAGGGCGAGAAGCTGTACCTATACTTGGCGGTGTCAGAGCATGCCATCAGCGCAGCCTTAGTTAAGGGAGAGAAGAAGCAACAACAGCCCGTATACTATATCAGCAAGCGTCTGGTGGACGCAGAGAGCCGGTATCCAGAGATCGAAAAACTGGCCTATGCGCTAGTAGTGGCGTCGAGGAAGTTGAAGCCTTACTTCCATGCGCATACGATTGATGTCTTAACGGATAGTCCTTTGAGACAAGTCTTACATAAGCCAGAGACCTCAGGGAGGCTAATGAAATGGTCGATTGAGCTAAGTCAGTTTGATATTGTCTACACCCCAAGGGCCTCCATCAATGGGCAGGTGCTGGCAGATTTCATAGTAGAATTCACCCATCAGCCGAATGAAGGACAGAGTGAAGGAGGGGCGCAGCCTGTTGTGGGGGATGAACTGGGAAATGTAGAGAAGTGGAGTTTGCATGTTGATGGGGCGTCAAATGAAGGAGGATCAGGAGCGGGCATCATGATGACTGGGCCCGAGGGACACAGAATGTACTGCGCAATCCGGTTTGGGTTCGAGGCCTCCAATAATGAGGCGGAGTACGAGGCGCTCTTAGCTGGCCTGCGCCTAGCCCAGGAATTGAAAGTAACGCGCCTCCATATTTTCAGTGACTCACAATTGGTGGTATGCCAAATAAAGGGGGAGTACCAGGCAAGGGGGCCCAAGATGGCAGCATATTTAGAGAAGGTGAAGGGCTACTTGGGGCGAATGGTGGCATATACTATAGAGCAAATCCCCAGAGAAAAGAACACCCATGCCGATGCACTTGCAAAGCTGGCATCCACCAAGGATGGTGACGTCTTGGAATCAATACCCGTGGAGTACTTGCCAAAGCCCAGCATCGGAGGCGTAGATGTGCACATGATCAGCGTCCCAAAGAAATCATGGACCGAGCCAATCAAGAAGTACCTGGAGGAAGGAGTCTTGCCTGCGGATAAAAACGAATCTCGGAGGTTGGTGTACAAGGCCGCGAGGTACGCCTTGGTAGATGGGGTCCTTTACAAAAGAGGATTCTCCATGCCTCTCCTGCGGTGTGTAGAAGGAGAGGAGGCGTTGAAGGTGTTACAAGAGATCCATGAGGGAGAGTGCGGCAACCACGAAAGTGGACCCTCCACGGCTAGGAAGGCCGTAAGACAAGGATACTACTGGCCCTCCATGGAGAAAGACGCGCAGGACTTTGCCACGAAATGTGACAAGTGCCAGAGGCACTCTAATTACTCTCGAAGACCCCCGAGCGAACTGACCAGCATGCCCAGCCCCTGGCCCTTCTCCATCTGGGGGATAGACCTGATCGGCGCTCTGCCTACAGGTAGAGGTGGAGCAAAGTACGCGGTGGTGGCAGTAGATTATTTCACCAAATGGGTAGAAGCGGAACCCCTTGTGAAAATAACCGCTAGGCACATCACCTCTTTTGTCAACAAATTCATTGTGTGCCGGTATGGGGTACCCTACAAAATTATTTCCGACAATGGTACCCAATTTGAAGGAGGAGCCTTCGATGAATATTGTAAGAAAAGAGGTATAAGGAGGAGCTTCTCCGCAGTGGTACACCCCCAGGCGAATGAGCAAGTGGAGGCCATCAACAGGGTCCTAAAGAGGAACCTAAAGACAAAGCTAGAGAAGATGAAAGGAGCCTGGGCAGATGAGCTACCAAATGTGCTGTGGGCTTACAGAACCACCCCACGCACGACGACTGGGGAGTCCCCATTCTCCTTGGCCTATGGATGCGAGGCTGTGCTCCCAGTCGAAATGAGAGTCATATCCCACAGGGTGCAGGCGTATGAAGACGAAGCCAACCACACAGCCCTGACCGAAAGCTTAGACCTCCTGGAGGAAAAGAGAGAAAAAGCCCAGATGAGGGTGGCAGTATACCAGCAACGCGCCGCAAGGTACTACAATTCGAGGGTCCGAGAGAGAACTTTCAGAGTCGGCGACCTAGTGCTGAGGAAGGTGCTCCCAAACACACGAGACCCGAGTGCAGGAGTGCTGGGGGCAAATTGGGAGGGACCCTACCAAGTCGCTCAGTGCATCCCCCCAAACACTTACAAGCTGGCGCGCATGGACGACACCATCGTGCCCCGGGCATGGAACGCGGAACACCTGAGGAAGTACTACCAGTAAGACGCCAGTGCCCACGGATAAAAGCACAAGTGTGGCACGCTGCCTTGATATGGTAGGAAGAAATCAAAGAGGTTACCTAGATAACCTCCTGAGTAGGCGTGAGCCATTTTATTTCGTTTTATGTGAAAATCACCTATGTACCGTTGCAACTACGTGTATGAAACCATTATGTTACGAATATAATGAATGAAACCACGTATTATAAGTAAGACTGTTAGCCTCTTCGTGTGTTATTTTTTCTTCAATACCAGGGCATCAGCCAAAGTGTCCGCCGAAATAAATTTCACCAAACACTTGGGGGGCAGGACAGGGGGCGATAACGCAGCTAGCAAGGGAGGCCTGAAAAGGACCCTCTAACGGAGGATCTTGAAAAGGACCCCTCGCCCTCCTAAAAAAGAGGCTCCTAAAAAAGACCCTCTGATAAGGGATCTTGAAAAGGGCCCTCGATTAGGAGTAGCCCAAAAGCGACCCCCTATGCATCAGGAGGACCCGAGAAGGACCGTAGCCCTAAAAAGGACCGTTCAATGGGAGTTCCTAGAAGGACCCCTTATATCGGGGCCCTAGACGAAGTTCCTAAACATAGAAAGTAGTAAAAAGACCTTGCAAGGCCTCCCCTGAGTTTACAAGGATTAGCTACCCTCGTGAACATCAAGGAGGCCAAAAGGCCTTACGAAAGAAAAATATATATATAGTGACAACACTAATAAGTCTGGAGCGGCCACCAAGCCGCCCAGCCAAAAAGGGTCCCAAAAGAGACCCTTGCCGAAATAGTACTATGCAAAAGGACGAGAGGGACGCCTCTCGCAAAGAAATAATAAGCGCGCGCAAGAAAAACCCAAAAGGATAGCTAAGACCCAAGGGGTCAAAATATCCTTACAAAAACCGCCAAGAGGCACCAAAAGAGGTCCCAGTGAACCCTCTCACATGGGATCCAAAGGACCTCCAGCCTGACAAATAAAAGAAGGGAACCAACCAAACCGCGTCATACAGGCATAAAAGGGCCTCAAGTGCAGTAGAACAAGAAATAAACAACAACATCACATGTATTCATACATAAAAAAGAAAGGAGTTCTCAAGACAATACAAGGGTTACTAACAGAAAAGTAGCACTAGTAATGACGTTACAAAACAAACAAAAAAAAGGAGCGAAACTAGTTCAAGGCCTCCTGTAGTGGGCACTCCACCAGGCCGCTCGGGCAACAGCTTGCTCGCCAAAAGAGGAGAAGTCGAAGTTGGGATCCTGCTTCCACACATTGTAAAGAGCCCGGTCTATAGACTTGCGCTCGATTACAGCCTTCTCCGCCTCCAAGGAAGCGACTTTCTCCTGAGCCGACTGTAGTTCAGTCCTAAGGGCCTCAACTTCAGTCCCCTGTCGAACAACCATCTCATGCGACCCGGATGCAGCGATCTTGGCCTCCTTGAGCTCGCGCTCCAAACATTTAGCCTTGCCCTTCAGCACCTTGATCTTAGCTTTCAGCTGCTCATTCTTCGAGTCCGACTTGGTGTACTTAGTCCGGGCTTTTGACAATTGGACCTTGGTTGCGCTAAGCTCATTTTCGAGCTCCTGGACCTGGACTATGAGGCCGTCCCTCTCAGTGGTAGATGCGGAAAGGATGCCAGTTGAGTCAGCATGTCGAAGAGACACGATATAGACCTGCACAAGAAAACCAATGGCATCAGCAATAAGTAACAAAAAGAAGAACACAGGTGCATCTATGCATAATACTAATCAACGCAAAGTGAAAAGCCTCACCCAGGCCGCAGCACGCCTTAGCATCTCCCCGAGGTCTGATTGAGTCACGTTCCCTAGGCCCCTCCAGTCGGAGACAGGGAGACTCTCAGCTATTGGAACGAAACGCTGCCCATAAACTGAGGCCATCCTGGTCACCCAAGCCTCTGCCCCCACGCTAGGAGCATCTGGTTGGACTGGGACAGACGACCCACTCGCCGAGGCAGGAGGAGGCGCAGCAGAAGAGAAAAATTGAGACTCTGGTGCATCGGCAGGGGGCTCCGCGAGCCCGACGAAATCAGCAGCCGGTATGCCGAGATCATGATGAATTGGAGGGAAGGCATCGCCACCACCGCAACCAGGAGAGGCGTAGCATCCTGCCGCGGCCTGCGGACCTAGAGGGTGAAAGGCCGTGTCCTGGTCATGGGAGTCATGAGGAGGATGTCCCCTGGGGGACAGGGGGGCATCCTCCATCTCCACCTCAGCCTCATCTTCGTGCAGTGATGGCCCAGCCGGCGTAGCCACAACCTTCTTAGACCCGGTGATTGACCATAGGAACTTGGGGTTAGAGACCGGAGACAATTGGTGGCGATTGAGATTCGTCATGGTAAATAGGACTGCTGCTTTCTTCAGGGCGGGGTCTGCTGCAATGAGTCTGTTTATCGCCTCCGCCTCCGACCCGATGACCGAGGGATCAGCAAATTGCCCTGCAAGAACCGCACCAATATCAGTACAAGCGAGAGTGCAAAATGGTGAGTTCTAATAAGAAAAAGAAAAAGACTGGATACTTACTAGGTTCAGCGCGAAAGCCTTCACGAACTGAAAGAGGCCCCTGTACCCAGAAAAAATCCTGTTTCCAGGACCCTGGGTTAGACACTGAGCCATCTATCAAGGGTAGCTCACTATTGGCCTTCTGCAAGTAATAGAAGCCCTTGGAATTGTGCACCCCAATAAGGTTGTACAAGGAATGCACCTCTTGCGCCGTCGGGGCGCGTTGCTCATTATTCTTGAACCAAAGAAAGAGGCAACTTAAAGTCAACCAACTGTTGGGTGACAGTTGGAGAGGGGCCAAATCAAAATAGTTGAGAACCGCCACAAAGAACGGGTGTAGAGGAACGGTGCCACCCGCCTTCATAATCTGCTCACTCAAAGCCACAAAGCCCTTCTCAGGGCGGTCGGCCCGGCAGGTCTCCTGAGGAACATGCAAGGCGTATTCTGGAGGAGTTCGGTAGCGCTTCACGATGGTCTTCAGTTTGTTCGAAGACATATTGGACACTAGGCTGGACGCCAGTAGGGGGGCGTCGTCTTCTTCCTGGACGGACACCTGTCTGCGTACCTTCGACATATCTGCAAAATCAAAAGAAACATGTGAGGAAGAGGCAGAGCACTTAACCCTCCATTTTCTCTTCCTAGCAAGGGTTTTCCATCGAGGGAGCGATGGCGGAAGCGCTAAGCCAGGATCAACGGAGACTAGGGGCTGAGGAGAGGAGTTGATAGCCCCGTGATCGTCATCAGGCGAAGGGGGAGTGGGAGGTTCTGGCGGAATGTGTCCCTCCATAAACTCTAACTCCCACCGCAATTCAAAAAGAGCCGTCCTAAGACGCGCTATATGGTCGCTAAGGCCCGGGGGTGAAGGTCCCCCGTCTCCCCTCGACACCGAGTCAATTTCGCTCTCTACCACCCAAATTTTATGCCTAAAATCAGCCATGCACTCGAGGTGGCGAATGCGGGCCTGCCTCAAAGACTCATAGTCCTGGTAAGGGCTGCCCTCAGGGGACTCAGGATCTGAAGACAGGTCGATAAACTCAGCCCTCGAGGGTATGTCGGATGGGCCCTCACTGGCCATGAAACCGCGTCCCAACAGCAAAAAGGGGGTCACGTTTAAACAAGGGGAAGACTACAAAACACAAAGGAATAGGCTTAATACCCCTAGGTGCAAACGCCCTAAATGGATTACTACAAGGTACATGTATAAAAAGAAAGAGGAGGGGCGCGCGTGTGGTCAAAACAAGCTCGGGCTAACGTACCCCATCCCAAGTGTTGTTGGTCTGAATCCGATAAAATAAGTAAATAAACGGGAGAAGAAAAGAAAATATACCTCAAGCAATTGAAAGAACGAAGTCGGAGTCCAAGGAAGGGGGGGAGGCGAAAAGCACCAAAGCGTTGAAAATGCGCGTCTGCAAGAGTTAATCAGAAAAGTGTGTTAGCCCAAAAATGTACACACCAAGAAATTAGCTAAAAATAAAAAAAAAAATGAAAAAAAAAAAATGAAAAAAATGATGAATGATGATGATGGAAAAATGGAAAAGTGATGAAATTGTAGAGAAAGTGTAGTTGTGGGGGGTTGAACCCTTTACCTCTTGAAAGGAGCAAGGGTCTAACTACCACTAAGCCAAGGAGGTAAGAGGTAAATATTAAGCCATGCATGAAGGCCTATTTATAGGAACCAAGATGAATAGTCTACAAGAGCACCTTAAGGCCCTCTCCTAGACTAGGGGGGCAAGTGTTGATGCTCATAATCTCATCAAGGGAAAATGCAAGGTCGTCACCTGGGCGTACTCCCTCCCCCCCATTTCGCATGGCCATCAAATGGGCGAGGCCACCGAGTCGCCTTCCGCGAGGCCACCAAGTCGCGAGGCCATCCTATGGCGAGGCGCCCTATTCCGCGAGGCCACCCTAGGGGCGAGGCCCTCCTGATCCGCGAGGCCATCCTATGGCGAGGCGCCCTATTCCGCGAGGCCACCCTAGGGGCGAGGCCCTCCTGATCCGCGAGGCCATCCTATGGCGAGGCGCCCTATTCCGCGAGGCCACCCTAGGGGCGAGGCCCTCCTGATCCGCGAGGCCATCCTATGGCGAGGCGCCCTATTCCGCGAGGCCACCCTAGGGGCGAGGCCCTCCTGATCCGCGAGGCCATCCTATGGCGAGGCGCCCTATTCCGCGAGGCCACCCTAGGGGCGAGGCCCTCCTGATCCGCGAGGCCATCCTATGGCGAGGCGCCCTATTCCGCGAGGCCACCCTAGGGGCGAGGCCCTCCTGATCCGCGAGGCCATCCTATGGCGAGGCGCCCTATTCCGCGAGACCACCCTAGGGGCGAGGCCCTCCTGATCCGCGAGGCCATCCTAGGGGCGAGGCGCCCTATTCCGCGAGGCCATCACAAGGGCGAGGCCATCATATGGCGAGGCCCTCATATGGCGAAGCCGTCCCGTTCCGTGAAGCCCCTGGGCCACTCCTACCATGCCCATGCGTGGGGCCGAGGGATGCTGCGAGACGTTAATTCATCTCGCGAGGCCCATCCCGCGAGGCCATTTTGCGGGGCCGTCGCATGGGCAAAACCTCTCCACCTCGCGAGGCCATCTCACGGAGCCTTCGCGTGGGCGAGGCCCCCCTATCTCACGGGACCCTTAGGCCACTCCAACCGCGCGAGGCCATCAGCAGTGCCCCGTACACGGGGCCGCGCAAGGCCCCGCACGCGCATCCCTGAAAGTCTATCAACCCACCATCTTCTCGGGACGCCGACGCCCCGTAACTTGACACGTATGGCCCGGAGGCGTTTTGCCTCGTACGCTAAGACGTAGAGCAAGGCCAAGCGCTTATCGCCCATGCCCGTGGGTAACCTTAGAATGCTCCGGGCATCCTGTACCAAAGGTCCCGTTCTCTACACCTCGGGATCCCCATGTTTAGGAGGTCTCGTACGGGTCGAATGCGGCATATTTGTACGACCAAGTACTAGGTACGGATACCAGTGCCAGTGAGGTTGCTGGGGTAAGGATCATGGTCCGTACGTCTACGACCATGGGTCAGAACCGACACCACTACCCTCTGCACCAATACACCTGCTGCCACACCTTAGGAAGGGGTACAGACAAGTAGTGGAAACATCCCCCTGACACCTGCTCCTGTACGGGATGTACAACCACTACCACTGAGACCGTACCCCTAATGCAGTACGTTTGTACCACCTGGTCCCCTGGACCACTATGTACCTAAGGCCATTAGAGCCTACTATAAAATGGATTCCAAGGCCACCTGAAAGGGGGTTGGAAATTTTACTGTAGCAGAGGCATTAGTGTGAATGAGATACTGAATTCTTCATTGTTGTTATACCATTGTTCTTGAGTTATTGTTCAAGTTTTCATAGCTTTCCAATTAGCGATTTTAATTTGATAATTTTTCCAACTTAACTTCGTTGACGAGTTCTTACCGTCAACAGTTTACCCTAGGGGCGAGGCCCTCCTGATCCGCGAGGCCATCCTAGGGGCGAGGCGCCCTATTCCGCGAGGCCATCACAAGGGCGAGGCCATCATATGGCGAGGCCCTCATATGGCGAAGCCGTCCCGTTCCGTGAAGCCCCTGGGCCACTCCTACCATGCCCATGCGTGGGGCCGAGGGATGCTGCGAGCCGTTAATTCATCTCGCGAGGCCCATCCCGCGAGGCCATTTTGCGGGGCCGTCGCATGGGCAAAACCTCTCCACCTCGCGAGGCCATCTCACGGAGCCTTCGCGTGGGCGAGGCCCCCCTATCTCACGGGACCCTTAGGCCACTCCAACCGCGCGAGGCCATCAGCAGTGCCCCGTACGCGGGGCCGCGCAAGGCCCCGCACGCGCATCCCTGAAAGTCTATCAACCCACCATCTTCTCGGGACGCCGACGCCTCGTAACTTGACACGTATGGCCCGGAGGCGTTTTGCCTCGTACGCTAAGACGTAGAGCAAGGCCAAGCGCTTATCGCCCATGCCCGTGGGTAACCTTAGAATGCTCCGGGCATCCTGTACCAAAGGTCCCGTTCTCTACACCTCGGGATCCCCATGTTTAGGAGGTCTCGTACGGGTCGAATGCGGCATATTTGTACGACCAAGTACTAGGTACGGATACCAGTGCCAGTGAGGTTGCTGGGGTAAGGATCATGGTCCGTACGTCTACGACCATGGGTCAGAACCGACACCACTACCCTCTGCACCAATACACCTGCTGCCACACCTTAGGAAGGGGTACAGACAAGTAGTGGAAACATCCCCCTGACACCTGCTCCTGTACGGGATGTACAACCACTACCACTGAGACCGTACCCCTAATGCAGTACGTTTGTACCACCTGGTCCCCTGGACCACTATGTACCTAAGGCCATTAGAGCCTACTATAAAATGGATTCCAAGGCCACCTGAAAGGGGGTTGGAAATTTTACTGTAGCAGAGGCATTAGTGTGAATGAGATACTGAATTCTTCATTGTTGTTATACCATTGTTCTTGAGTTATTGTTCAAGTTTTCATAGCTTTCCAATTAGCGATTTTAATTTGATAATTTTTCCAACTTAACTTCGTTGACGAGTTCTTACCGTCAACAGTTTACCCTAGGGGCGAGGCCCTCCTGATCCGCGAGGCCATCCTAGGGGCGAGGCGCCCTATTCCGCGAGGCCATCACAAGGGCGAGGCCATCATATGGCGAGGCCCTCATATGGCGAAGCCGTCCCGTTCCGTGAAGCCCCTGGGCCACTCCTACCATGCCCATGCGTGGGGCCGAGGGATGCTGCGAGCCGTTAATTCATCTCGCGAGGCCCATCCCGCGAGGCCATTTTGCGGGGCCGTCGCATGGGCAAAACCTCTCCACCTCGCGAGGCCATCTCACGGAGCCTTCGCGTGGGCGAGGCCCCCCTATCTCACGGGACCCTTAGGCCACTCCAACCGCGCGAGGCCATCAGCAGTGCCCCGTACGCGGGGCCGCGCAAGGCCCCGCACGCGCATCCCTGAAAGTCTATCAACCCACCATCTTCTCGGGACGCCGACGCCCCGTAACTTGACACGTATGGCCCGGAGGCGTTTTGCCTCGTACGCTAAGACGTAGAGCAAGGCCAAGCGCTTATCGCCCATGCCCGTGGGTAACCTTAGAATGCTCCGGGCATCCTGTACCAAAGGTCCCGTTCTCTACACCTCGGGATCCCCATGTTTAGGAGGTCTCGTACGGGTCGAATGCGGCATATTTGTACGACCAAGTACTAGGTACGGATACCAGTGCCAGTGAGGTTGCTGGGGTAAGGATCATGGTCCGTACGTCTACGACCATGGGTCAGAACCGACACCACTACCCTCTGCACCAATACACCTGCTGCCACACCTTAGGAAGGGGTACAGACAAGTAGTGGAAACATCCCCCTGACACCTGCTCCTGTACGGGATGTACAACCACTACCACTGAGACCGTACCCCTAATGCAGTACGTTTGTACCACCTGGTCCCCTGGACCACTATGTACCTAAGGCCATTAGAGCCTACTATAAAATGGATTCCAAGGCCACCTGAAAGGGGGTTGGAAATTTTACTGTAGCAGAGGCATTAGTGTGAATGAGATACTGAATTCTTCATTGTTGTTATACCATTGTTCTTGAGTTATTGTTCAAGTTTTCATAGCTTTCCAATTAGCGATTTTAATTTGATAATTTTTCCAACTTAACTTCGTTGACGAGTTCTTACCGTCAACAGTTAATAAGTTCTGGATTGCCACAGAACATGTGGGGTGAAGCCGTTTTGTCGGCTAACTATCTTTTAAATAAGATTCCCAAAAAGAAAGAACAAAAGACACCCTATGAACTTTGGAAAGGTAGGCTACCTTCTTACAAGTACTTAAAAGTGTGGGGGTGTCTTTCAAAGGTTGTAGTACCATTGCCAAAGAAGATGAAAATAGGTCCTAAAACAGTTGACTGTATTTTCATTGGCTATGCGCAAAATAACAACGCATATCGATTCCTTGTACACGAGTCTAAAAACCCTACATCCACAAGAATACGATAATGGAATCCAAAAATGCATCGTTCTTTGAACATATATTTCCTTGTAAACCTGATGGGGATGAACCAAGCTCTTCTAAACGAACATTTGAGACCATTGATGAGAATATCCATGAGCAAGAAATAGAAGAGGAGAGTGAAGAGGTCCAAGTAGAGCCAAGACGAAGCAAAAGGGCAAGGATGGAAAATTGTTTTGGACCAGATTTTATGTAACGCCCTACTTCCTTAGAGTCGTTACTAAGTGAGTTTAAAAACGTGCTTTCAACTCGCTAATCGAGGTTTTAAGTCAAACAGTGTAATTAAGCCATAAACAAAGGAAAGACTTGAGAAATAGTAATTTCCATAGAAAATTATAAAAGTTGTACACTTGGGATCCCAAAATACAGTTTAGAAATATTTACAACATATAAACTAAACCAAGTCGGCTAGACGACAAAATCTAGGTTTATTTACAAGCATCTCCCAAAATCCTCTGGCTGTGGTAGCCAGGCTAGCCAAACATGTACACGCCGCCTCACGCCTGCTGTACTCATGGTTGGTTGATCTTCTCTTTACCCTTACTTGCACCACAAAGCATCTGTGAGCCGAAGCCCAGCAAGAGAACCCACAAACAGATAACATATGCAACACATATATCAAGCATATAAAGAGGCCACCAATGGCTAAACACATACGGCCTAGCCATCCCAGGCGTTTACCAAACCCTGGGTTCGTGGACCACGCCGTGAGGATATCCCAGGTATCCTTCTAGGGACTTGCCCTGGCAACTCGCACTCCACGTGCTCAACGCTGCTCCCGGCCCCTTGCCGTTCTCGGCCTTGCACTCAACGTGCCCAATGCCGTTCCCGACCCTTCGCCGTTCTCGGTCTACACCGTTCCCGGCTCAAGCCGACCATTCACATCATAATATACATAGCATAACAAGCAAGTATAGAATTCTAGCATAATCAGATAAAGGGCTACGCCCCGCAGTTCTAACATGTTGGGCTCGACCCTGCATATCAATTCTATTCAAACACATTGGGCTCAGCCCTGTACACAAGCTTTATGGGTACAAGAGTTCTCTTACCTGAGTGTCGAGCTTTTTGAGCACCGATGCCCCGAGCACAGTCCTCAAACGTGAGCCTCGCCGAAACCTTAGTCACAACACATTAACAATGTCCATCCATCAAATTCTAATCCAATAAATAACTTAGAGCCATAACTCTAACCTCCGGGTCCTTGAATTCTATCAATCCGGGTGATAAAATCCATCCCGAGCCTTACCCCTTGAGTTCCCAAGCCTAAAATATCCTTAAAACTCAAACTGGCGCAAAGGGCCGCGGCCCCACCCACAAGAGCCGCGGCTAGCCTCGAAACAGAGGCTAGCACCTCACTGACCCCCACACGGGTCGCGGCTCTCACCTCCGAACCCAGAATTCCTCATCAGTTTTCTACCTTTTCTTCAAGCCAATCCCCACCAAAACCAGACTAACAATCCTAGATAATTAACACCATCATTCAAACTCAATAACAGCACTAAAACCCCATTGAATCCTACTCCCAAACTCAGCTAAGGCACCCAAAAGTAGACCAAACCTGACCAGCATGCAATCCTCAAAACCAGCAGAAATTCAAGACCAAATCTTAATAATTAGAACTTACCTCTTACTGAATTAAGCTTCTGAACCAGTTCCCCCCTTATGCTCCCAGCTCCCTAAATCTCAGCTGAACTCCTTAGATCCTCAAGTTGATTCCCAAAATTTCCCTTTGATTTTTCCTTAGAGAGTGAAAGAGAGAGGAGAATAGAAGCTAACCTTGGCTGAGAAGAGAAGTGCAAGTCGGTTTCTCCAAGTTTCTAATTAATTCCTCTTTTTATTTTATTTGACTTAAGTCTAAAGGGTTACCTCAAGGCTCGGGGTACCAAAACGTCCCCGAGGGCAAAATGATAAATTTCCCCAATATTCCCGCCTAGACATTCTATCCTCAAATATATCTCCAAATATTTATTTTCATGTCCCGATAATCCCATAACACACCTAGTACCCAAATTACCCCTCGACTTGCTCCAAGTCGGAATCTCAACCCTGTTGCGACTCTCTGGCTAACCGCTACCCAGGACTGTCTCAGATCGTGCTGCACAGACATTTCACATATATATAACATTTATCACATTCATGCCCCTAATATCCAGACGGGGCCCATATGCACATTTAACTCACTAAACATGCATCACTATCATATATTCACATTAATTCACCCAATAACATATTAAAGCATATTAAATCATTTATTGCCCTCCACGCACACTAATCAAGGCCCTAAGCCCGATTAGCAAATTTGGGTCGTTACAACTATCCCCTCCTTACGGAAATTTCATCCTCGAAATTACCCGAACAACTCGGGATACCGCTCCCTCATCTCTGTCTCAAGTTTCCCCCGTCGCCTCCTTAACCTTGCTATTTCTCCACAGTACTTTCACCAAGGTGATGGTCTTGCTCCGCAAGACTTTTTACTATCCCCTCCTTAGTATAATTTCGTCCTTGAAATTTACTTGAACACATCAGGTTGTATACCTCATACCTCTGATGAAAATTCCCAAGGTCCAATGCCTTTACTCTTAATCATTAATAATACCCATGCGTGAGTACAATCTTGTTCCACAAGATCTTGTTTGATAACCATACCTTCTTTAACTTTTACTTATACATTAAATCTACAGAACTCCAGCGTTTGCTTGATTCACAGCAATCTCTTCGTTGATTATTCTCAATGTCAAAATACTTATGAATCATCATCCTTACCAGGATAAGATCAACTTATAGGCCCGCGGCCAAATCCTTAGTACGACTTTAGAACTCTTGTCGAAACGAAAATCATAACTCCCTTTTTTCTTTCCTCACTATCATACTCTTTCTCGCTGCTTAACTTGGAGGAATATACAACTCCCATTCTGGAACCCCGTACTCCAAAGTTAACAGTTTACAGGTTCCTATAAACTTTCAGATAGGCAGACATCCCCTGCCTTAAGAATTCCAACATCCTCTTTGCTTTTCCTCTGAATTATTACTGAACCGTAGTGTCCACTAACTCTTAATTCTTTGCTTTTATCTTACCAAGTCTTATGCCTTGTCACCTTAGCTGTACTCCAGCATCCAATACAGTGACTGCCTCATCAAAGAATACACCTCCTTTGATATTCTAAAAGTTGTACATTCAATGCTTAAACCCTTAACATAATTGTTAAACCCTCAGATTGCTATCCTTTCTGCAATCAATCAGTAATTCCGGATTACTACTCTGTTTTCTTCGATCTCAGGTCCCTTTCCATAACTTAGAAGCTATAGGGTCTCAATTCATCATTACCAATGCCCTATTTCATTACCAATTTATACAAACCAAAGTATGCTATCTTATTCAACTGAGTTACAACTCCTCCCCTGATCCACCACCTTATTTACAGTCTAATGTGATCCATTCTTATGATCCATCATCGTATTATTTTACTTCTCAATATTCGAGTATCTCAGGTTCTACCATTAGCTAAAACCTCCTAGTACCACAAACACTAGGAGGTGAAACAACACCCACTTATAATTCCCATCTCCACACCAAATTCTCTTTGGACCATTCATTTGGTTCTTGTACCTTATCTTGTATAATGCTCGTAGGGTTCTTCCCTGTTTCCACAAAACCAAAGCTCTGGATTCCATTATCCAAAGAAAACATATGTGTCCATCACCACACACTAACACTATACCAATTTCAATCGTTATCCTGTCCATTCCATTGTAACCTGTGGCGCTCTTTTAACTGACACACACCTTTCAAGTAAAAGATCCACCTCATATTAAATCTCCTCCTCGTACAATCGAAGACTTATAACATCAACCTTCCATCTGTTACGTTCCACTAAATTTTAGTCTCAAGATTATCTTTCTTACTAACAACCCAACACTCAAGTACCTTATGCTAAGCATAACTGTCAACTTAACATTCCAAGTATATCAACCATGTTCCATTCTTTCACCTCCCGTGAGGTTCGATCCATCCTCGCGCCAATCTGAGCCTAGGCGTGCCCAACATGTGGTGCACCCCCACGGTTCCATACCCTCATCATAGATTAGGTCCTTTATGCTATCCCTCTATACTTAACCATAACACACACATATTTCTGCATCACCAGATACCAATCAACTCTTACCTTGTCTTCTGAACTCTGATTTGACACCATTCATTCCGTCTAACCTCAAGTTTTACTGTTCTTCCCATCTCTGATGTAGTTGTCTGCGAAGATACTTATGCGATAGATGACGCGCTTGCCAGTCTTGTTATGCCTTCTGTTCTTCAGACGTTCTTCATTAGCTTCTTCGTGACTTCAGATCAAATCTTCTCATTCCTGTCCTTTCTTCTTATAGCTCTACTCTGAGTACTCCTAACGAAACCCAAACTGACACTTCGTAGAACCTTGCCTGTGACCCTGCTTCCTTGATACTAACGTCCTCAGCATAATAGTCAGTTGCTCTCCATTTCCGTCTGGGAGTAGTCCACATATACTGCTCGTGAACTTGAAGGGGACTTGCCCATACCGTTCTAATATTCTCTACTTAAGAACTTACCTGTGCTGCTGTAGCTTGAACCATTCTAGAATCTTTGTTACCAACTCCTTACACCTTACTCAGTACAAAATAAAAATTCCTGAGATGTCTCTCTCCTTGATTTCCAACTGGTAATAACCAGGTCGTAGATCAACTCCTAAAGACATTGTCCCATCTTGTACCCAACATCAAACTTGTCATTCTTAACCGCTGATGCCAGCAATTCTCGCCATATAATGCTCTGACTAATCCAAGGTCAAATTTCTTTAATTGCTTCAGGTAATTCTTTCTGTCAGTAGTGCCGTCTTCCACAACATTCCTGATACCAAATCTACCTGTAGCCCGACTTTATAATAACCCCAATCTTTCCTTATATACCTATACAAGTTTCCCACTGGTTAGCTCAGCTTCCATTCAGTCTAATTAAAATACTCAAAATGATATCCCTTATAATCCATGGTTGTCTCTTAACAGATCCACTTTCACTCTGCCTCATGTTGAGGCTTCCTTAAGACGAACTCTATTGTTCTCACTATGAACTTCTTAATTACTTGTATCCCAATCCATCTTCCAGAAGTTCCTTATTCCTCCTCAACAAATGCTATTATCCTCAGCTTCTCACATAGCACCCTTGAGGCAAACTCTCTATGTTTAACTCCCTCTTGGAACATTCTCAACACTGAGTTCCTCCAGCTCGCTACATGACTAAAACATAAAACATCTAGTTAAATACTCATCTTCGAGGAATCGGCCTCGAACTTCGAGTGTAACGAGGCATTCTAGTCTTTCGTTCCCTCACTATGGAAAATCCATCCTAACATACTGAATTATTTCATTTAGAAGTCGTGCCCTCACCCGACATCCTCTCAGGTGGCATCCTCTCCCTCAGGTGCATACCAAATAACCTCCCTGGTTCCTGTCACCATCTTGATAACTACCTTTTCAATCATGCTCCTTTCCAATCACAAATTAGGTGCCCTAGCACTGTCTAGGGTCTTTCTACCTCAAAAATTGAGAATTTGTCCTTACTGAATTCTACCAATAGAAGCACTGTCTTTCATATCCCTTGCCCCGCATCACTCATGCTCTTTACCTCATTCCATAGATCTCAATAACATGGCTCTCTCCGCTACTCAAATACCACCGAAGATCTAATACACTGGAGCGGCCCCATCACCCTAAACCATTCCAGAATTTAATCCTTACATGGGTCATTGTTCCCAACCACCACCACTTGCATAAATTTCCAAAGTACGGTGCCCAACTCCTAACACTCACTAACACAGGTTGTCATTGTCTTATCATTTCAAATCAAGCCCATAGATTTATTAATCTCCTCGTCCTTATAACTTCTTTTATCGAGTCCCCATTTGAGTTCTTTCCAACCCATCACACCAATATCTCAACTTGAACACCACTTTCTAGTATCCTCCTGTCACAAGTACTTAGCACAACCCTTTAGTTATGACCTTTCACCTCCATATAACCAAGAGCTTTGTCCATCCACTAAACAATTCCTAGGCAACCCAAACTTTCCTCTCCAACCAGAGGTTAACACCTCTTAAGCCCTCCAGTTACTATTCTTTATCTGTCTGTATCCTTATACTGTACCAATACCATTTACTCATATGCTAGCGGACATCTCCGGATTTTCAGGGTGGATGGAAATTTCCAACCCCAACTATCATCTGCAACTCTCCTGTATTACGATGCCAGGTCTACTTAACCATCCCGGATGCAAACAATCTGAGTTCATCCGCCACCGCTGACTAAACTTCTCCACCTTGAGGTTCACACTCCGAACCAAACCACATTCAGGTCCAAAAATCACAATATTCATACACACATAAAGCATATTAAGCCAAGTCCACAATACCATACATTTAACTACCCAATTATACCACAACTAGGTATACTCACGTTTCATTATGCCTCCTACAGGCCAATAAACATATATTACATATGGATTCAATTTAGGCAGTTAACCACACATACTCAGTATGCAAACCATTATCCCAATATTCATCCACATGCAATAGCAATGTTATTCAGCACACTTCAATCTCATCGTGCAATAGTCAAGGGCCAGGCCCTATCAGTATCTCATGCATATGTTAACTCATTCATCAAGCTCTATATATAAGATGAGCAGGCAAACAGGGCATTCAAATACATATTCAGCCATATTAACCAATCTTACCAACCAACCCTGAGTTAAGCTTGTCACTGACTGTGTGTGTACATGTTCGGTCAATCTCCAGAACCAATAACCTTGGTTCGCTCTGATACCAAGTTGTAACGCCCTACTTCCTTAGAGTCGTTACTAAGTGAGTTTAAAAACGTGCTTTCAACTCGCTAATCGAGGTTTTAAGTCAAACAGTGTAATTAAGCCATAAACAAAGGAAATACTTGAGAAATAGTAATTTCCATAGAAAATTATAAAAGTTTTACACTTGGGATCCCAAAATACAGTTTAGAAATATTTACAACATATAAACTGAACCAAGTCGGCTAGACGACAAAATCTAGGTTTATTTACAAGCATCTCCCAAAATCATCTGGCTATGGCAGCCAGGCTAGCCAAACATGTACACGCCGCCTCATGCCTGCTATACTCATGGTTGGTTGATCTTCTCTTTACCCTTACCTGCACCACAGAGCATCTGTGAGCCGAAGCCCAGCAAGAGAACCCACAAACAGATAACATATGCAACACATATATCAAGCATATAAAGAGGCCACCAATGGCTAAACACATACAGCCTAGCCGTCCCAGGCGTTTACCAAACCCTGGGTTCGCGGACCACGCCGTGAGGATATCCCAGGTATCCTTCTAGGGACTTGCCCTGGCAACTCGCACTCCACGTGCTCAACGCTGCTCCCGGCCCCTTGCCATTCTCGGCCTTGCACTCAACGTGCCCAATGCCGTTCCCGACCCTTCGCTGTTCTCAGTCTACACCGTTCTCAAGCCGACCATTCACATCATAATATACATAGCATACAAGCAAGTATAGAATTCTAGCATAATCAGATAAAGGGCTACGCCCCGTAGTTCTAACATGTTGGGCTTGGCCCTGCATATCAATTCTATTCAAACACATTGGGCTCAGCCCTGTACACAAGCTCTATGGGTACAAGAGTTCTCTTACCTGAGTTCCGAGCTTTCTGAGCACCGATGTCCCGAGCACAGTCCTCAAACGTGAGCCTCGCCGAAACCCTAGTCACAACACATTAACAATGTCCATCCATCAAATTCTAATCCAATAAATAACTTAGAGCCATAACCCTAACCTCCGGGTCCTTGAATTCTATCAATCTGGGTGATAAAATCCATCCCGAGCCTTACCCCTTGAGTTCCTAAGCCTAAAATATCCTTAAAACTCAAACTGGCGCAAAGGGCCGCGGCCCCACCCACAAGAGCCGCGGCTAGCCTCGAAACAGAGGCTAGCACCTCACTGACCCCCACACGGGCCGCGGCGCGCCCACCAGGCGTCGCGGCGCGCATGAGCTTCTCGGCCTCCCATGGCCGCGCGCGCACACGGGTCGCGGCTCTCACCTCCGAACCCAGAATTCCTCATCAGTTTTCTACCTTTTCTTCAAGCCAATCCCCACCAAAACCAGACTAACAATCCTAGATAATTAACACCATCATTCCAACTCAATAACAGCACTAAAACCCCATTGAATCCTACTCCCAAACTCAGCTAAGGCACCCAAAAGTAGACCAAACTTGACCAGCATGCAATCCTCAAAACCAGCAGAAATTCAAGACCAAATCTTAATAATTAGAACTTACCTCTTACTGAATTAAGCTTCTGAACCAGTTCCTCCCTTATGCTCCCAGCTCCCTAAATCCCAGCTGAACTCCTTTGATCCTTAAGTTGATTCCCAAAGTTTCCCTTTGATTTTTCCTTAGAGAGTGAAAGAGAGAGGAGAATAGAAGCTAACCTTGGCTGAGAAGAGAAGTGCAAGTCGGTTTCTCCAAGTTTCTAATTAATTCCTCTTTTTGTTTTATTTGACTTAAGTCTAAAGGGTTACCTCAAGGCTCGGGGTACCAAAACGTCCCCGAGGGCAAAATGATAAATTTCCCCAATATTCCCGCCTAGACATTCTATCCTCAAATATATCTCCAAATATTTATTTTCATGTCCCGATAATCCCATAACACACCTAGTACCCAAATTACCCCTCGACTCACCTCGAGTCGGAATCTCAACCCTGTTGCGACTCTCTGGCTAACCGCTCCCCAGGACTGTCTCAGATCGTGCTGCACAGACATTTCACATATATATAACATATATCACATTCATGCCCCTAATATCCAGACGGGGCCCATATGCACATTTAACTCACTAAACATGCATCACTATCATATATTCACATTAATTCACCCAATAACATATTAAATCATTTATTGCCCTCCAGGCACACTAATCAAGGCCCTAAGCCCGATTAGCAAATTTGGGTCGTTACATTTTATAATATATATGGTAAAGGCAAAACCTCGTACATATAAAGAAGTTGTGAGATCTACTGAGGGTCTTTTATGGAAGGAAGCCATAAGAAGGGAAATTGATTCCATCATGCAAAATCACACTTGGGAACTTGTTGACCTCCCTCCCGGATGTAAACCTCTAGGGTCCAAGTGGATTTTCAAATGGAAAATGAAAACAGATGGAACAATTGATAAGTATAAGGCTAAACTTTTAATAAAAGGTTACAAACAAAAAGAAGGCCATGATTACTTTGACACGTATTCTCTTGTGACGAGAATAAATTCCATTATGATGATTTTGGCAATTACCGCATTGCGAAATCTTGAAGTCCACCAAATGGACGTAAAAACTGCCTTTCTGAATGGGGATCTTGATGAAGAAATCTACATGGAACAACCCGAGGGTTTTGTAGCTTCAGGAAAAGAAGGGAAAGTGTACAAATTGGTAAAATCCTTATATGGACTTAAGCAAGCTCTAAAACAATGGCATGAAAAATTTGACAGTGTCATGATGACCAGTGGCTTCAAAATCAATGAGTGTGACAAATGTGTTTATATCAAAAATACAAATGATGGATATATTATTCTTTGTTTGTATGTAGACGATATACTCATTGTCGGAAGCAACCAACGAATGGTAAAATCTACCAAAAATATGTTGAACTCAAGGTTTGATATGAAGGACATGGGACTAGCTAATGTAATTCTAGGAATTAGGGGTGTTCATTGGATGACATCCAATGTTTTTAAGCCCATCCAATCTGATCCAATCATCCAATTGGATGTTGGATTTTTTGAACCGATCCGATCCAATCATCTTGAACCAACCGATCCGATCCGATCCAATGGATGATTGGATCGGTTCGGTTCCATCCATTGGATGCATCCATTGGTTATCCGTTGGATCGGATCGGATCCATCCGATCTTTTAAAACCATTATTTAGGCTGATTTTTTTTAAAAAAATATTATTTTAATTATAAAAACACTAATTACTCATCCAAATAATAAAAATATTTAATTGTAATGTTTAGTTTAGGGTTTTTTTAATCATCCCATGTGTGCAAGCCTATAGTAAGCTACAGTGAGGTATTGGATGTAATTGGATGGAAATTGGATCGGTTCGGTCGGTTTTTATTGGATGTCAGATGGTCATCCAACAACCGACCGATCCAATTTGGATTTTTAAAAATTACATCCGATCCGATCCAATAGTAATTGGACATCCAATTTTTGGTGGTCGGTTTTTTTTGGATCGGTCGGTTTTTATTGGATCGAATATTTTCTGCACACCCCTACTAGGAATAAAGATTACAAGGACGCCAGTTGGACTTAGTTTGAGTCAGTCACACTATGTGGACAAGATTCTTGACAAATTTGGTAAAAATGATTCCGGTGTGTCCAGAACACCATTTTACATAAGTCATCATCTGTCCAAGAATAAAGGTGACAGTGTCTCTCAAGCAGAGTATGCTAGAGTGATAGGTAGTCTAATGTACTTGATGAGTTGTACAAGACCAGATATTGCTTACACTGTAAGTACTTTAAGTCGATTCACGAGTAATCCAAGTATTGAACACTGGAAGGCAATTACAAGAGTACTTAGGTACCCACGGTATACTCATAACTATGGGTTGAACTATACTAAACCAGTTGTTCTTGAAGGATACATTGACGCAAGCTGGATATCTGACATCCAAGATTTGAAAGGTACTAGTGGATGTGTTTACTCTAGGTAGTGCAGCTGTTTCATGGAAAATATCGAAACAAATTGTAATCACTAGATCCACGATGGAATCCGAGTTTGTAGATCTAGATAAATGTAGTGAAGAAGCAGAATGGCTGCGTAATTTCTTGGAGGATATTCCAGAATGGCCTCAACCTGTGCCTGCAATATGCATATATTGTGATAACCAAGCAAAAATTGGTCGGGCACAAAATGTTTTGTATAACGGTAAGTCTAGACACATACGTCGATGACATAATATTGTTAGACAACTGATCTCAACTGGAGTTATCTCGATTGATTATGTGAAATCAAAAGATAACATTGCGGATCCGCTAACCAAAGGATTAAATAGAGATCAAGTTGAAAAGACATCAGAAGGAATAGGACTTAAGCCCAAAGGAAATTAAGGTCGATATAAAGGAAACCCAACCTAGTTGACTGGAGATCCCAAGATCTAGGTTCAATGGGACAACCTAGTTATTGAGACTGAGTAGGATCACTGTGGGGGATTACCCCTACCCATTCCAATGCTGAAACAGTGATGCCCATTGTAAAAGAGGCTAAGCTCAAGCTTTTAATGACCCTTACGCATCAGAAGTCTAAGCAGAGTAATGCGGGATTGCTCTTAGATAAGAGGTCACCTATGTGAGAGAGAAGTGGGGCTGCTTCGAAGGAGAATTGTGGGGGCTCAATTCTCTAAAACTTCTCACAGAACCAGGCAGATGTTCACAGATAAAAATGAACATAACCATGAGAACCAAAACTATGCCAGAAAGATTTCTGTGTGAGATATATCATCGTTTACACAAATGATAGAACAGTTCAAAGACATCATGCCTATTGATCAGTTAGTAAAGTAAATATATTCTCACAAGGGAAGGTTCAAAGGCTAACACCCACCTATCCTATGCAGGTATCAATCAGAGAACTCTATTACCTTGTTGTGTCAAGTCGTGTCGAGTCTTTGTTTCTTAATGTTGATCAATTTCATTCATGTGGGGGATTGTTGGAAAAAAATTGAGTGAATGAGAAATTGATGCCTAAAATGGTAATGATATTATCTGAATATTGTGTGATTTATTCTGATTGATTTTGGCAAATCACTTTGGTCAAAATTAAGATATCAGAATATTGTGTAATTAATTTTGATTGACTGTCAGAAAATCACTTTGGGTAATAACTGATATTACCAGAATAAGTGTGATTAATTCTGATTGATTATCAGAAAATCACTTTGGGTAACTGCTGATATTATTAGAATAAGGGTAATTAATTCTGATTGATTTTCAAATATTAAGATACCAGATTTGTTGGATATTTGGGCATTAATGCACTTGATTAACACATTTTTCAACTCTCCATGAAGCCTATAAAAGGAGGCTTCTCTGCTCATTCTAGGACACAGATACAGAGCATTACACGCTTAGTTTTTTTTTTCTTTTTCTCTTCAGTCTATGTAGTAATTTATGGTGATAGAGGGAAGGTTTATTTCGAGTTCACCTAAGCAGACGCAGTGGTGCATTCATCCTGATTGATAGTTGTTGTATCCGGGAAGTGGTTGCTCACGAATCCTCTAGCACCGTTCATGTAGAGGGGGCAAATCTGCTTTAAGGAAAGTGTTTCGCGTGCCTTAGCTTTGGTTTATTCTTTATAATGTATTTTTGTATTTCTGTTCTTCAATTAAATATATCAATATTTTGTTCTACTCTACTATATTATATCTAACACATGGGTCATTTAATCTTAGCCCTTGGATCCCGAGCTGACTTGATCGGATGGCCCAGATTAATTTCTGAAGCTTACGTATAAATAGGGAGATTAAGCTTGAACTTCACCACCATCGCATTCAAAAACTTTCCATTTAGAAACAAAACTTACCTGTTTCTCTCAAACCTCATTCAAAAACCTTCATCATCCTCCTGTTTTTCAAAAGCTCTCAAGTTTCTACCGATGGAACCACCAGCATCCTTGTCGAGTAAATGTATAAACTGTAAGTACCTCTTCATCTGGTTTGAATCTTTCAATCTTTATTTTCCAATAAGTTCCTTTTATTTCAATTTTTTTTCTCAGTACCGTCTTGTATTCTATCCATGTTTGAGTTAAATAGGGATTTGTTTAGGCTAAAAGAACGATACTAGACTTGTTTAGAAATAAGGTGTTTGAAAACTAGGCAATTTTTCTGGGTTTTGTATGGAAACCTTTGTTGATGAATCGATTAAGATACCTACTTGGATGTAGAAGTAGAGAGGTTTTAGGTTTGGCTCTGGGTAGCTTATGGGTCACGATTCCTTAAGCGGTTTTGCATTAAACTGCTTTCAAAAAGGTGACGGGCTAGACACACAAATCTCAAAGTATTAGGGAATTCCCCCAGTCTATAGCGTGTGGCTAAGGACTGTGCGTGGCAACACACATTGACGCTAGGGTACCTTTTAGCTCATGTATATTCTAGGCTAATAAAATTGAATTCAAACCCCAGGATCATTTGAACCTTTGTTGTCGTAGATAGGTTTTATTTTAGGTCGCTACTAATTAGGCCGCTTTGTCATCAGGTGAGCTAGATCATGGCCCAACAAAAGAAAAATGTTGTAGGATCTTCTTCTCAGATCAAAGATAAGGGCAAGCAGATCGCGTCTGAATCTCCTATCCCTCACTTCGGCCCAGTGGTGGACAAGGAGATCGTAGTAGATTCTAAAGCCTTTTTTGAGGTCGAGCACATCGTATCTCGAATAACGACTCAAGGCAAGTTGAACAAGATATTGCTGAGCCACGGGATCGAGAAGGGGATTGACCGCCTTATTGCGCGACCTCCGCTGGAAGGAGAGTGGAGCTGCACCCCACTTCAAGATGATTTCGGGGCCTGGAGTGATGAACACTTGAAAGCATGGGCTTTCCTTCTCCTATACCATTACTTCGTAGACTTTTTAAACTAAGTTGAACAGGCTCCATTCTAGCTCATGCCAAACTCATATCGGCTTTTGGCGGGGCTGAAATATTTATTTTTGAGGCACGAGTGGGAGGTCCCCACCCCGGCCAATATTATGTACTTCTTTTGCCTCAAAGCTAGCCCTGATCAGAAGGGGCAAGGTGACGATTTCTACTACCTCACTCGCTTACCCAACACAACCTCCGTCATTGAACTCCCCAGCCACTCAAATGACTATAAAGATCAATTCTTTATGTCGAATGGGTTCAAGAACTGCACTCACTGGTACTTCAACCGTCCTCATAAGTCTCCTAACTCTCCAAACTCCATACATGAATTCTTTGTTTTTATTCAGTTTAACCATCCTAACTGAGTTTGTTCTTTGTGCAGCTATATTCAAGAGGACAGTGCGATCTGTGCCCTTGGAGGTTAGTACGAGACACTGTCTCGTCTTCCTTCGAAGGAGGAGTTCTGAAGGGTAGTGAACGATGCTACCATGGTGGCCTGCAATCTAATCCGCAAAGATCATACACTGGCTATAAGAACCCGAGGTCCACCCCCAAGCTTTTGCTTCCCCCTTCTCAAGAAGTCATGCCCTCCATTGAAGACACCGAGGAGGAAGAAGTGGTGGCGTTATTGGTGCGCAAGAGAAGAGCTCCTGAGGATGGGCAGCATCCTGACCCAGTCCGAGCTAAGTCCGAGGCACATCCAGCACTTCTGGCCAATGTAACCCTTATAGAGAATTACACTGAGCTGCTGCCAGTTTCAGGCTAATCCGATTTGGTCCACATCAGCTCGTGAGTCGACATCTTGTTGACCCAGACTTGAACAAAACCCTCCTCCAATGTGGAGATCATCTGGTGGTACACTACGACCATAGCTACCCTAGATGCACTATTGTGGTAGACAATACCCTCCATTTTAGGTCCTCCATTTTTTAGGAATATGGTACGAATCGTAGGACATGACCTTCTTTACGTCAGGGTGTATTCTCCCCCGGTTTTAGGCAATCCGTAGATGAGTCGAGCTCGGAAAAAGAGCCTGAACCCCCTAGGACCCAAGGTGTAATAATTCTAGAGTCCCCCCCACCCCCGACAGTCTAGGAGTTAGAGGTTTTACCCAATCTAGTTCATAACCCTGAGCAGGTCTTAATAGTTTCCTCCTCTAGCTCAGAGGGTAGGTTCTTGCTCTGTTCTTTTCTTTGCATTATTTTGACTCACTATTTCTTGTATCTGAATCCTCTGCTCGTTCCTTTGCTGGCAAAGAGATGGATTTGACGAGTGCCTTGGGTTTAAAGGGTGCCCGTAACACCCTGGATAACCAAGACTGTAACGCCCTGGATAACCAAGACCGTTACACAGTGTGTTTAAAATAGTGCAAGACTTGCTAACCAAGTCGTTTGAACATAAATGTGAATCGAAAGTCAACTAGCAAGTTAGGGTTAAAAGATTTTGATCATAAACGGTTAATTTTCATTTAAGCAAATGTTTGATACATGGGATCCCAAAAATTATATTTACATGGTGGAAAACAACTCTAAAAAACTAATACCACATAAACCAGTCTAACAGCAAAATACAGTTTAGAGCTCTAATTCTTGCAAAATTTCACTCAGCCGTGGCGGTCGAGCAGCTGACAATATACACTCCACGCCCAAAGCTCTCCAAATCATGGTTGGTCCGTTCTCCCTTTTCCTTTACCTGCACAATGTAGCACCCATGAGCCAAGGCCCAATAAGAAAACCATAAACAACAAGCATAGATAGAAACAAGAGAATATAATTAACTTTAATCCAACTAGCTCAACTAATCAGCAGAATACCAATATAAAGCTAGACAACGATAAACATATATCATGATCATTAATACAAACAATTAGGTGTCGGTGCCCTTAGGCCAAGCCCTCTGATTATATAGCTGATCCCGGCTCGCTTAGGTCGAGCTGTGTTCAGTACACTTATCATTAGCCCCTGGCACTCTTAGGTCATTCTTTCATATTTCACATAATAATCATATAGGTTATAGAACATACATACGTTCAGTTATCGGGAATCTCAGTACCGTTCACAACCACATGGGTGCAGTTTTCTTACCTCGAATCTCGAACGATAAATAATGAGCGGTCCCGAGCACGATCCTCAGTCCTGAGCTTTAACGATAATCCTAGTCACAATCAACAATGGATAACAATCAAACTCTACTCCAATTAAAAGTTTTGGAAACGAATACTAGCTTCCGGGACCTCGAATTCTACTAAACCAGGTAGTAGAATTTGTCCTGAGCACTTAGGTTTGAATCCCCGAGCCTAAAACCTTGATTTCTCTTAATTTCCCATTTAGGGTCGTGACTTGACCTAAAGGGACGCGGCCCGCCCCTTAGACAGAGACACAACCCTCCCTGCTGGAGGACACGGGCCGCGACTTGCACCCCCTGGGTCGTGGCGCGCCTGATAAAATAGAGGCACTCCACACGCAGGTCGTGGCACTTGAAGAACAAAGACGCAGCCCGAGCCCTCAAACCCACAAAATCCTTCCTTTCCAGCGTTTTCCTCGAGCCTAACCTCAAATTTATACCCCAAATCAACAGGCAAACTCATATTTAAGCCCAGAATTCCCATCCTTATAGCCTAAACATCATATCTAGTCTATCAATAATTCCTTACTCTCCTGAAACACCCAAAATCAGCCTTAGAAACCATTCTCATACAAGCTCTAAGTTCTTGCTATAATTCAGCAGAAAAATTCAGTAATTGGCACTTGAAACCTTACCTCAATTAGAAGCTTGATCCTTAGATTTTTCTTTGGCTAGCCCTAGCTTTAATTCCCCAATTTCTCCCAAATCAAACCTAGCTTAGAGACCTTGAGTTTTTCCTTCTATTTTCTTTAGCTTCAAAACACAAAGAGAGGGGGTGAGAGAGTACGTGAGTGAGAGGGAAGGAATGTGCTGAGAATTCATCCTAATGATTCTGATAAAATCCTAAGGTTTTTGTATATATTCTTAACCCAAAAAGACTAATTTTCCCTCAAGCTTTCCTAGCCCCCCAATAGCCTCTAAGGGTAAAATGGTCATTTCTCGATTCCCGCTAGTACCTCAAGTCATCCTACCAATTCTCAATTCATCCCGATGTGTCCAAATAATTACCAATTACTTATTCATTATTCAATAAATCCCAAAATATTCTCTGAATTCCCAAAATACCCCTGGGCTCCCCCGAGCCGGGTATTAAACCCCGCTGTGACAACTTCGCTAATATGCTCACTAGGGCAGTCTCGAGCCGTGTACTGCAAATATATCCACATAATAATGTGGTCTCAACCATATATCACATATAATCACATTTATTCCCTTAGCGGGCCAAAATTACAGATATTCCCTTATAAACAATAAAGGGCCCACATGCATATCTAATACTCATAAGCATGCATATAATATATTCACATTATATATATATCATGCATGCCACATAGTCACACATTTAAATCATATAATCAAATACATATCCAATTATGCCCTCCCGACACGCTAATCAAGGCTCTAACCCTATTAGCATTTTTGGGTCGTCACAACTATCCCCCTACTGAGAATTTCGTCCTCGAAATTCCTGCATAGCTACTCAAGCTCCCATGTCGTTTCTTCAACCTTGCTATTCCTCCATAAGACTTTGACTAGAGGAATTGTCTTGTTCTGTAGAATCTTGTCTTTTTTATCTAGGACATGTACTGGTCGCTCCTCATACGATAAATATGTCTGCAATCCAGATCCTCATATCTCAAAACATGAGTCGTATCTGAGACGCATTTTCGAAGCATATAGATGTGGAATATGTCTTGAACTCCTGATAACGACAGTGGCAGAGCTAATCTATAGGCTACCTGCCTGATCCTCTCCAGGATCTCAAAAGGTCCTATGAATCTAGGGCTCAGCTTGCCCTTTTTCCCAAACCTCCTCACCCCTCACAATGGTGAAACTCGCAGAAACACGTGGTCCCCTACCTGGAACTCCACATCCCTACGCTTATGATCAACATAACTTTTCTGTTTGCTCTGCAAAGCGAGCATTCAAGCTTGGATCTTCTCAATAGCTTCATTAGTCTTCTGAACCATCTCTAGTCCCAAATACTTCATTTCCCTCATCTCATCCCAATGAATGGGTGATCTACATATCCTTCCATATAACATCTTGTATGGAGCTACTCCAATCGTTGATTGATAACTGTTGTTGTACGAAAACTCAATCAACAAAAGATACTTACTCCAAGACCCCTCGAAGTCTAGCACACACGCTCTAAGCATGTCCTCCAATATCTGAATTGTCCTCTCATACTGTCCGTTGGTTTGAGGATGAAAGGTTGTACTGAACTTCAACTGAGTCCCCATAGCCTTCTGCAAACCACCCCAAAACTTGGAGGTAAATATGGGATCTCGGTCCGATACTATAGATTTAGGAACCCCATGGAGACGCACAATCTCCCTAACATATAACTCCACGTATTGATACACAGTATAGGTCGTCCTCACTGGTAGAAAGTGAGTTGGCTTGGTGTATCTGTCTACTATCACCCACACTGATTCATGTTGCCCCACTGTCCTGGGTAAACCTCCCATGAAATCCATGGTAATGTCTTCCCACTTCCACTCGGGAATACCTAAAGGTTGTAACAACCCCGCTGGTCGCTGATGCTCAGCCTTCACCTACTTGCAGGTTAAATACTTGGCCATTTACTCAACTACGTCCTTCTTCATTCTAGGCCACCAATATAAAGTCTGTAGATCCTGATACATCTTTGTGGTGCATGGATGGAGTGAGTATGGGATTCATCAAGTATCCCTCGTCTAATACCCTTATCCATCAAAACACACAGATCCGATCCTTGTACCATAGCAAACCCGTCTCTGAAATAGAATAATCCTTAGCCACTCTAGCTAGGACATTCCCTCTAACCTCCTGCAACTGTGCATCATCCATCTTATCCTCTCTTATCCTCTCCAGGAGGGTAGACTATAAAGTAATATTAGCCAACCAGCCCAGAATCAGTTCTATCTTTGCTCTAGCCATCTCTTCCGCTAACTCCTTCAATATCTTCTTTGAACTAAACAACTGTCTTGGGCCCCTCCAGCTCAATGCATCTGCCACTACATTGGCTTTTCCTGGGTGGCAAGGATGTCACAATCATAGTCCTTCACCAATTCCAGCCAACGTCTCTGTCCCATGTTCAAGTCCTTCTGGGTGAAGAAATACTTTAAACTCTTATGATCGTGTATATCTCGCACTTCTCTCCATACAAGTAATGTGGCCAAACTTTCAGTGTGAATACCACCACTGCCAGTTCCAAATCATTGGTAGAATATCGCTATTCATACTCCTTCAACTGTTGCGATGCATAAGCAATAACCTTCTCATTCTGCATCAACACACATCCCAACCCCAATCTCGATGTGTCATAGTATACTACAAACTTCCCTCCTTTGAAGGAAGACTCAACACAGGAGCGATAATCAGTCGTCGCTTCAATTTCTAGAAGCTACCCTCACACTTGACTGACCAAGTGAACTTCAGATTCTTCCATGTCAATTTTGTCATTGGTGTTGCAATCTTCGAAAACCCTTCCACGAACCGCCTATAATAACCTGCTAATCCAAGGAAGCTTCTAACCTCTAAGGCATTCCTTGGCCTCGGCCAATCCCTAACCGCCTCAACCTTGGTCAAATCTACATTAATCCCATCTCCACTAACAATATGTACAAGGAATGTCACTTTTGGTAGCCAGAACACACACTTCTTAAACTTAGCATACATTCGATGCTCTCTCAATCTTTGTAATACCTATCGGAGATGCTGCTCATGCTCTACCTCTGAACTGGAGTAAACTAAGATGTCGTCGATGAAGACAACCACAAACTAGTCTAAGAAGTCCTTAAACACCCTATTCATCAGATCCATAAATGATGTTGGGGCATTGGTCAAACCGAACAACATGACCAAGAACTCATAATGCCCATACCTCGTACGGAAGGTCGTCTTCAGAATATCCTTGTCCTTGATCCTCAGCTGGTGATAACCAAATCGAAGATCAATCTTCGAGAATACCATCTTCCCCTACAGCTGATCAAACAGGTCATCGATCCTTGGTAAGGGGTATTTGTTCTTGATGGTCAACTTGTTCAACTCCCTGTAGTCTATACACATTCTCAGAGTCCCATCCTTCTTCTTCACAAATAAAATCGGAGCACCCCATGGTGGGAAGCTAGGTCTAATAAACCTCAAATCTAAAAGCTCTTGCAACTATATCTTCAACTCCTTTAACTCTTCCAGAGCCATTCTATATGGTGCCCTCAACACTGGCTCTGTGCCTAGTGCCAACTCAAAGAAGAACTGAATCTTCATGTGCGGCAACAGTCCTAGTAAGTCCTCAAGAAACACGTCCAAGAATTCACATACCAGTCTAGTCTCTCTCGGCTCTGTTGGTGTAACTCTAGTGGTATCCACCACATTAGCTAGAAAACCTATACAACCTCCTTGTAATAGGTCCCTAGCCCTTAATAGTGATATCATGGGAATTCGGGGTCCATGCATAGCACCCACGAAAACAAAGGGGTCCTCACCCTCAGGCTCAAAGGTTACCATCTTCTTCCTGCAATCTGTAGTAGCCTCATATTTGACTAGCCAATCCATTCCTAAAATCATATAAAAATCATCCATACCCAACTTAATCAAATCTACTGATAGTTCCCTACTATCCACCATCATTGGCAGTGCTCTAATCCATATCCAAGAAACTATCAGTTCCCCTGTAGGCAATATAGTCTCAAACCATGCAGTATAGTACTCACTAGGCCTACACAATCTATCAATCACTTTACTAGAAACAAACAAATGTGTAGCACCAGAGTCAATCAATACAGTATATGAAGAGTCAGCACTAGAAAGCTGACCTGTCACTACCGAGGGACTAGCCTCAGCCTCCGCGTGGGTTAAGGTGAACACTCAAGCTAGAGTCAAGATGTCCACCTTCCCTGGTTCCTCCTCCTTCTATATCGGGCAATCTTTCTTGAGGTGTCCAACCACCCCGCACAAGTAACAAGCCTTTGCCCAGCATTCGCCCAGATGGCGCTTCCTACATATGGTACACTCTGGATAACTCCTCCATGTCTCACTGCCTCCCTGGCGGCTACCCTGGCCCCTCCTATTAGGACCAGTAGTGGTCGAGGTGTCAGGGGTCTTCCTTTTCTGATCACTGGGGCCCCCGCCCCTACCAGACCCTGTATATGGAGGCAATGTCCTGCGAACATCCCGTCTCGCAGTGTTCTCCCTCCAGATCTTATTCTCTGCCTCCTCGGTAGTAAGAGTTTTCTCAGCCTAGGCATAGGTTGTCTCCTGAGGTATCGATGTAATCCTTACATCTCGGGCTATCATAGCATTAAGCCCTTGCACAAATCTGTCATGTCTGGCCGCATCTGTAGGTACTAAGTTCGGTGCAAACTTTGCCAGCCTATCAAACTTCAGGGCATACTCAATAACTATCATACTGCCATGTACCAACCCCATGAACTCATTCAGCTTTGCCGCCCTGACGGCAACGTTATAATACTTCTGGTTGAACAGATCTCTGAACCCATCCCAACTCAGAGTGGAAATGTCTCAAGTCTGGGATGCCACCTCCCACCAAATAAGAGCATCTTCTCTAAGCATATAGGTGGCACAGGCCACTCTGTTATTACCTTCCACCCTCATGAAATCCAGGATGGAGGTGATCATACTCATCCATTGTTCAACCTTCAGTGGATCTGGTCCTCCCTCAAAGACTGGAGGATGTTGTCTCCTAAATCTTTCATAAAGTGGCTCCCACCTATTCCCAACCTCATGTGGTTGAACAGCTGGTGCCACATCAGGTGCACAGTAGGTGCAACACTCCCTGACGGATCTTGTTGTCTCAAAAGGTGAATATGCTCTTCCTGACTCTGTAGCCTGGCTTGCATATCAACAAGTATTTGTTGCCAGTTCTCAGGGACTGGCGGAGGGTTCTGGCCCTACTCATGATCTTTAGCCTCAAACCCTATATCGGCTAGTCGTATTGATTGCCTTGGATGCATAACTATCCAAGTATATCTGCAATCAATGACACGACAGTTAGGCAATGATGGCAGGTTAACATTCTTTCCATGGTCCAACATCGAAACTCAATCAACAGTATGTAATCAAGATACAAATAAGCATTTACACATTTATTCACATACAGTAGCAATGCTAATAAGCACGCCTTATTATAATCACATAGCAGCAGTCAAGGGCCAGGCCCTATCAGTATATCTCATGCTCCCTGTGTAGAGTCCCAGAATGTTTACTTAGCTAGCTAAATAGTTAGTAGTAGTTTGTAGTATTTTAGATTTTATGGATTTCGGTTCAAATCGGGACTTAGTAGGACACTCGTAACAATAGTTATGGATTTTAAAAGTTTAACCTATAGTTTAGAAATATTAATTATAACATAAGGTTTGATTAATATTTTTGGTCATGGAAATATTTTAATTATAACCTAAGGTTTAGATAGAACCATTAAGAATATGACACTTGTCATAATCATGTTTATTTATAGTTTAAATAAAAGAAAGTTCTAGAAACTCTAGAATCTTCCAAAACCATTAAGAACATGACACTTGTCACAATATTGTTTATTTGAGGATTTATGCATTTTAAATGGATAATTCAATAATAGAAGTCTCTAGAAGCTCTAGACCCTTCCAGAACTTGCTGGAATCACGTATTACTCAGTCAAACCTGATTAATCAACTTTAATTATCCTAAATTCGTGCAAAAACGCGTTTAAATTATCTACGTATGCCGACATATCGCAGCCTTAGAGGCGATATATCGCAGCACGAGAGATACAGAAAACACGTTGACTTCGCACGAACGAAATCACGAACACTCGGGATATAGGGTCAGGCGATATATCGCCTAGGGTGGGCGATATATCGTCCCTAGAGTGGTTTTTCGAACTTTGTAGAATCTGAGCTTGATTTATCCCTTATCCTCTTGACTTGCCTCTGAACGTTTTTGACCGAGTCTTAAGCATCTATTGACCGAATATTCAATTATTTTTCATTTAATATTCATTATTTTATTCAAGCCAAAATGGAGATATTTGCACTCTTTGAACTCTATAAATAGGACCTAGTACTCAGCCATTTTTCTTCATTCTTCAAGCTGTGCTGAGAGCCTTCAAGGTGCTAGGATTTCTATAGAGTGATACACTTGGGTTTTGGGGATAAAAGCTTTATCATCTTAAACTTTATAAACACTTGGGTAGTGAGATAAAGTGTGTTTTCGATATTGAAGTGTAGATCGGTTCTAGTTCATCCAAGGTAATATTATTCATAAGTTCTATTCTTTATGATTCCTTAGTTTTCCTTAAGTTTTTTTTAGATCCTAACTTCTGTTTATGGTTTTGTGGTTAAGTGTTTAATTTCTTTGATTTAAGGTTCTTCTCGGTAAGTTTCTTCTTTGATGGTTTAGTTTCCTTTTCATCTATTTTCTTTAGAAACTCACCATTCTTACTTTTGGTTTTAGGAGTGTTCTAATCCCGCTCTTATTCTCAAATATCCCAGTTTTGGTAAGGAAAATAGGATAGATTTTATATGTTTATATGATATGTTATGCTTATGTTATGTTATGTTAAGTTTACGTTATGTATAGTATGTTTATAGTCCTTGGGCACATGACTTGTCTAGCTAGCAAGCCCCAATAATTTATGGGCATATGACTTGCTTGGCTAGCAAGCCCCACAAATCTATGGCATATGACTTGCTTAGTTAACAAGCCCCAAGAAGTATGATGGCCATTGTAGTCTTATATGATATATGTTTTATAGTACATGTTTATGATATAGTCTTATGTATATGATTTATGTTATATGTTGTTAGTAGATTTTCCTTGCTGGGCATTAGGCTCACTCCTTTATTTTTTAGTGTGATGCAGGAAACTAGATACAGAGGCGGAAGGATTCTTGGTGGCTTGACTTGTGTATTGAGGATGAATGGAATAAATGGGTTGCAAGTTGATCGAGGATGACGTTTATTTTTAATTATATTTTCCTTTGTAATTTCGCATTTAGTTTTGAACAAATGATTTAAAGTTATGTTTTATGTTTTATTAAACAATGGGTACCCATACCACATTTTATATTTTATTTGTAATTTGCACAACATTTCTTTTGGAGTTTTAATAAAAGTTATGATTATTTCTTATGTATGTTTTCTTCAAAGTAGTAGCTATGTCTATTAGTTTTAATGGTCCAAGGTCTTAGAAATAGTTGGGTCATTACACCCTGTTAATCGTACAAATAAAACATTTTCATTTCATTTAAACATTTAAGCATATAATCACATATATATAGCTACCAAACCCTGAGTCAAGCTTGTCTATAGCGGCGAGTGTACATGCCCAGCCAGTCTTTAAGAACCCTTAAACCTAGACGGCTCTGATACCAAGTTGTAACGCCGGGATAACCAAGATTGTTACACTGTGTGTTTAAAATGGTTCAAGACTTGCTAACCAAGTCGTTTAAACATAATGTGAATCTAAAGTCAACTAGCAGGTTAGGGTTAAAAGATTTTGATCGCAAACAGTTAATTTTCATTTAAGCAAATGTTTGATACATGGGATCCCCAAAATTGTATTTACATGGTGGAAAACAACTCTAAAAAACTAATACCACATAAGCCAGTCTAACGGCAAAATACAGTTTAGAGCTCTAATTCCTGTAAAATTTCCCTCGGCTGTGGCGGTTAAGCAGCTGACAATGTACACTCCGCCCCCAGTGCTTTCCAACTCATGGTTGGTCCATTCTCCCTTTGTCTTTACCTGCACCACATAGCACCCGTGAGCCAAGGCCCAGGAAGAAAACCATAAACAACAAACATAGATAGCAACAAGAGCATATAATTAACTTTGATCCAATTAGCTCAACTAATCAATAGAATATTGATATAAAGCAAGACAACGATAAACATATAATTTCAACATATATCACGATCAGTAATACAAACAATTAGGTGTCAGTGCCCTTAGGCCGAGCCCTCTAGTTATATAGCTAATCCTAGTTCGCTTAGGTCGAGCTACGTTCAGTATGCATATCATCAACCGTTGGCACTCTTAGGTCGTTCTTTCATATTTCACATAATAATCATATAGGTTACAGAACACACATACGTTTAGTTACAGGGAATCTCAGTCCCATTCTCAACCACATGGGTGCAGTTTTCTTACCTCGAAACTTGAGCGATAAATAAAGAGCGGTCCCGAGCACGATCCTCAATCCTGAACTTTAACGATAATCCTAGTCATAATCAACAATGGATAACGATCAAACTCTACCCCAATTAAATGTTTTGGAAACATATACTAGCCTCCAGGACCTTGAATTCTACTAAACCGGGTAGTAGAATTCATCCCGAGCGCTTAGGTTTGAATCCTGGAGCCTCCCCGAGCCTAAAACCTTGGTTTCTCTTAATTTCTCATTTAGGGCCACGACTTGCCCTAAAGGGTCGCGGCCTGCCCCTTAGACAAAGACCCAGCCCTCCCTGTCGGAGGACACGAGTCGTGACTTGCACCCCCTGGGTCGCGGTGCGTCTGATAAAACAGAGGCACTCCACACGCGGGCCGCGACGCTTGAAGAACAAGGTCGCGGCTCGAGCCCTCAAACCCAAAAAATCCTTCCTTTCCAGTGTTTTCCTCGAGCCTAACCACAAATTCATACCCCAAATCAGTAGCCAAACTAAAATTTAAGTCCATAATTACCATCCTTATAGCCTAAACATCATTTATATCCTATCAACAATTCCTTACTCTCCTTAAACACCCAAAATTAGCCTTAGAAACCATTCTCATGCAAGTTCTAAGTTCTTAATATAATTTAGCAAAAAAATTCAGTAATTGGCACTTGAAACCTTACCTCAATTAGAAGCTTGATCCTTAGATTTTTCTTTGGCTAGTCCTAGCTTTAATTCCCTAGTTTCTCCCAGCTCAAACCCAGCTTAGAAACCTTGAGTTTTTCTTTATGTTTTCCTTAGCTTCAAGACACAAAGAGAGGGGGTGAGAGAGTACGTGAGTGAGAGGGAGGGAATGTGCTGAGAATTCTTCCTGGTGGTTCTGATAAATTCCTAAGGTTTCTGTATATATTCTTAACCCAAAAAGACTAATTTGCCCTCAAGCTTTCCCAACCCTCCAATAGCCTCTAAGGGTAAAATGGTCAGTTCTCGATTTCTGCTAGTACCTCAAGTCATCCTACCAATTCTCAATTAATCCCGACGTGTCCAAATAATTACCAATTACTTATTCTTTATTCAATAAATCCCAAAATATTCTCTAAATTCCCAAAATACCCCTAGGCTTCCCCGAGCCAGGTATTAAACCCCGCTGTGACTACTTCGCTAATCCGCTCACTAGGACCGTCTAAAGCCATGTAATGCAAATATATCCACATAATAATGTGGTCTCAACCATATATCACATATAATCACATTTATTCCCTTAGCGGGCCAAAATTACAGATATGCCCTTATAAACAATAAAGGGCCCACATGCATATCTAATATTCATAAACAAGCATATAATATATTCACATCATCATATATATCATGCATGTCACATAGTCACGCATTTAAATCACATAATCAAATACATATCCAATTATGCCCTCCCGACACGCTAATCAAGGCTCTAACCCTATTTGCATTTTTGGGTCGTTACAAAGACCGTTACACTATGTGTTTAAAAATAATGCTTAACCTGCTAAGAAAGTCGTTTGAACTTAAATGTGTAATTAAAGACTAAGTCAGGGTCAAGTAATAAAATATTTGGTCAATAAAATGATTATTTTTCATTAAAGTATCAAGTTTATACATGGGATCCCAAAAATCATTTTACATACTTGTAAAAGACAAACATAATACAATTTATCCGTCCTAAGCGGCAAAATAGGTTTAACCCTAGTTCCTCCAAAGTTATCCCGACCATGGCGATCGAGTAGGCAGCATATGTACACACCGCCCCTAAAGCTCTCCAACTCATGGCTGGTCCAACTATCCATTTCCCTTACCTGCATCACGTAGCACCGGTGAGCCAAGACTCAGCAAGAAAACATAAACCAACATGCACAACTAGGCAACAATATAAAAGTAGTAAATACACATCATCAGATTCAATTCACAAGAGGATATAAGCATTAAGCTAGACAACGGTAAACATATACTTCCAAACACATAACTCAATCTTTAATACAAGTATTTAGGTGTCAGCGCCCTTAGGCCGAGCCCTCTGGTTATTTAGCTGATCACAGCTCACTTATCATCATCCCCAGCTCCCTTAGGCCAAGACCACTGGTCTTATAGCCGAACTCAGCACCTTTAGGTCGGGCTGCATTATGCACGCTTGCTATCTGCCCCAGGAACCCTTAGGTTGGCTTGTAAACATATATAATCACAAGTATATATATTGCATAGCACATAATCAATGGAAGTGTAAACAAGCACGCCCATTAGACATTCTCACTTACAAATATGTTCATATTCATAATATATTCATATTAGGGGTTTCAGCCCCAATCACAACTCGGGTGCAGTTTTCTTACCTCAGATCCCGAGCAGCAACTGTAAGGTAGCCCAAGCACGATCCGCAGTCCTGAGCCTTAATAGTAATCGTAGTCACAAGTAATAATGGATAACTATCAAATTCCCATCCAATAAATAACTTCGAAATATTAATCTAGCCTCCGGGACCTTGGATTCTACCAAACCATGTAGTAGGATCCTTCCCAAGCCTTAACATTTGGGTTCCCAAGCTTAAAACCCTAAAAAATCCTTAGTTTTGCATTTGAGTTGCGACTATCCCCTTAAGGGTTGCGGCGTGGTGCGCCTAAACAAAACAAAGGCCTTCCAGCCTCTTCGAGCACACGGGTCGCGGCACCTGAAGAATAGGGCCGCGACCCGAGCCCCCAAACCCAGAAAACTAGCCTTTTTCCTGTGTTTTTCCTCGAGCTTAAACCTCAAATTCATACCCCAATCCCATACCAAGTCCAGAAACGACTCTAGGACTCTTAATCACATATCTTAAGCATAAAACACCAAAAATTCTACTGAAACTATAATCTCAATTCAGTACAAACCATTACTCAAAACCCAGTCAAACTCACCCTAATAATCTAAATTCCCAGCAAAACAACATAGGATCTTTACCTCAGTTTGAAGCTTCAATCCTCAGCAATCACTTTGACAGATCCTAGCTTTAACCCCCAAGTTCCCCTAACTCAATTCCCAGCTTGTCTTCTTGAGTTTTTTCTCCTTCAAATCTCCCTTAGCTTCAAGGCACAAGAAGAGGAAAAGAGAGATAATACATGAGTGAGAGGGAGAGAAAGTGTGATGAGGGTTTCCTTCCTTCTGATTACTTCCTAAAGTCTCAGCACCCAAAACTGAGTATATCCCTTTAACCCCAAAAAGTCCAAGTTTCCCCTTAAGTCAATCTAAATCCTCAAGTGCCACTGAGGGAAATTTCGTCATTTGCCACATTTCCCGCTAATTCCTCGAGTAGTCCTATAAATTCCCAATTAATCCTAACATACTCATTTAATCACCAAATATTTGCCTGTAAATTCATAAATCCTAAATGCACTAAGTCCCCAAAATACCCATAGGCTCGCCCTGAGCCGGGTATTGGACCCCATTGTGACTATTCCGCTAATCCGCATACTAGGATCGCCTCGAGCTGGATACTACAAATATCCACATAACAATGTGGTCTCAATCATTTAACACATATAATCATATTTATGCCCGCTATGGGCCAATATTTCAAATATGCTCTTACTATCAAGAATGGACCCACATGCATATTTAATACAGATAAACATGCATTTAAATCCCTATTATCATAAAAATCATGTGTGCCACATAGTCACACATTTATTCAATTAATTCAACATATATAACCCAAGGCACTGTAATCCAGGCACTAAGCCTTAACAGTAAATTCGAGTCGCTACAGTGCCTTTAAGGCTGGTGGGTCCGGAGCTGGACCTGTGACCAAAAGGGCTAGAATGTCGAAGAAACATGCCTCCAAGATCGGAACTTCCACCGAGTCTCCTGTCAAAGATAAAGGTACTAGTTCTACTCGAGAGCAGCAACAACATGCTAAGCCCTCAACTCCGGTAATGACTGTCACCATCCTTGAGGCTCCTCCTCTTCCTCGACATGGACATGCCCCAGTTCCTCAGGTTTTTCAGGGCGAAGCCCCCTCTGTTCCAATCCCAGTAAAACCACTCGAGCTGGCAAGGATCCTAAAAGCCTTTCGAGGACTGTATGAGATGGTGAGCCATATGGTGGGCCATGTATATAGAACCAATGTTAAGGACTTGAGGACCATGGAGGAATGTACTCCCGAAGTTTTTCTTGAGTCTGCCATAGGAATGAACCTCACTGTGGACCACCTTCATTCCTCCAATCGTACTTCTTTTTCTTTTCCCTTTTTTTTTTGAACTAACATTGACCTGCATTTTCCTTTTGCAGTCTGTCCTGGCTCAACTTCGTGGTATTGCTCAGGTTCGAGCTAGGAAGGATGATCTCCAAGACACTCTAGCCGCCTCCCAAGAGAACGAGTGGATTGCTAAGGTTGCCCTAGCCACCTCTCAAAAGAACGAGCGGGTTGCCAAGGCTGCCCTGGCCACTTCCCAGGAGAACGAACAGATCGCCAAAGACCAGGTAATGGAAGTGAGCCAATGACAGGACCAGCTATTGGCCAAGACTAATAGCCTAAAAAAAAGCTTGACAAAGTCGAGACCAAAGCCAAGGAGGAGGCTGAGAGGGCAAAGTTGGAGATTGCAGACTCAGCGAATTCTATGGAGGAGATGCTCTACCGGTGTTGGGCTTTCAACCAAGACGGAGATTTTTCCTTTATGGAGGAGTTTTGGGGACCTTATCTTGCCAAATTCAAGGTTCGATTCTCACAGGAACCTTCTGAGGTCGTCGATGCATCCAGAGCTACTAATGGGGATGGTGAGGAGGTGACACCACTTGAGCAAGTTGACGGAGCTCAGTGATGCTTCTTTTTTTCTGCTTATTTTACTTTTTATCCCGTAATTAAGTCCTTAAGGATTGAAACAATCTCCTTCAGGCTCAGATCAAGGTTTTTTCCTCCTCGAGATAACTATATACTTTTGAGTATATGTATGTTAGTTTGTGATCTATTTGTGTTCCCCTTAATCTATTATTTTCTCATGTTCATGAATCTTGAATTCTTTCACACTCGAAAATGTAGGTGTTGTCTTTAGATTGGGATAGGTTCTTGATGTCTCGACTAAATAAATTTAGTCGATAGAGGTTGTACCCAAGAATTTTCCTACCTAATTAGGTTATACCTGTTAGGAATCAGGCCTCGGACCTGGTTGTGTCCAGGAGTTTTTCTGCTTAATAGCTTTGTACCTGTTAAGAATCAGGCCGCGGACTTGGTTATATCTAGGGTTCCCTAGTTGTCTTCTAGGTTTTCTTTTGTCTTAGAAATTTTCCAACTTAGTTCGTATTCATAATTATTTGAAAATTCGAGCCAAAGAACAGGGCCGCGGCACCCCTTCGCGAACCCAGAAATCAGGGTTTTCCCCTGCATTTTCCCCTAGCCAAAACACTCCCAATTCAACCCCTATGCATATCTAAACCTCAAAATCAATCCAAAACCTCAACCAAACCATCTAACAACCTATAAACACCAACAACAAGCATAAACACATAATCACTCCCATAAATTACACTTTGGTTTCAAATCTCAGAAGTTTAAACCAGTAAACCAGAAACTTAAAACAAAGCTTATAAAACTTAAACCATGCTTCAAATTTCTTAAACCACAACAGAAAAAAACCTTAAAATTGCATAGAATCCTTACCTCAAGTGGAGAATTCAACCTTAAGCTTCCTTGATTCCAGCTTCAAGCTAAACCCTCTGGTTTCTCAAACTGAATTCTCAAACAAACCAGCCACAAACCATCTTTCAATTTCCAACCTAAATTCTATAAGAACTTGCTAAAACACAGAGATTTCAGAGATGAAACTTACCTCTGACCAATCTTGATTTCTGTTTGGCTTCAATTGCCTCAAACCACCTTGATTCCCAACTCCCTTCCTTTCTTCCTTTTTTCCCTTAGTTCTCCTTTACTTTCAGCAAAAAAACTGAATTGCCTAAGTGAAAAAAAAACGTGAATGATCTTTCCCTCAGCTGAAGTAATCTAAATCCCTACCAAAAGACCATTTTGCCCTTCCATCTAATTCCCCTTCTAACTAAACCTCAAGGATATCCCAGACATTTCACATTCCTTACAAATCTACCATTTTCTCATCTATAGTCTGTTACTCCTAATAGTTACTAATGGTCACTCAAGTTACTCAATCAGCACTAACCATTAGCTCACAAACTCAAAGTATACAATCCCCAAAATACCCCTAGGCTCCTCTCGAGCCAGGTATTTAATCCCGTTGTGACTTTAAAACTAACTAGCTCCCTAGGACCGTCTCGGCACGTGCATCACAATAATATCACCACCCATACGTGGTATTAACCATATAATACATTTATCACATTTATGCCCTCAGCGGGCTAAAATTACCAATTTACCCCTAACAAACAAACGGGGCCCACATGCATATTTATTCCACCTAAACATGCATTCTAATCACATATTCATTTAAATTCATATATTAACATGTTAATTCATTTATTGCTCTCCAGGCACACTAATCAAGGTCCTAAACCTTATTAGCAAATTGGGGCGTTACAGGTTTGGTTGTTGAACACTAGATTTTTAGCTTGCTATTTGTGAAGTTTAAGCTTGGGAATCTAAAGATTTAAGCTTGGAGCAGGATTGGAGGCAGCCTAGGGTTGAATTCCTCCTTAAGGTAAGGATTCCTTTGAATTCTTAAAAGAGTTTCTAGTGTGGTTTAAGTTTTTAAGGAATTTTAAACCATTAGGTGATTTGGAGTTAGGATGTGTGTTTGAGTTTGATTCTGGTGCATATGTGTTGTGTATGTTGTTTATTTGGGGTTTTGGGTCAAATTGGAACTTGGACACACTTAGGGAATGGTTTGTGCAAGTTTTGGCATGGGGAAAATGGTGGGAAAAACTCAGTTTTTTGGGTTCGTGTAGGAGCGTCACGACGCTGGGATGATTCAGGATAGGGAGCCCCTGTCCGGGGCCGCGGCACTATGCCATTTTTCAGGGCCTTGAATTTTATGTTTTAGGGCTTAGGCCCAGGGGGCTCAGGGGACGTTTTCACCACCCCCTATGGGGAAACGGGAGGTCCTGAGAGCACGGGATTGGTTCCGGGGATTAATTATAAAATCGGGTAGTAACAAGAATGTTACTTGTGGTGTGTGACTAGTTTACCACTGGGACTCAGGAGAGGATCATTCTCGGAGGTCATGATTGCTTGTCTGACTGTTATCACCCAGATTAAAGGTAAGAAAACTATTGTACCCGTAGAGCAGGGCATGGCCCTATTGTTGTATTGCAGGGCATGGCCCTATTGTTGTATTGCAGGGCATGGCCCTATGTGATTGAGTTGCAGGGTGTAGCCCTATTGTCTATATTTAGTATATGTTTAAATATATGTTTATTTTATGTTGTATAATGCATATTTGTGAAGGCCGAGAACGGCAAAGGTCGAGGATAGTAGGAAGCCGAATACGGCAAGGGGCCAGGAACAGCATAGGGCACGCGGAGTGCAGGCCAATAGGGTGAGACCCTCCTAGGATGCTGGAGACATCCTCTCGGTGAACACCGCGAACCCAGAGCCTGGTAAAGCGCTTGGGACGACATCGCCATTATGTGTTTAGCTTGTTGGTTGTTTTGTTATATGTTATTGATGTATATGCATATGTTATTTATTTTTGTTGAGTTTTCTTGCTGGGTTTCGACTCACGGGTGCTCTATGGTGCAGGTATGGGCAAAGGAAAGGTCGACCAACCATGAGTATGGAGAGCGTGGAGCGAAGGTTACATGTTCGGCCTGCCTGGCCACTACGGTTAGGGTTATTTTTGGGGAAATGTATTGTAATAGTTCATTTGTCGCTTAGGTCGACCTTAAATGTATTTTGAGATGAAAAATAATTTCTAAACAATATTTTGGGATCCCAATTGTATAACTCTTTGCGTTTTCAATGAATGACCAAATATTTTATATTCAATGTCTTTAAATTGATTTTGTCTCAGTTTAGTCACACATTTAACGTAAAACATCGATTAGCGAGCTAATGGCACGTTTTAAACTCACTTAGTAATGGCTCTAAGGAAGTAGGGCATTACAACTTGGTATCAGAGTGAGCCAAGGTTTATGGTTCCTGGAGATCAACCGAACATGTACGCTCGCTACCAGTGACAAGCTCGACTTAGGGTTGGTTGGTAAAATTGAATTATATGTTTAATTGCTTGTTAAAGTGCCTTGTTTTCATGAGTATTTATATAGAGCATGATAAATGAGTTGACATATGCATGATGCTAGAGCATGGCCCCTTGATTGTTGTATGATATTTGTGTTTGTAGATTGTTGATTGTGGTTGGTTGATGCAAATTGGGAGGTGGTTTTGGATGTTGTTATCATGCCTGATGAACGGCGTCATTGATTACAGGCATATTGTTGTGATGCCTTAGTGATCAATCAAACTCCGCGACAATAGGGCCAAGGATGACAACCAGGGTCACGACCCTCCACCTGCTCCACCGAATCGGTAACAGTTATTTGCCGAGATGGAAGCTAGACTTCACCGAACAGAGGAAGAGCTTTGATAGTTGAGGCAACATGCCCCTCCTCAGGGCATTGGGTTGTAGGTTCCACAGGCTGTGGCACCAGTGCCAGTCCAGCCTGTTGTGGAGAATAGGTGGGAACCTTTGTATGAGAGGTTCAGGAAGCAGCATCCTCCCACCTTCGAGGGTGGACCAGACCCATTGCGAGCAGAGCAGTGGATGAACATGATTTCTTCCATCCTAGATTTCATGAGGGTGGAAGGGAATGAGAGGGTAGCTTGTGCCAGCTACATGTTTAGAGAAGATGCCCGCATCTGGTGGGATGTGGTGTCTTAGAGAAGGAATATTGCAGTTATGACCTGGGAAGAGTTCAAAAATATATTCAATGAAAAGTATTATAGTGTCACAGTTCGAACTGCGAAGGTTGATGAGTTTACCAACCTGACTCAGAACCGTATGACAGTAACTGAGTATGCATTGAATTTTGATCGGTTGGCGAAGTTTGTGCCGAATCTGGTGCCGACTGACATGGCACGAAGAGATTGGTTTGTGTGGGGACTGAATTTCATGATCGCCCATGACGTCAAGATAACCTTGGATCCATGGATGACCACTTCTGCACAGGTAGTGGACAAGGCCCTTACAATTAAGGGGGCTGAGGATCAGATATGGAGAGAGGGTGTTGCTAGGCGCGATGCTCAGAGGATGGTGCCTCCTTTTACTGGGTCTAGTTGGGGTAGTGGCCCCAGCGAGTAGAATATAAAGGCCTAAAATTCTTTTGTTCCTCCTAGTCCAGATAGGAGGGCACGAGGTGCTTTCAGTGGCCATCAGGGTGGGGGAGACAACTGGAAGACTTTCCCAGTGTGTCCTCGGTGCAAAAGACGACATCAGGGAGAGTGCAGGATCAGAGTCTGATTTATTTGTGAGAGTATCAAGTATTTGAGGAAGGATTTCCCACATGCCAGGAGAGAAGAGCCGAAGCAGAGCGACAGTCTCACTCCCACCAGAGTATTCACCTTGACCCAGACTGAGGCTAAGGCTAGCCCCTTGGTTGTGACAGGTCAGATTTTTAGTGTTTGCTCTTCTCTTACTGCATTGATTCATTCAGGGGCTACTCATTCATTTGTTTCTGCTAGAGTGATAGATCAGCTGTGTAAGCCTAGTGATTTGTATGCTAGGGGATTTTAGACTTTGTTGCCGATTGGGGAACTAGTAGTCTCTAGGAGATGGGTTAGAGCATTCCCAGTAGAGATAGACAATAGGGAGTTGTCTGTTGATCTGATTGAGCTAGCAATGGATGACTTTGATATGATCCTAGGGATGGATTGGTTATCGAAGTACAGGGTGACGATTGACTGCAAGCGCAGGATGGTGACCTTTGAACCGGAAGGGGAGGTACCATTTGTATTCTTAGGATGGTGAATAGACCGTGAGTACCTATGATTTCGGCACTGAAGGCTAGAGACCTAGCAGGAGGGTTGCATAGGATTCCTATCAAACATTGTGGATACCTTTAGAGTTGTGTCTGTTGGACTGAGTGAGACCAGACTGGTATGTGAGTTTCCAGATTCATTCCCCACAGACTTGTCAGGGTTGCTGCCACACCGAGAGATCGAGTTTGTCACTGAATTGGCGCTACAAGTGGAGCTAGTATCTAGGACACCTTATAGAATGGCTCCGAAAATTCAATTGCAAGAGTTACTAGACTTGGGATTCATCAGACCGAGTTTTTCGCCATGGGGTGCTCCAGTGTTGTTTGTCAAGAAGAAGGATGGATCCTTAAGGATGTGTATTGACTACAGAGAACTGAACAAGTTAACCATTAAGAACAAGTACCCACTACCTAGGATCGACGACTTGTTTGACCAGCTATAAGGGAAGGCAGTGTTCTCTAAGATTAACCTTCGGTCAGGCTACCACCAATTAAGGATTAAAGAGAAGGACATACCAAAAACCACTTTTCGCATGAGGTATATACACTATGAATTCCTGGTTATGTCCTTTGGACTAACCAACGCCCGAGTAGCCTTCATGGATTTGATGAATATGGTCTTCAAGGATTATCTGGATAAGTTTGTGATCGTATTTATTGATGACATACTGGTGTACTCTCAGTCGAAGATAGAGCATGAGCAGCATCTACGCCTGGTATTACAGAGGTTGAGGGAGCATAGGTTATATGCTAAGTTCAGCAAGTGTGAGTTTTGGCTACTGCAAGTGACATTTCTGGGTCATATTTTCAGTAAGGAGGGGATTCTGGTTTACCCAAGCAAGATTGAGGTAATGAGAGATTGGCCTAGGCCGAGCAGTGTACCAGAAGTTAGGAGCCTTTTGGGATTGGCATGGTACTATTGGCGGTTCGTCGAGGGATTCTCCAGAATAGCCACACCATTGACCAAATTGACACGCAAGAAGACTAAGTATGTATGGACAAATAGGTGTGAGAACAGTTTCAAGGAATTGAAGCAATGACTGATCACCGCTCCAGTATTGAGTTTGCCATCAGACAATGAGAAGTTTGTGGTTTATTGTGATGCTTCTAGACAGGGTTTGGGGTGTGTACTGATGCAAGCCGGAAAGGTGATAGCCTACGCATCGAGACAGCTGAAGGAGTATGAGCAGAGATATCCCACACATGATCTGGAATTAGCGGCGGTGGTATTTGCACTTAAGGTTTGGCGACATTATTTATATGGCGAGAAGTGCAAAATATACACCGACCATAAGAGTTTGAAGTACTTTTTTACTCAGAATGATCATAATATGCGCCAGAGACGTTGGCTGGAATTGGTAAAGGATTACGATTGTGATATTCTAAACCACCCTGGGAAGGCCAGTGTGGTGGCCGACGCGTTGAGTCGGAAGGGCCCAAGACAGTTGTCCAGTTCAAGGCAGATATCAAATCAGTTAGCTGAAGAGATGAGAGCGGCTATAGAGTTGGTGGTTGGTCAGTTAGCCAACATCACTCTTCAGTCTACGCTCCTTAAGAGGATCGAGGAGGCACAGAGGGAGGATTCCTAGTTGAGAGAGCACAAAGAAGGCATCTTAGCCAGAGCGGCTAAAGACTTCTCTATTTCGGAGATGGGATTACTAAAATACAAAGGCCAAATTTGCGTTCCGATGGATTCTGGTATCCGGTGAGAGATTCTAGTTGAGTCTCATACCACTCCCTATTCCTTACATCCGGGTACGACGAAGATGTACCAAGATTTGAGGACTCTGTATTGGTGGCCGGGGATGAAGAGGGGTGTGGTAGAGTATGTGGCCAAGTATTTGAATTGTCAGCAGATAAAGGCTGATCAGAGGCCAGCAGGGTTGTTGCAGCCTCTAGGAATTCCAGAGTGGAAATGGGAGGATATCACCATGGACTTCGTGGTTAGATTGCTGAAAATCGTGGGACAACATGATTCGGTGTGGGTGATTGTGGATAGGTATACCAAGTTCGCCCACTTTTTGCATGTTAGGACAACTTATACAGTTGAGCAGTATGCTAAGTTGTATGTGAAGGAAATTGTACGACTTCATGGGGCACTGAGGTCGATAGTATCCGACAGGAACCCCACCTTCACTTCCAAGTTTTGGGAGAGCCTGCAGAAGGCTATGGGCACGTTGTTGCAGTTTAGTACCGCTTACCATCCTCAGACGGATGGACAGTTTGAGAGGACGATTCAGATACTGGAGGATATGCTACAAGCCTGTGTGCTAGATTTCGGGGGATCTTGGAGTAAGTATCTTCCTTTGATCGAGTTTTCATACACTAATAGTTATTAGGCGACTATCGGAGTGGCTTCGTATGAGATGTTGTATGGAAGAAAGTGCAGATCACCCATCCATTGGGATGAGACGGGTGAGAGGAGGTATTTAGGCCCCGAGGTTGTTCAGAGGACCAATGAGGCGATTGAAAAGATTAGAGCTCGAATGCTCACCTCCCAGAGTCGGCAGAAGAGTTACTCGGACTGAGACGTAGGAGCGTAGAGTTTCAAGTTGGTGACCACCTGTTTCTCAGAGTTTCTCCCTTAAGAGGAGTGAAACAGTTTGGTGTACGAGTCAAGTTGTGCCCTAGGTTTGTTGGCCCCGTTGAGATTCTGAAATGGGTTGGAGAGGTAGCTTACATCTTGGCGATGGCTCCAGCTCTATCAGGGGTTCACAATGTATTTCACGTATCCATGCTCTGGAAGTATGTATCAGATTCTACGCACGTGCTGAGTTATGATAACTTGGAGCTGGATCAAGATATATAATATGAAGAAAAGCCAGTTAGATTCTCGACCGGAAGGATAAATTCTTACGAAGCAATACCATCGCCTTGGTGAAAAAACTATGGAGGAACAACAAAGTAGAAGAGGAGACTTGGGAACTTGAGGCAGATATGCGGGAGCAGTATCATGAGTTATTCAGGTAATTTCGAGGAAAAAATTTCTGTAAGAAGGGGATATATATAGCGTCCCAAATTTTCTAATAAGGCTTATGGCCGTGATTAGCGTGCCTAGAGGGAAATAATTGATTTAATTTTGTTATTATGTGAATTTAATGATTATGTGATTAGAAATGCATGTTTAGCTGAATTAAATATGCATGTGGGCCCCATTTGGCTATTAGGGGCATATTTGTAATTTCAACCCGTTGAGGGTATGATTTTGAGTTATGTGTGGTGTTTTCGGCGTGAGGAGATCCTGTCCCGCGGTGTTAGCAGAGAATCACCAATTGGTGTTTAGTTGTGAAATTGGTAACTACTAGTAACCTGAGAATTAGTGTTGTTATTGATATAATAAGTGAAAGGTGGTATTTTCGCAAAGAGTGAAAGGACTAGGCTGCCCTTGTGGTTTACTATATGGCTTAGTTTGAGGAATGGTAGAATAGTCTTTTGGTGCTAGAATTAGAAACCCAAGGCTGGAGGAAAGGACTCTCACATTAGTTTTCTAGAGCTCTTCATTTTAGCTTTTGGTTCAACTTTGAGGGAGAGAAGAAGAAAGCTTAAGGGGCAGATGGGTTTTAAGGAAATTAAAGTGGAATCAAGTTATAGGAAGGGATTTGCAGCCATCCACACTTAGGAATTTTGAATTTGGGAAGAAGGTAAGAATTTCATCTTTGGTTATATGTTCTTTTTACTTGTTCGTGAGGGTTTGGGTTTGGTTGTTGAACACTGGATTTTTGGCTTACTATTTGTGAAGTTTAAGCTTGGGAATCTGAAGAGTCAAGCTTGGAGCAGGATTGGAGGCAGCCTAGGGTTGAATTCCTCCTTAAGGTAAGGATTCCTTTGAATTCTTAAAAGAGTTTCTGGTGTGGTTTAAGTATTTAAGGAATTTTAAACCATTAGGTGATTTGGAGTTAGGATGTGTGTTTGAGTTTGATTCTGGTGCATATGTGTTGTGTATGTTGTTTATTTGGGGTTTTGGGTCAAATTGGAACTTGGGCACACTTGGGGAATGGTTTGGGAATTTTTGGCTCGGGGAAAATGGTGGGAAAAACTTAGTTTTCTGGGTTCGCGTAGGACCGTCGCGACCCTGTTCTTCTGAGCCGCGGCACTGGGATGATTCACGATAGGGAGCTCCTGCTGGGGGCCACGACGCCTATAAGGCTGTACCGCGGCACTAGGCCATTTTCAGGGCCTTGAATCTTATGTTTTAGGGCTTAGGCCCAGGGGGCTCGAGGGACGTATTCACCACCCCGTATGGGAAACAGGAGGTCCCGAGAGCACGGGATTGGATCTGGGGATTAATTATAAAATCGGGTAGTAACGAGAACGTTACTTGTGGTGTGTGACTAGGTTACCACTGGGACTCAGGAGAGGATTGTTCTTGGAGGTCGTGATTGCTTGTCTGACTGTTAGCACCCGGATTAAAGGTAAGAAAATTGTTGTACCCATAGAGCAGGGCATGGCCCTATTGTTTGTATTGCAGGGCATGGCCCTATGTGATTGAGTTGCAGAGCGTAGCCCTATTGTCTATATTTAGTATATGTTTAAATATATGTTGATTTTATGTTGTATAATGCATATTTGGGAATGAACGATGAAGCCTGGGAACGGCGAAGGCCGAGAACAGCAAAGGCCGAGGACAGCAGGAAGCCGAATACGGCAAGGGGCTGGGAACAGGTACATGTTCTGGAGATGCGGAGTGCAGGCCGATAGGGTGAGACCCTCCTAGGATGCTGGTGTAACATCCCAAATTCCCTAATATGGCTTAGTGTCTGGATTAGGGGGCCGGGAGGCAATAATTGCACTAATTATGTGTTAATATAGTATGAGCGTGTTATTATGTGAATTACATTATAATATAATTATGTATGCATGTTAGAAATGTTAAATATGTGTATGTGGGCCCGTTTCTTATAAGAAGGGCATTTTAGTAATTTGACCCACTGAGGGTATAATTGTAAATTTGAGTCTGTGTGATTGAGACCACATTATTATGTGGATATATTTGGGTTACTCGATGCGAGGCGATCCCGATGAGCAAGTTAGTGGAAAAGTGACAACGGGGTATAGTACCAGGGTTTATCGGGTAATGGGAGATTAAATGATTATTATTTTTTAATAGTTGGGGATTTAGAGGAACACTCGGGGATTCACGGGAAGTGGCAATTGACGGAATTGCCCTTGGAGGGTTATGGAGAGTTTGGATTGGCCTAGGGGCATTTGAGTCATTTGTGCCTAAACTATAGACTTAAGTTAAGTGTTTCTTTATCTGAGGGTAAGCTAGAAGCAGAGTAAATAAACATAATTTCTTCTCTCTCTCGTAACTCTCTTTATCTCTCTTAGTGGTTTGAGAAACTTTGAGGAATTGAAGAACTAAGCTTGGAAAATTGGAGGATTGAGCATGGGGAAAACTTGGGGATTAGTTCAAGGGCGTTTTCATCTTTAAGGTAAGAGTTTAATTCGATTTCTTCTTGATGATTCTGTGGTTTTGTTTGAAGCTTAAGTGTTTTCATGTTTGTTATTTGGAGAGTGAATTTTGGGAGTTTTGATAAATTGTAAACTAGTATTTAGCTAGGTGTTGTTGCTGGAAAGAAGTTATATTGATTTTGGGGATTTAATTGAAAGATTGGGGTATAATTGTATTGTTTCTAGTTGGGTTCGGCTAAGGGAAAACCTAGAAATTCTGGGTTCGAAGGGTTGGGCCGCAGCTCTGTTCTTGGTGTGTCGCGACCCTCTAGAGCAAATAAGAGCCAAGTTGGGCTCTGTGGTAATGGCGGGTCGCAGCGCCACAATGGCTGGGTCGTGGCACATGTCTGATGGTAGGGGAGGCTGAGCCTCTTATTAGAGGCGGGTTGCGGCATGGGAGCATGGGGCCGCGAATTTTAAGGGGATTTTTGGCCCCAAGAAAGTTTTGAGTGCGGGAACTCAACCTTTTGTGCTCGGGATCGATTCTACTTTCATGTTGGGTGGAATTCGACGTCGTGGAGGCTAGGACTCAGTCTAAAAGCCTTTAGTCATTTGTTGTTGATGGAATTCCTTATTATGGTTATGACTAGGTCAACGCTAAGGGCTCAGATTAGGGATCGTACTAAAGGGTCGTCGTTAGTAACTTGCATTTGGACTGAAGGTATGAAAACTGCACCCAGTATGTGAATGTGTGATTAGGGCTTGGCCCGATGGTTAAATATAGATATGATTAACCCAGCAGTTATCAGCCATGTCTTGAATATAGATAAAAAAAATTCCACCAGAACAACAAAAAAGGAGGTTTCTCAACAAAGATAGATCAAAGGCATTAAAAGAAGAAGTCGAGAAGCTAAAGGAGAATGGATTCATCAGGGTAGTGTTTTATCCATCTTGGGTCTCTAATCCTGTACTGGTTCCCAAGCCGAATGGAAAGTGGGGGACGTGCGTGGATTTCACAGACCTCAATAAAGCCTACCCGAAGGATTATTTCCCACTCCCAAGATTCGACTAGCTGGTCGATGCCACATCAGGGCATGAGATCTTGTCATTCATGGATGCATACTCTGGATACAATCAGATCAGTATGCACCCAGTTGATGAGGATCACACTAGCTTTCAGACTGATACAAGGCTTTACTGTTACAAAGTAATGCCTTTTGGTTTGAAAAATCCTGGTGCGACTTACCATCGACTGGTCAACCACATGTTCAAAGATATGATCGGTGTTAACATGGAGGTATATGTCGATGACATGCTGGTCAAGTCGAAGAAGGCAGAAGAGCACATCGGGGACCTGCGAGAATGCTTCAACGTCTTGAACAAATATCATATGTAGCTAAATCCCCTCAAGTGTTCATTCGGAGTTGGATCGGGAAATTTTTTTAGATTCATAGTAAACTCGCGAGGTGTCGAAGCTAATCCCAAAAAAATCAAGGCCCTGATCGAGATGAAGTCGCCTGCCAAAATTAAAGATGTTCAAAGTATAACCGGGAGGATTGCCACTTTGAATAGATTCATTTCTAAATAAACAGACAAGTGGGTTCCATTTTTTAATCTATTCAGGGGCAACAAGAGAGTGGACGTAAGAGTGTGAGCAGGCTTTTCAGGTGTTAAAGTCTCATATGTTGCAACCACCAATCTTATCCAAGCCAATCGAAAAAGAAACTTTGTTCATCTACTTGGCAGTCATCAAGTATGCTGCTAGCATTGTCCTGATCAGAGAGGAAGAACATGTTCAAAAAGTTGTGTATTATATAAGCAAGAGGCTAATAGGGGCAAAGTTGCGGTATCCGCCCATTGAGAAATTAGCTTATTGCTTAATTTTGGCGTCTAGAAAGTTGTGACCATACTTCCAAGCTCACCCCATCGTGGTACTCACCGACCAGCCACTAGGGCAAGTTCTGCAAAAACCAGAAGCCACCAGTCGATTATTGAAATGGGCAGTCGAACTAGGGCAGTTCGATATTTCCTATTTGCCACGAGCAGTTGTGAAGGGACATGCTCTAGTAGACTTTGTCGCGGAATTCACTGGAATCCAGGATACCGAGCCGATAAAAGAGCCTGAACTACAAAGTCAAGCTCCTTCCTAGAAGTTGTTCGTAGATGGCTCTTCCAATGAGCACAATGCCAGAGCAAGTTTGATCTTAGTCACACTCGAAGGACATCGATTCCATTGTGCAATCATATTTTACTTCACAGCGTCCAATAACGAAGCCGAATACGAAGCTCTGCTCGCATGACTAAGGTTATCCAAGGACGTGGATATAAAGTCGCTTGAGATCTACAATGATTCCCAGTTAGTGGTTAATCAAATTATTGGAGAATATCAAGCTCGGGATCTGAAGATGGTTGCTTATTTGAACAAAGCAAAGGACTTATTGGCACAATTCAAAAAATATACTCTCCAGCAAGTACCTCGTGACCAGAACTCAAATGTCGATGCTTTGGCCAAGTTAGCAAGCACGAAAGATGCTGACACCTTAAACATAGTACTAGTTGAGCATTTGTCTATACCAAGCATTCAAGTAGGAGAGTCTTCCCTGGTAATTCAAGCAGCAGACACATGGATGACGCCCTTCATTGAATACCTAGAGCAAGGAGTGCTGCCGACGGACAAAAACAAAGCAAGAACCATCCAGAGGCAGTCGGCTCGATTCATTCTGGTCGATGGAGTTTTATACAAGAGAGGGTACTCGATGCAAATTTTAAGGTGTGTTTAAAAGGAAAAGGTCAAGGAACTAATGTGAGAAGCCCATGAAGGTTTCTGTGGAGATCATGCTGGGGACAGAGTTTATCATAAAAGATCCTAAGGCAAGGATACTTCTGGCCTGCCATGAATGAGGACTCTATGGATTTTGTTCGGAAATGCAACAAGTGCCAAAGGTTCTCCAAAATACCATGAGCAGCCCCTAATGAGGTCAAACAGATGCAAAACCCGTGGCCATTCGCAGTGTGGGGGATAGATTTGATCGGGTCTTTACCCACAGGAAAAGGCAATGTCAAGTATGTCGTAGTTGCTGTTGACTACTTTACAAAGTGGGTCGAATTCGAACCACTTGCAACAATAACGACCAAGAAGGTGCTAGATATTGTAGTGAAGAACATTGTGTGTCGGTATGGATTACCAAGAAAGATTGTCTCAGATAATGGCACACAATTTGACAGTGATCTGTTCACAGATCTTTGCGAGAGGCACAAGATTATCAAGAGTTTTTCTTCAGTAGCTCCTCTGCAAGCAAATGGACAGGTTGAAGTTGTCAACAAAACCCTGAAGGATACCCTAAAGAAAAGGCTTGAAGAAGCGAAGGGGGCATGGCCAGAACAGCTACCAGAAGTCATTTAGTCATATAGAACGTCCCATCGAATAGCAATGGGTCATACTCCATTTACTTTGGCCTATGGATATGAAGCCATGTTGCCTGTTGAATTAGACCCACCATCACATAGAAGGTTGGCATACGATCAGAGTGTTAATAGTCAGTTATTGATGGAATCTTTGGATTTGGTCGATGAAAGGTGCGAGCAAGCTCAACTTCGAGTAGCATCTTACTAGCAAAAGGTTGCTCGGTATTTCAACTCTAAAGTATGTGAAAGAAAATTTAACGTGGGAGATTTGGTACTTAGAAGATTTTTTCTTAACACCCGCGATCAAGGTGCTGGAGTGCTTGGACCTAACTGGGAGGGTCCGTATCGAATTGAAGAAGTCCTCCAACCAGGCACTTATAAACTTGCTCGCTTGAATGGAGATCTCATTCCTTGCTATTGGAATGGAGAACACCTACGCAAGTATTATCAATAAAACAGTTCTTTTTAAAGAATTGGCTTGTATTAATTTCACTTTTTACAAGTTTATGAACAAGGGTTAGTCAGTCATATGACTAGTCGCTTATAAGTGTAGAATCAATTTTTGATCACTCGTACAGACAGAATTATCCATTTATTACGAGAAATAAAAGGAATTGTGCACAGCCAGTTATTCTTGCCAATTATTGTATTTATTACAAGTATTTTCTCATTACGTGTGTTGTTTTGCTATATTATCATTTTTATAAGTATTTATTACGAGCAGTAATGTTCGAACAGGTCTTGGTCAAGCAAGTGACCGAGGACCTTAAGCTCCTCAATCACTTGGGGGGCATATAAGGTAGTAAGCAAGCAAAGCATATCAACAGGCATATGTAAACACATGAGCAAAATAAGGGAAAGCATACTACGGTACTTAGAGTATTTTTCAAAATTTTGTTTATATTTTGTCAAATCAAAACAAAGTGCTATGCTAAGTTCGGTCATGCGAACAGATGTTATAATAAATTGCAAATATTATAATATCAAAGTAAAATTTTTTACACCTCGAGCATTTACTGCTCGGATGTAACTATTAATTAAAAGGAAGTTGCTCTATGCAGCAAAAAATTGTCTTGACATTAAGAATCACGGTTCGTATGCCCTATTTACAAACCAAAATAAAGTAAAAAAAAAGAGTTATTGAGTGGCAGGAGCAGCTGGAGGATCTTGCTGGGGTTGCTGGTCGACTGTGGTCTTAGCATCCTCTTCGATGCCTTCAATACTTATCGCCAAAGAGATCTCAGGGGATCCCTGAGCTTTCTCCTCTTCCTCCAGGCAAGTAATGCACTTATCCAGTTTAGCCTACTTCATATGCTCTGGAAAATAATCAAAGTTCGCCTCGGGGTTGCTTTTCCAGAACATATAAAATCAGTTGAACGCCGCGCCCTTAAACCTCTCCAGGTTGCAAGTGTTGGTTTCTTCGAGCAGTTTGACGCGCTCTTCTTGCTCGACAGTCTCCTTTCTGCTGATCACCAAGTCATCCTGGAGCTTGGAGGCCTCTTTGAAGTTCAGCACCGAAGCCTCCTTGTACTTCTCTTTGGCCTCAGTAATTTTGACCAAAGTCTCCTGGTGTTGCTTCAGCTCCTCGCCCAGCTTAGCAATTTTTTCCTCAGCTGCTCAGCATGTTTGGCCTCGGCCACCTTTAGCTGCTTGACAAGTCTTAATCTCTTCAGCATGCTTGGCAACCATCTCCTCCGAGCGGCGCCAACCAGTACTCATGGTCAAAAACCCCTATGATCAGAGAAAAAGTAAAGTTGTCAGTGTGGATAAAAGGGCAAGATAGGCAATTAAACCACAACAAAAATGATGACTTACATTGAGTACTTCATTCAACGCGCGACTGAAGATTTGGTCGACCTTCATGGTGGAGACGTTGCTGAAGGCTTCCTAGCTACGTCGGTGTCTTGACAGTTTCTTTAGCCTGTCGTTAGCCGAGTTGTAAGCTGTGTTCAGGATAGCCTCAGCCTGCGTCTTCCCTAACTGAGCAGGAGGACTTGGGTTGTGAGGAGCTAGAGGAGTCAGGTCGACGGGAGCTGTAGAAGTCAAGTCGACGGGAGCTGGAGGAGTCAGGTCGATGGGAGCTGGAGAAGGATTCATGTCTATGGAAGGTGTTGGTGCAGGAGGATCCTCAGTCCGAGCCCTTTTCTTATAAGGGTCGCTACTGCTTTCCCCGGGGTGTCGCCTGCTCGCTTTCCTCCTAGTCGTAGGAGTCGTGGCATTAGGGTTGTTTTACAAGTCGAACGCTTCTCCGGAAGGCATGACTGCAGGATGGAAACAAACGATCGGACAATATAAATTAAGTTACTTAAAAAAGCAAGGGAATAAGAGCAAGAAAAATTCTAAGTAGTATACCCGAGCTATTATTACTGGTCGATACATTATTTATGGTACTACTGCTACACTCACTCTCTGCCTCGAAGAAGTTTGAATTTAAACTATTAATCGCATATTTAAAGTTGTCGTCCCCTTCGAATAAATGACAGGGAATGGGAAAATTGTCTAAAAGTGAGAAGTCAGTACCGTTCTCATCAGAAGACTCGAGTATGGGCTCGGGGTATTCTAGAAGTTTCTGCTTGCCCTTCCTGTGTTGGGTTGGAGCAGCGGCAACTCGTGGGATGCTGGAGGGTTCCCTGATGGTCACTCATTTTGCCCGCCTTCTCGGGGGTTGTGACACATCCTGATGCTGCTCGAGGATCTCTCCTCCAGTAGCACTCCCTGCTGTAGACTCCCTCACTTTCTGGTGAGGTGCCAGAAGGTCGACCAGCCTTAAGTTGTGATAACTCTACAAAATAGAGTTATTTTACCACTTTTTATGTGCTAATTGTTGCTTAGTTCTTGAGTTTTTAATTAATTTATTAAGTTTTTAAGTAATTTTGATTTTTCTTAGGTTTATTTTGATTTTATTTATTTTTGTGTATTTTTATAGTTATTTTGTTGTAAAATATTGTAGTTAATTATTTGAATTATTGTTGTTTAATTTGAGATAAGAAAATGTTGTATTATTGAGCTTAAATGTTAAATATAAATTAAGTTATAATTAATATTTTAAAAGAATTAAATTGATTTATTTTATAGTGAAAATATTTTATTATGATTTATTTTATATTTATCTTGTAGGAAATTTATTGGATTTTTGTGCTTGAAAAGTAAGGACAAGGTGACATTTTCAAGGAAATGAAAAAAAAATGGCAAATCTGAAAAGTAAAGGCCCAGAGTCCTTCAGCAGCCCGAAGCCTCTAGCCCAACGCTGCTCCCCTGCCACCAAAGTCCTCCCAATTGCCTCCTTCGGGCCCGAGCCCACAACTCCAGGCCCGCCTCTCCTTTCAGCTGCCCTTCACCCAGCCCAAGCACCTCAGCAGCTTCATTCCCAGCAGCTGCCTCATCCAGGCCCCAACCGTACACCAGGCCCAACTGCTCAACACAACCTTCAGCCTCCTATACGGGCCCAAGCCTTTTGCCCCTGCCACAGACCCAACACAGGCCTAACTGAGCCCAACACGCAGCAGCTGCCTCAGCCGCCTACCCAGCCCCCATGCAGCTGCCTTCTTTCCCTTCTTGAGCCCAACATAGCACATTTGTCCCCTTGTCCCCTTTGCCCAAAAATGCCAACTTTTACCCAAACTTTTCCACAAATTTTACCGTAACATCATCATATCACCCTATAATTTACCCCTATATGCCATATTATTCTTCATTTCAAATTTAATTAATTTAAATTGATTATTTTAATACACTTTTTTGGCTATAAATAAGGGATTTTGGGTGATTATTTGGGGGAGAGGTCATACCACAAAGTTTCTACACTTTCCCCTTGTCTCTTCATCATCTTCTTCTTTTTGGTTAATTTTCTATGTATTTTTAGAGGAACAATTTGGGAGTTTTCCTCCAAATTTTCCTAAGTTATGTTTGTAATTTCTATTCTAGTTATGTGCTTCTAATCTTTTTCATAAGATTATTAAGATCATGATGAAGCAACTTGTAACTAGATAATATTTATGTTGTATGTTGATTTCCCTTGTAATGCAACAAATTTTATGGATTTTTCTTCTTCATATATGTCTTTCATCTTTAATATCTCATATTTTGGATTGTTAGATAATATGCACTTTGTTCTTCATTTTGCAAAACATAATATTCTTTGTGTAAGATGTGTCATTAAATTGTACACATCTAATGCTTAGAACAAAAATATTATGTTTTGCCTTATAAATAATGTTATTTGATTTTTTGTTGTTTCATTAGGTTGATTCACATTAAATACTTTGAAATTATACTTTTTGAAAAGTGAAGAAAAATCCTATCTTTTTATAAATAATTTGTTCTTAAAAGTATAAATCTATTTAGAAAATGATAGTTTGACTTATTTTAACTATCACTAAAACTTGGGAATCAATATACTAATAAGTATTATTAAACTTACATTTTGTGGATTCTAGTATCTTAATAATCTTCCTTTTATAATTTATTTTCAAAATCATAATTGGTTTATTTTTATTCTCTTAAATAGTTTTATTTTCAATCTTTTATGTTCATAAGATTAAAACTCATCAATCTTTGGACTAGGTTAGAATTTATTAATTTTGGTTTAAAATAGTTTTCTTTTTCATTTTAGACAACTCCTTTGGGTTCGATCTCGTACTTACACGAACACTATATTTCATATACGATTCGTGTGCTTGCGAGTTATAAATTTTTAAAACATACCCATTTTGGGTCCATCAAGTTGCTTTCAGTAACCAGTTCTTGGATGCTCTTCTCGATGTTCATCATGTTGGCCAAGGCTGCTGCCCTATCTCCATCTCTGGAGTAGGGTCTGGTCGATACCATGGACCTAAACAACACCAAATTTCTAAAGATGGTATAGAAAAGCTAGAAGAAATTAAATGACCATTGATTAGAAGATTTACCTCCTTGGGTGAAGGCCAGGTTATCAGCGACCAGGTTCGTTGTAAGAAAGTACTCTTGGAAGTACTTCCCTACATTGGATTTGTAGGTGATGTCGCTCAGGAAGGTACAAGTGGACTCTTGATGGTAGAAGTGGAAGAACCCTGTGTTGTTGTGGTTGGGATTGGACTTGAGATCGAACAGGTAGTTGATCTCATATGGTGTAGGTACATGCCACTTCTTATGGTTATAAAAGATATAGCGTGTAGATAGTACTCTATATCCGTTGGGAGTAATTTGAAAGGGGGTGACCCCAAAATAATTGGCCACCCCTTGAAAAAATTCATGCAGAGGCAAGATAGCCCCTGCCTCGATATGGTACCTCAACCGGCGCTGAAGGCGCCCCTAGGCACGTTTTCCCTCTGGTCGGGTGAAGGTTTGATTAGGGCTATCCCAGGAAAACCGTACTTCTTGAGATAGTTGCTCACCATCCTAGCTGATATGATGCTAGGAGGCGCTGCGTACCATTCGACCTCTGGCCTAAGGCCGTCGCGAGGTTGGGCTTTAGGTTGGATTTCTGGGGGTTCAATATTTACAGGTTGAGGGTTTGTAGAAGGGTCATCGGTGCGAGGGGCAGGCTAGTTAGAAGGAGGGTTGGTTGTTTTCTTCTTTCTACGAGCAGTATACTTCACGCGACCCATGTTCGGTTGACTGGTCGGAGGTCTAGTCGTAGGGTTTTGCTAGGAATATGGAACTTCTGGAAACAATAGTGATGGTTGTTCTTGATCCTCAAACAGTAGTGCGAGCAGATCATCGTTGATTGGCCTCTCACCTCCCCAAGGATCGCGCATGAATATCTGGGAACAGAAAAGGGGAGATGAGAATCTACGGCCAACAGATAGAAGAAGTGAAAATGTTGGGATAACGTTGGTCATGTATAAAAGCTAAGCTTTTATATGACCAACAACATTCTAACGTAAACACTAAAAACATACGAATTGTTTGGAAAAATAGATTAAAAATCGGAGGTGAAAAGTTTTTTCAGGGAAACTTTTTTACTCCGAAAACAGGCGGAAAAAACCCAGATTTTTCCGAAAGCATAAAAATCGAATTTTTACTTCGATTTTGGGCCCTAAATCAGTATTCCTACTTCCCACGCCAATTTCTAAGCCTCACTTAGTGTTTTTACTAATTAAAACTCCTACCTTATCATGTTAATACCTACGAGCCCGATTACCTCGAAATTATTTTTCCTCAAGAACATTCAAAAACTCAAAGCCTGAATATCAGAAAACTCGAGAAATAAGTGTTGCATGGTATATCAGAGACAAAGAAGATCAAGAAACTTACTTGAATGGAAGAATGAAGTGAAGTCACGAGCGTTGATGCTTGGGGCTGGACGGACACACCTCAGATCACCAAAAAAAAATTTAATTTTTCTTGCTTTGTTCTTCTGAGTTCTTGAGAAAAAGAAGAGTGGTAAAAGGTAAAAAATGTAAGAGTGGGTTATTTATATTGATCGTGGCATAGTTAAAAAGGTAATGATGGGTGAGTTTTCAATACGTGGGGAATCGTGTTAGCCGTCATAACGCTTTTGGGAAACTGCAACGTCCATAATTAGTTACTTTTTCGAAAAGGCACTGAAAGATGTGACAGGTCAGATGGAAGGTCGGTCGATTAAGTTTACTATATGCTGGTCGTAGTAAAGTAAACTTCGAGGGCAAATGTTTACCCAAAAAAAAGGACTACCTGATGACGTGGCAGTATTAACCTACACGTGGGATACACGTGCCTGTGTTAAGTGAGTATGATTTGTTCGACCATCGACCAGAAGAGAATCCACTCAGCATATATCATATTTTATGGGCGACCAGTCTGGTTGCAACATTTCATTTATTTTCTTCAAATATGTAATTTTGCATTTATATAATAATTGCAATTTCCATTATTATTTAGATACGCCTGTATTCAATATAATTAAGGCCCATCAGCCTATGTAAAACTCCTTGAGCCTATAAATAAGAATCAAAGGGCTCAAGAGAGGGGATTTTTTCCAGGAGACTTTCTAGACTTCATAATTCTAAGAGAGAATCAGAGTGTTTTTATCTGCCATACTTGTATTCATCCTGAAACTAGTGAAACTCGTGAACCCTAGTTCATTGATCATAGTTCTTGGGATTTTACATCAATAAGAACACTAAGTGGATGTAGGTTATTACCATTTACTGGGGCTGAACCACTATAATTATTTTTGTGTCGTTTATCTTTTTGTCTTGATTTCATCTCATTTCTATCGTTTTACTTGACTCCGTGTCATTGACCAATTCAAGAGTCAACAATGTTTGTGAATACCGGGTTAAGCACACTAGAATGCACATGATTATGAGTATACCTATCTATGTTGTTTGAGTGTATTATAATACATTGTTTCTGTATGTATGTATGATAAATGGGATATGTAATTGTCTATTGTGACTAGAGAACTCAGTTTATAAACCGAAGGATTATTAGTATATTAGTTAGAGATCGACTTATTAGTCGAGGGCATATTGGATTTTGAGAGACTCGTCTTATAAGTCGAGGGTCATAAAGCTTTGACTTATAAGTCGAGGGCTTGTGAGGCTCGGCTTATGAGTCGAGGCTCGGTAGGACTCGGCTTATGAGCTGAGATTAGCATTGCGCACATGGAGTCCAGGCCACCATGGCTGGGCCATCTTGGGGGTGCACCAAACACCTGACTAGTTCGGATGCTAAACAAATGGAAAGAGAGTGCGACACGCACTTGACTGGCTCAGATGCCAAATGAATTAAAAGGAAGTGCAACACGCACTTGTGCAACTCAATGGTTGCCAATTTGTATAATGTGTATGCCAGAATCAGTTATTACTATTTGATAAATATATTACTCCGTGAATTGTTTAATATGTTTTCTTGCTAAGTCTTTTGGCTCACGGGTGCTATGTGGTGCAGGTAAAGGTAAAGAGAAGATTAACCAGCCATGAGTCGAAGGGCGATTGCAGTGACATGTACATATGCAGTCCGCTCGACCACCACGGGCGAGATACTTAAGGAAGCTAGGGTTAAACCCACCTTTTGCCGCCTAGGTCGGCTTATTATGTAACTTGGATGTTGTAACTAGTTTTTAAACAAATGTTTTTGGGATCTCATGTAAAGAACATGTTTTTGGGTTTAATGAAATGGTTATGACTTGACCAAAATTTTAAATACCTAAACCTATAGTGGCTTAATCGCATGTTTAGTCTAAATGATTTGTTTAGCAAGTCCAGCATTGGTTTTAAACACACTTGGTAACAGACCCTAACTAGCAGGGCATTATAACTTGGTATCAGAGCTGCCAAGGTTTAAGGGTTCTTGATGTTGGACTGGGCATGTACATTCACTGCTAAGGGTAACTATTAATATATTTATGTGTATATTTGCTTAAATGGATTATATATGACTTACCTGCTAGCTTAAATAAGAAGCATGAGCTATTCTGATAGAGCCTGGCCCTTGACTGCTGTATGTATGTTGAGGATGTGTTTATTAGCATGATAGACATTTGTAAATGCTGTAGGATTGCTTATTAGCGTCATTATTATTGTTGAATGTCAGAAACACTTATTAGCGCTGCTATATGTGTGCATTGGATAGAGGATGCTTATTAGCACCGTTACATGTTAAAGGAAAATGCTTATTAGCACTGTTAAATGGTTATGCATGCTGGAAAATGCTTATTAGTATTCTGTTTGCTCTTGAGTATTGGAAAATTTTTAATAGTATTATGTTATGTGTATGCATGCCAAGAATGGGCTTATTAGCATCTTGTTCAAGTATTATCATGAATTCCTCTGCTTATTAGCATGATTGTTAAGTGTGAATTATTGGGATGCTTACTAGCATTGTCAATGCATGTGGATGCTTATTCCATCGGTTCTGAACTGTGGGTTGATGTGAGATACTGTTGGGAGTTAGTGTATGAATGGTTCAGGAAACAACACCCTCCAGTTTTCGAGGGCAGCGCAGATCCACTTAAGGCAAAACAGTGGATGGCTATGATTACATCCATCCTGGATTTTATGAGGGTGGTGGGCAATGAGAGAGTGGCCTGTGCCACGTACATGTTTCGGAAGGATGACCGAATCTGGTGGTAGGTGGTGTCCCAGACTAGGGATATAACCACAATGAATTGGGAAGAGATCAGAACCCTTTTCAATGAGAAATATTACAATGAGGCCATTAGGGCTGCAAAGGTCGAGGAATTCAGTAAACTTTTACAAGGGAATATGTCGGTGACCGAGTATGCCCTGAAATTTGACAGAATACCCAAGTTTGCTGCAGACTTGGTGCCCACTGATGGGACAATGAAGGAAAGATTCCTTCAGGGGCTACAGCCTATGATAGCCCGGGATGTCAGAATTACCATCGTACCTTAAGTGATGACATATGCTCAGGTAGTGGAGAGAGCCTTTACTGCAGAGGGTGCTAAGAATAAGATCTGGCGCGAGAACGTGGCCAGGAGGGATATGAGGAGGACAAGACCTCCCTTCTCAGGATCAGGTAGAGGCAGAAGCCCCAGTGACAAGAAAAGGAAGACCCCAAATACTAGTTCGGCTCCTAGATATGATAGGAGGCAGCAGGGTGTACAGATTGGCTGCCAGGGCGGCAATGAGAATTGGAAGACATATCCAGAATGTGCCAGATGCAGGAGATGTCATCTGGGCAAGTGTCGGGTGAATGCTTGCTTTGTATGTGGAATTATGGGGCATCTCAAGAAAGACTACCTAAGAGTGAAGAAAGAAGAACCTAAGAAGACAGACAGCTCGACTCCAGCTTGAGTATTTGCATTGACACAAGCTGAGGCTGAGGCGAGGTCCTCAATGGTCACAGGTCAGCTTTCTAGTGCTGGCATATCTTATTTTGTGCTGATTGATTCTGTTGCTACACAATCTTATGTTTCTAGTAGGATTATTGATGGATTGTGTAGGCCCTGTGAGTTTTATGATGTGGGATTTGGGACGTTACTACCCACTGGGGAATTGGTGGTTTCTAGGAGATGGGTTAGGTCTTTGCCAATGATGGTGGATGGCAGAGAGTTGTCGCTTGATTTGATAGAGTTAGCTATGACCGACTTTGATATAATATTGGGAATGGACTGGTTAACTAGATATGGAGCAACCATTAATTGTAAGAATAAGATGATAACCTTTGAACCTGAGGATGAGGAACCTTTTGTATTCATTGGCACTGTGCATGGACCCCAAGTACCTATGATTTCAACATTAAGGCTAGAGATCTACTGCAAGGAGCTTGCATAGGATTCCTAGCCAGTGTGGTGGATACCACACAGGTCGTGTCAGTGAGACCGGAAGAGAATAGGTTGGTCTATGAGTTTCTGGACGTGTTTCCAGAGGATTTACCGAGGTTGCCACCACAGAGATATTGAGTTTGTTATTGAGTTGGCACCAGGGATAGAGCCAGTGTCTAGGGCACCTTACAGAATGGCCCCAGCTGAGTTGAGAGAACTCAAAGTACAGCTACAAGAGTTGTTGGATCTGGGTTTTATCAGACCCAGTTTCTCATCATGGGGTGCACCAGTGTTATTTGTGAAGAAGAAGGACGGTTCTCTAAGGATGTGCATAGACTATAGATAACTAAATAAGTTGACTATTAAGAACAGGTATCCTCTACCAAGGATAGATGACTTATTTGACCAATTACAAGGAAAAATGGTATTTTTGAAGATAGATCTTCGATCTGGTTATCACCGGTTGAGGATTAAGGAGGAATACATACCAAAGACAGCTTTCCGCACCAGATATGGGTCCTATCATTTTCTCGTTATGTCGTTTGGTTTGACTAACGCCCCGACAGCTTTCATGGACTTAATGAACAGAGTGTTCAAGGACTATTGGGACCGGTTCGTGATCGTCTTCATCGACGATATTTTGGTTTATTCACAGTCCGAGGAGGAGCATGAGCAGCACCTTAGGTTGGTCTTGCAGAGATTGAGAGAGCACAATGTACGCCCTGGTTTTCACGCGGGCTGTTTAGCACGACGAGCCTCGGACTAAACATGATTTAGTCCGAGGCTCCCACAGGCCAGAGGCTCTATTTCCAGGACGGGCCCTTTCTAGCTCGAGGGGGGTCCTGTTTCCAGCTCGCTTTTGTTGCACCAGGAGCTGGGAATAACATCCGGCGACCACGGACGGATAAGCTCGGGTTATGGATTGCTCCGGTAGCGAGCTTCTCAGGAAGCTCTGACCCTATGGGAAGTCAACACGCAAGATAAACGTGCATATTCCTGCCATCACGTGTCCGATATCCCCCTGACTTCTCGGACACGCAACAGGAACGTGCGTATTCAGACACCCACGGACGAGTTGGGCCGTGCGGCCCATTATCTCCTTCCATACTGATTAGACCACACTTGTGTGTCAGGTTTAGGAATTAATCATGAATATCACAGACTTGATATGACAAATGGTAAGGTCACGGGATGACCTCCCTACCAACTTCCAGGTGCCTTCTCCTATAAATATGGAGACCCTGGGAGTTGATAGGGGTTGGAAAAAATAGTCTTTGAAGAACTATATACTTTGTAAACCAATTACCCAGAGAATATGAATAATATTGACTAGTGGAGTAGAAGGATTTTAACCTTCGAACCACTTAAAAACGTGTCTCGAGTCACCTAGTTCTTTCCCCAAAGATTTCCTATCTGTGACGGTTCTACTTTTAGTACTAATCTCTTTCTCTTCTTCTCTTAATTATATGTTGCCGAAGAACCGCGTCAACAGTTTGGTGCTTTCATTGAGAGCAAGTCCGATTAGTATTACCACAAACATACAACTATGGTGACCACTCGATCCAAACATGGCAACGAGGGAGAACAGCATGATGGGCAGCAGGACCACCATGTTGCCCTCCCTGATGAGCAAGTTCCTGAAGTCCAGCATAGGCCAGGAAAGCAGCCGGCGGGCCAAGACGACACTGGTAGTTCAGCGTCCCGGCCGCCTAATCCGAATCCATGTTATTACACTGCGGTGGAGATGGAGAATGCTCAGCTGAGGAGCCAGCTAGCAGCAGCTGGTCAGCAAATCCAGGATATTCTGAGTCGACTACCCCCTCTCACAACCAACGGTAACGTTGGAGAGAGGCAAGGCGAGGCTCCTAAGTCTCGCCGGAGTAATCGATCCAGGCATAGTCGTTCGGGTAGACTCCCTGCAGCCAACTCCACCCCTTCACCGCACCATCAAGAGGCGAACTTCAGGGAAATGCCTCGGACCGAACAGCAGCAGTACAGCCGTTCGGTTAGGACGTCAACCCCTAGCTCTCAGCCTTCCTCGAGGACGCCCAGAAGAGATCGAGGAAATTCCCAAAGAAGGGCCGAGGAGATCCGGAGACGTCAGCCCGTCCCCGAAGAACGTCCAGTTCCTCGTCCAGCTCGCCCAGCGCGAAACCAACAAGCTGGCAGGGCCGAGAGGCCCCCACCAAATTTAGTCCGTCCGGACGGCACTAGGATCGCCTCTCCGGTCAGGCATCCTCCTTCTCCCATCAGATACCCGTCTCCTCAGCCCGTCCGAGACATCCCGACCTACGGAAATAGTAGGAGAGACCCGCCATCGGCCGGGCCTTCCCGGCGCAGCAGGGTGCCGGGGGAAGGATCAGGTCGGAGCCGCCAAAGACGCACCTCGAGCCTGTCCAGCAGGAGTCACTGGACCGGTAGTGCACGGAGTGACCTTTCGGGAGGAGACCTGCGACAGCGACTAAGTTCAGCACAAAGTCACCATACTACCCAGGGAGGCGACCTTCGAGATCGCCTCAACTCTCACAGAGAGGATCGAGTTAGGGATGGTAGCCAGGCCCGCTCAGTTGGGGTCCGATCCGAAGTACGTAACGGCGGGAATGCCCCAAATGACCTATCTCAAGATAGGAGGGGAAACAACCCGCCTAATATGTACAACGGGTCCGGAGCTGGCGAACAGCCCCGGAATAACCCAGGATCTCAGGACAAGACCCTAGAGCGCTTAACTCAGATGGAGGAGCTGATGAAGAAGCTCCTATCGGAAAAAGAAAAAGACGAATATGATTCAGGGGATGAGATGGAACTCTTCGCCCCCAATATAGCAGCAACGGCATACCCTTCTGGCTTTCGTATGCCCCACTTGTCAAAGTTCAACGGGGATGGAGACCCGTCTGACCACTTAGGGATGTTCAACACCCTAATGATGGCTCATAACATCGGGCCAGAGCTTCGTTGCTTGATCTTTCCTTCCACCCTAACTGGACCTGCCAGGCAGTGGTTCAAACAAAGTAAAAGGCAGTCAATCAGCTCCTGGAAGACCTTTTCGGCTGACTTCAAGAGGGCATTCCGCGCCTCTCAGGCCGCCCGAGTCCAGGCCGACTCCCTAGCTAACGTGAGACAGCAACCTGGAGAGACGCTAAAAGCCTACTTAAGCAGATTTGCAAATGTCGCTGCTCGAGCCAGAGACGCCGACGACAGCTCCAAACTCATGGCTATGAGGACCGGGATCCTAGTAGGCGGAGATCTGTGGAAGGATATTCAAAGGAGGGGGGTCGGTTCGGTTAGTGAATTCCTTAACAGAGCCCAAGAGTGGATAAACTTGGAAGAAGCTGAAGCTTCAGCCGCGGGGACCAGCCAGGTCCTCAAGAAGCCCGCTGGGACGGGAACAGAGATCGTAGTGGCGACTCCCGACGTCGCGCAGAGTAACCAGACCGGTGGCGGCAAAAGGAAAGGAAATGGTGAAAACAGCCAGCACGGTCAAAAGAAGAATAAGTCCGCGGATAAATTCAAGCCCGTGTTCACAACGTATACCGAGCTCACCCAGACCAGAGAGAATATTTTCCTGGCCAACGTTACGCGAGTCCCCTGGAAAAGGCCGGAGCCAATAAAACACCCTAAGGGAAAGAGAGACGCTTCCAAATTCTGCCGTTTTCATAACGACGTCGGGCACAATACCGACGACTGCAGGCACCTCAAAGATGAAATCGAGACTCTCATCCGAGCAGGTCCGTTGGCGCAATACTCGCAGAACAGGGTCCCGACAAGTCGACCCGCTCCGGAGATCCCAGCCAGTCAACCTGGACCTCGGGTAGATCAGGACGTCCTTCCCCCCGTAGTCGAGGGAGAGATTTCCACCATCTCTGGAGGACCACACATGGCTGGCACGAGCAAAGGCGCCCAGAAGAGGTATGTGAATGAGTTGAAGGCCCACAATGGAGCGGAGTTCGTCCCGGAACAGCGTCAATCAAAACAACAAAGATTAGAGAAACAACCGATCACTTTCACGGAGGAAGACGCGAGCCATGTCCAATTCCCTCATAACGATCCCTTGGTCGTAGCAGTCCAGCTCGCCAACCGGAGAGTAAGGAGAGTGTTAGTGGACAATGGGAGCTCGGTGAACCTCCTATTCCGGTCCACCTTAGAAAAAATGGGTCTGACCGTCTCCGAGCTGAAGGCAACCTCGATGATGCTATATGGTTTTTCAGGAGAAGGGTCAGCAGCGATAGGAACGATTGAGCTGGTGATCACCCTAGGAGACGAGTCCCGAACAGTGTCCAAACTACTCGAATTCGTAGTCATTGACTGCTCCGCTGCCTACAATGCAATTTTGGGCCGACCTACGCTCGTTGCTTTCGAAGCTATCACGTCCGTCCGGCACCTCGCCATGAAGTTCCCTACTTCAACAGGGGTCTGTACTATCAAGGGCGATCAGGTCGCTGCCAGGGAATGCTACAGCATTTCCATGAAGGGAAAATCTAAACCCGGGCAGGTGACGATGGCCATTCAGGATGAAGAGGAATCTCAGGGACCCAAGGCGGCTCCTGAGATTGAAAAACCTCGGGTTTCCGAAGACGAAGAGCTCGCCCTAAGCGAGGACATTGACCCCCGAGTAGGCGAGGACAGGTCCGAGCTCCAAGCTATTGAAGAGCTCGAGGAGGTAGACATCGATGAACAAAACCCGTCACGGACGGTTAAGCTCGGAAAGAACCTCTGCGACGGAAGAAAGGCGGAGCTAACTGCGTTTCTGAAGAAGAACCTGGACGTATTCGCATGGTCGCACGAGGACATGATAGGGATCAGTCCGAGCGTAATCATGCACACGCTCCACCTAGACAAAAGCGTCCCTGCCAAGTCTCAAAAGCAGAGGCGTTTAGGGACAACCCGAGCCGAAGCCCTTGAAGAAGAAGTAGCCCGGCTCAAAAAATGTGGCTTTATCCGCGAAGCCAGATTTCCCATTTGGGTTGCCAATCCCGTGTTAGTTCCAAAGCCCAATGGGAAGTGGCGGACCTGTATCGACTTTTCCGACCTGAATAAAGCCTGCCCCAAGGATTGCTTTCCATTACCGAGGATCGATCAACTGGTGGATGCCACGGCGGGGCACGAGCTCATGTCCTTCATGGACGCGTACTCGGGCTACAATCAGATCGCGATGAATCCAGCAGACCAGGATCATACCAGCTTCATGACCCCGACTAATGTCTATTGCTATAAGGTCATGCCGTTCGGTCTGAAGAACGCCGGAGCTACCTACCAAAGGCTGGTAAATAGAATGTTCGCGGACCAGATCGGGAAAAACATGGAAGTGTACGTCGATGATATGCTTGTCAAGTCAAAGATTTCCAGCAACCACGTCACCGATCTGGAAGAATGCTTTAACATACTGCGAGAATATGGCATGAGGCTCAATCCTCAGAAGTGCACTTTCGGTGTCGCATCGGGGAAATTCTTGGGTTTCATAGTCAATACCCGAGGAATCGAGGCAAACCCCGACAAGATCAGGTCACTGCTCGAGCTTCCTTACCCCAGGTCGCAGAAAGATGTCCAAGGCCTCACAGGAAGAGTGGCAGCACTGAACCGGTTCATTTTCGAATCGACCGACAAGTGTTTACCCTTCTACAACCTGCTCCGGGGAAACAAGAAGTTCGAATGGACAGTAGAGTGTGAAAGCGCATTCCTCGACCTAAAAACGCACCTGGCTGAGCCGCCTGTGCTGTCAAAGCCCAAGGCAGGAGAACCTCTTTTCCTCTACATGGCCGTCACTGAGGACGCAGCTAGTGCTGTTCTGGTGCGAGAAGAGGACCAGGCTCAGAAACCGGTTTATTACATCAGCAAGAGACTCCTCGGAGCTGAGTCAAGGTACCCATTGATGGAAAAACTGGCGTTCTGCCTAATCACGGCCTCGCGAAAACTCAGACCATACTTCCAGTCCCACTCTGTACACGTCATGACCGATCAGCCTTTAAGGCAGGTTTTGCAAAAGCCTGAAGCCTCGGGACGCTTGCTGAAGTGGGCGGTCGAACTCAGTCAGTTCGAGATTTTCTATACTCCCCGAACTACCATAAAAAGTCAAGCCTTGGCCGACTTCGTGGCAGAATGCGTGGGATTCCATGAGATCGCATCAGAAGACTCACCTCAGGTCGCCTCCTCAAGTTCATCGTGGAAGATCTTCGTTGATGGCTCATCTAACGAGAACGGCTCCGGGGTCGGAATCATTCTGATATCCCTAGAGGGGCATAGATTCCACTCGGCACTGAGGTTCGGGTTCAAGGCGTCTAACAACGAGGCAGAGTACGAAGCCTTGTTAGCTGGACTTAGGATAGCTAGTGAGCTAAAGGCAAGCTCTGTCCAATGCTTCAGCGACTCCCAGCTCGTGGTGAATCAGGTTCTAGGCGAGTATCAGGCGCGGGGTCCCAAGATGGCCTCCTATTTGGCTAAGGTAAAATCCGAACTGTCTGCGTTTGGGCAAGGGTCGATCGAACAGATACCTCGGGAGCAGAACGCCAACGCAGATGCTCTCGCCAAGCTCGCCACCTCGGGAGAGACAGAAACCCTGGGGTTGGTGTCAGTCGAGTTCTTGGAGAAACCCAGCATAGACGGAGATCGAGCAGATATTGAAATGATTGACATCAGGCCGACCTGGATGACTCCCATTGTTGAGTATCTCGTCGAGGGCAAGTTACCCGAAGGGCGCAACGACGCACGACGAGTCCTTTATCAGGCTCCGAGGTATATGCTAGTCGAGGGGGTGTTGTACCGACGTGGGCATTCCTTACCTCTCCTCCGATGCGTTCTTCCAAGTGAAGCGAAGGCCATCCTGCAAGAAGTTCATGACGGGTTCTGCGGAGATCACGCTGGGGGGCAAAGCCTGGCCTTGAAGATCCTTCGGCAGGGTTATTACTGGCCGACTCTGTCCAAAGACTCGATCTCATATGTAAAAAAGTGCGACAAGTATCAGCGGTTCGCCGCGGTTGCGCGAGCTCCTCCGACCGAGCTAAAAATGATTTCGTCTCCCTGGCCCTTCGCCATTTGGGGGATAGATCTAATAGGCGCCCTGCCCACCGGAAAGGGCGGGGTCCGTTACGCCGTGGTCGCCATTGACTACTTCACCAAGTGGGCCGAAGCAGAGCCGTTGGCGACAATAACATCGAAAAAGGTGCTAGACTTCGTGGTTAAAAGCATCATATGTCGATTTGGCCTACCCAAAAAGATCATCTCCGACAATGGCACTCAATTTGACAGCGATCTGTTCACCAAATTTTGCGAAAGGCACGGAATTGTGAAAAGCTTCTCGTCCGTGGCCTATCCCCAGGCGAACGGCCAGGTCGAGGCTGTCAATAAAACTCTGAAGGCAAGCCTCAAGAAGAGGCTAGATGAGGCAAAGGGGATCTGGCCAGAACAGCTCCCCCAAGTTCTGTGGGCCTATAGGACCTCACATCGGACTCCCACGGGTCACACTCCTTTCTCCCTAACCTTTGGAAGTGAAGCAGTTCTCCCCGTGGAGGTGAAGGTCCTGTCACACAGGGTCCGGTCCTGCGACCAAGACGGGAACCACGAGCTCCTATGCCACTCCTTAGACTTAGTGGATGAAAGGCGAGAGGATTCACAACTCCAGCTCGCCCATTATCAACAGAAAATCACTCGCTACTTCAACACTAAGGTCAAAAGACGTGCCTTTAGCGGCGGTGATTTGGTCTTGAGGAGAGTTTTCCTGGCCGGGAAAGATCCCAAAGATGGGGTTTTGGGACCAAGCTGGGAAGGACCATACCAGGTCATCGAAGTCATCAAAGAGGGAACTTATAAGTTAGCTCGACTTGGTGGAGGGGCGGTCCCGCGGACTTGGAATGCTATCCACCTAAAGAAATATTATCAATGAGCCATTTGTAAGGCCTAGAAGGTCACCTTCCATGTATAAATAAAAATCAAATGTTTCTCGCTATTTGCAAGTGTAATTTTAAAGTAACAACGAAAGACCCTTTCCCAGTTACTTGGGGGGCATATGGTACCTGGATATAACCAGGTCTCCTTAACGACTTAGGTGTTAATTTTTATCTACGGATAAGAGTTATCACAAACTAAGTCCTATCCTGGTCTTAACCAGGTCACAAAACTTAGAAGTTAACTAAAATTTGTTGACCGTGGTTCTTCTTTAAAGAGCCCGGGATACAGATAAAAGTTGACGCGAACTAAATTTTTCAAAATAAGTTCCTGGTCTTAACCAGGTCACAAAACTTAGAAGTTAACTAAAATGTGTTGACCGTGGTTCTTCTTTAAAGAGCCTGGGATACGGATAAAGTTGACACGAACTAAGTTTTTCAAAATAAGTTCCTGGTCTTAACCAGGTCACAAAACTTAGAAGTTAACTAAAATTTGTTGACCGTGGTTCTTCTTTAAAGAGCCCGGGATACGGATAAAAGTTGACGCGAACTAAGTTTTTCAAAATAAGTTCCTGGTCTTAACCAGGTCACAAAACTTAGAAGTTAACTAAAATTTGTTGACCGTGGTTCTTCTTTAAAGAGCCCGGGATACGGATAAAAGTTGACGCGAACTAAGTTTTTCAAAATAAGTTCCTGGTCTTAACCAGGTCACAAAACTTAGAAGTTAACTAAAATTTGTTGACCGTGGTTCTTCTTTAAAGAGCCCGGGATACGGAAAAAAGTTGACGCGAACTAAGTTTTTCAAAATAAGTTCCTGGTCTTAACCAGGTCATAAAACTTAGAAGTTAACTAAAATTTGTTGAACGCGATTCTTCTTTAAAGAGCCCGGGATACGGATAAAGTTAACTCGAACTAAGTTCATAAAAATAAAGAGATGAATTGTAACCAAATGCATAAAAATATATATATGTCAAACTGGCTGAGCAAATTGTCTCGAGGTGGAAACGCCTCACACAAAAAAGAGAATTACAATAGAAAGAGAGTTCAAAATACTTAAACGAGAAGTGTCCTAAGCCCCATCAGTTGGCCCTTTGGAGGTCGCGGTCTCATCCTGCTCCACCGCGACAGAGGCCTCTCCAGTCTCCGATGGAGGAACCTCCTTATTTAGGCGGGCTTGGAGCTGCGGCAACAAGAATGCCCAGAGGTCCGGCGGCATGAAAGAAAAGTCCGCGTCCGGATTGTGGGACCAGCAGTGATAGAACAGGTCTTGTAAGGACTGCTCCGAGACGACCCGCTCGGCTTTCAGGGCGGCCTGGGAGGCCTGGGCTTCGGCCTTCGCCGCCTCAAGATCTGTCCGCGATGCGGCCAGGAAGTTTTTAAGCTCTTGGTTTTCGGAGCGGATCTTCTCTAGCTCGGCTTTAGAGGCCGCCAGCGCGTCTCTCGCCTCCTGAGACTCCTGGAGGGCGGTCTGGCGGTCAGCTTCCAAACCCTCGAGCTGGGCCTTGGTCCTAACAATGCCTCTGTACACGGCAGCAATGCCTTGCAAGAAAAGAATGATAAATTAACAAACTGGAAGGAGAAAGGCGTCGTGTGAGTGTTAAAGCCTTAAAAGAAGGGGGCACTTTACCGTTAAGGTCATGTCCATCGCAGACTCTACAACTCGGACTGGGCTCGTTGTTTCGATGGCCCGGAGCTCCTTCTCCCTGATATTGTAGAAATGGTTGACAGCGTAGCTAACCGACTCATACACCGTACCCCGGAATGCTTCGGGCATCTTCTCCAAAGCCCGGGGGTCGACCGGGATACGCACATCCGGGGCTGCCGCCGCCAGATTCCCGACCTCTATTACCCCGTCCTGGGCGGCTAGTGGAGATCGTTGGGGTGGCGGGTGCATGAGCCCTGTTCTGGCAACAGGGAGGTTCGCCCCCGCGACCTGGGATGGCGGGGCTTTCTCCTTCTCCTTAGCCCGGGATTTGGTGGAGGTCCCAGCCGAGCTCTTGGACTCGCGGAGCCTCTTTAACCTCGGCCCTGCTGGGGGATTCCCACCAAAGACAACGCCCCGCAGACTATTCCCGGGCTGAGACATCTCTTCTGCTAAGAACAAAAAAAAAGAGACATGGTTATTACAAGGTAGAAATCATGCAGAAATAGAGACAAAAGGTTCAAAGGCAGTAAGTAAGCAAATACTAAGGGAGCCCTACCCCCCGAGCTGGAAGAGCCTAGGATGATTATCTCGCGAACTGGCGAAGGTTCTAGGTCCGGTTCTGACTCGGGGCTGGACTCTTCTACGTACTGCCTAATCCCCGGAGCATAGATGCCCCTCTGGAGCGCAGGCCACGTGCGTAAGTTGGTCCCGTACTCCTCAAAGAGGACCGACCTAAAGGCTAGGGTATTATCTACTACTACGGTACCCTTAGGCCGACTCTCTTGGTTGTCCAGCACGAGCTGGTCAACGCAGTGAAGCAAGAGCGTGTCCAGGTCCGGATTCCTTGAGTGACGATGGACGAGCTGCCTAGGGTTGAACCTAACCAGCCGGGGGTCTGCGGTGGCCCTATCTACGTTCTTAAATAAATAAGAGTTACCTTGACCGAAAGGACCCGCGGCTGCTCCGGATTGGGCCCTCTCCTCGCTCATCCCCTGGGCGACCTCCAAGGTCCTCTTCCTGTTCATCACCAGAGGAACTTCCTCACCTTCCTCCTCGCCTTCTTCGTCTGCGACCTCCTCCGCGACGATCGGTCTGTTGTCGCGAGCTGGGGGAGGCCCCCGGGGCCTTTTCAAATTCAAAGTCTGATTTGGGAAAATCAGCTTGCAGAATACCATCGTCTCGTCCGTCACGAGCATGCGGTAGTCTTTCTCACTGGGGGGTAAGTTCGCCAGTGTATCGTATTGACCCCCGAGGGTCACAGATTTTCCGGTCCTCGCGTAAATGGCTGCAAGGTTGGTTGAAATCAGAAGAGGAATAAGGGAGGAGCTAAAACAAGATAACCTTTAAAAGGCGAACTAAATCAAGGATCACTTACGAGGACGGTTGAAGTAGTGATGGTCGCAGTTGTGAAACCCAGTTGACATGAAAAACTGGTCTTTGAAGTCGTTTGGATGGCTCGGCAGCTCGATGACTGCTGCTGTGTTAGGGAAGCGGGTTAAATAATAGAACCCGTCGCCTCGCCCCCGCTGGTCCGGGCTGGCTTTGAGGCAAAAGAAATATAGAATATCAGTCGGAGTGGGGACCTCCCACTCATGCTTTTGGAACAAATACCTCAATCCCGCCAGCAGGCGGTATGAGTTGGGGGGGAGCTGAAATGGGGCCAACCCCACATAGTTCAAAAAATCAGCAAAATACTGATCCAGGGGGAGGAAGGCCCCTGCCTTGAAGTGTTCACCGCTCCAGGCCGCGAACGACTCGTCGAGCGGCGTGCAGCTCCGATCCCCATCCGCAGCAGGTCGGGCGATCACGGAGGCCATCCCCAGGGGAATGTTGTGGTTGAGGAAGATTTTGGTGATCTTTGCCTGGTCGGTTATCTTCGAGACAATTCTCTCCGCCTCAAAAAATGCGTCAGGGGCCACCTCGGCTTGCTTCTCCACCGCCGGCCCAAAGTGAGGAATTGGCGAGCTGGGCACCACCGCCTTTCCTTTATCCTGCTGGGAGGACGAACTTCCCACATTCTTCTGTGGCAGATTTCTCTTTGGAGCCATCTAGTCGCCTATCAAACAAAAGAAAACACTTTAGAAAAGGCGACCCAAGCAGGAGAGTGAAGCAAGTATTAAGTACACGAGCTGGGGTAAGCCCAGCCCGTGGAGAGTGGTGCCACGCGTTCCAAGGAACACGCGCCTATGCCCTCAACAGATCCCAGATTACTCGGAATTCGTGTGTCAGAGGACTCAGAGTAAAAAATTGCCTTGGGGGGAAAGTTTCAACAGGCAAGGCGTGGAAAAACCGCTTTTAAGGCGTATTCCCTAAGCTACCCGGTTTTTGCACCCAAAATTCCTAAGGGTCCTACCCAGAAATTGTTCCTAAGGAAGAACCATGGAACCCATGTTCTAAGACGATGTCCCATGGCAAGTGTGCCCTAATCTAAGAAGGGTTGTCACCCTCCATATCCGCGCGACCCAGAAAACCTCTGCATGTGGCTACAGTAAAAATTTTTACCTAAGCTACAGTGGCATGCTTTCAAAAATAAACAGGGACAGAAGACTTACAGTATATGGTTAGATGGTGAGCGAGGTTGCTGCGCTGGTAGGAGCTTCGTTGGCACAGTGGTCTCCAAGGCTTTGAAGGAACTCGTACGCTTAAGCTTCGTGAACGGAGAAGAGGAGAGCAATGGAAATGAGGGTTTTGTTCTTCGGAAGGTCAAAGAGAAAAGAAGGAAATTTGAGAGGTTTTGAATGGTAAGGTGGCCCATGCGTGGGATGACCACCCCCTTTTATACAAGGGAAGGATCACGTGTAAAAGGCTCTTGGGAGACCCTCCACTCGAAATGTGAAACGACGGCTGGACAGTAGGCTAGGCCATTTAATGCGGTTCTCGTAGAGAGTACCGTCGCCACCCACGGCGTTCCACGTATCAGACGCCTGCGAAAAGCATGGAATACGAAGGGTTGTGGGGGAAGTCTAAAAGCCCCTACTATGGTCTCCCATATCTGACGTCATGGACCACGAGCAGGAGCTTGGGGGGCAGATGTACGCCCTGGTTTTCACGCGGGCTGTTTAGCAGGACGAGCCTCGGACTAAACATGATTTAGTCCGAGGCTCCCACAGGCCAGAGGCTTTATTTCCAGGACGGGCCCTTTCTAGCTCGAGGGGGGTCCTGTTTCCAGCTCGCGTTTGTTGCACCAGGAGCTGGGAATAACATCCGGCGACCACGGACGGATAAGCTCGGGTTATGGATTGCTCCAGTAGCGAGCTTCTCAGGAAGCTCTGACCCTATGGGAAGTCAACACGCAAGATAAACGTGCATATTCCTGCCATCACGTGTCCGATATCCCCCTGACTTCTCGGACACGCAACAGGAACGTGCGTATTCAGACACCCACGGACGAGTTGTGCCGTGCGGCCCATTATCTCCTTCCATACTGATTAGACCACACTTGTGTGTCAGGTTTAGGAATTAATCATGAATATCACAGACTTGATATGACAAATGGTAAGGTCACGGGATGACCTCCCTACCAACTTCCAGCCTCCCTACCAACTTCCAGGTGCCTTCTCCTATAAATATGGAGACCCTGGGAGTTGATAGGGGTTGGAAAAAATAGTCTTTGAAGAACTATATACTTTGTAAACCAATTACCCAGAGAATATGAATAATATTGACTAGTGGAGTAGAAGGATTTTAACCTTCGAACCACTTAAAAACGTGTCTCGAGTCACCTAGTTCTTTCCCCAAAGATTTCCTATCTGTGACGGTTCTACTTTTAGTACTAATCTCTTTCTCTTATTCTCTTAATTATATGTTGCCGAAGAACCGTGTCAACACACAAGTTGTTTGCGAAGTTTAAAAAGTGCGAGTTTTGGTTACCACAGGTGACATTCTTAGGTCATATCATTAGTAGAGATGGGATCAAGGTAGACCCAGCTAAGATTGAGGCTGTTAGGAACTGGCCAAGGCCAAGGAATGCCTCCGAGATTAAAAGCTTCCTTGGATTTGCAGGCTATTACAGGAAGTTTGTGGAAGGATTCTCAAGAATATCGACCCCACTAACAGAACTGACACGTAAGAATCAGAAGTTTACGTGGTCAGATAGATGTGAGAACAGCCTCTAGGAGTTAAAGCGGTGTTTGATTACTGCCCTGGCCCTGAGTATTGGTTTATTATGATGCTTCGAGGCAGAGGTTAGGTTGTGTCCTTTTGCAGGCAGAGAAGGTGATTGCTTATGTGTCACGACAGTTGAAGGATTATGAGCAAAGATACCCAACCCATGATCTGGAGTTGGTAGCAGTGGCCTATGCATTAAAGGTATGGAGGCATTACCTTTATGGAGAGAAGTGTGAGATATATACAGACCACAAGAGCCTCAAGTACTTCTTTACATAGAAGGATTTGAATATGAGATAGAGGCATTGGTTGGAACTGGTGAAAGATTATGACTATGATATCCTTTATCATCCAGGGAAGCCCAACGTGGTGGCTGATGCCCTAAGTCAAAGAGGTCCAGGGCAGTTGTATAGTGTGAGGCAGATATCCAAGGAGTTAGCAGAGGATATGACCAGAGGAGGGATTGAGTTATTAGTGGGCCAGTTAGCCAACATTACCCTGCAGTCTACTCTCCTAGAAAGGATAAAGGAGAGTCAGTTACAAGAGCCATATTTGGTGAAGATTAGAGAGGATGTGCTAGCTGTAGTAGCTAGGGACTATTCTATATCAGATATGGGTCTGCTAAGATATAAGGGTCACATTTGTGTTCCAATGGATGTTGTTATTAGACAGGAGATTCTGGATGAATCTCATACCACTCCGTATTCCTTGCATCTCAGCACCACGAAGATGTACCAGGACCTGAGAACTTTGTATTGGTGGTCGGGGATGAAGGGTGATGTAACAGAATATGTAGCCAAGTGTCTGACATGTCAACAGATTAAAGCTGAACATCAGAGACCAGCAGGACTATTACAACCCTTAGACATTCCAGAGTGGAAATGGGAAGACATCGCAATGGACTTTGTGGTAGGATTGCCTAAGACAGTGGGTCAGCATGATTCGGTATGGGTGATTATAGATAGATATACCAAATTGGCTCACTTTCTACCAGTGAAGACGACTTATACCGTTGACCAGTATGCAGATCTCTTTGTAAAAGAGATAGTACGTCTTCATGGAGCTCCGAGGTCGATCGTGTCGGATCGAGACCCCACTTTTACTTCCAAGTTCTGGGGAAGTTTGTAGAAGGCAATGGGCACACAGCTGAAGTTTAGTACAACTTATCATCCTCAGACTAATGGTCAGTCTGAGAGGACTATCCAGATACTGGAGGACATGCTGAGAGCATGTGCACTAGATTTTGAGGGGTCTTGGAGTAAATATTTACCCCTGATAGAGTTTTCCTACAACAACATCTATCAAGCGACCATAGGAGTGGCTCCTTATGAGATGTTGTATGGTAGGAAGTGCAGGTCACCTATCCACTGGGATGAGTTGGGTGAGCGCATATACTTAGGTCTTGAGCCAGTTCAGAGGACTAATGAAGCTATTGAAAAGATCAGAGCTCGGATGCTCGCATCACAGAGTAGACACAGAAGTTATGCCAATCTGAAGCGTAGGAACATGGAGTTCCAGGTGGGAGACTATGTCTTCCTTAGAGTCTCGCCACTCAAGGGGGTGAGGAGATTTGGCAAGAAGGGCAAGCTGAGCCCTAGGTTCGTAGGACCATTTGAGATCCTGGAAAGGATCGGTCAGGTGGCCTATAGGTTGCCATTACCTCCGACGTTGTCGGTCGTGCACAACGTGTTTCATATTTTGATGCTGCGAAAGTATGTATCTGATGAGACTCACGTACTGAGTTATGAAGATATGGAGCTACAGACGAATTTGTCCTTTGAGGAGCAGCCAGTCCAGATATTAGACAAGAAGGACAAGGTCCTGAGGAATAAAGTTATACCTTTATTGAAGGTATTATGGAGGAACAGCAAGGTCGAGGAGGCGACCTGGGAGTTGGAATCAACCATGCGGGACCAATATCCTGAGCTATTCAGGTAAAATTTCGAGGACGAAATTCCTGTAAGGAGGGAATAGTTGTAACATCCCAAATTCCCTAATATGGCTTAATACCTGGATTAGGGGGGCGGGAGGCAATAATTGTGCTAATTATGTGTTAATATAGTATAAGCATGTTATTATGTGAATTGTATTATAATATAATTATGCTTGCATGTTAGAAATGTTAAATATGTGTATGTGGGCTCATTTCTTATAAGAAGGGCATTTTAGTAATTTGACCCGCTGAGGGTATACTTGTAAATTTGAGTCTGTGTGATTGAGACCACATAATTCTATGGATATATTTGGGTTACTCGGCGCGAGGCGATCCCGGTGAGCAAGTTAGCGGAAAAGTCACAAAGGGGTACAATACCCGGCTCGAGGTAAGCTTAGGGGTACTTTAGTAATTTAGTACATTACCGGGGTTTATCAGGTAATGGGAGATTAAATTATTATTATTTTGGAATAGTTGGGGATTTAGAGGAACACTTGGGGATTAACGAGAAGTGGCGATTGACAGAATTTCCCTTGGAGGGTTATGGAGTGTTTGGATTGGCCTAGGGGCATTTGAGTCATTTGTGCCTAAACTAAAGACTTAAGTTAAGTGTTTCTTCAGCTGAGGGTAAGCTAGAAGCAGAGTAAATAAACAGAATTTCTTCTCTCTCCTATAACTTTCTTTATCTCTCTTAATGGTTTGAGAAACTTTGAGGAATTGAAGAACTAAGCTTGGAAAATTGGAGGATTGAGCTTGGGGAAAACTTGGGGATTAGTTCAAGGGTGTTTTCATCTCTGAGGTAAGAGGTTAATTTGATTTCTTCTTGATGATTCTGTGGTTTTGTTTGAAGCTTAAGTGTTTGCATGTTTGTTATTTGGAGAGTGAATATTGGGAGTTTTGATCAATTGTAAACTAGTATTTAGCTAGGTGTTGTTGTTGGAAGGAAGTTATATTGATTTTGGGGATTTAATTGAAAGATTGGGGTATAATTGGATTGTTTCTAGTTGGGTTCGGCTAAGGAAAAACCCAGAAATTCTGGGTTCGAAAGGCTGGGTCGCGGCTCTGTTCTTGGTGTGTCGCGGCCCTCTAGAGCAAATAGGAGCCAGGTTAGGCTCTGGGGCAAGGGCGGGCCGCGGCATGTGTCTGATGGCTGGGGAGGCTGAGTCTCTTATTAGAGGCGGGCCGCGGCATGGGAGCATGGGGTCACGGCTCTTAAGGGGATTTTTGGCCCCAAGAAGGTTTTGAGTGCGGGAACTCAACCTTTTGTGCTCGGGATCGATTCTACTTTCATGTTGGGTGGAATTCGACATCGTGGAGGCTAGGACTCAGTCTGAAATCCTTTAGTCATTCGTTGTTGATGGAATTCCTTATTATGGTTGTGACTAGGTCAATGCTAAGGGCTTAGATTAGGGATTGTACTCAAGGGTCGTCGTTAGTAACCTGCATTTGGACCGAAGGTAAGAAAACTACACCCAGTATGTGACTGTGTGATTAGGGCTTGGCCCGATGGTTAAATATAGATATGATTAAGGCTTTGGCCCAATTAATGAGCATGATTATAATTATGTTTGTGAATATCTGTTTAAGCACATTGGAATGCACATGGTTATGATTATGCCTATGTATGTTGTTTGAGTGTATTATAAAACATTGTAGCTGTATGTATGAATGATAAATGGGATATGTAATTGTCTGTTGTGACTAAAGAACTCGATTTATAAACCGGAGGATTATTAGTATATTAGTTAGAGATTGACTTATTGGTCAAGGGCATATTGGATTTTGAGAGACTCGTCTTATAAGCCGAGAGTCATAAAGCTTTAACTTATAAGTCGGGGGCTTGTGAGGCTCGGCTTATGAGTCGAGGATCAGTAGGACTCGGCTTATGAGCTGAGATTGGCATTATGCACATGGAGTGCAGGCCACCATGGCTAGGCCATCTAGGGGATGCACCAAGCGCCTGACTAGCTCGGATGCCAAACGAATTAAAAGGAAGTGCAACACGCATTTGTGCAACTCAATGGTTGCCAATTTGTATAATGTGTATGCCAAAATTAGTTATTACTATTTGATAAATATATTACTCCGTGAATTGTTTAATATGTTTTCTTGCTAAGTCTTTTGGATCATGGGTGCTATGTGGTGCATGTAAAGGTAAAGAGAAGCTCAACCAGCCATGAGTCGGAGGGCGATTGTAGCGACATGTACATATGCAGTCCGCTCGACCACCACGGGCGAGATACTTAAGGAAGCTAGGGGTGAACCCCCCTTTTGCTGCCTAGATCGGCTTATTATGTAACTTGGATGTTGTAACTAGTTTTTAAACTAATGTTTTTGGGATCCCGTGTAAAGAACATGTTTTTGGGTTTAATGAAATGGTTATGACTTGACCAAAATTTTAAATACCTAAACCTGTAGTGGCTTAAACACATGTTTAGTCCAAATGATTTGTTTAGCAAGTCCAGCACTAGTTTTAAATACACTTGGTACCAGACCCTAATTAGCAGGGCATTACAGCTAGAGACATCCTCTTGGTGAAGACCGCGAACCCAGGGCTTGGTAAAGCGCTTGGGACGGCATGGTCGTTATGTGTTTAGCTTGTTGGCTGTTATGTTATATGTTATTGATGTATATGCATATGTTATTTATTTGTGTTGAGTTTTCTTGCTTGGCTTCGACTCAAGGGTGCTCTATGGTGCAGGTAAGGGCAAAGGAAAGGTCGACCAACCATGAGTATGGAGAGCATGGAGCGACGGGTACATGTTCGGCCTGCCTGGCCGCCACGGCTAGGGTTATTTTTGGGAAAATGTATTGTAATAGTTTATTTGTCGCTTAGGTCGACCTTCAATGTATTTTGAGATGTAAAGTATTTTCTAAACAGTATTTTGGGATCTCAATTGTATAACTCTTTATGTTTTCAATGAATGACCAAATATTTTATATTCAATGTCTTTAAACAGATTTTGTCTAAGTTTAGTCACACATTTAACCTAAAACCTCGATTAGCAAGCTAATGGCACGTTTTAAACTCACTTAGTAACGGCTCTAAGGAAGTAGGGCAATACAGGTTTGTCCTGTGGAGGTGCGATGTGAGGTTCTATAGGCCCGGAGTACTTGTGGGAGCTGCTCGGGCCATAATCCCTTGGCTTCATCTAACTACTTTTTTAAGCTCGCCTTTAGGGTTTTGTTTACAGCCTTGATGTAACGCACTAGATAGCCAAGACCATTACACTATGTGTTTATAAAGGTGCAAGACTTGCTAATCAAGTCATTTAGTTAGAAATGTGTTACCAAAACTGTAGTTGAACTAGGGTTAAAAGATTTTGGCCACAAAAGCTACATTTCTTATAATCAAACATTTTTACATGGGATCCCAAAAGTAATAACGTTAAAAGACAGTTTACCAAATTTCAGAATAAAAGTACAGCTACTAGCCACTCTAAGGGCAAAACAGACATTTAGACTTTTCCTGTCCTGTACTACTCCTTGGCCGTGGTGGCCAATCAGCTGGCTATGTACATTCAGCCCCAAAGCTCTCCATCTTAGGACTGGTCCACTTTTCCCTTGCCTTTACCTGCACCACGTAGCACCCGTGAGCCAAGGCCCAGCAAGAAACCAGATAACAGAGCATAATCATTAAGCAACCAATTTGCAAAACAACAATCAAGAAACTCATAATGCATACTCAAAAATTCATAGTGTTCAAATAATGCCTCCAGCTCTATCAGGGGTTCATGACGTGTTTCATGTGTCCATGCTCCGGAAATATGTATCAGATACTACTCATGTGTTGAGCTATGAGAATTTGGAGTTGGATCAGGATTTGTCATACGAGGAGAAGCCTGTTCAGATCCTTGATAGGAAGGACAAAGTCTTGCGGAGCAAGACCATCGCCTTGGTTAAAGTGTTGTGGAGGAACAACAAGGTTGAAGAGGCGACGTGGGAGCTTGAGTCTGATATACGGGAGTGGCATCCCGAGTTGTTCAGGTAATTTCGGGGACGAAATTCTTGTAAGGAGGGGATAATTGTAACACCCCAAGTTGCAAATAAGGTTTAGGACCTTAATTAGCGTGCCTGGAGGGCGATAAGTGAATCAATATGATAATATATGAATTTGAATGAATATGTGATTAGAATGCATGTTTAGGTGGTATAAATATGCATGTGGGCCTCGTTTGTATGTTAGGGGTAAATTGGTAATTTTAGCCCACTGAGGGCATAAGTGTGATAATTGTATTATGTGATTTGTACCACGTGAGTGTGGTGATATTAATGTGATGCACGTGCCGAGACGGTCCTAGAGAGCTAGTTAACTCAAAAGTCACAACGGGATTTTATGCCCGGCTCGGGAGGAGCCTAGGGGTACTTTGGGAATTTTGTAAATTTGAGAATTTGTGGTTAATGGTTAGTAGTGATTGAGTAACCTGGGTAACCATTAGTAACTGCTGAGAGTAACAAGTTCAGATGGAAAAATGGTAGAATTGTAATATAGGTGAAAGGACAAGAGTGCCCTTGAGGTTTAGTTAGGAAAGAATTTCTAGGGAAGAGTAGAATGGTCAATTGGCTAAGGATAGATAAGTTTGAGCTGAAGGGAAGGATGGTCACGTATAACACTTGGTCACATATTGGTTTATGCTGAAAATTGGAAGAAAAGGCTAGAAAGAAAGGGAAGCAAGAAGGAGGGCTGGAACTTGAAACCTAGGAGGAAATTCAAAGGAGTTTGGGGCAACCAAAACCAGATTTAAGCTAGGATTGTTCAAAGGTAAGAGTTGTGCTCTTTTTTTGTTAAATTTAAGTCTGAATTTTCAGAGATTGAGTGTGGGAATTTAAAGAAAATATGGCTCGTTTTACTTGGAAATTAAGTTAGGATAATCAAGAGGAAAGAGGTTGGAGGCTGGAATTGAGAGGAGTTCAAGCTGAGTTTTGGTTGAGGTAAGAATCCTTAGCATGTTTAATTTTCATATCTGATGTGGTTTAAGATTTTAGAGGCATGATTTATAGTTTTCAAGCTCTGGTTTAAGTCTTGGAAGCCATGGTTTAAGTTTCAGGAATTTGAAACTCAAGAATGGATTTTGAGTGTGATTGTGTAATTGAGTTTGTTTTTTATGTTTATAGGTTGTTAAAGGGTTCATTTGGGGTTTTAAATTGATTTTGGGGCTTAGGTACTTGTTTGGGTTGAATTGGAGTTGTTTTGGCTCGGGAAAATGCAGGGGGAAAACCCAGAAATATGGGTTCGCGTAGGGGCGCCGCGGCCCTGTTCTTTGGTGCCGCGACGCAAGCATGCATCAGGATTAGGGGAAAGCTTCTGGGCGCCGCGGCCCTTGATGGGAGTGTCGCGGCCCTAGGCCATTTTTGACAGCCAAATATTGCATTTTTAGGGCTTTTGCCCAAGGACTCGGGGGATGGTTCCAATACATTGTTTAGGGAATTAGAGGTCCCGAGAGTACGGGATTGGTCCCGGGAAGTGGTTTTGGGATTGGTTAGTATTAAAAATGTTTTATATGTGTTGTGACTAGGATTTTGGAGAGGCTCGTGATAGAGGACCGTGCGCGTGACCTTGGTGCATCAGAAAGCTCGGGATACAGGTAAAAAAGCTGTAGCACCCGTAGAGCAGAGCTTGGGCCCGTAGTATTGTTGTAGGGCGCGGCCCTAGATTGTATCATTGCTAGGATGTAGCTTTAAATGAATTATTATATGATTGATTGTTGTTTGAGAATGCTAAATGTGGTTATAGCAAAAAGAATGGCAAAGGAGTCGGGAACGGCGAAGGGCCGAGAACGGCAGTGGGGCCGGGAATATCACTTAGCACATGGGGTGCTTGTGGTTAGGGTGAGACCCCAATGGATACTGGGATATCCTTATGGTGTAGACCGAGATCCCAGGCTTTGGTAACGCTTTTGGGACGGCATGGCCGTATATGTGTTTAAATCTTATGGATTGTCTGATTAACTGTGAGTTATCTGCTATAGTGATTGTGTGATATGCATATGTTATGTGCTGTATGAGTTTTCTTGCTGGGCTTCGGCTCACGGGTGCTCTGTGTTGCAGGTAAGGGCAAAGAGAAAGTCAACCAGCCGTGAGTACAGAGAGCGTGGGGGCGGCGCGTACATGTTTGGCCTGCCCGACTGCTTTGGTTGGGGGCATTTTGAGAAATGGTTGTACTAAACTGTGTTTTTGATAATTGGTCATCTGAAAATCTATTTTGAATTGTAAATATTTTACAAACCTAGTTTTGGGATCCCAAATGTTAAACTCTTGGAACTTTTAGTGAAATGGAGTACTTTTAAAGATTACAGCCTTGTGTTTTTGTTTAATCACACTTTTGTTCTAAAAACCTCGCTGAGCGAGTTAATTGCACATTTTAAACTCACTTAGTAACGGCTCTAAGGTAGTAGGGCATTACAGTCGCTGATGCTTAGCCTTCACCTGCTGACAGGTTAAACATCTGGCTACATACTCCATCACATCCTTCTTCATCCCGGGCCATCAATATAACGTCTGTAGATCCTGGTACATCTTCGTGGTACCCGGATGAAGTGAGTACGGCGTCGTATGTGACTCATCCAATAACTCTCATTTGATCCCCTCATCAGCTGGAACACAAATCCTCCCTTGATATCGAAGCAAACCAACCTCAGAAATAGAATAGTCCTTAGCTACTCCTGCTAAGACATTCTCTCTAACCACCTGTAACTGAGCGTCTACCAATTGACCTTCTTTAATCCACTCTAGCAGGGTCAACTGCAGAGTAATATTGGCCAACCGGCCCACCACCAATTCTATCCCCGCTTTGACCATATCATCAGCTAACTCTCTCGAGATCTGGGTGGAACTATATAACTGACCTGGGCCTCTCCGACTCAATGCATCCGCCACTACATTGGCTTTCCCCGAATGGTAAAGAATATCACAATCATAGTATTTCACCAACTCTAGCCAACGTCTCTGCCTCATGTTCAGGTCCTTCTGGGTGAAGAAATACTTCAAACTCTTGTGATCGGTGTATATCTCGCACTTCTCCCCATATAGATAATGCTGCTAAACCTTCAGTGCGAATACCACCGCTGCTAACTCCAAATCATGGGTAGGATACCGCTGTTCATACTCCTTCAGCTGTCGTGATGCATAAGTTATGACCTTCTCATTCTGCATCAACTTACAGCCTAAACCCAACCTCGACGCATCGTAGTAGACAACAAACTTCCCTTCCCCCGAAGGAAGACTCAACACAGGTGCGGCAATAAGTCGTCGCTTCAATTCTTGGAAACTGTTCTCACACTTGTCTGACCAGATAAACTTCAAATTCTTTCGTGTCAATTCTGTCATTAGTGTCGCTTTCTTCGAGAAGCCTTCCACAAACCGTCTATAGTGACCCGCTAGACCAAGAAAACTTCGCACCTCCAAGGCATTCTTTGGCCTCGGCCAATCCCTAACTGCCTCCACCTGAGAAGGATCCACCTTAATCCCATCTGCACCAAAAATATGTCCAAGGAATGTCACTTCTGGTAGCCAAAATTCACATTTCTTAAACTTGGCGTACAGCTGATGCTCCCTCAACCTCTGTAGAACCTGTTGAAGATGAAACTCGTGCTCTGCCTCTGAACTAGAGTACACTAAGATGTCGTCGATGAAGACAATAACGAACTGATCCAGAAAATCCTTAAACACCATGTTCATTAGATCCATAAAGGTTGTTGGGGCATTGGTCAAACCAAACGACATGACCAGAACATCATAATGCCCATACCTCGTTCGAAAGGTCGTCTTTGGTATGTCCTCGTCCTTGATCCTCAGCTAGTGATAACTAGATTGAAGATCAATCTTCGAGAAAACTGGAGTCTATACACATCCTCAGAGTCCCGTCCTTCTTCTTCACGAACAAAACTGGAGCACCCCATGGCGAGTAGCTAGGTCTGATGAACCCCAAATCCAGAAGCTCTTGTAACTGTATCTTCAATTCCTTCAATTCTGCCGGTGCCATTCTATATGGTGTCCTCGACACTGGCTCTGTCCCTGGCGCCAACTCAATAATAAACTGAATCTCCCTACGCGGCGGCAATCCAGGTAAGTCCTCAGGAAACACATCCAAGAACTCGCAAACCAATCTGGTCTCCTCCGGTATTGTTGGCAAAACCCTAGTGGTGTCTACCACACTAGCCAGAAAACCTATACATCCTCCCTGTAATAGGTCCCTAGCACTCAACACTGAAATCCTGGGTACGCGGGGTCCATGCACCGCTCCCACAAAGACATAGGGATCCTCGCCCTCCGACTCAAAGGTCACCATCTTCTTTCTGCATTCAATAGTAGCTCTGTATCTAACCAGCCAATCCATGCCTAAAATCATATCAAAGTCCTCCATACCCAACTCAATCAAGTCTACTGACAACTCCCTACCATCAACCATCACTAGCAGTGCTCTAATCCACCTCCTAGAAACTACCAGTTCTCCTGCAGGCATAATAGTCCCAAATCCCGAAGTATAATACTCACTAGGTCTACACAGTCTATCAATTACCTTACTAGAAACAAATGAATGTGTAGCACCAGAGTCAATTAATATAGTAAAAGGAGAGCCAGCGCTAGAAAGTTGACCTATCACTACCAAGGGACTAGCCTCGGCCTCCGCCTGCGTCAGGGTGAACACTCGATCCGGAGTCAAGCTATCCACCTTCCCTGCATCTCCTTTCTTCACTGTTGGGCAGTCTTTCTTGAGGTGCCCTACTACCCCGCATACATAACAAGCCTTAGCCTGGCATTCTCTCGGATGGCGCCTTCTACACCTCGTGCAATCAGGATAGCTCCTCCATCTATCACTGCCGCCCTGACGGCCACCTTGAGTACCCCACCCTCTCCTATCAGGACCAGGAGCGGTCGAAGCATCAGGGGTCTTTCTCTTCAGATGATTGGGGCCTCCGCCCCTACCGGACCCAGAATATGGAGGCACCGCCCTGCGGCCCTCCCGCCTTGCTGCACTTTCCCTCCATATCTTATTCTCCACTTCCTCAGCGGTAAGAGCCTTCTCTACAACCTGGGCATAAGTTGTCCCCCCAGGAATTGTTGTAATCCTCACATCTCGAGCTATCATAGCATTAATCCCTTTGATAAATCTATCCTGCCTAGCTACATCAGTAGGCACAAGATCTGATGCAAACTTCGCAAGTTTGTCAAACTTCAGGGCATATTCTGTAACTGTAATGCTGCCCTGAACCAACCCCACAAACTCATTTACTTTCGCTGCCCTGATGGCAACATTATAGAATTTCTAGCTGAATAGATCCTTGAATCCTTCCCAAATCAGTGTAGTAACATCTCTGGTCTGTGATGCCACTTCCCACCAAATACGGGCATCCTCTCTCAGCATATATGTGGCACAGGCCACTCTGACATGTCCTTCTACCATCATGAAATCTAGGATAGTAGTAATCATGGTCATCCACTGCTCATCCTTCAGTGGGTCAGGTCCTCCCTCAAATATTGGGGGCTGCTACTTCCTGGACCGCTCGTACAACGGCTCCCATCTATTCCCAACCGCTACTGGCTGTACAACTGGTACCACTGCAGGTGGCACAATAAGGGCAGCACTCCCTGATGGAGCCTACTGTCGCAGAATTCGGATATGCTCATCCTAGCTTTGTAGCCATGCTTGCATGTCTGCCATAAGTTGCTACTAGTTCTCAGGGACTGGCGGAGGGGTCAGACCCTGGTCATCATCTCTAGTCTCAGACCTAATGTCGACTAGTCGCGTAGATTTTCTTAGATGCATAGTTATCCAAGTTAATCTGCAATCAATGACTTGGAAATCAGACTTTGATGACAGGGTAATAATTCTTCCATGATCCTCCATTGGAAAACATTCACAAACAATCAAGATATAACAGCTTATCCAAGTATTCAAATATTTTCATTCACATGGATAGCAATGCTAATAAGCACGCCTCAATATCATCACGCAATAGTCAAGGGCCAGGTCCTATCAGTATCTCATGCTCCCTATTAATCAAGCAAATATCAACAGTCATATTCCATTCTAATCATTTAAGCATATATTCATGTATACACAATTACCAAACCCTGAGTCGAGCTTGCCTTTAACGGAAAATGTACACGTCCAGCCAGTCTTCAGGAACCCTTAAACCTCGGATGCTCTGATACCAAGTTGTAACGCCCTGGATAGCCAAGACCGTTACACTATGTGTTTATAAAGGTGCAAAACTTGCTAATCAAGTCATTTAGTTAGAAATGTGTGACCAAAACTGTAGTTGAACTAGGGTTAAAAGATTTTGGCCACAAAAGCTACATTAATTATAATCAAACATTTTTACATGGGATCCCAAAAATAATAACATTAAAATACAATTTACCAAATTTCAGAATAAAAGTACAGCTACTAGCCACTCTAAGGGCAAAACAAACATTTAGGCTTTTCCCGTCCTATACTACTCCTCGGCCATGGCGGCCGATCAGCTGACTATGTACATTCAGCCCCAAAGCTCTCCATCTCAGGACTGGTCCACTTTTCCCATGCCTTTACCTGCACCACGTAGCACCCGTGAGCCAAGGCCCAGCAAGAAACCAGATAATAGAGCATAATCATTAAGCAACCAATTTGCAAAACAACAATCAAGCAACTCATAATGCATACTCAACAATTCATAGTGTTCAAATAATTAGATATTCAGCATACCAAACTCATCATTAACATTCATAACTATTTCACATAATAAATAGGGTCGACGCCCTTAGGCTGCACCCCCTATTTACCCCACTGACTCCAGCCCGCTTAAACCGAGCTCAGTGAATATTAAGCTATCCTTAGCTACCAGTGGCCGAGTCGCGCCCTGTGCACAAATATTGACTCCGGCACTCTTAGGCCGTTTATCACATGTTCCATGGAATAATACCATCTATGACACAATTCATGTATTTGGAGCTCTTAATCCCATCATTAACACATAACCGGGTGCAGTTTCTTACCTTTAGATTCCGATAGTTTTGTTCAATTCAACCCTCAAGCACGATCCCGTCCGAGCCCTAGCGTACACCTAGTCACGGTCACAAGTTAGAACCATCCCAAACTTCAATTCCAAAACCTAACCTCGGGACCAATCCCGAGCCCTCAGGAAGCTCTAATTCCACCAAACGGGGTGGCAGAATCAAACCCCGAGCCCCCGGGCAAAAACCCTAAGAGATATCCCAAAAACCCCCTTCTGGAAATAGGGTAGCGCTACAGCGCCATAAGGAGGGCGCTATAGCGCTACATGCAGAGCCAAAAATCTCTGAAACATCAGGGCCTAGCGTTGTAGCGCCCAATGACTAGCGCTACAGCGCTAGTCACATCACAGCCCAACTTCAGGTTTCCTTCCTTCGAATTTTCCCAAGCCAAACCTCTCTAAAACTCAACCAAAACTTAACCATACCCTAAAGCAAGCCTATCAACATCTCCAACTCACCCAAAATGACCTAACCATATGAAATTCAATCACATGCACCCCAAAATAAAGAAATCACCATGGTTGAGCTTAAAGCTCAAAACTCAGCAGAACAATAGAAATCTCATAACTTAAAGCTAGAACTTCTTACCTTTGATGGATGAATTCGACCTAGGTTATCTTCCACACTTCCTTAGCTTTCACCTCCTCAAATCCTTAGGCTTAATTCCCTAGAATTACCACATAAACTCAGCTTAAAAAACCAGTTCAACACCAAAAACCAGGAACTGAAAAACAACCTTGAAACTTACCTCAAATGGATGAACTACTCTTGCTAACTCCTCAAGCCAAAACAAGGACTCTAGCCCCAAGCTCCAGTCTAAACTCTCCCTGAGTTACAGCTCCAAATTCCTTCCAGAAATGGGGAAGAAACCTCAAACCGAGAGAGAGAAGAGACTCCTACTTTTCCTTCTTTCCTTTTCCTTCTTCTTTTCTTTTCTTCAGACTTCTAAGGATTTCTACATATTCCACTAAGGCAATAAATCCAAAAACAACACTTATCTATGATTTTAAACACCAAAAGACCAAACTGCCCTCCCAATTAAAACTAAGCTTTTAAACATCCTAAGGGCATTTTAGTCATTACTCCCAATTCCTGCTAATTCCTCGAGTGTCTCTAATATTTACCACTTACTTCCCGACACCTAACTAATCACCAATTATATTTCTCAATATCAAATAGACTCCAATATATTTCCTAAATTCCCAGAAATACCCCCAGGCTCACCCGAGCCGGGTACAAATCCCCACCGTGACTTTTTCACTAAATCGCTCACTAGGATCGCCTCGAGTCACAAGCTACAAATATTTCCACATAATAATGTGGTCTCAAAAATTTATCACAGATATTTAGATTTATGCCCTCAACAGGCCAAAATTACGAATATGCCCTTCTAACCTAATCAGGGCCTACATGCATACTAATACACATAGTCATGTGTCACAAATATCCAAATTATCATATAAACATGGTTTTAATCATTTAAATCACATATAATCCAGTTATGCCCTCTCGACACACTAATCAAGGCCCTTAAGCCTTATTAGTAAATTTGGGTCGTTACACTTGACTTGCCCGTTAGCCTGCGGGTATGCAACCGACGAGAAACTTTTGGTTATGTCGTATTTCTCACAAAAATTTGTGAAGAGATCACTATCAAACTGAGTTCCATTGTTAGACACATTCTTCTTTGGGAGCCAAAATCGACATATGATATTCTTTACGACAAAATCCAGGACTCTCTTCAAGGTTATGGTCACCAGAGGCTCGACGTCAACCCACTTCGTGAAGTAGTCGATGTGACAACAGCATAACGAATCAAGTCAATGGGCGATCCCCCATACTGAAAACAGCCAAGGGGATAAGATCATGGTTAACTCAATGGGCGCTACCCGAGAAATTGTGGTGAAGTGTTGGCACCTGTCACATTTTTGCACGTATAAGGCTGAATCCCTTTTCAGCGTAGGCCAAAAATAGCCCTATCTCAATATCGTTAGAGCCAAGTTTTTCCCCCCAGCATGGTCTCCGCAGAAGCCTTCGTGTATTTCTTGCAAGATAGTCTGAGCTTCCTCAGGCAAAACACACCGCAGGAGAGGTAGCAAATGCCCTCGTCGATATAGAGTTCCTTCAACCATAACATAACGCAGAGCTTGATATAGGAATTTTCTTGCATCCTTTCAATCGCCTGGTAGCTTACCGGTTGTGAGGTACTCCATTATGGGGGTCATCCAGGTCGATTTTATGTCAATCATTCCAACCTCAACCGATTCTGCTACTATGCTCAGTTTTTCCAAGAACTTCACCGGAATTAAGTTCAGTGTGTCCGCCTTTTTGGTGGTGGCAAGTCAGGCTAAAGCATCTGCATCAGAATTCTATTCTTGAGGTACTTGTTCAACGGAGCTGAACTCGAATTCAGATAACTCGCCCTTAACCCTAGCTAAGTAAGTTGCCATCTTGATACCATGAGCTTGATACTCCCCCAATATTTGATTAACCATGAGCTGGAAATCACTATAACATTGGATCGCCTTTGCTTTTAGTTCTTTCGCCACCCTTATTCCTACCAATAAGGCTTCGTACTCAACTTCGTTGTTGGATGCTTCGAACCCGAACCTATGAGTTGTATGGAATCAATGCCCCTCAGGTGACATCAGAATTATCCCAACTCCTGACCCATTCTCGTTAGAGGATCCATCAACAAAGAATTTCCACAACTCTTGCACTGGTTCTCTTATCGACTCATCCTGAAAACCTGTGCACTCGACAATGAAGTTAGCAAGGGCTTGAATTTTGATCGTTGTGCGTGGCATATACAGTATCTCAAACTGGCAGAGTTCGATGGCCCACGTTAGTAGACGTCTCGAGGTTTTAGGCTTTTACAAGACCTGCCTTAAAGTTTGATCGATTAAGACGTGAATAGTGTGGAACTGAAAGTATGGTCTAAGCTTTCTTGAAGCCAAAATAAGACAAAATGCGAGCTTTTCTATTAATGGATATCGAGACTCAGCTTCGAGAAGTCTTTTACTTACGTAGTTGTGCCTGATTCTCCTCATGAACTAACACAGCGTTGACTGCATTTTCCGTCACAGCCAGATATAGAAGCAAACATTCTCTAGTTGTCAGTTTCGATAGTACGAGGGGCTCAGGTAGGAGAGCTTTCAGGTTGTGAAACGTTTGTTCGCATTCTTCGGTCCACTTGAATTTTTTGTTTCCTCTGAGCAAGTTGTAAGATGGGAGACACTTGTTAGTGGATTTTGAAATGAAGTGGTCTAGGGCCGCCACTTTTCCAGTTAAACTTTGTACTTCCTTAAGCAACCTAGGCGAAGGCATTTCCAATAACAATCTGATTTTCACTGGATTCGCCTCAATCCCCCTTGTGTTGACTATAAACCCCAAAAACGTTCCCGACGAGACTCCAAAAGTGCACTTCTGGGGATTTAACTTCATGTCGTACCTCCTTAGCATGCCAAAACACTCTTCCAGATCGGACACGTGGTTATTGGCAGTCTTTGATTTAACGAGCATGTCATCGACATACACCTCCTTGTTTTTCCCGATCTGGTTAACGAAAATTTTGCTGATTGATCGTTGATATGTTGCACCGGCATTCTTTAGCCCGAATGGCATAACTTTGTAGTAGTATACGTTATGCTTGGTCATAAAGCTGGTATGCTCTTGGTCAGCAGGGTTCATCGCGATCTGGTTATATCTAGAATATGCGTCCATGAAAGATATGAGCTAGTGATCGGTTGTTGCGTCTACCAACTGATCAATTCTAGGTAATGGGAAACAATCCTTAGGACAGTCTTTGTTAAGATCGGAAAGTCAATGCAAGTTCTCCACTTCCCATTTGGCTTCGGTACCAGAACAGAGTTAGCAACCCAGGTTGGATATTTTGCTTCCCTGATAAATCTGCATTTATGTAGGCGAGCTACTTCTTCTTCTAAGGCTTCCGACCATTCTCTCCCCAAAAGTCTTCATTTTTAGGATTTTGGAGGCACATTTATGTCCAAGTTCAAAGTATGCATTATTACACTTGAACTGATTCCCACCATATCTTTGTCCGACCAGGCGAAGACATCCAGGTTCTTTCTCAAGAATTTGACAAACTCCTTCTTCCTTTCAGTCCCAAGATTTTTCCCAACTTTTACAACTCTTGAAGGTGTCTCTAAGTTGATACTCATTTCCTCGAGCTCCTCCACTGCTTGGAGCTCAGACCTATCCTCACCTAATCGTGGATCAATGTCATCCTGTTGGGCGACCTCATTGTCTCCTTCTTGAGGTTCTTCCGCCCCATGGGTAACTTCCATTACTTGGACTCCTCTCCTCCCTTGACTATGACCATTGCCTGCTGCTAAGGTTGTGATTTTCCTTTCATGGCAATGTTGTAGCATTCTCTGGAAGTGAGCTGGTCTCAAAAACCATCAGCGCGGGTCATCCCAAAATCGCATTATATGCAGCCAGAAAATCAATTACAAAGAACTCGAGTATTTTGGAAACAGCTCGCGTATCATCCCCTAGCGTAACTACCAGTCTGATTGTCCCTATGGCTGTTATTCCTTCTCCTGAGAATCCATACAATGTCATTGAGGTCACCTTAAGATCAGTTACGGACAATCCCATCTTTTCCAAGGGTGGACTTGAATAGCACATTTATTGAGCTCCCATTATCAATCAATATCCTACGTACCCTTCGGTTGGCGAGCTGGACGGTTACCATAAGTGGGAACTGAATGTGGCTAGCATCCTCTTATGTGAAAATGATTGGTTGTTTCTCCAACCGTTGTTGTTTATATAATCTTGCTCTGAGATAAATTCAGCTCCCTTGTGGGTTTTCAATTCCTATATATATATATATATCTCTTTTGGGCTCCATTGCTCGTGCCAGCCAAATGGGGTCCTCTGGTAATAGTGGTTATATCTCCTCCTAATATTGGAGGAGGGTGAAATTAGTTTCCCTAATCTGTCTAAGCTCTTTGTTGACCAATCAGAGTTTATGAAGCTGGACAAGAATTTTGCCCAGTTGATTGATTGGGAGCAGCTCGATTTCGGGCATACTAGGCTAACAGTCCAACCCAAATAAGAGTTTTGATCTCGTCCTTCAATTGTCGGCAATCATCAGTGTTATGGTCGATGTCATTGTGATATCGGCAAAACTTAGAGGGGTCTCTCTTCGACCTCTAGTGCCTCAATGGCTTTGGTTTCTTCCACGGAAGGCGATTAGAGTTTGCTAGGAAAATATGCTCTTGTGTATCTGTCAGGTCAATGTAGGTGGCATAGATGAGCTTGAATTTCTCCCCAGGCTTGTTCTTCTTTGTGCCGCTCTCATCGCCCTCACCATTTCCTTTCCTTTTATTGTTTCCCACTTGGTTATTCTAGGTAATAGGTTCAGCCGTAGCTGCAACTTCTAGCACTGCTCCAGCAGGCTGTATAGGGACCTACCTAGTTCCTGCGACAGCAGATCGCACCTCCTCCAAATTTATCCATTCCTTAGCCTGGGCCAAGAACTCATCTACACTTCTAACTCCCGCCATAAATCACCTCCTACTGTGATTCCCATCCTCATTGCCATGAGCTTGGAGCTATCGTCAGATTATCTAGCTCATGTTGCAACGTTGGTGAACCTACTCAGTTATGCTTTCAAAGACTCACCAGGTTGCTTTTTTATGTTGGCCAATGATTCGCCCTTGACGCAAGTTTTCTTTGAAGCTCGGAATGCTCTCTTAAACTCAGAAGACAACTTCTTCCACAAGTTGATCAAATGTCTTTTGTATTTTTTGAACCATTGTCTGGCAGGTCCGGTCAGAGTTGCGAGGAACAAAATACATCTTAGGTCAAATCCAACATTGTGGGCCATCATTGGCGTATTGAACTTCCCAAGGTGGTTGGATGGATCTAAGTTTCCATCAAACGTGGGCATGGTTGGCATCCTGAAGCCAACAGGATACAAAACTGCTGCAATGTTTGGGGTGAAAGGCTCGAGCTCCTCATCGAAATCACAATCATCAATTCCTTTTCCAGATAAAAACTTCTTCATCTGCTCCTCAATCAAGACCAGTCGCTTGAGGGTTGGATCTTTGGTCTCTAGGTTAGAAGGGGGCGTTTGCCAGCTCCCATCCTATTGTACGCGTTAGATGGGTTATTTTCCCTCCATGTTTGAGCTTGGTTAGGTGGGACATTCCCATTGTTGCACACGATAGACGAACCTCCCCCATGTTGAGTACAACTCATATCATCATTGCGAGTTGGATACCTCCTTTGTGAATTCATATGGTCATGCAGGTCAGGATGTGGATCAGAACGAGGACTTTGTGCGGAACTCAGATGATTCCTCAGATCGCTTTCAGACTGGCCTCCATGTTGGCTCCCCATCTAGTAACTTCCATTAGCGAAACTTACAACCCACGGCTGAGATCGAGGACCTGGATTATCAGCGCAAGGTCGTGGGACGTAGATGTCCACTGATGGGGGAGGATTTCTCCTACTATCCCCACGAACTAGGGCATTTCTCTGTGGGAGCGGTGGTGTTGGATGTCTAACCAATGATGGTGGGTGTCTTATCAGCGAGGCTATCCTCGACCCATCAGGTCATACTAAATTAGCCCGTCTCGGTTCTACCCTGTTCTCTTGAGTCCTTTGTGTCTGTGGCTCTGATTGAGGTACAGATGGATATGCTGGGGAACTTTGTCTACATGAATTTTTCTCAGCTCGCCTTGTTGTGTTGTTGTGAACATTCCTTAGAATCTGTTCAGAAGGCACGGAGTTGGGGGTCACAGTTCTAACCGATCGACTAACATGGGGAAGATGGTTCCTGTGATAATTAGCAAGCTGAACACTCTGCTAATTTCACTCTAAAGGTATAGATCTCAGAGTTGTGGTTCTGACTAAGCGACAGGGATTGGATCGGTTATTCCTGTGGGACCTATGGGACCCACTTTGCCTCTTTCAGACATTGACGTCAGCTATAACATGGGATAACCGAGCTAGAACCTCCTCAATCTTCCTGTTAGCCCGAGTGAGATGGCTCCTTAATTGGGCATTCTCCATCTCAATGGCTGTTACATATCCTGGATTAGGATTTGGTGGGAGTGACGCTGAACTCCCAGCTTCGTCTTGGCCCACGTGTTGCTTTCCAGGGCGCTATTGAATGTCCTGGCCTTTTCAGTGGGAACGGTCATATGGTGTGCCTCTTGCTCACAGGCTGCTCCATTTCATTGCCGTGCATTGATCGGGTGATCGCCATGATGAACATTGAGTAACACTTGTAAAGGATTAAGGACTAATGATCTCTCAACGAAAGCACCAAACTGTTGACGCGGTTTTTCGCCAACAATAGATTAAGAAATCCAATAACAAAGATATTAGTGCTCTTTTCTAAATCGTAATGAATTATATGAACAACTTCTCACGCTCACAATTTTACATGGTTCAGTGGTTAAAATCTACCTAGTCCATGAGATAATATTATTAATCTCTTACAATTTCTGCAGAGTTTTTGTATTACAAAAAATCATCCATTTTCCTGTCCATTATCCCTGATATTTATAGTGGATATTCCTGGATAGGTTTGAGTAACGGTGTGCATAAATATGGTAAACAATCAATCAAGATAATTCCCATTTACATCAGGATACGATAGCCAATGGAAATTACTCTTGTTATCTCAAGCAATAAATGTGTAATACTGCCTGGGCATTAATGAGCATATAAGAGACCTCCAAGTCTTTCGGGATCCCTCACTATGTATCATGACCAGGTTTCCACGAGCTGAACATCTTCATCGAGATAGAGATCGAAGAGTGAACGAGCATTAGTTTTGATTAAGTTTAGAGCATCCTAAAGGAGATCTGGCCATTACATGTCTCGAACTGGATTATTGTCCTGAGAGGCGATCTGGAGATTATCTATATGTCGCACTGCCAAGTCCTCACACGAACTGCTCACATCAACGTTAGCTAGATGTTCTACTCGCCTATTTTTTCCATGTGTTTATCTGACAGCTGTACCCCTAGCTGAATGAGTGAGTCCACACTTATTTTGGGGTACAACAATAACTTTACTGTCTAACTACTTTTAAGGAGATCTTTAACTCATGTCGATCACAATGATAACAAAACAACTTATGTTTTAGTTCAGCATGCCCTTACACTAGATAATGAACTTAATTAGATGGAATCTTTTCTAGACAATTTCATCCTCTTATGTGTAATCTTTTCTAGGTGATTTAATCACTTTGTAAAATAAAAATACTTAGAGCACTCTCATCAACTTCTCTACTCTATCTTTTAAAATACTTTACTAAAATCTCACTTATTCTATTTTACATCAAACTTTTACAATATATACATCAACTTGTCTATTTTTTTCTCAATATCATTTAAATATCACAATTTTATAATTTATTCTTCAAATATAAAAATAATAAAAAGAGAAGAAAATAGGAGATGAGAGAGGAGAGAGATATTATTAAGAAAAATATTTGAAGGATGAATAGTAATTTCTAAATGGAGAGAATAGACTAAAAATGAGGTAAAAAAAATTATAGAGTAAAGTATCTAATGAAGTGCATTTTTGGGCTATTTTATATCATCTACTGTGAGTGCCCTTAGTCCACCTACACACATAAAAATAAAAAAGAAATTTGTTAATTAAAAGAAAAGTCAAGAAAATTTAATCAGGAAAATTTGAGTTTCTATACTAAATGTGGCACCCTAATTAAAAAAAAAAAAAAGTCTCATGTATTGTGCACATTAAAATTTTATGCTAATGATTCTCATTCTTCCCAAAAATACCCAGTTCATAATTTTTTTGCCCCAACTCTTCTTAATCTCTCTTCACTCTCTCTCCCACTCTTTCTCTATCTCTCGTTTTAATATGAAAAAACGATAGCCACAACACAACACCACCATCACCACCTACATTCATCCATCTCTTTCTTGGTAACCCCCCCCCCCCCCCCCCAACCCCCTTTCTTTTTAGGTTTTTTCAAGATTTTTTCAAATATGAAACTTTAAAATTTGCTGAAAATTCATTAAGCTAAATGTTGTTCGATGCCTAGCTCAATGGGGCCATAAAAACATAACTTTATTGGAAAAAAACCATTTTGGCTCGATAAAAGCTCAATGCCCTGCTCGATACCACTCAATGCAATTCATTAGACATGCATAAATTTTTACTCGGCTATCCGTTTAAGATGATTTTTTTTAATTTGGATTTTTTAGAGATCTACATGTTTGAGAATTGCAAAGTGTAAAGCTTAAAAACATACAAAACATCAAAATAATACCATAAATTTGGTCATAGTTTCAAGATATACACATCTCAAATGTGTATCCACACATCTTAAACGTGTAGATCCTGAAAAAAAATATCCAAAAAAATCACCTCAAATGGACACCCGAGTGAAAACTTATACCTCTTGAATGAATTGTATCAGAAAACATCGAGCAATATTGAGAACCATCGCACTTCATCGAGAAAAATCAAAAAATTTATAAAAATCAAGATTTTCATGGCACCATCAAGCTAGGCATCGAGAACCATCGAGGAACATCGAGTTGGGCATGAAAAACATGATTTTTTTAATGGAAATATGAAGGTTTTCAATGAATTGCATCGAGGTGAGCATCAAGCTTTATCGAGCCAAAAATATTTTTTTCTTCATAAAAATCATGTTTTTATGGCCCCATCGAGCTGGGCATTGAGGAGAATCGATCTTAATCAATTTTTTGCAAATTTTAAAGTTTCATGTCTTAAAAAATTGTGTAAAAAAATCATGCATAGATCTATACAAAATGCATAAATTAGTGTCTTAAGTAATACTTGTCATGAGTTAATGTTCTAAATCATTAAAAACTATCATCAAGTTTTTTTGTGTAGCATTCATGGAGAAATTAAGAGAAAGAGAGAAAAGAAACGGAGAGGGAGAGTGTTAGGTTTTATGCCATTATAAAATCATGTCGGACAAGTAAGACAATTTTATATTGTCAATAAAAGAAGTAGAAATCACTTAGTTTGACAACCATGTTGCTTGCTTGTTTTACTACATGATTATTGGAATAATGCAAACAAAAACTCCAAACATATAAATAATTTTAAGTATAGTGACTAGGTCACAGTGGATTATAATTGTAATTATATGTTCAAAAGAACGAGTCCTAAGATTAAGTCAGTGCATTGGATTTTTACTAATCTGGTAATCTACGATATGATATTCTTACACATTCGGGGTGTGATGTCATACCCAAGACATTGACCAAGTAGATAAGATCAGATGTATTTTGTTACATTGGACTGGAGCGTTATTGATTATTGATAAGATAAGTAAGTATCGTTATTATCTAATCTAATCATATCACAATGTTGACCATGGGTCTATTCAATCTTAATTCTGAGTGATTAAGATTCTGCTAATTGTATTATTCAAGTCTTTTGATTTGTTTGTTACTAGCTTACCCTACGAAATAGCTCATACTTACATATTGGAGATTCGGTAGTATAATTGAGTGAGAGTATTTATCATAGACATGAAATCTATAGCTTCTGTTTAAGAAGTGAAACGATGATTTCCTTATAGCTTGGTTCAAGTGTTAAATGATAGAGTACTCATTTCTATAATTAAGTTTACGAAAATATCATTTATAAGGAACTTTGTGGGAGTTAAGAATAAAATATCAATGACGGGTAAAATGGTAATTTACACCCGTCTCGTTAGAATATCATCTATAGAGGAATGAATGACGGTTATGGTTATAACAATGGATAACGTATTTACATTTGGTGTAAAGCATTCTATGAATTTAAGAGTGCAATTCTGAGTCTATAGTAGAGTCACGAGAAATTAATAAGGTAGTGAGATTATTTGTAATAAATAAACTCACGGTAACTTATTGGAGCTTGAGTTCATGGATCCATGGTCCCCGTGTAATCTCTTATCAAAATGAACATAACAGTCTTGAATAATTAATTTAATTATTAATTATAAAAATATCATAATGATGGAAATAAATAATGTTAAATTATTTATTAATATTTTGTGAGAAAAGAAATAGAAGAAACTTTGAGGATTTTATTGTAAAATCTCAAAAAGAGAGTATTCTAGTCAATTGAGACAATTTTGTTAATATTGATAAATTGGTATTAATATTAATAAAATGAATTAAATAAATATCAAAATTATAATTTGTTAATTTTGACAAGCATTTAATTAACTATAATTATTGAATGATTAAATTAAAATGGGAAACTAAAACCTAAATTTTGTCCTAGCTAATTGCCTATATATACTAGTGTTATAGAATGCATTAGGTCAGCTGAATTTGACAAGGTAAAAATCCACTCCTAATATTCTATATCTAGCCGCCCACTCTGTCTTGGTTTTCTCTCTAGAAATTCTCTTCTCATGTGTTGAGACTTGCCTACACAAACACTAGGTTGTTTTAGAGAAAAACTTAGAAGATCGTGGTCTTGTTTCAAAGAAGTTTGGATTCCTTGCTAAAATTCCATTTTTAGTAATTACCAAACTAATTAAACCATGTGAATTAATTAAGTTGTGGAATGGTAATTAAATGTTGAAACAGATATCAGATCTGTCAGGACAGTATCCGAACTTGTCACGACAGAAACTGAACACAATAGAAAGACAATGCAAAAACAATAAAGAACACAAAAGATTTTTACAAGGTTCAGAAACCCTTTCGGATAACCTACTCCTTGGGGCCACGCCCAGAGAATAAAACAAATTAATAAAGAATCACAAGTACAAAATATTGACTTAAACAAAACAAGATTCTCTCTTGAGATTTGTCGTAACTTTGTTGTACTTCTCTTCACTAATCTGATTCTGATTGAAATGCTCGACCACTTGAACTCCCTTCAATGGCCAGCGAGTGATTGCATCCTCTCGACACAAGGCTTGTAAAAATCCTCTCCCGAAGACTATAAAATTTGTGTTCAAATTACAATGTGTATTCACTCATGAACGTGGTATAAACTCACCACAAAAACTAAACACTCATTTTTCTACAAGATCACATGAATACTATGATCTTGAATACAAATAAGAAACTCTCACAATTATTACAATACACTCACAAATTATGCACCAATGAGTTCACTTTTTCTCAATGCCTTAGAAGCCTATTTATAGAATCAATTTCGTGCTCAGAATGGCTAAGAAAGAATCTCCTAATAAAAGCAAGAATATTTGAAGATATTCTTGATTGATGAAGAATTGACTTTTTTAGAAGATTCAGACCCAACAGATAATACATGTGCCAGATCAAATTTCTCAAGATAGAAATAATGATTAATTACATCAAAGATTCAGTTTCCTGAAGTTTATTATCTTGAGCTGCACAAAAAATTAAAGACAAATATTCCATAAATGATTTCGAGTAAGTACAGAATATTTGCTTTATATAAACAAGATACATTTTCCCTTTATAATCATAATGTGATAAAATTATGTTAAATAAGGAATAATATGAAACTTAATATCACAATAATGGGAAAGTAATATTCCGAAAATTACAATAAAGGGAAAATAAAAATTATCTTTTAAATAGAAAGATATTTCTATAAAATATGTCAATTTTAGGATTTACACTTGCAATACTCTAATAGTTTTGTTATTGTATTTACGTATCTTTGTAATATTCGCATGCTTGTATGATTTTATGCTTTCTACTATGTATATTGTTTTTAATATATATTTATAGGGAGCATGCATATAAACTTATATAAATGAGATCCTACAACTGGTATTAAAGACATGTTGCTAGTTTATATGTTTATATACATGTATGTGATTTTTTTGACATGTTAGATAGGTTAATTGGATGGTAGTATAATTGTTTGCATGTTTAAGTTTTATGTATGTGTAATGCTAATAGAATATTGTTCATGATTTTTGTATGTTTATGATTGTTTATATATGTTTTATTTTGTTGTATAAAACTTATAAACTCTGTACATAAAACCAAAGTTTGAATATTGTACAAAAAAAAATTTTTGAATTTTTTGTTTAACCTGTGAAAATATATGTGTGCATATATGTTCAAGTGTTATTTTTTTTTAAGTTATACATATATATATAAATAACATAGTACATATATATATTATGTACGTTAAAAAACGGAAAGGGTAAAGTTGCACGTTAAATTCTTTTTGGAAACATATATATATATAGAAAAAGGATGCACCGGTGTTGCAAAAAAAAGGATGCGTTGTAGTCATTCCATATATATATATATTAGTTAGTATATTTATATACATGAAGGTAAAAAATAAAAAATTATTTTGGATTTGTATCTTTAATTCCTTAATAAATGATATATTTTTGTGCAAGTAAATATCTTTTTTTTGGTAATTTATTTTCTAAAAAGAGAATAATGATATTTTTTTTAAATGGGAACAATTGAATCAATTTTTAGTTTGATTAATATTTTAAGATTGATTTAATTAAAATTAGTTGTGATTAATTAATTGATTGATTTCATGAAATTGATTGATTAATTTTTTTTAGTTATTCATTTATTTTTGTAATAAATGTGTACGTGCATAAATTAGTAACATGTCATATAGACTGTATGCTAGATCCATCCGATTAATTACCATGTAATGCATCATTATAATTGTCATTTTTGCAAATTTGTGCTTAGATGATGGACTTATAGTGATAGCACATTATTTTAGATAATGAGAAAAAGATCAAATAAAATGAGTCATAATCTTGATAGATTTTATTTGGGTTCAATTGAACATGTAAAGTTTAAATACCTCTTTTGTGGGTGGTTCCACTTGTGAAGGCACATTTGCTTTGCTTCATTAGATTGGACATAATCAATTGAATAACCATTAATAAAATGAATATTCAAATTCCTGTCTTTTGGGGCTTTGTGTGGAAGTTAGGGAGTCTTGGTAGTGGGTACGACATACTGAACCCAACTCTCTTCTATGCAAGCTCGAATTGTTAAGGCTCATTTACCTAAGTTGGACTTAATTGTATCAGGTTAATCTTTTATTTGGACCTAAGAATTTATTAGAAAAAAATTATTTCTAATTTTTTGATTAATTTTCAATGGTAATTTTAGAATTAATAGGAAAATTATAAACTATGGTTTATTGATTATTTCAATAATTTGGCTAACCTAAGTTGGTAATTTTCAAAAGAATAAAATACTAAAATATTTAATAATGAGTTTTTAAAATGTTAATTCGATCTCTACCGTTGATTTAACAAGGTTAGAGTTCAGTGGGGTCTCATGGCGCTTTGATTTCGTCTCCCTACGGAAGGTGTTCACTGGACTTCTAAACATGGTTAATTTTTTTAGGATAGATGGTTATAGATGGACCTTCTATAGACTCATCCCTACGGTGACTATAGGAATTAAGTCTATAATAATCGAAATCGTGGGTCAAACTCATAAAGTAAGAAATATTTGTGACTCTCGCCTAACAGGACACATGGGTTTTTGTTACTTTGATCGAATGGATAGGTAGTTAATAAAAGTCTAAGGTGTTTTATTAATTGAGATGTTTCTCTATTTAACTAAGTGAATATTTGTGACTCTCGCCTATCGGGACACATGAGTTCATGGCTAGTTAAAGTACCTAAGAAATAGAATATAAGTGTTTTAGTATTTTGCTCATCTCAAAATATTTTGTATGTTATGTTATTTCTAGAAATTTGATGAATAAATGTTTGTCAAGCAATGCGTTAATTTCTACTTAGGTGATAATCGTAGTTCTAGGCTTCCCACCCCATACTCTCTCTAATATCTAAAATGTTACACAATGATGAGATCCTCACGAAATGTTTGTTCAACATCAACATGGTGTTGATTATGGACAACATCGAGTTCGTGATAATCAAATATTTTCCTATTTTTCATATGCAATGATCATCGAATCCTTCAAGGAGGATTGTTGATGGTGGACCAAGCAAAGGAAAGAAGGCTAATACTACCAAACATGTTCAAGGAGAAGTTGCTTTAATCTTCTTCTTTGAAGAGAAAATGGGAAGAAATTCAAACAAAAAGAACAAGAAGTCCACTGGCAAGGCACCAAATGCTGCAAAGCATCTTGAAGCAAGGCCTGATTATAAGTACACTAAAGAAGAGTATTTCCAGCTGCAAGGAGACTGAGAATTGGGATAAGATTGCCCGGTACTCAAGGCATATGGAACCCAAGATAATAAAATATTTGTCTTGGATGCATGAGATTTTAGAGGATGATTCTTCGATTTTAGATCGTTGGATCAGGATCTACTAAACATGCATATACCTTTTTTAACAACTTTTTAGCATAAGCAAAGTCGTGAAGGATGAAAAGCTAAAGCTTGGAATCCGATAAGGGTTGTTCATATCAGACAAGGAAAAATGATAAGCTTGAATGAATTTTGGAAATAAATCTATTGTTTTAAGACAATGTTTATTTTATTCTAATTTTCAGTGGAAATTTTAATTTCAGTTTTCCTTATTACATTAACAACAATTTGTAGTTACTTTCACAAGTAATAAAACCCTATTTCTTTAAATGGATGTGAATTTTGGGGTGGATGTATGGAAAATAGGTTATACCTATTGCAACCATACAAACCCTACGTACTAAATAATGAGTTGTTTAAGATAGATAAATCTAGGACCGTTAAACGACAAAAGGTCAATAACGTTAGAAATGACGTACCTTTGCCATTTTCGCTTTGGTCATATTTGCTATGATAGGATTCAAAGACTAACAAAGGCTGGGCCTTTGAGGTAACTCACCTAGGGTACCTACTTGTTTGTGAATCTAGTCTCGAAGGCAAAATGAAAAAGCGCCCATTCTCTGTGATAGGAGAAAGGGCCAAAGAACCACTAGGGCTAGTATATTCAGATGTATGGGGACAAATGAATGTTCAAGTGAGAGGTGGTTATGAGTATTTCGTCACCTTCATTGACGATTTCTCTAGAGACTCATGTAAGTACCTAAAGCATAGGAATTCTGAGAATTTGTTAAGAAGTTCAAATAATTCAATGCTATGGAGTTAAAACCAAATTAGGTAATGTTTACCCAAAAATGGCTCCTAATGACGTGGCAAGAACTTATTACACATGGTTGGCACGTGGCAGCATCATGGTGAAGAGGTGTTGTTCGCCTATCGACCAGCTCCTTGTTGCTTCATCAGATCTCATGGTTAGATGCGACCAGTCTGGTCGCATGCTTCAGTTTCTTTCTTTTAAAGATTGTAATCTTGTAATAACTGCATTTATTATTTCCACTTTATTGCCTTGATACGCAGATATTAAGGATAATTAAGGCCCATTGGCCCATGTATCCCCCTTGAGCTTATAAATATGAATGAGAGGGCTCTAGGAAGGGACTTTTGAATCTCTTTTTTTAATACTCATAGAAAGAGCGTATAGTGTGATTATCCTCCGAAAAGTTGTAATTCTCCTAAAGCTTGTGAAACTCAAGAACCCTAGTTCTTTGATCACGGCATTGGGATTCAACATCAATAATAACACTAAGTGGACGTAGGTCATTACCATTCATTGGGGCCGAACCACTATAAATCATTTGTGTCATTTCTTTACCATTTGATTCCATTCTTGGCTATCATCTCATTTCTTGTCGTAATTCTGACTCTGTGTCGTTGGCCAAATCAAGGGTCAACATTCTGGTGATTTCGTTGAGAGTTTGATCAAGAAGTTTTAAGGATATCAGATGGCAAAGACATCCAAGAAAGCTGGACAGACCGCTGGCACTGCACCATCTCAACGTCCTCCTCCAAATGTGGCTGAAAATGAACCACATTTGGAATTCGAATAGGAGGAATTAGATTTGGAGACGCTGAGGGCAGCGCTGGGGGTGTTGCAGGATGAGTTGGCTAGTCTGAAGGCCAATCAGGAGAATACAGCGAAAACCTTGGCGCTGCAGCAAAGGGAGATTGAGCGTCAGTGCCAGGAGTTGAATGAGCGGCAGGCAGACATGGACCGTCGGCAGAGGGATGCCACGGCCGCTCTTGAAGCAGCCATTCAATTGGCTCGAGGACAAGCTGCGCCGGCCTCTCAACCGGACTAACCAACGAGTGCTCCACCTCAGCGAGCTCCAAATCCAAGTCCTCCACTCCAACCAGTAAGCCCTCAAAGGCTGAAGCAGCCACCTGTGGCCCAAGATGATGTCCAAATTCGGGAACCTGAGCAGCAATCGCCATCTCAAGTTGGTCATGGCCATCCCCAGCGCCAGAGGCAGAATAGGGCCAGGCAGCCGCCCCGCAGCCCTAGACGCCCAGGGGACGAAGGGCCAAATCCTTTGAGCAGGGGGCAGAGTCCTTCTGCCAACAGAAGGCACAACGAGTCAGGCTCTGCGGTCAGCGGTCCCCCACGGCATAATAATGCACGGGGACCCCACGACCACCGCAGGCCTCCCCCTAACGCTCGGGAGATGCCAACCCAAGGAGGAAACAGCGTGAGCAGCCGATCGCGCCATAGTCGGCCACAGTTTAGAGATGACCATGACTATAATGAGGCCGATTCTAGCAGAGGGAATGCTGGTAAGAGGAATGAAGAAAAAAGTGGAGACAGAAACCCCCCACCTAGAGAAAATAGGCCGACGAGCCATAACGCTGGGGGGCAACCCCAACAAAATAACATCTTTGATCGGCTAGGAGTTAGTGAGCAGAGGCACAGGGATGATGATTTGAGGGACGTACTCAACGACCATCGCGAAAGGCACGATGAGTATGCTCCTCCAGCACCAGCCGCCTCAGCGATCCCAAATGCGGTTCAGACACAAATTGATGCTTTGAACCAGGCAGTTCAACAGTTGGTCGAGAGTCGAACATCCCACATAGAATACGACCGGAGGAGAGGCACTCTGTTTGTGCAAAAGATTGTCGTGGCAAAAACTCCCAGCAAGTTCAAAATGCCATTACTGCCAAAATTTGATGGGTACGGAGACCCAGTATCTCATGTCAACAAATTTGAGATACAAATGCATATTTATAAGGTGTTGGATGATGCCCGCTGCAGGATCTTCCCTGCCACACTATCTGACACCGCCCATGAGTGGTTCTTTAAGTTCCCTCCTGCTAGCATAGTATCCTAGGAGATGTTCGTGAAGGAATTTAATGGACAATTTTATGCAGGTCGCGAACACCCCACTGAGGCCAACCAGCTGGTTGAGACACACCAAAAGGAGGGAGAGCCCTTAAAGGAGTATGTCCAGCGCTTTATGCGAGCAGCAGCAGGAGTCAACACAGTGGGCGACGAGGGAAAGATGATGGCCCTAACTGCTGAGGTCAAACGCCATTCTCCCCTCTGGAACAGCCTGAGGAAAATGGGGTAAGAAGTACCCAGGAGTTTTTGGATCGAGCTGATCGATACATCAAGCTTAAAGACGTGATTGCCAACAAGGGGAAATCGCCTACGAAAGACAAAGGACCGAAGGAAGAACCCGCCAAGGCCGCCAACGGGTTGGATAGACCCAATGGCAATGGTAAGGGCAACGGGAACGGAAATGGAAGAAATGGTGGAAAAAAGGCAGGCAATGAGCCATCAACATCTGAGAATAAACGTCCCAAATGCAATAGATACGAACTGAGATTCACCAACTATACGGCCCTTGTCGAAAGTCGAGCAGAGGTCTACCAGGCGACCAGCTCTAATGTTCCTTATAAGCGACCCGCACCTATAAGGAAGGATATCTCCAAGAGAGATACAACAAAATTCTGTCATTTTCACAACGACTACAGACATGACACCAACGAGTGCAACCAACTGGAGGATGAAATTGAGTTCCTGATCAGGCAGGGACATCTAAGGAGATATGTGCGAGCCGATGGAGGGTCTCAGCGAGAGGCTCAATGTGGCAAAAAGCAGGCGCCTGCACGCCAATGCTCACCACCTTTACAGCCAGCTCCTGTCGCAGGTACATTACTTACCATCTGTGGCAGCCCACACCTTGCAGGGGATAGTGGGAAGGCAAGAGAGTGATACACTCGAGCCTTACGCCACGACCAGGACATCGAGATGATGAGCATGGAGAATCAAGCACCAAAGAAGGCTCGAATAGAGGAGGAATTGATAACCTTCTCTAAAGACGATGCCCAGCACGTACGATTCCCACACTCCGATTTGCTGGTCATTGACGTTCAAATCGCCAACATGATGGTTAAGAGGGTGTTGGTTGACACAGGAAGCTCAGTCAACATCTTATACAAGTCTTCATTGGAAAGAATGAAATTGTCCATCAAGGACCTGGAACCGTGCAACCAAATCATTTATGGTTATTCTGGCGAAGGGCTCGCCCCAACTAGGTCGATTAGGCTCCCAGTTACAGCAGGAACTGCACCTGCAAATAGGACATTACTCACTACTTTCATAGTAGTTTATTGTCCTTCAGCATACAATGCTGCAATTGGGAGGCCTATTCTGGTCGACCTGCGAGTCGTTACCTCGATATGGCACCTTGCCATGAAGTTCCCAACCGATGCAGGGGTAGGGTACGTGTTGGGAAATCAGTGGGAAGCAAGGGAGTGCTATAACGCCTCGATATCTAAGGCAAAGAAAGGTGTATCGAGGGAAGTTGGCCGGAAAAGAGTCGCAAATGGCTGTTGATGTACAAGCCCAATCAGGTGATGATGTCACCAAATAGGGCGTTGCCCAAAGTGAGGACAGAGATTTAGATCCTCGCTTTGGGGATTTTGATGAAGGTATAGGACCCATCAAGGACCTTGAAGAAGTCCAACTCGATGAAGAAAATCCGACCCGGGTTGTGAAAGTCGGTAAAAACTTAGAGACAACAATGAAGCAAGCACTGGTGGAATTTTTGAGGAAAAACTAGGAAGTCTTTGCCTGGTCGCATAAAGACATGGTTGGAATAGACCCTGCAGTCATTAGCCATGTCCTGAACTTAGACAAGAAGTTTCCGCCAGTACAACAGAAAAGGAGGCTGCTCGACAAAGATAGATCAAAGGCTCTAAAGGAAGACGTCGATAAGCTGAAGGATAATGGATTCATCAGGGTAGCGTTTTATCCATCATGGGTCTCTAATCCCGTGCTTGTTCCCAAGCCGAATGGCAAGTGACGAACATGCGTGGATTTCACAGACCTTAATAAAGCCTGCCCTAAAGATTGTTTCCCACTCCCTAGAATCGACCAACTGGTCGATGCCACTGCAGGGCATGAGATTCTCTCATTCATGGATGCATACTCTGGATATAATCAGATCAGTATGCATCCTCCTGATGAGGATCACACTAGCTTTTGGACTGACACAGGGCTATACTATTACAAAGTAATGCCCTTCGGTTTGAAAAATGCTGGTGCGACTTACTAGCGACTGGTCAACCACATGTTTAAGGAGCTGGTCGGCACAAACATGGAAGTATATGTCGATGACATGCTGGTTAAGTCGAAGAAGGCAGAAGGGAATATAGGGGACTTGCAAGAATGCTTCAACATCTTGAACAAATATCAGATGAAGTTGAATCCCCTTAAGTGCTCCTTCAGAGTAGGATCAAGGAAGTTCTTGGGATTTATAGTAAACTCGCGAGGAATTGAGGCCAATCCCGAGAAGATCAAAGCCCTGGTCGATATGAAATCGTCAGCAAAGATCAAAGATGTTCAAAGCTTGACCGGAAGAATTGCTGCTTTCAGTAGATTTATTTCCAAATCGACGGACAAATGCGTCCCATTTTTTAATCTACTCAGAGGCAACAAGAAATTTGAATAGACGGCGGAGTGCAAACAAGCTTTTCAAGCCTTAAAGACTCACATGTCGCAACCTCCGATTCTATGCAAAGTCGATTGATAAAGAGACTTTGTTCATCCATTTGGTGATCACTGAATGCGCTGCTAGTGTTGTCCTAGTAAGAGAAGAGGAAGGCATGCAAATGGCTGTTTATTATGTAAGCAAGAGGCTAATTGGAGCGGAGCTGCGGTATCCACCTATTGAAAAATTAGACTATTGCTTAATCTTAGCCTCCAGGAAGCTGCGGCCCTACTTCCAAGCTCACCCAATTACAGTTTTGACCGACCAACCTCGACGACAAGTTCTGCAGAAGCCAAAAGTCGTAGGAAGATTGTTGAAATGGGTGGTCGAACTTGGACAGTTTGATATCTCTTACATGCCACGAGCAGCGATAAAAGGACAGGCTCTGGCCGATTTTGTCGCAGAACTCATTGGGCTTCCAGACAGCGAGCAACTATAAGGGTTTGAAGAACCTGAGTCTCAAAGCCAAACTCTTTCTTGGAAGTTTTTTATGGATGGTTCTTCTAATGAGCACCACGCAGGAGCAGGAATGATTTTGATAACGCCTGAGGGGCATTGATTTCACTATGCAATCAGGTTTGACTTCACTGCTTCTAACAACAAAGTTGAGTATGAAGCACTGCTCGCTGGATTACGGTTAGCCAGGAGTATGCACATAAAGTCACTGGACATCTACAGTGACTCTCAGTTAGTAGTCAATCAGATCATTGGAGAGTACTGGGCCCGAGGCTTAAAAATGGTCACTTGCTTGAATAAAGCAAAGGATATATTGGCATAGTTTGATAAGTACACTCTCCAGCAAGTACCTTGTGACCAGAATTCAAATGCTAATGCTTTGGCCAAACTAGCAAGTGTCAAGGATGCTGACACTCTGAACATAGTGCCAGTTAAAATACTATCTACACCAAGCATCCAAGTAGAGGAGACCTCTTTGGTGATCCAGGCGGTCGATACATGGATGGCACCTTACATAGAGTACCTAACGCAAGGCGTGTTACCGACAGACAGGAACAAAGCTAGGACCCTTCAGTGACAGGCTACTAGGTATATCCGGGTCGATGGAATCTTGTACCAAAAGGGATACTCAATGCCACTCCTCAGATGTATTTCGAAAGAGAAGGCCAAAGAATTGATGAAAGAGGTCCACGAAGGCTTTTGTGGGGACCATGCTGGGGGGCAGAGTTTATCAAAAAAGATCTTAAGGCAAGGATACTTCTAGCCATCAATGAATGAAGACTCGATGGAATTCGTGCGGAGGTGTGACAAATGCCAGAGGTTCTCAAAACTTCAATGAGCAGCCCCTAATGAGCTAAAACAAATGTAAATTATGTGGCCATTCGTAGTCTGGGGTATAGATTTAATCGAATCTTTGCCCACAGGAAAGGGTGGCGTCAAGTACGCCATAGTGGTCGTCAATTACTTCACTAAATGGGCTGAAGTTGAGCCACTCGCAACCATAACGACCAAAAAGTGCTGGATTTCCTGGTCAAAAACATCGTGTGTCGCTACGGATTGCCAAGAAAGACTGTCTCAGATAACGGCACCCAGTTTGATAGTGATCTGTTCATAGATTTTTGTGAGCAACATGGAATTATCAAGAGCTTTTCTTCAGCTTCTCACCCTCAAGCAAACGGACAAGTCGAAGCAGTCAATAAAACGCTAAAGGATACTCTGAAGAAAAGACTTGAGGAAGCAAAGGGGGCATGACCAGAGCAATTTCCTGAAGTCCTTTGGTCATACAGAACTTCCCATCGAACAGCAACAGGCCATACTCCATTTTCCTTGGCCTATGGATATGAGGCTATGCTGCCTATCAAATTAGATCCGTCGTCGCATCGAATAATAATGTACGATCAAGGCTCCAATAGCCAGCTATTGATGGAATCTCTTGATTTGGTCGATGAAAATCGAGAGCAAGCCCAACTCTGAGTAGCTGCTTACCAGCTAAAGGTCGCCCAGTATTTCAACTCTAAAGTATGCGAAAGGAAGTTCAATGTTAGAGACCTAGTTCTTAGAAGGGTTTTTCTCAGCACCTACGACCAGGCCGCTGGAGTACTCGGACCTAATTGGGAAGGACCGTACCAAATTGAAGAAGTCCTTCAACCATGCACCTATAAACTTGCTTGCTTACATGGAGATCTCATTCCTTGCTATTGGAATGGAGAACACTTGCGCAAGTACTACCAATAAACAATTCTTCTTCAAGAATTGGCTTGTATTACTTTTACATTGTACAAGTCCTGAAAAATGGTTGGTCATTTTATGTGACTGGTTGCTTATAAGTGTAAGATCATTTTGTTGATCACTCGTACAAACATGTTTTGTCCATTTAGTACGAGAAATAAGAGGGACTATGCGCAGCCAGTCATTCTTGCCAACTATTGTATTTATTACAAGTATTTGCTCATTACGTGTGTTATTTTGCTATATTTTTATTTTAAATTCATTGCTACGAGCAGTAATGTTCGAACAGGTTTTGTTCAAGGCAAGTGACCGAGGACCTAAAGCTCCTCAATCACTTGGGGGGCATATAAGGCATCTAGTAAGCAAAGCATATAGACAAGTATGTAAACACACGAGCAAAATAAGTGAAAGCATACTACGGTACTTAGAGTATTTTTCAAAATTTTGTATTTTGTTAAATCAAACCAAAGTACTATGCTAAGTTCGGTCATGCAAACAGATGTTGTAATAAAATGAAAATATTATAATATCAAAAGGAATCCCTTTACACCACGAGCAGTAACTGCTCGGATGTAATTGTTTGTAAAAGGAAAAAAGCTGCCCATGCAGCAGTAAAAATAGAAATTGTCTTTACATCACGACCCGTAGGTTGTGCATTTACAAGATAAAATTAAAATAAAAACATTATAATCATAAGGCAGGAGGGTCTTGTGGATTTTCTTGGTCGACTTAGCAGCGACTTCATCGTCCACGCCTTCAACGCCGGTGGCCAAGGAGATTTCGGGCGAGGCTAGGATCTTCACTCTTTCTTCTTCCGCCAAGCGAGCAATTCATCGGGCTATCTCAGTTTGCCTCATGCGCTCGGGAAGATAGCTGAAGTTGGCCCCTTGATTGTTTTTCCAGAAGTCGTAGAAACACTTGGCCGTGGCACCCTTGTACCTCTCTAGATTACTGGCGTTGGTATTTTCAAGTTCGTCGATCCGAGCCTCCAACTTTTCAGCCTCTTGCCTGCTCGTGATTAGGTCCGCCTTGAGCTTTTTGGCCTCGCGGTAATTGATATGGTTAGACTCCTTATACTGGTCCCTTGATTCGATGACTTTGTCTAGGGCAGTTTGCTTCTCCTTTATCTCCTCAGCCAGCTTATTTTTCTCCACGAGCAATGTCGTGTTTGCCTTCTAAGCCGTCTCAAGCTGCTCAGCATGTTTCGCTTCGGCGGCCTTGAGCTCCTCGGCATGTCGTTTCTCAGACGCCTTGGATTGCTCGGTGATGACTCCCGAGCGGAGCCGGCCGGCAGTAACGGTCAGCATTTCCTGCGATCAGAACAAAAGTTAAAATGATTGTAATAGATAAAAGGATTGAGTCTCAACAAGAAAAGACAACTTACACTTGCAAGCTCATTTAGTTCGCGGGTTAAGATCTAGTCGACGTTCATTGACTCTGTCCCAGCCATGGCTTCTCAGCAGCGCTCGTGCCTCAAGATCTTTGCCATCCTATCCTTGGCTGATCTTAGAGCACGGCTTGTGTAACACCCTACTTCCTTAGAGTCGTTACTAAGTGAGTTTAAAACGTGCTTTTAACTCGCTAATCGAGGTTTTAAGGTAAATGTGTAATTAAATCATAAACAGAGACATAAACTTTGAAAATAATTCCATTTACTGAAAATCGTAAAACATTTAACATTTGGGATCCCAAAATACTGTTTATAAATATTTACAACTCAAAATATACTCAAAGCCGGCTAAACGACAAAATAGGGTTCTTTACAAACAACTTCCAAAAATACCCCTGGCCGTGGCAACCAGGAAGACCAGACATGTACGTGTCGCGTCACGCTCTCCATACTCATGGTCGGTTGACTTTCTCATTGCCCTTACCTGCACCACAGAGCACCCGTGAGCTGAAGCCCAACAAGAAAACTCCACATAAACAGATAACATATACATATGAACCACTTAGTATATAACCAATTTATCAACAAGCTAAACACATACGGCCATGCCGTCTCAGGCGCTTTATCAGGCCCTGAGTTGCGGTCTACACCGTAAGGATATCCCAGGTATCCCTTAGGGTCTTACCCTGGCAACTTGCACTCCACGTGCTAAACGTTGCTCCCGGCCCCTTGCCGTTCTCGGCCTTCGCCGTTTCCGACCTTCGCTGTTCCTGGCCCTTGCCGATCATTCACATATATGCATACACAACATAATTAAAACATAACTTAAGCATATACTAACATAATCAATGGGCTACACCCAACACATAATCACATAGGGTCGTGCCCTGCAACACAACTATGGGGCCTCGCCCTGCTCTATGGGTACAACAGTTTTCTTACCTGTGTCCCGAGTTTCTTGAGCACTGAACCCTCGAGCACAGTCCTCAATTCCGAGCCTCACCGAGAACCTCAAGATGGAATTAGACCTTGAGCTTCTTCCTACTTCAACTCCAAGCTAAATCTCCTTGATTCCCAGCTTTGAGCTAACTTTCCTAGCCACACCAGCCAAATTCCTTCAATTCTCTAGCCCAAAATCCTCAAAACTCAGCAAGTTCTCATTCACCAAAGAGAGGGAGAAGAAAATCGCATGGGAGAGAGAGAGGACTGAGAAGTTCTATTTTTCTTTCTTTTCTTTGTTTTTCTAAACTGTTCTAAAATTCCCTCAGCCTTATCCCAACACAACGAGCTGCCAAAAGACCCAATTACCCTTCCATCTAACCCATACTCTAACTAATCCTCAAGGGCAACTTAGACATTTCCTAACCTCTTACAAATATACCATTTTCTCACTTAGAGTAACTATCCTCAATGGTTACCTATGGTTACCCAAGCTACTAAAATACCATTAACCATTAATTAAAGGTCCCCAACTAAATTTATAATATTCCCGAAATACCCCTAGGCTCCTCCCGAGCCGGGTATTAAATCCCGTTGTGACTTTACGCGGAATAGCTCTCTAGGACCGTCTCGGAACGTGCATCACAAATATATCACCATTATATCGAAAATATCACATATATAACATTTATGCCCTCAACGGGCTAAAATTACAAATTTGCCCCTAACTACCAAATGGGGCCCACATGTATATTTATTTCACCTAACCATGCATTTCTAATCACATAATCATATAATGCACATATATTATCATAATAAACCATTTATTGCCCTCCAGGCACGCTAATCAAGACCCAAAGTCTTATTAGCAAATTTGGGTCGCTACAGCTTGATATGTCGACCCCTGTCGGAGCAAGGGCAGCTGGCTGAGTTTGGTCAGCAGGAGCTGGTGGAGAAGGGGTCGAATTGACTAGTGCAGGCGAAGTCTGCTACTCAAGGGGAGAAGGAGGTGGTATTGTATTTGTTGAAGGACCAGCTATTGGAGGGTCTGCAGTGCGGGTTTTCTTGGCTGGAGGTGCTTTGCTGCATTCCCCTTGATGCCGTCTACTCGCTTTTTTCTTGCTCACAGGAGCTTCGGGCGCACTGTACATGTCAAACATCTCTTCGGATGGCATATCTGCAAGAAGACAAGTACCCGAGCAATTAGACAATGTAAACAAATGAGTGTGCTATGTCAAAAAGGAAACAAAGGCAATTGTAAGTAAAATACCCGAGCTATAATTACTGGTCGCTACATTATATACTTTACTAGTGTTACACTCACTCTCTGGCATGAAGAAGTCTGAATCTAAAGTGGGAGTGTACTTAAAGTTGCCGTCCCCGTTAAATAAGTGATAGGGAATTGGCAAACTATCTAAGAGCGAGAGATCAGTACCGTTCTCATCCAAAGACTCGTCGATCGATTCAAGGGGTTTAGAGGCTTTCTTTTTTCCCTTTCCCTGGGGGCAGGGGGCGCAGCCGCTTGTGGGGTGCTAGAGGGTTCCTTGATTGTCACACCAGTCATCCTCCTCCTTTGAGGTTGCAACACATCTGTGTGCAGCTCGAGAATCTCCTCGCCGGTGGCACTCCCCGCCGTGGACTCCCTCACATCCTGGTGAGGTGCCAGAAGCCCGACCAGTCTCAGGTTTGCCTCAGTGACCAGCTGTTTGACGCTCTTCTCTACGTTGGACATGCTGGCCAGTAGGGCTGCTCGAAGCTCCATCTCTGGAGTAGGAGCTGGTCGCAGCCATGGACCTGAAGAAAGCTAAATTTCTAAGGAAAACATAGATAAAATAAAGGAAAATATGCGACCAGGCTAACAAAGAAGTTACCTCCTTGGGTGAAGGCTAAGTTGTTGGCGACTAGGTCAGTTGTTAAAAAGTACTCTTGGTAGTACTTTCCTACATTAGACTTGTAGGTAGTCCCACTCAGGAAGGTGCGGGTCGTTTGCTTGTGGCAAAAATGAAAGAACATCGTATTTTCTTGGTTGGGGTTGGATTTGAGGTCGAACAGGTAGTTGACCTCGTGTGGCATAGGAACACGCCACTCCTTATGACTGTAAAGGATATAGAGTGCAGAGAGTCTATACCCATTTGGGGTTATTTGGAAAGGAGCGACCCAAAGTAGTTGGCCACTCCTTGGAAAAAAGGATGGAGAGGCAGGATCGCTCCTGCCTCGATGTGAAACCGCGACTGTAACGCCCTGGATAGCCAAGACCGCTACACTGTGTATTTATAAAGGTGCAGGACTTGCTAATCAAGCCAACCAGCTAGAAACGTGATTACTAAAGCCATTAATGTGCTAGGGTTAAAAGTTTTTGGTCTCAAGAGGTACTTTCTATATAATTAAACATTTTACACATGGGATCCCAAAATAAATAGCGTTTAAAAGTTTGTTTACAAAATTTCCAGTGTACAGACAACCACCAGCCTTTCTAAAGGCAAAACAGAAGTTTATGGTTTTCCTGTCCCTGTCTCCCCTCAACCGTGGTGGCTGAGCAGCTGATCATGTACATTCTACTCTCAGAGCTCTCCAAATCAGGGCTGACCAAGCTTGCCCTTGCCTTTACCTGCACCACGAAGCACCCGTGAGCCAAGGCCCAGCAAGAATAACATTTGGACAACCCTTTAAGCATGTTCATACACTTAACATACCATAATAATCACAAAGCATGAAGAATCAACCAAAGAGTCAGCTTATCATCACCCAGCTATATAGCATAACAATCCACCAATCAATAATAACAAACAAATCACATAATAATCAAGGTCGACACCTTAGGTCGCACCCTCTGTTTACCCCACTGACTCCGGCCCAATTAAACCGAGCTCAGTGCATGATAAGCTGTCCTCAACTACCAGTGGCCGAGCCACGCTCTATGCGCTAGTGTAAACTTTGGCACTCCTAGGCCGTTGGTTTACTGGTTACATGGCATTATACCATCCTTTACAAAGTATACAAAATAGGGAACCCTTAGTCCCATTATAAATCCACAACCGGGTGCAGTTTTCTTACCTTTAATTTCCAAGTTTACTTATTATGAGCGACGCCCTTCGAGCACGATCCGCTTCCCGAGCCCTAGCGCAATACCTGGTCACAACCAAGATAGGGAGTACTATTAACAATTGCATTAATATTTCCGGATGGAGTTCTAGCCTCTGGGACATCGAATTCCACAAAACATGATGATGGAATCGATCCTGAACACCCTAGGTTAGGTTCCCACTCTTAAAACCTCTAAAAGATCAAAATTACCCTTAAGGGTTGCGGCCCTTGAAACCCAGCCGCGGCGCTTCCCCACTGCAGAGCCTCCTTGGCTCTTCCTTGCTTCGCAGGGTCGCGACCCAACCCTTCGTGCCCAGAAAAACCACCATTCCCATCATTCTAACCTTGCTCAAAGCCACCTCAAAGCACCTTAATTCCAAAACCCATTGATCACAAGACTTTTAACATGATTCTAGCAACATAATCACACAAAAACCTAGCTTAAAATCCCATTTTGATTTATGAAACCCAGTAGCTCAAGAACTCTAAAACCAGTCATGCAAACTCAGAATTTAAACTCTAAATTACGAATTGAAGCTTACCTTCTTTAATGAACCACTTCCTTAACAAATTTCTGAGCTAAAACCCAAGCTTCTCAGCTTCAATTCAGTCCTTAAACATCAAAACCATAAACACTATTAATACTCAGCCAAAACTCAGAATTATAATGATCAAAAGTGTAACTCAGCCCTTACCTTAATCCTGGTTGAGTTTCCTAAGCTGAACACTGGACTAAACCTTCATTATTCCAGCCCAAACCATTGAATTCCCAGCTGAATTCCCTTAGGTTTCAGTAGTTTTTTCTTGAGAGAGAGAAGAGAAGGGAGAGAAAAACAAAAAGGGTTGGTTTGGGTTTTTGTTCTACTGTCTTCTACTTACTTAGTCTAACCTTAGTTAATTAAGTCAATCCCGAGGCTCGGGGTACCGAAAACGTCCCCGAGGGCAAAATGGTCAAATTCCCCAATATTCCCACCTAGGCTTCCTAACCTCAAATATATCTCCATATATTTATTTTCATAACTCGATAACCCAAATAGTCATCTAATACCTGAAATACCCCTTGACTTGCCCCAAGTCAAATATTAAGCCTCGTTGTGACTTTCCCGCTAACTAGCTCCCTAGAATCGCCTCGAGTTGCACGCTGCAGATTTACCCACATAATAATGTGGTTCTCACAAATACAACATATAATCACATTTACATTCATATAACCATGCAAGCATGTTTTTCATATAATCACACGTTTATTTAATAAATTCACACATAAACCAATTATGCCCTCCCAGCACACTAATCAAGGCCCTTAAGCCATATTAGTGATTTTGGGTCGTTACAGCGACCAGGCGCCTCCAGGCAGGTTTGTCGTTGGTCTCTGGTGGGAGGGAATAGAGTAACCCCAGAAATTCCATACTTTTTGAGGAAATTATTTATCATCCTAGTAGTGATTGTGATGGGAGGAGCAAGGTACCATTCAACGTCTGGTTGAATGGCATTTCGGAGTTGGGCTTGACTTTGGATTTCTAAGTCGGGGGTATTTTCTTCCCGACCACTGGTCGAAGGAATTTCAGCCCGAGGAGCAGGATGATTTGGAGGAGGAGTGGATGGTTTCTTTTTCTGGGCTTTGGACTTTACTTAACCCATGTTTTGAGGTGGGGTCGATGGATTATTTGGGGTGATGCGAGAAAAAAAGATCTTCAAAATTAGTTGTGACGGTTGTTCCTCGTCCTTAAGCAGTTGGGCCAGCAGATCATCATCGATAGGCCTCTCACCTCCCCACGGATCTTGCATGAAAGTCTGCAAACAGAAAAGGGGAGATGAGAATCTACGGCCTAAAAACTTGTGTTTAAAAGTTGGAATAACATTGCTCGTGTATAAAAGTTAAGCTTTTATACGACCAGCAGCATTCTGACAAAAAACACTACATTTCAAGCGAACAGTTTGGAAAATGGATTAACAAGCAGAAGTGAAAAGTTTCTCAGGAAAAACTTTTCGACTCTGAAAGGGCGTGAAAAACCCAGTTTTTTCTACAAGCTTAGAAATCGAATTTTTACTTCGATTTCACGCCCTAAGTTAAAAATCCTGACTACCAAATTGATTCCTAACCCCAGCAGAGTGTCTTTTTCCTACCATATCAAACATCGATCAATATACCCCTTTTTCCCAAAACAGTTTCGGTCAAGAACATTCAAGAACTCAGGATACTGAACAGATAAACAAAAAATGCATGGCATGGCATTTCAACGACTGAAAAGGTTGATAAACTTACTTGGATAAATATTGAAGCAAGTCTCTGAGATACAAAGTCAGTTGGCTGGGCAGAAACTCCATGAATCGTCAAGTTCTTCTGAGGATTATGGGTTTTCCACGCCTTGTTCTTCGGTGTTCTTGAAGAGAAAGTATAAAGTAAAAAGTAAAAAGTAAAAAATGATCTTGGGGGATTATTTATATTGATCGTGGCACTGTAAAAGAGGTAATCGTGGAATTACTTCAAAGCATGGGGAAACGCAATAGCCGTCAGACAATTTTTTGGGAAACCGACAAGAATTAATTGGACATGATTGGTTACCTTTTTCGAGAAGGCACGGCCGGTTCTGACAGATTTGTCGGGGTACGCGAAGGGTCAGTTTCCTAAGTTTACTTTATGCTGGTCGCAGTAAAATAAACTTGGGGGGCAAATGTTTACCCAAAAATGGCTCCTGATGACGTGGCAAGAACTTATTACACGTGGTTGGCATGTGGAAGCATCACGGTGAAGAGGTGATGTTCGCCTATCGACCAACTCCTTGTTGCCTCATCAGATCTCGTGGTTAGATGTGACCAGTCTGGTCGCATGCTTCGGTTTCTTTCCTTTAAAGATTGTAATCTTGTAATAACTGCATTTATTATTTCCTCTTTATTGCCTTGATACGCGGATATTAAGGATAATTAAGGCCCATTGGCCCATGTAACCCCCTTGAGCTTATTAATATGAATGAGAGGGCTCAAGGAAGGGCTTTTGAATCTTTTTTCTGAATACTCATAGAAAGAGCGTATAGTGTGATTATCCTCCGGAAAGTTGTAATTCTCCTAAAGCTTGAGAAACTCAAGAACCCTAGTTCTTTGATCATGGCATTGGGATTCAACATCAATAATAACACTAAGTGGACGTAGGTCATTACCATTCATTGGGGCCGAACCACTATAAATCATTTGTGTCATTTCTTTACTATTTTATTCCATTCTTGACTATCATCTCATTTCTTGTTGTAATTCTGACTCTGTGTCGTTGGCCAAATCAAGGGTCAACAGGTAAAATGTTAACGATCGTGCGATCTGATAGGGGTGGATGATATTTGGATAATCAGAACCAAGATCATTTAATTGAACTTGGAGAATTGTCTAAAGAAACTGCCCCAGGGACTCCACAACAGAAGGGTGTTGCTGAGCGACGTGAATCGCGCGTTTATGAAAATGTTTGTTCTATGATAAGCTATTCAACTCTACCAGCTTCTTACCCATATCTTTTATAGAGACATACTACCTAGACTGCATAAGACATTTTTTAAACGTTGTGTCCTCTCAAAGTTGTCTCCAAGACACCACTAGAATTATGGAATGGTCGTGAACCTGGTTTATGTCATTATGGAATTTGGGGGTGTCTTGCTCATGTCCTAAGGAAAAAGGTAGGAAAGCTAGAACAACGAACTGAGGCTTCCTTGTTTGTTAGCTATCCAAAATGTACTTAGGGTGGTCTGTTTTATAGTCCAGTAGACAAGAAAGTGTTTATCTCTACAAATGCTACTTTTCTGGATAACGACTACATAATGAATTTCAAGCCTCGTAGAAAAATTATATTAGATGAAAAATGATAAACTATTGTTCCATCCTCACCGACGTAAGTCAATGAAAACAAGGTAGATTTAGAAACCACTAATCCAAGTCTGAAAGTTACGATGCCTCGTCATAGTGGGAGGGTTTCTCAAAACTCGACACCTATGAGATGGATAGTCAAACCCACAAGCTGGTTGGGGACACAAGTAACAATGATCTGTTGGCCTTTAAACAGACAATTGGTAGGTTTGAAATGGATCTTTAGCTCGAAGCCAAGTAATAGGAAATTGAGTCTAAGTACTCTAATTTTTTATGAGATCTTATAGATGCGTCATTGGACTTTAGGCCCATGGGGTGCAAGTGGATCTATAATAAGGAAAGAGGAGCTGATGGAAGGTTCGAGACATTTAAGGCTCGACTCGTGGTAGATAAAGAAAGTTTACTTAAAGAAAACTTTTTCTCTGGTAGCCATGTTAAAATTTATTTAGTATACTCTTATCCATAGCCATAACTCTTGATTAAGAGGTAAGGAAAACAGACATCAAAGAAGCATTTTTAATGGCTATCTTGATGAGACCATTAACATGGATCAATCAGAAGGATTTAAAGTAGCTAGATAGGAAAGTCGACAAGTTGAGTAGGTCAATCTATGGACTTAAACAAGCTTCATGCTCCTGGAACTAAAGATTTAATGGAAACATTAAGACCTGTGGTTTTGAACAAAATGTAGTTGAGCCTTGTGTTTAACCAACTTTGGGAAAAAGACATTGTGGTGTTCTTAAGCCTTTATGTAGATGATATCTTACTCATTGGAAACAATGGCAAGAAATCATCAGACATAAAGAACTGGCGGGAAACAAAATTCCAGATTTCGTTGTACCAAGTCGTGTTCTTGGTATCTAGATCATCAGGGATGGAAAGAACTAAATTCTGGCTCTAACTCAAGTTGCCTACTTAGGTGAGGTGCTTGGGCGTTACTCTGTAACAAATTCCGAGAAAGAATGTTTAGCGTCTTGACATGGGAATTATTTTTCTAAGCAGCAGTCTCCACAAACTCCTCAAGAGAAAGAATGGATGAAACGAATTCTTTATGCATTTGCAATTAAAAGTCTAATGCATGCTATGCTATGTGTTGTGACTGAAGAGCTACTATGCACTAGGAGTGGTGAGCAAGTGCCAATGAAACCTTGGAAATGAACAATAGATAGCGGTCAATATCTTAGATGGACTAGAGACTATATGTTAGTCTATTCGGGGTGGATCTTTGAACATATTAGGCTACACAGATTCAGATTTTAGACTGATGTTGATGACAGGAAGTCTGCTTCTAAAAAAAGGTGTTTACTCTTGGGGGTGGAGCTATGATTTGGAGAAGCAATAGGTTGTCTGACATCTCAATAAATGTGATTTGGAGAAGCATTAGGCTCTCTACCATTTCAGATTCCACCTTGGAGGTTGAGTACATAGCTACGTCTTTGGCGACTAAGGAGACAGTCAGGTTGATGAAGTTTTATTCGAATCTCGTTGTTATTCCAAAAATGGATAAACCACTCATTTTGTCTAGTGACAATAATGAGGCAATAGCGAATTCGAAAGAACCTCAAAGCCACAAAAGAGCAAAGCATCTAGAGAGAAAGTACCACATTATTGGAGATGTGTGGTGAAAACTTGATGTGAAGGTGATAAAGATAGCATTGTAAGGAAATCTTTCATATCCCTTTACAAATATATAAGCAAAGAGCATAATTGTGAAGCATGTAGAGTGAATGGTTTTGAAAAACATGTCCCATTTTTTTTAAAAGGGCAAGTGGGAGTTTGTTGTGTTTTATGGCCTTATAAAACCATGTCAGACATGTAACACAATTTTATATAGTCAATAAAAGAATTAGAAATCATTTAGTTTGACAACCGTGTTGCTTGCTTATTTTACTACATGATTATTGGAATAATACAAACATTTATAACATCCTAAACATATAAATAATTACAATTATAGTGACTAGGTCGCAGGGGATTATAATTATAATTATATGTTCAAAAGAAAGAGCCCTAAGATTAAGTCAGTGCATTGGATTTTCACTGATCTGGTAATCTACGATATGATCTACTTACACAGTCAGGTTGTGATGTCTTATCCAAGACATTGACCAAGTAGATAAGATCAGATGGATATTGTTACATTGGACTGTAGCGATATTGATTATTGATAAGATAAGTAAGTATCGTTATTATTTAATCTAATCATATCATAACATTGACCATGGGTCAATTCAATCTTAATTATGAGTGATTAATATTCTGCTAATTGTATTATTCAAGTCTTTTGATTTGTTCGTTACCAGCTTGCCCTACGAAATAGCTCATACTTACATATTGGAGATTCGGTAGTATAATTAAGTGAGTATTTATCATAGACATGAAATCCATAGCTTTTGTTTAAGAAGTGAAACGATGATTTCCTTATAACTCGGTTCAAGTGTTAAATGATAGAGTACTCATTTATGTAATTAAGTTTACGAAAATATCATTTACAAGGAACTTTGTGGGAGTAAAGGATAAAATACCAATGAGGGGTAAAACAGTAATTTGCACTCGTCTCATTAATAGATCATCTATAGAGGATTGAATGATGGTTATGGTTATAATAATGGATAACATATTTACATTTGGTGTAAAGCGTTCTATGAATTCAAGAATGCGATTCTGGGTCTATAGTGAAGTCACGAGGAATTAATAAGGTAGTGAGATTATTTGTTATAAATAAACTCACGGTAACTTATCAGAGCTTGAGTTCATGGACCCATGGTCCTCATGTCATCCCTTATCAAAATAAACCTAGTAGTCTTGAATAATTAATTTAATTATTAATTATAAAAATATCATAACAACAAGTTAAATGGAAATAAATAATGTTAAATTATTTATTGATTTTGTGAGAAAAGAAATAGAAGAAACAATGAGGATTTTATTGCAAAGTCTCAAAAAGAGAGTATTATAGCCAATTACGACAATTTTGTTAGTATTGATAAATTGGTATTAATATTAATAAAATTAATTAAATAAAGGTCAAAATTATAATTTGTTAATTTTGACAAGTATTTAATTAATTATAATTATTGAATGATTAAATTAAAATGGGAAACTAACACCTAATTTTTGTCCTAGCTAATTGCTTATATATACAAGTTATAGAATGCATTAAGTCAGTTGAATTTGACAAGGTAAAAATCCACTCCTAATATTCTATATCTAGCTGCCCACTCTCTCTAGGAGTTCTCTTCTCATGTGTTGAGACTTACCCACACAAACACTAGGTTTTTTTAGAGAAAGACTTGGAAGACTGTGGTCTTGTTTCAAAGTGGTTTGGATTCCTTGCAATACCTAGCATTCAACAAGGACAAAATGTTAGGGAATCCAAAGGGTGTAGTCATTGTTCTGCTATGCATCTCGTAAGTACTCTAGTGGTTTTGTTATTGTATTTACGTATCTCTGTAATATTCACATTCTTGTATAATTTTATGCTTTCTACTATGTATATTGTTTTGAATATACATTTATAGGGAGCATGCATATAGACTTATATAAATGAGATCCTACAAAGAGAGCGAGAAAGAGGAAAAACTAAGAGAGAAACGAGGGTGGGTGGTGATAGAGTTGTGTTGTGGCTACCGTTTCTTAGAAAAACCTTAGTGAGAGAGAAAGAAAAGAGAATAGAAATACTTCGGGGAAAAAATTATGAGAGGCATTTTGGAAGAAGTGGAAGTTATTAGCATAAAATTTTCATGTGTATAGCATGGGGACATTTTATAATTAGGATGCTAGATAATGCATAGAAACTCAAAGGGAAGTTTCACTATCTATGCATAATAGTGTGTCCTATTACAAAAAAATACTAGGACTATTCACCTTTTCAATTTGGTGCTAAACATTCCTCATCCACCAAAAATATCCCTCTCATTTTTCCACCCAAAAAATTGAACCTCTCATTCTCTCTCTCTCTCTCTCTCTCTCTCTCTCTCTCTCTCTCTCTCTCTCTCTCTCTCTCTCTCTCTCTCTCTCGCCTATCCCACAAGAAACCCCAACCCCGTCGAACCCTAATCTCGTCGAGTCCCAACCCTGTCAAGCCCCAACTCCGTTGAGCCTCTCACCCATCTCCCCTAACTCTGGCGAAAAACATACAAACCGTGAGCAACAGAGACCCACGCATTCAAGGAGATCTAAGACTCTTCAAAACCGAGACCCACGGAGTCAAGGACAGCCGAGAAGACAATCAAAGGTTAGATCTCAAAGCCAAATCCATTTTTAAGCTAAATGAATGTTGAATATGTGATATGTGGAATGGGTTCGTCGATTTTGTGGGGTTTTTTTTTCTGGGTTTGGACAAATTGCTCGATAGGTTCGATGGTTGCTCGATAGAACGCTTAATAGAAAGTATATGAGCTCTGTAACGTCCCAAATTCCCTAATATGGCTTAGTGCTTGGATCAGGGGGCCAGGAGGGCAATAATTGATTTAATGTGTTATTATATGATTATATGCATGATTATGTGCGTTGTATTATTATATGGCAATATTTGCATATATATGGGGTTATTTCTTATAAGAAGGGCATTTTCATAATTTTGGCCTGTTGAGGGCATATTTGTATATTTATGTGCATGTATGTGATATATGGGTGAGACCACATTATTATGTGAATATATTTGAGCTATTCGGCATGAGAGGATCCTAGGAAGCAAGTTAGCAGTTTAGTCATAACGGGGTCAAGTATCGGGCTCGAGGTGAGCCTAGGGGTAATTTGGTACTTAGTACATTACCAGGATTGAGCGAGTAATGGGAAATGATTTGATAATTATTTGAGGACATTGGAAGTAACAGGAATTGAGAAATGTTATTTATGTTTAACGGGGTAGGTGGTAATGACAAAATTGCCCTTGAGGGACTTTGAGAGAGTAGGTTGGCCCTAGGGGCATTTTAGTCATTTTAGGTTATAATTTGATAGACTCAGCCCAGGGGAAGGCTGTAGAATGAACCAAGGAAAACAAGGCACTCTCTTTCTCTCTCTCGATCATTCTCTCTCTCTCTTTCTCGGTTTGATTTTTGAGGTTAAGGTTAATGATTCAAGCTTGAGGATCTAAGGCTTGGGGTGTAAGATTGAATTGCTGCAGCTAGGAGGTGCCGATTCATAGCTGAGGTGAGGTTTTCAATTCTGTTTTTGGTTGGCTTTTCCTATAGTTTTAGTTGTTTTTAAGTTTGGAAGCTTGGTTATGGATTACGGTTTTTTGTAGTGTTTTAAGTGTTCTAAAGCTTGGGTTTTATTATTGGTTTGGTGGTAATGTTGTTTTGAGTTATAGTTTTGATATTAGGATTATTTGGAAGTGTTTTGTGGTGAGTTTTGATCTGAGGAAAACATGGGTGTTGGGTTCGCAGGGGCACGTCGCGGCTGTGTTCTTGGGCATTGCGACCTGTGCGAACCCCAGAGCCAAGATGGGACCCTCAACGGCAAGTTGCGGCCCACCCCTGACACCCAGACAGGGGGGCTGTCTGTCTGGGAGGCGCGCCGCAGCCCTTGGGGGTAGGTCGCGGCCCACCTAGTTCTTTTCGACCAGGTTTGGTTTTAAGGTCGGGGTTTCAAACTTTAAGGCTCGGGATCAAATCTACTACCCGGTTTGGTAGAATTCGAGGCCCCGGGGGCTAAGACTTAGTCCAGGAACCTTTAATTACTCTTTTTTTTTATGGGATTTCATATTTGGTTATGATTAGGTTACCGCTAAGGGCTCAAGGTCAGGATCGTGCTCAAGGGTCGTTCTTAATTTATTTTACGCTCAAACCTGAGGTAAGAAAATTGCACCCATTATGTGACATACATGATTATTGATGAAGCATGTTGAGTGCTCTATATATGGATATATGTTGCATTATGAATGCTTGGTTGCATTGTTTACTTGAGAAAGGCACTAACTTATTAGTCAGAAACGACAATAGTGCTGAGCGATGGTCGTAAAGCACTAACTTATCAGTTAAGAACGGCAATAGTTGTAACGTCCTCCTAATCCATGACCGTTACACTGTGTGCTTTAAAATTGTGTCAGACTTGCTAACCAAGTCATTTGGTTTAAAATTTGTAGCTAAGGTTAATGTCAAGGGTTAGGGCTAAAATATTGGTCAAAAGAACCATTGACTTTTATATAAAAAGTTTTGTACAAACATGGGATCCCAAAACATTACAACCAGCTTTTCAAAAGGTGAATATTCATCAAAATTGCATTCAGCCTGCCTAAGCGGCAAAAATAGGGCTATAACCCTAGTTCCTCTGAGATTTCCCCGGCCGTGGTGGTCGAGCAGCCGCATATGTACACACCGCCACCGAAGCTCTCCAACCCATGGCTGGTCAAGCTTTGCCTTCCCCTTACCTACACCACAAAGAACTCGTGAGCCAAGGCTCAAGAAGAAAACTCAACATGTGCATTATCAAAGAATATAAACCTCCAGATATCATCATTTAGTTACAGACAAATGGTCTTCGGACCAACTTGGGGTCGCTGCCCTATACAATTGACCATAGAGTCAAATTCAGGGCCCTATGCCCTAGCTACGTGACCACAGAGTCACCTGGGGCCTTTGCCCTTAGCCTTGAGTAAATAGTCATAGAGCTAGTCCAGTGTACCTGGCTCTTTAATGTTTCATCGACCATAGGGTCGGCCAACGTAATAATCCGTTGCTGGTTCAAGCCTAAGCCTTTCGACCAACACGCAGCGCGCTATTGCCGTCCTTGACTAATAAGTCAAGCCTTGATCCAGGAATACATACCATAATACAGAAACAGTTATGGATAGGCATATCCTAACAAATAAGCACGCATGCATTTTAATCACATAACACCATCGAATAACCATTCTCACGATACTGATCATACTTATTTAACGGGGCCTCATGCCCTAACCACAAAATGCATACAACAATTATAGAACACTTAAGCAAGTATCGACCAACGTATGAAGCATTAGCTTAAATATAAATGCTCTTGGGGACCAAGCCCTAATCATAATAATTGATAACAATCGAGCCAAGCCCTAATCACATATAACACATGTTGACTCTGATTTTGGCCAACTGACACGGAGTCAGAATACGCTTGACGTGGAAGGATACGTTGAAATAAATGTAATGACGAAAATAATAAGAACACAAGATTTTAGAGTGGTTCGGCCCCAGGATCTGGTAATAACCTACGTCCACTTAGATTGTTATTGATATAAGATCGAAAGGAGTGATCAAAGAACTAGAGTTTAATGAGTTTCACCAACCTCTGAAGAACAAGACAATATCTCAAATAGAATCTCTCTAGTCTCCAATAATTCGAAAGCCAAAAGTCCCATCCTTGAGCTATCTTTCTCTATTTATAGGCTCAAGGGGGATTACCTGAATTTGTTACAGATTTTCTTCCCTAAATAATCGGATACTCAGGAGATTGTGGGAGTCAATTTTAGGATTTACAAAGATCTTTATAGAAATATCATGAAGCATGCGGAACCCGCGACCATACTGGTCGCAGGTTCGGCTGCCTACTGCTTATAATTTGTCTTCTGGTCGATATCCTAGCAGAGTTCCTCCAAGTGTCAGCCATGTGTCTGGGAATCACTTGCCACGTCATCCATGCCAGTTTTTTAGATAACATTTGCCCCCCAAGTTTATTTATTACGAGCAATAAATAAACTTTTGAGGAAACGACCCTTCGGTGACCCCGCCATACCTGTCAGAACCCCTCGTGTGTTCTTGGAAAAAGCAACCTACTCTTGTCTAATCACGGCTTTTCGCTTCCCCAGTAATAATTCGACGGCTATCTCGTTTCCCCATACTTCGAAAAAGGGGAAGCTGATGATTAATCCCTTTTAATGTCACAGACAAAATTTTTTATATAACATCTCCGAAGTTCTCTTTTCTTTTTACGCACGCCATTACTCTTTCAAGAAACCCTAAAACCAGAGCTTCCATTTTCTTCTGGAGACCGTCCTTCTGCGTTTTCAAGACTCAGCCCGAGTGTTCCCTGTCCTCCGAAAACTCTTACCAATCTCCACGACCTTCTTCCTGGTAAGTCTTGGAACCTTTATGTTTCATATTTTTGTAATGCATGTTTCTGTATGGTGACTGTTGAGTTCATCTATTTCTGGGTTGAGATGCTTGTCAGTAGAATGTCTTGTGGGTGAAAAAAGTTACGAGTTAGTTTGATAGTTGAGATCATACTTTTTAGGACGTAAAACTGAAGTAAAAGTTCGATTTTTATGCCAGCCGAAAAAAATAGGTTTTTCCCGCCCTAAGAAGAGTTGAAAAAGCCTTTACGAAAAACTTTTTGCTTTCACCCTTTGATATGTTTCTCAAACTGTTCGCGTGGAAAATTTTAGCTTTTTGTTAGAATGCTGTTGTATAAAAGCTTAACTTTTATACTCGACCAGCGTTATTCTAAAAATTTTCAAAAATTCTCTATCCTCACCTCCCCATTCTTCTGTTTGCAGACATTAATGCCAGATTTGTGGGGAGGTGAACGGCCCATCGACGACGATCTTCTTGCCCAGCTGCTCGAAGGCGAAGAACAACCGACCGACCGAGTTCACGAGATCCCTTTTTCACGATCTTCTTCTAGACCTCATCCATCACCTCCTCAAATGGCTCATTCTAAGTCTTTAGGTAAGAAAAGACCTGAATCCGAAAATAGCCCAAACTCTCCTGCCCAGCCTGATTCACAGGCTAGGGTTCCTTCGACCAGTGGTAGGGAAAATGTCGCCCCAGACCCTAGTATCCAAGTCAGGGCCCACCCTTGTCATCAAAACCTTCCTGATGTCGAGTGGTATCTCTCCCCGACCAGCCAAGTGACTCCTCGGATGCTTGCCAACTACCTTAGGAAGTATCCTTTTACAGGGGTCAACCTCAAAATTCTAGCTGCAGACCAAAGGGCTAACCTTCCCGGAGGGGTATACAGTGCTTGGTCTAGATATCATATAGAGGCGGGGGCTATCCTCCCTCTACATCCTTTTTATCAGGGGGTGGCCAATTATTTTGGTGTCGCCCCCTTTCAAATTACTCTGAATGGATATAGAATGCTAGCCACACTCTATATCCTGTACAAACTTAAAAAATGGCCAGAACCTACCCCCCATGAGGTCAATTACCTTTTCGACCTCAAGTCCAACCCTCAATAGTATGGGACGGGCTTCTTTCATCTTTGTCACCAGAAGACGAGCCGGACGTTCCTGAGTGACACTACGCACATATCCAACGTGGGACAATACAGTAAGGAGTACTTCCTCACGCCGGACATGACGACCAACAATCTGGCCTTCGCTCGAGGAGGTAAGTGCTATTTTTACTGGTCGATACTTTTCATCAGTGAATTTTCCTTCATTTTTCTTAAAGTACACCTTGCCTTTCAGGACCATGGCTACGTCCGACCCCAACACCAGACATGGTGTTGAGGTCCACCGCATTGGCCAGGATGACAGACGCAGAAAAAAGCGTCAAGTCCCTGGTCACTGATGAAAATCTGAGGCTATCCGGCCTCCTAGCTCCTCGCCATGAAACAAGAGGACCTGTGGTAGCAGATGCCACGGCCGAGGGAGATCCCGAGCAGCAACCCCCAGCATCCCCTCCCCAAAGGAGGCCGACGGGGGTTACAATCAGGGAACCCACGGGCAATCCTTCCGTAGACAGGCCTTCTGCACCCCAAGGCAAGGGGAAACAAAAGGCAACAGAGTCTGTTGTGGACTTGGGTGAATCCTCTGATGAAAACGGTACTGTTATCTTGCTTTTAAATAGTTTGCCAATTCCCTGTCACTTGTTTGATGGGGAGGGCAACTTTACATATACTCCAAATCTAGGGCTAGACTTCTTCATGCCAAATAGTGAGTGTGTGACTAATAGAGTCAATAGTATAGCAACCAGTAATTGTAGCTCGGGTATTAAACTTTGTGACCTCTTTTCTATTTTATCAAGAGTTTCTATTCGCCTTTATCTTATCATTTGCATATGTTTATTTGTACGCAGATATGGCCGCTCCCAACGTCTTCGATTTGTATCAGACTGAGGAGGAGGTAGAAGTCCCTCTGGTTCGGCGAAAGACGTCCAGGAGGCATAACGGTGAATCGAGCCAAGGACCTCCTGCCAAGAAGGGTCGAACAGAAGATCCTTCCAAGGATGTGCCAACTAGGCAAACTTCTAAACAGCCTTCGACTCCTGTTGAGAAGGAAACCCTGCCTGCTACGACGAATCCTCCACCTGCAGCCGCTAAAGAACAATCCCAGTCAGCCGAACCTCCTGGGGCCAAACTTTCGAACCGCACCCTGCAAGAAGCCAAGGACCGCCTTGCACACATCGTGAGGTACGACTGATGCAAGGATGCGATGGCTGAGGCAGAGAATATGGGGGTCGACCAAATTCTGAACAGGGCCCTAAACGAAATGGCCAGCGTAAGCATTTCTTATCTCTTTGGCTTTTGTCTTTTCTTCCTTGCAACAGACTCTAACTTTATCCTTTGTCCACAGGCTTTGCTAACTGCAACTGCTGCTCGTACCCGTGCCCAAGCTACCATCGACCAGGCTCGGGCAAAGGCCATCGAGAGGTACCAGACGAAAGCTGCTGAGGAGCTTCAGGCGGCAGAAGCCAGGCATGCTAAGGAGTTGGAGGTGGTCACCCAGCAGAAGGATGTTGCGATGGCAAAGCTGGCGGAGGCTGAAGCTTCCAAGGCAGCCTTGAAGAAGCAAAGAGATGAATACCAGGATTCCAGCCGAGTTCAATATCGAGAATACAAGAGACTCAAAGAGGAGCATCTTGCAAAGGACAAGGCCATAGCTGTTCTTGAGAGCCAAATAGAGCAGCTGAAGCTTACCAATGCCAAAGATCTGGAAAGGTACAAGAATGTGACGCTTCGGTGTTTTTACGATTTCTGGAAACACAACCGGGGTGCCAACTTTGACTACCTTCCAGAAGATGCCAGGAATGCTGAGCTGGCCTGCTGCACTGCTCGATTGGCTGGAGAAGAGGAAAGAGCAAGGATCCCTGCTTCCCCAAGCATCGCTGGCGCAGAGGAAGGAGGAGTTGTTGAGGATACGACCAATCAAAATGTTGATAAAGACCCTCCTGCTCCTAATGCTTCTTGAACTTTTTATTTTTTCTTTCTTTAATTACACGACCCACGGGTCGTGATGTAAAGACTATATATTTTTTAAATTTGCTGCATGGGCAGCAAACTTTCCTTTTATTTGAACAATTACATCCAAGCGGTGATGCTTGCGGTGTAAAAGACTGCATTATAACGTTATAATATTTTCATTTACTATAACATCTGTCCGTATGACCGAACTTAGCATAGTACTTTGGTTTTGATTTAACAAAATATAAATTTTGAGAAATACTCTAAGTACTTTAGCATGCTTTCACTTATTTTGTTCATGTGTTTACATACCTTTTGGTATGCTTTGCTATCGATGTGCCTTATATGCCCCCCAAGTGATCGAAGAGCTTTAGGTCCTTGGTCACTTGCCTTGACCACGACCTGTTCGAGCATTTCTGCTCGGTAGGAAACGTAATACTTATAATACAGCAAAACAACACACGTAATGAACAAATACTTGTAAAAATAAATTCACAAAGGTTGGCAAGAATGACTGGCTACACACAGTCCCTTATTATCTCGTATTAAAAATGGACTAAACATGTCTTTACGAGTGATCCTAAAAAAAAAGGATCTTACATTTATAAGCGATTACCCATACAACGTGGCTAACCCTTTTTTCAACACTTGTAAAAAGTAAAATTTAATACAAGCCAGTCCTTTAAAAAGGATTGTTCACTGATAATACTTGCGCAGGTGTTCTCCATTCCAATAGCGTGGAATGAGATCTCCGTTTAGGCGTGCAAGTTTGTAAGTGCCCGGGTGAAGGACTTCTTCAATCTGGTAAGGTCCTTCCCAATTGGGTCTGAGTACTCCAGCAGTGGGGTCGCGGGTGTTCAAGAAAACTCATCGTAGCACCAAGTCACCGACGTTGAATTTCCTTTCTTTTACTTTCGAGTTAAAGTATCAGGCGACCTTTTGCTGGTACGCAGCAACTCGGATTTGGGCTTTTTCTCGTATTTCGTCAATTGAGTCTAGGGACTCCATCATTAGTTGGTTGTTCTGGTCCTGGTCGTACGTAATGCGTCGATGTGAGGGGGGATCTAACTCGACAGGTAACATGGCCTCATATCCGTAGGCTAAGGAAAATGGGGTATGGCCTGTCGCTGTTCGGTGAGACGTTCTATACGACCAGAGGACTTCAGGCAGCTGTTCTGGCCACGCTCCTTTAGCGTCTTCAAGTCTTTTCTTCAGGGTGTCCTTAAGAGTTTTATTCACGGCCTCGACCTGCCCGTTTGCTTGTGGATGCGCAACTGAAGAAAAGCTTTTAATAACCCCGTGCCTTTCGCAAAAGTCGGTGAATAAGTCGCTGTCAAATTGGGTTCCGTTGTCTGAAACAATCTTTCGGAGCAAACCATACCGGAAAATAATGTTCTTGATGACGAAGTCAAGAACTTTCTTGGTCGTTATGGTAGCTAGTGGTTCAGCTTCGGCCCATTTGGTGAAGTAGTCAACTGCCACAACTGCGTACTTTACTCCGCCTTTTCCTGTGGGCAGGGATCCAATCAAGTCGATACCCCATACTGCAAAAGGCCAAGGACTCTGCATCTGTTTTAACTCGTTTGGAGCTGCTCGTGGAATTTTGGAGAACCTTTGACATTTATCGCATTTTCGTACAAACTCCATTGAATCCTCGTTCATAGTTGGCCAGAAGTAGCCTTGCCTTAGAATCTTTTTTGCCAAACTTTGCCCCCCAGCGTGATCTCCACAGAAGCCTTCATGCACCTCTTTCATTAGTTCCTTAGCTTTTTCTGGTGTAATGCACCTGAGCAGTGGCATTGAATATCCTCTCATGTACATAACACCATCAACCAGTATGTACCTAGCGGCCTGCCTTTGTAGAGTTCTGGCTTTGTTTCTATCTGTTGGTAGCACACCATTTGTCAGATACTCCAAGTAAGGCGCCATCCATGTATCTTCCATTCGGATTTCCATACTGGCTTCTATTGCTCGTATGCTCGGCTCACTCAACCTTTCTACTGGCACAATGTTCAAAGTGTCAGCATCTTTCGCGCTCATGAGTTTGGCTAAGGCATCTGCGTTCGAATTCTGATCCCGCAGTATTTGCTGGAGGGTATACTTCGTGAACTAGGCTAGCAGGTCTTTGGTTTTATTTAAGTAGGCCACCATCTTTAGGCCTCATGCCTGATATTCCCCAAGAACTTGATTCACTACCAGCTGTGAATCACTGTAAATATCAAGCGCCTTTATGCTCATGTCTTTTGCCATTCTCAACCCAGCGAGGAGTGCTTCGTATTCAGCTTCATTATTTGACGCGGTGAAGTCGAACCTAATGGCGCAGTGAAATCGATGCCCTTCTGGCGTTATCAATATCACACCCGCTCCTGCGTGAGATTCGTTGGACGACCCATCCGTGAATAACTTCCACGAAGGAACTTCATATAGAGGCTCAGGCGTACTAGGCTGTTCGCATTGCTCGCTGTCTGGGAGTTCAGTGAACTCTGCGATAAGATCAGCAAGACTTGTCCCTTTACTGCCACTCGCGGTGAATATGTGATATCGAACTACCCTAGTTCGATTGCCCATTTTAATAAGCGCCCAGCCGCTTCTGGTTTTTGGAGGACTTGCCGAAGGGGCTGGTCAGTTAAAACTGTGATAGAGTGGGCTTGAAAGTAAGGACGTAGCTTCCTTGAGGCCAAGATTAAACAGTATGCTAACCTACCTCTCGATGGGAGGATACCTTAATTCCGCTCCGACCAGCCTTTTGCTTACATAGTAAACCGCTTTTTGTACGCCCTCTTCCTCTCGTACTAGTACCGCACTAGCAGCAACTTCAGTGATCACCAGGTAAATTAACAAATTTTCTCCTTCGATTGGCTTTGATAAAATGGGAGGTTGTGCCATATGGGCTTTCAAGGCCTGAAAAGCTTGCTCGCAATCTCCTGTCCATTCGAATTTCTTATTGGCTCTAAGTAGATTGAAAAAAGGGACGCACTTGTCTGTTGATTTTGAAATAAATCTACTTAGGGCTGCAATCCTCCCGGTTAAACTTTGTACATCTTTGATATTTTCTAGCAATTTCATGTCGATCAGGGCTTTTATCTTGTCGGGGTTGGCCTCGATTCCTCTTGAATTTACAATGAACCCCAAAAACTTCCCTGACCCAACTCCGAAGGAACATTTGAGGGGATTTAGTTTCATCTGGTACTTGTTCAATACATCAAAACATTCCTGTAAATCCTTCACATGTCCTTCTGCCTTCTTAGACTTTACTAGCATGTCGTCCACGTAAACCTCCATGTTTATCCCGATCAATTCTTTAAACATGTGGTTAACTAACCGCTGGTAAGTCGCACCTGCGTTTTTCAGTCCGAAGGGCATTACTTTATAACAGTATAAGCCCGTATCGGTTCGAAAGCTAGTGTGATCCTCGTCAGGGGGATGCATGCTAATCTGATTGTAGCCTGAATATGCATCCATGAAGGAGAGGATCTCGTGCCCTGCCGTAGCATCAACCAACTAGTCGATTCTTGGGGGTGGGAAGCAATCCTTTGGGCAGGCTTTATTGAGGTCTGTAAAATCCACACAGGTTCGCCATTTGCCGTTAGGCTTGGGAACCAGCACTGGATTGGAGACCCACGATGGATAAAATGCTACCCTGATGAACCCATTCTCCTTTAGCCTTTCTACTTCTTCTTTTAAGGCTCTCGATCGATCTTTATCGAGCAGCCTTCTTTTTTGTTGCACGGGCGGAAAAGTCTTGTCTATGTTCAGGACATGGCTGATAACTGCAGGGTCTATCCCAGCCATGTCTTTGTGCGACCAGGCAAAGACTTCCTGGTTCTTCCACAAAAATTCCACCAGTGCATGCTTCGTGGTTTGTTCCAGGTTTTTCCCGACCTTCACGACTCTGGTCGGGTCTTTTTCGTCGAGTTGGACCTCTTCCAGGTCCTCGACGGGCCCAACGTTCTCTTCAAAATCCCCAAAGCGAGGATCTAAATCTCTATCCTCACTTTGGGCAACACCCTATTTGGTGACATCATCACCGGATTGGGATTGTGTATCGATCGCCATCCGCAACTTATCTGAGGTAGTGCTCTTTGATGTTCCCTTTTTCGCCTTCGTGACTGAGGCATTGTAGCATTCTCTGGCTTCCCTCTGGTTTCCCAACACGCGTCCTACCCCTGCGTCTGTTGGGAATTTCATGGCTAAGTGCCACATAGAGGTGACGGCCCGTAGATCAACCAGTATAGGCCTTCCAATGATGGCATTGTACGCCGAAGGACAATCGACTACTATAAAAGTAACGAGTAATGTCCTGGTAGCAGGCGCTGTACCTACTGTCACTTGTAGTCGGATTGACCCTGCAGGGGCGAGTCCCTCACCAGAGAAGCCATATATTGTTTGGTTGCAGGGCTCCAGGTCCTTAACGGACAACTTCATGCGTTCCAGTGAAGATTTATACAGGATATTCACTGAACTTCCTGTATCGACCAGCACTCTCTTCACCATCATGTTGGCCATTTGGATATCCACGACCAGCGGATCAGAATGTGGGAACTGGACATGTTGGGCATCGCTATCAAAGATGGTTATCTCGCCTTCCTTTGACCGAGCCTTTTTTGGCGCGCGGTCCTCCACAGTCATCATCTCGATGTCCTGGTCATGGCGCAGAGTCTGAGCGTATCGTTCCCTGGCCTTTCCACTGTTTCCCGCGAGGTGCGGGCCTCCACAGATGGTTAACAATGTGCCAGTCACGGGGGCAGGCTGCAAAGGTGGCGAGCGCTAACGCGTGGGCGCCTGATCATTGCCACCCGGAGCTTCTCGCTGGGAATTTCCCGAGGCCCGTACGTATCTTCTCAAGTGTCCTTGTCTAATAAGGAACTCGATTTCATCCTTCAGCTGGTTGCATTCGTTGGTATCATGTCCGTAGTCATTATGATAACGGCAGAACTTGGAAGTGTCTCTTTTCGAAATATCCTTTCGAATGGGGGCAGGCTTCTTATAAGGCACGCTAGAACTTGTGGCCTGATAAACCTCTCCCCGAGACTCAACTAGGGCAGTATAGTTAGTGAACCGAGGTTCATAATGGTTACCCTTGGCTCGCTTATTGTCAAAGGTGGAAGGCTCATTGTGTGGCCGTTTCCCCCCATTCTTGCCATTGCCGTTGCCATTCTCGTTGCCCTTGCCATTGCCATTAGGCTTAGACCCATTGGCGGCTTTGGCGGGCTCGGCAGCCTTCTTATCCTTGTCTGAAGGCTTTCCATCGTCGGCAGTGGCATCTTCGAGCTTGATGTAACGATCAGCCCGATCCAAGAATTCCTGGGTAGTTCTAACCCCATCTTTTCGAAGGCTTTTCCAAAGAGGGGTGTGATGCCTAACCCCTGCGGTTATGGCCATCATTTTGCCTTCGTCCCCCACTATTTTTGCTCCAGCTGCTGCTCGCATAAAGCGCTGGATGTAGTCCTTCAATGGCTCTCCATCCTGCTGGCGTATTTCAACCAGCTGGTTTGCCTCGGTCGGGTGCACACGACCTGCGTAGAACTGTCCGTAAAACTCATTTACGAACATCTCCCAGGAAACTATGCTTGCAGGAGGGAACTTGAAAAACCACTCCTGCGTGGCATCAGAAAGTGTTGTAGGGAAGATCCTGCACCGAGCATCCTCGGACACTTTCTGAATGTCCATTTGTATCTCAAACTTATTAACATGAGATACCGGGTCACCGTACCCATCAAAGTTCGGAAGCATAGGCATTTTAAACTTGCTAGGAGTCTCTTCCATAGCTATCCTCTGGACGAAAGGAGTGCCTTTCCTCCTGTCGTGATCGATGTAAGATGTTCTTCCCCTGACCAGCTGTTGCACCGCCTAGTTGAGGGCATCTATCTGGGCCTGCACAGCGACAGGAATCGTTGTGGCCTCTGTTGCTGGGGGGATGTTCTCGCCATGCCGCTTGCGGCGATCGTTGGGCACATCTCTCAAGTCCTCGTCTTTTCTCCGCTGCTCGCTAGCTCCGAGCCGGTTGAAGATGTTATTTTGTCTGGGTTGCCCCCCAGCGTCCCGTCTACCGGGTTGGTCATCTTGAGGTAGCTGGCTCCTGTTTCCACCTCTTTCGTCATTCCTCCGACCGGCATTTCCTCTGCCGGAATCGGCTTCATCATAACCATTGCCATCCCTGAATCATGATTGGCTATGACGAGATCGACTGTTCCCTCGATTTCCTTCTCGGGCTGAAACGTCCCGAGCGTTAGAGGGGGGCCTGCGTTGGTCGTTAGGTCCCCGTGCATTATCATGTCGTGGGGGACCTTAGACCGCAGAGCCTAACTCTGAGTTCCTCCTGTTACCAGGAGAATGATGTCCTCTATTCGGAAGGTTCGGCTCGTCACCCCTCTGGCGTCTAGGACTGCGAGGTTGCTGCTCGGTCTTATTCTGCCTCTGCTGCGGGGGATTGCCACAACCAGCTTGGGATGGAGGCTGTGCCTCAGGGTCTCCTAGCGAGACATCGTCCTGAGGCGCTGGTGGCTGCTCGGGCCTTTGTGGGCTCGAGGGTTGGATAGGCGGACTAGGATTGGGACCCCTGTGGGGTGGCCCATTTGTGGGTTGATTAGGCTGCGAGGCAGGTGCAGCCTGATTCCTAGCCAATTACAAGGCTGCCTCGAGGGCTGCCATGGCTTCACTCTGGCGACGGTCCATCTCCGCCTGCCTCTCACTCAGCTCCGCACGCTGCCGTTCAATTTCTTGTTGCTGCCGCGCCATGATTTCGGCAGCACTTTCCTGGCTGGCCCTCAGATTGGCCAGCTCTTCGTGCAACGCCCCCAGAGTACTTTTTAGCATCGCGTCATCCATTTCTTCCTCCTCAAATTCCAAATGTGGCTCATCCTCAGCCACATTGGGAGGAGGAGGCGAGTTAGATGGTGCGGCGCCGGCTGCCTGTCCAGATTTCCTGGTAGCTTTCACCATTGGTTTTCTCAACGGTGATATACCAAGCTCTCAATGAAAGCACTAGAATGTTGACCCTGATTTTGGCCAACTGACACGGAGTCAGAATACGCTTGACGTGGAAGGATACGTTGAAATAAATGTAATGACGAAAATAATAAGAACACAAGATTTTAGAGTGGTTCGCCCCCAGGATCTGGTAATAACCTATGTCCACTTAGATTGTTATTGATATAAGATCAAAAGGAGTGATCAAAGAACTAGAGTTCAATGAGTTTCACCAACCTCTGAAGAACAAGACAATATCTCAAATAGAATCTCTCTAGTCTCCAATAATTCGAAAGCCAAAAGTCCCTTCCTTGAGCTACCTTTCTCTATTTATAGGCTCAAGGGGGATTACCTGAATTTGTTACAGATTTTCTTCCCTAAATAATTGGATACTCAGGAGATTGTGGGAATCAATTTCGGGATTTACAAAGATCTTTATAGAAATATCATGAAGCATGCGGAACCCGCGACCATACTAGTCGCAGGTAAGTTTCGGCTGCCTACTGCTTATAATTTGTCTTCTGGTCGATATCCTAGCTGAGTTCCTCCAAGTGTCAGCCACGTGTCCGGGAATCACTTGCCACGTCATCCATGCCAGTTTTTTGGATAACAACACGTATTGGGTCTAGTTTTCTTACCTCAGGTTCGAGTAAGCGTAAATAAGAACGACCCTCAAGCACGATCCCGGTTCTGAGCCCCTAGCGGTAACCTAGTCATAACCATAAAATATAATTCCATCAACAACGATCGAATAAAGGCTTCTGGACCGAGTCTTAGCCTCTAGGGCCTCGAGTTCCACTAAACCAGGTAGTGGAATCGATCCCGAGCCCTAAGAAAAAGGTTCCCTTTTAAAACAAACTCCCCAAGGCCAAAATGCCCAGGCGAGCCGTGACCTGGCCCTGTGGGTCGCGGCGCACCCCTCTTATAAGCAACCTCTTCCCCTTTGTCAAGGGGCATGAGCCGCGACTTGCCCTAACAGGTCGCGGCGCGTTCCCCAGGCAGAGGCTTCCCCAAGGCCCTGGACTCAAGCTAAGTCGCGACTTCACAAGAACACAACCGCAACTTGGCCCCTCGAACCCAGAAATTCATCCATTTTCAGCAGCCAAATCCACTCCATACTAACCCAAATTTACTCCAAAGCTATAATTCAATTACCATAATAGTTCTAACATGTTCCCAACAACAAAACCAAATAAAAATTCAGTCCTAAAACTCATTAAATTGCCAATTCAATACATAAGCTAGATGGTTCAAGAACACCTCAAGAACACACTAAAATAGCCATGGAAACACAAAAATTCAACTGTAAAAGAGAGTTCAAATGGTTACCTTAACTGTAAGTGAAGACCCTTTAGCCACAAGCAATCCAAAACCCAATCCCAAGCCTCCAATTCTGGAGTTTCTAGCCACAAATCCCCTTAGTTTTTCAATATCAAGCTTGAAGAAGCTTTTGAGAAAAATAGAATGAATGGAGAGAGAAAGAGTCGGCTTAGTGTATTTCTGAAGGTTTCCTTAGACTTAAATGACTTAAGCTAATCCCAAGGCTCGGGGTACCGAAAACGTCCCTGAGGGCAAAATGGTCAAATTCCCAATACTCCCTCCTAAACTCACTAATTTCAAATATGTCTTCAATTATTCATTTCCATGACCTGATAACCCAATTAAATGCCTAATACCTAAAATACCCCTCGACTCGCCCCAAGTCGAATATTGAGCACAGTTGTGAATTTCCCGCTAACTTGCTCCCTAGGATCGCCTCGTGCCGAGTAACCCACATAATAATGTGGTCTCTCACATATATCCCATATAAGCACATAGATATATAATTATGCCCGTAACGGGCCAAATTATCATAATTTCCCTTCTAATAAGAAGCATGCCCACATGCATATTTAATACCTTTAAACATGCACAACTAGTCATATAATCACATAATTACAATTAAATATAACAAATAAGCACATAATTCCATATATTGCCATCCCGACCCCCTAATCAATGCCCTAAGCCTTATTAGGAGTTTTGGGACGTTACAATAGTGTTGAGCGCTGGTCGTATGGCATTAACTTATGAGTCAAGAGCAACAATAGTGCATCGAGCGCTGGTCGATATGATTAGATCTAATCACCTGAGTGTCACACGCTCGTCCGACCCTATGGTCAAAGAAAACTAAAGAGCTTGACTAGTTCTATGGCTAGTTACTCAGAGCTAGGGCTAAAAGGCCTAGGGTGACTTGATGATCACATGGCTAGGGCAGAGGACCCCAGGATGACTCCACGGTCATTTATTCAGGGCACAACACCCCAGGGTGACTCCATGGTCATTTGATTAGGGTTACGGGCCTCAGAATGATTCCATGATCATTTATTAATACTTGAATGCATGCACTAATAAGTTTTCTTGCTTAGCCTTGGTTCACGGGTGCTATGTGGTGCAAGTAAAGGAAAAGAAAAGCTTACCCATCCATGAGTGGAGAGCTTAGGTGGCGATGTGTACATATGCAGCTGCTTGACCACCGCGGCCAATGTTTCTCAGGGGAACTAGAGTTTAACCCTATTTTTGCTACTTAGGTCAACAGATTATAACTTTTGAATTTTAATGACGATTTTGGACTGTAAACAACTTTGTAAACACTATTATGGGATCCCATGTACAGTTTAACATTTTTAATAAAATATCCATTCCTTTTGACCGAGATTTTAACCCTGGCCATTAATCACATTTAGGTGCACGTTTATGGCCTAAAGACCCATTTAGCGGGTTAAGCACTATTTAAAATACACAGTGTGACGGTCTTGGCTAACCAGGGCGTTACAAGCTTGATAGGATGAGTAAAAATTTACTCGATATGCTCGATAGGAGCTCGACAGTGGTTCGATAGTCTCCATAGTTTTAGGGACAATGTTGCTCGATAGGTTTGATGGTTGCTTAATAGGAAGTATATGAGCTTGATAAGATGAGTAAAAATTTACTCGATATGCTCGATAGGAGCTCGACAGTGGCTTGATAGTCTCCATAGTTTTAGGGATAATGTTGCTTGATAGGCTCAATTGTCGCTCAATGCATGCTCAATGATTCTTTATGGAGACAAATTATGCTTTTTTCGATAGCTTGACAATGGCTCGATAGTCTCGATAGTTTTAGGGATGATGTTACTCGATAGGCTCGATTGTAGCTTGATGCATGCTCGATGGTTCTTTTTGTAGACAAATTATGATTTTCTCGATAGGCTCGATAGGGTTATGTTGTAGCTCGATGATTGATCGATAGAGCTGGACAGAGCTCGATCACAGTGTTTACTTCATTTTTCTTATAATTTTATTTGAATTTTGCCCGATTATGTTTAACATTCTATTTTTTACCAATTGTTTTCATGTGTCGATGCAAATGTCAAAGTTGCTTGTTCCGTTTCAAGATCACTTTCCTGGCCGAGTCACATATAGGGGTGGTAGGACTTTGGTCGATATTAAGAAAAGGTTTGTGGAGCTCAACCTAATAGAATGGGCTAAAGAATACCCTTTCAAGCAGTTCTTCTTGGCTTCAGAGTTTCATTTCTTAAGAGTTTTGGTACATGAGCTAATGTTGAGGAAAATGGCATGTTAAAAAGAAGAAGAGGTGCATTTATTTTTGGGCTCCAAGTCCTGTAGATTCAGCGTGGGAGAGTTTGCTCTGGTGACAGGTTGAATTTCAGTTATGCACCGTCACAAGTAGAGATGGATGAGCATCTGAGCAGTGACCGCTTGATAAAGGAGTACTTCAATGATGCTGAGAAAGTAAATCTCCTATAGTTGGAGAATGCTTTAAAAACTTGTACTGTGGTCGAAGATGTGTACAAGTTGGGTTTCTGTTTGTTGATTGAGGGGGTTCTAAATGCCATAGAGGGAAAGTTGAATATATGGCGAGATATACTAAAGATGGTTGAGGACACAGACTACTTCTTTAGCTATCCATGGGGGATTTTCTCTTACAAGAGGCTATTAAATTCTTGTAAGAAGAACATGCAACATCAGAAAGCTAACTATGAAAAGAAGAAGGATGCCAAGGTGCAACAGGAGTCGAAGTACACTTTTTATGGTTATGTCCCGGCGTTACAGTATTGGGCATATGAGGCCATTCAGCAGCTTGCGATGGAGTTTTTTGTGAGCTTGGGATATATGGTCCCGAGGATGCTTAGTTAGTCGCATTAGAAGAATAAGGATTTCACCAAGTCTGTGCCTCTCGTCGATGTTATCGAAGAGCACTGTAAGTTATATTGGATTGACGTTAAGTCGTTATGTTTAGTTATATGTTTATAGTTTATGATTATTTAAGTTAAATCAATGTTTTATGTTGTTTGCAGTTGATCGTCCTTCTGTTGTTGAAGCTTCGACCATCAGAGGTCGATTATTACAGCTCCTTGACTCTGGGAAATGTTCCCCTGTACCCAGGCTTGCCTAGGATCCTGAGGAGTTTGATGGGGAGGATGAGGCGACCATGAATTTTGAGAAAGTGGCAGAGATAGTTTCTCAGGTTGCCCAGGCAGCGAAGATTTTTGATGATGTTGTCCCTGAGGCAGAGGAGGTTCCCACCCCTCCCGTTGCCCCTTCTACAGCCCCAGCCCCAGCCACGTTCTAGCCGATATCAAAGAGTTGATGCAGTGGTTGGAGAGAGTCGAGGGTTGACAAGAGACCCTCCTCAAGAACCAGTCAGTGATCATGGACACAATCAGACAGATCTTGACATTTATTAAGGAACGACCGAGGGACTCCAGGGCAGATTTAGACTCAGAGTCACTAGATTTTCCAGATGACTTTGAACTTGATCCAACCACTCCTCCCACCATTGTTGTGACACCTGATGTTGCGACTCCAGGAGTCTTTATTGTCAAACCTGAGGAGGTGCATGAGGTTTAGTTAGGAGAAGACACAAGCCAGGACAGTTTGAGGACTACACTGATCCAACGAGGAAGAGACCTCAGAATGATGCAGCTGCAGATACAGAGGAGGCATTGGTGCTCGACTTTCTCAAGAAGCCAGATGTCAAACAGTATAGGAGACTCTGCAAGTGGATGCTTGGAGACATCCCCAACAAGACTTCGAGGGATGTGAAGACAGGGTGTCACGACCCAGCATGGTTTCTAACGTTGAAGACACCTCGGTCGTGGCTCGATGATGGGGTAAGTTATTTATTTAATATGTTAACAAATTCTATCCCATTTTACAAATTTTAAGTTCTTTTTTGACTGGCTCGATAAGGGTTTGATGCGGGCTCAATGGGCTAGATAAGAGCTCGATGAAGGACAAGGTAGGGCTTGAGGTTAAATGTGTGAACTGGCTAAATATGAGCTCGACATGGATCGATGGGGGGTTGTATGAGCTTGATAGGGGCTTGATGGGGAACTTGGAGAGTCTTTTAATGAATTGTTTGAGAGCTCGATGGGGAGCTCAATGGGGGCTCGATAGGGTTCGATGCGGGCTTGATAGGGGCTTGGTAGGGTTCGATAGGGGCTCGATGCATGCTTTTCAAACTGCATTTCAGTCATTTATGTTGATTTTTGCTAACTTTTTCTTCTGTCTTCTCTTTGTAGCATATTGATTCAGCATAACACATGCTTCGTAGGTCGCCAGTTATTCCCCAAGACATATCGCCAGGGTGCTGTTGTGATGAACATGATGTTCTCACAAGTGATACCTACCAGATATGATCAGTACAAGAACAATACTAACAAAGAAAGGTACCTTTGGGATGCTGACGTCATGTCCATGGTGACTGGCCTCGAGTAACAGTTGGACATTAGTCTCATTGGTCAGGAGTTCAGGATGTATATTGGTGCCAAAACTATCAATAGTCTCATTGGTTTGCCATTGAGGCTTCTGTTTCTAGTTGGACATTCACCATATATGATTCAGACATCTCGGTGATTAGTGACGCACAAATGGAGGAAATTATGAAGTCATTGTGCATGTTGTTTCCTTCTCTATTGTTGCAAAGTAAATTGTTCAACTATAGCTTGAAGATTTCGACAATAGGAAAGAAGCCACATCAGCTCATATGGCGCCGCCTACAGTGACACGAGCTCACTCAGTCCAAGAGAAGGTAAATAACATCATCTTTATACAATATTAGTTTCTAGGGAAATTTATAGTACTGTACATTTAATGTTTATATTTTTTTTACAGTGGAGATTGTGGTGTGCATGCTATTAAGCATATTGAGCATCTCATGTCCGACCTTCCATTGGAAACCATTTGTGATGAAAATATGGAGTTGTTCAGGAACAAGTGGACGACAGACTTGTGGTATCATAATGTGCAACCTTGACTGGCTTCCACACCATCAGATACTTGTATATATACTTTTTTATTGGACATATTTTACAAGAGCGATTATTATAGGCTCTTCATTTTTTATGATGACTGTATACATACATGTTCTTAACATCTTCTGTTTGTGTTTTTTTTTTTTTTTGTGATAACTATAGAAATATAATTGTTGTAAAGGAATAATCGAGCTGTTATCGAGCTATTATCGAGCAACATACATATTCAATTCTAAATTTATTTTAGAATAAATAGCATTTTTGCCCTCCGAACTATGACCATTGTATGATCGTGCCCCTTGAATAATTCGCGATGTTAAAAATTCCCCCCAAACTATGCACGTTACTAAAATATGGAACTTCTATTAGATTTCGTCCTAAGTGGCTAACAGATTGATGACGTAGCATATTGTTTGTTGATGTGGCTGTGCCATGTGTAGAATAATTATCAATTTTGCCCCCCGAACTTTGACCATTACCAAATTATACCCCTTTACCCCTTTTATCAAAAAATATATATATGTTTTTTCTTAAAAATAATAATTAAATCCTTAATAAATAAAAAAATTTAATTATCAACAAATAACTCTTTTTTACTTTTTCTTAAACAATATTAATTAAAACTATTTTAGAATGAACATTTAAAATAAATACTAAAACAAAGAAAAAACTTTTAATTAAAGAGGTGGACAAAAGACTTACATAAATAAATACAAATTTAATTTAAAGGAGGACAAAGGGGAAAAAACTTTGTTTTAGGATTTATTTTTTAATTTTTATATTAACATATATATTGTAAAAGAAAACAAAAAGTAAAAAAAAAATTGCTATTAATTAGATTTTTATTTTTTGAGTATTTGAATTTTATTTAATTAATTTGAAACTTTTAGTATTGATTATTTTCTTAATCTTTTAAAATGATTTTTTTTTAATTTTTAAGGATTTAATTATTAATTTTAAAAAAAATAGTCTTAATAAAAAAGGCACAATTTGGTAGTGGTCAAAGTTCGGGGGGCAAAATTTCTAATTATTCTACACATGGCACTGCCACATCAAGAGACAAAATGCTATATCATCAATCCGTTAGCCACCTAGAACCAAATCTAACAGAAGTCCCATATTTTAGTAACGTGCATAGTTCGGGGGGAATTTTTAACATCGCAAATCATTCGAGTGGCACGATCATACAGTGGTCATAGTTCGGGGGGCAAAAATGCTATTTATTCTTTATTTTAATAGGCTCTTATTGAGCAGCAATCGAGCTCACATCGAGCAGCCATCGAGCTAAGAAAACAGTCAGGTTTAAAATTCATTTTAACAAGTTTGTCATCGAGCAGTTATTGAGCTGCTATCGAGCATATATCGAGCTATAATCGAAACATATCGAGCTACACAGAATTTGGCAGGAAAAAAAAAAGAAAAATCAAGGGAAGCCAAGCAAAGTTAATAATAAAAACGCGTCCAAAATGATACAAATAGTTTATTGTCTAGCTTTGCATGAAGCCCTGTTGTGGCCAAGACTACCACACATACTACATTTACGCTATTTGCGCAACACTTCACCTGTCGATGGATAACATTTTGTCTTCGTTCTTCCTACATTTTTCTTCTTCGGGTGACCAACTGGTTGTTTCTCAACGGGTACCCCAACTTCCATATTCTTTATGTCCTCGGGAACTGTCCACTTGTCCTCCACATCTCAATAGTGTAGTATGGGGAACACAGTGATTAAATATTAACACTGCGGTCGATGGCTGCAGCCACTGCATGAACACAAGGTATTCCTATAATCTGAAACATGCCAGAGGAGCATGATTTGGTTATCAAATTCACCTCACCATCACCATTTGGATCTACCACATGATATTCGAACTGTCCAAGAGCGTGGACTTTCAAGTACCTTGCATCAGCTATAATACCTGCCAAATATTTTTCTATTAGTGGTGATAATTTGGATGTGCATTTCTCTACCTCATCACGGCGCCCAGAAAACCATGACTGAAGTGTGAAACGAATGAACTCCACAAAAGTAGTGATTGGGAAAGTTCTTGCGTCTCTGGTTTTGTTGTTGAAGCTTTCGACGTAGTTGCTTGTCATTATATTGTATCGATTCCCAGGAAAGTAAGCACGAGTCCACTTATCAAAGCCAATACCCTCGAGATATTGACAGGATCCATTTTCTTTATATTGTTAAGGAACTTGTGAAATTTTGACTTCTGAAATGCATATGCCGCATTCCACATCTCCATGTGATAGTGATCAGTCTTGAACTTAGCGATTGCATTCATACTTATATGATGGTAGCATACACCATGGTAGGCATCAGGGAAGACAACCTCAAGAGCATGAATAATGCTAGCATGCATGTTTGATACAAAAGCCAGATTATCAACAACTTTAATGATTTCCTTCAATTTCATCATGAAATACTTTCAAGAATTGTTATTCTCACTGTCCACTAGCACAAACGCAATTGGATAAGTGCCATCCACACATATCACAAGATGACATGATGTAAATCCTCTTCTAAAAACTCCAAGCGAGAAGAAGCAGTAAAGAAAGAGACCATCCTCTGTGACAAAATCGGTTATTGTACCTGAATTCTTTTACTGCAGCATGTGCAAGTAAGAAGGTAACTTGGAGTAGGATTCTTCAGGCGTCCCCCTGACATAACTGAGTGCCTTCTCTCTACATCTCCATGCCTTCATAAAACTCATATTGATCCCAAAAGATTTCTTCATATCCTCCTTTATGTTGTTTTCCATGTAGCTAGTGCCATCAGTAACATATTTGTTCTTGATAAGGTGCCCAATGGCCCAAGGTGTTGCTTGACAGTGGTCTTTTTGTCACACTTCTAGTGAGCAAGTATGTACACTATTATAAACAGTGATCTCAAACATGGAAGACCACGCTACTTTTCTCCCTCTTAATCTCCAACCACATTTAGGATCCTTGCATCAGTACCAGGCTTCTTCACCACAAACTCAAAATTATTCTTCATTGCGAAGAGAGCTGCTTTGGTTTTCAAATCCATATTGTTCTCAAAAGTCTTCCCAAGGTGTATTTCTCCCAACGGTGCACTAGAATAAGAGGTATGTGATCGAGCAGAGGCGATAATATCTTCTTTCGTAAACATGGGAGCACTCCATCTTCTATGATCTTCTATTGAAAATATTGGAACATTCCCTCCTGTTCCACCAAGACGACTAGAGCTGGTCCCAGATGTCCTGAGTCCTTGACTTGGTAGGTTCGCCCGTGTAATAGGGCGTACTGCCTGTTCTTGTACATGTTCGACTTGCAAATCATCACACCTGTCAATCGGCACTTCTGCACTATAATATGCCTCTGAATCGTACCCCGACCCCTCATTAAAGTCAACTACTAGATCGTCATTCACATAGGGGCTGTATTCATACTGGTTGTTCCTCAGGTTGCCAATAGGACCTCCCACAGGATCTCCCTCAGGTCCAATGGTACCCCATAAGATCAACACCAACAGTACCCACAGGTGCACCCACAAGATCTCTTTTTGGAACAAACATGTCCACCTCACTACCAACTTTATTAACACTGGGACCGGGAGTGGAATATGGATCTGAAATGACAATCTTCTTAATAGGAGTGACACACAAGGCAATCCTTTCTTTCACTGTTACTCCTAAGAATGCACAGACACCAAGATCACTTTCAACATGAACGGGTGTAAACAGTTGGTCGCTGCAAGTGTAAGGAACCTCCAATTTCAACCCACACATCTTTTTATCAACACGAAGTTCCTTGTGCAATATGTCAAGAAGTTGCAAGTACGTTACGTCATTCTCCATCGGTATCACTATGCATTGAGCATCCTTAAAAATCCACTTCCTCCTTTTCTATTTCCCAAACACCATTGTAAGATACAAAAAAAATAAACAATGGAACCTGTGATAAAAACAAAAAAATTGTTAAAAAATAGTAATTTTTTTTAGGTTTTAAAAAGAAATCTATCGAGCTCTATTGAGTTGTAATCGAATCTACATGGAGCTCTATTGAGCTTCTATTGATCCTACATCGAGCAATAAGTTTTTAAACTAAACATAACCCTAACCAAACATTTTATCGAGCCCCTATCGAGCACTAATCGAGCATCATATATCGAGCCACAATCGAGCAGCATCGAGAACTTAACAAAACCTACACCATTTGCATATTGTCGAGCCCCTATCGAGCTTTCATCGAGCACATATTGAGAAACTACTAAACCAAATAGTCTAGGGTCCAATCGAACCCATATCGAGTTCCTATGGAGCACCATCGAGAAATAAATTCTATACCTATCAAGCTATCATCGAGTCACTCTCGAGCAGCATCGAACTCACAACTTAATCGTCTTCTACATAGTATCGAGCTCTTATCGAGCTGTTATCGAGATCTTATTGAGCAAACATGTTGCATAAAACCCAAAAAAACGCATATCACGAAATCTCTCTAACAAACCTAAAAAACACACTAATATGGGCTCAAATCTGTTCGAAATAGCCAACAAAAAAGTAAACAAACAATACCTAACAAAAAAAAAAAGAGAAATCTTCTTACACATAGTTTTTCTCCTCCAAAATCCCTCAAAATGGATGTTGCATTTGATATTGTGATCTTTACAGAGACAATAGAGATGACTAACAACGATTTCAGCAAGAAATTAGGCACAAATTGTGGGTTTTGGTGATGGTTTTGTGAGAGAGAAAGAGAGAGAGAAGAGAGAGGAAGAGAGGGAGAAGGTTTTGGTGATCTCGATACAATAAAAGAGGTATTTTGGGTACTTACTAAAAATTTAGTACTAAATTAAAAATGTGAATAGTTCTAGTATTAAAATGTAATATGACACACTAATTTCCCAACTCAAATTTCCCGTGGTAGTGAGACTAAAAAAATTTGACAGGTTTCTGTAATGTAATGTGTCACGTGTATTCTTCTAATTCCAACAGCACCTAGTCCAGTAAACATTTACTCACCACGTGAATTACGAAAGTACTGGGCTCCCCTACTTTTCGAATCAAAATTCCCTGTCAAATTAGTGTGTCTCATACTGTGTCAAATCAATATAATTCTGACACCTCATATTTAATATTTCATTTATAAAAAATCTATTACTGCTCTTTCACAACAAGTTAGGTTTTAATATGAGGTGTCACAATTAAATTGTTTTGACACAATAAGAGACACACTAATTTGACTTAGAATCTTGATTCCCATTTTCCACGAGTGAAATTGCGGTGTTTTATATCATCTTTGAGGGTAGTTTGGTCAATTGAACTCTTAGAGCACTCCCAATAGATGCTCTACTCCATCCTTTAAAATACCTCCAAAAAACACACATTTTTCTATTTTACCTCTAAGTTTTACATTATACCATACATCAGATTCTCTATATATTTCTCTACATCATTTAAATATTATATCTTTAAACATATTTTATTAATTAAAGTAAAATAAAATAATTGAAAAAGAAAAAAGAAATAATAAATATATATACTAAATGGGAGAGAAAAAACTTATAAAGAAAAATAATAATATTAAAATATTATATAAATGATATGTAAATGTTATGTAAATATAGATATGGATTAATTGGAGTTTGTGCATAGCTATTATAAATATATGTATAAATGAGCTGATCGAAGGTGTTTTTGTGAGTTTTAGCTAAATATTATAGAGAAAATGTATTACAAAATACATCACCAAAACATATTTTTTTTATAATTTACCTCAAGCTTTTACATTATACCATAGGGTTTTTACCGGCGAAAATACCCAATGTTTATACGTTGTTCCACTTTTACACCCAATCTTTATTTTTCGCGGTGAATATACCCAATCCACACGTGTGCCTATCCACCAATGTATTTACCCTGAATGAGCGCTTATCTGACAGTTGGACTCTTGCATAAATGACCCAATTGCAGCCTACACTCTTGCATTTTGCCCTTACCCTCCTTTGGTCATTGGACAGCCAAACATACTCCCTGTTAATCTTAAATAAATGCTCCTTCAATGCAGTCCTAAATTGGTCCATGATAGCAAAAAGCATGCCTAATTTAAATATGAAGTTATCCATGTTTGTTGCATGATTGAATTGGTTGTTGGATCTTTTTCTCCTCCTGGCATTACCATCCTCATATGAACTAGACAAACTTTGTAGGTCTTCCTCACTAACATAAGCACCTTCATCATCATTTGGATCAGCTTGGCTACAACCTTCTGTAACTGAATGCCACCATGTTGCAGGATTAGCATTAGCAAACATCTCTTCAGCCTCACCCTCATTCTGCATGTACTCCTCCTCCTCCATAACAAATTCAGACTCTTCATTACCTTCACCTTCATTTTGCCCATTCTCATTAACAACAGCTTCATCATGCTGACTCTCTAGACCCCCTTCACCAACATCACCTTCACTCTGAATATTCTCACCAACATCAGCTTCATCATGTTGACTTGGGCCAAAATCATTATAATCATACTCATATTCGACCTCTTCTCCAACTTGGGCCTCTTCTGCAGCACAATTGAGTTTTGGATTGACAACCACATCGACAAATACATCTGCATCATCAAGCAAGTCTTCAATGACACAACTAGATTGTGTCCATTCCTCTGGCATATTGACAACAAAAAAAGGGTCCTCATCTACATTTTCCTCATCTTCAGAGTTCACAGAGTCAATGTCTACAACTTCAGGACCATCCTCATATCTAATTTCATTGTGATCAAACCAAGGATTTTCATCATCTGATAATGGGTTGACCACTACATCTGCTGGGATAGTTGTATCATCAGGCAACTCTTCTATAGTGCACACTGTCTTCTTAGAAAGTTCTGAGATATAAGGAATTGCATCTTTCTCCTTATTCCATTCCAACTCCAAAGTTCTTTCTGGTTGGACCACAAAATATCCACTTGTCTATACTTTCTCCTCATTATATCTTCAACCATTTCAATCACTTGTTTATCACTATTTACCGAGATTTTTGGAAACTATATTAATAAAAACTAAGCGAGATTAATTAAAAGGGATTTAGAAGATATAAACAAGATTTTTACGTGGTTGGGGCGTTAATGAGCCTTAGTCCACGAGACAGTTGTATTAGAGCTTGGAAAACCTATAACAATGGAGTTTTTCTCTCTTTTTTAGCAGAGTAACTGTATACAAGCCAAAGAGGATCCTTTCTCCAGTGCTCTGTCACCTGTATTTATAGGCTCACAAGAGCACTGGGCTTGGGCCGGGCTGACCCGAGCCCAACAAAGATATATATACCACTGGCTTCTCTATTGGAAGCCCAATACAAAAGATAAAAATATAAAAGACAAACAATGATCAGAGCCCACTGGGGCAGCCCAAGGCCTATCTATCACCCGACAAAATGGGGCTTTTGGTCTGGGCATTCCGAGTTACGAGGCAGATTCAGGGGACAAGATCAGTCAGTGTAGTGGCGGCACAGGTCTGAACCAGCGGCGTGCAATCCCGAGGTGGCCTTTTCCGCAGGTGAAAAGTGGGGAGAACTCCCACGCGTCATGGGGCGGAGTCAGGGTCACGGATGCTTTATCCTGCCAACCCTGAGGACTTGACCTGGGTTCGTTTACCTCTGTCCCTCTACGTTTACCGTAGGCCCGGATCATCTACATAGAGCCCGGATCGTTTACCAGGCTCCGGGACCGTGGGCATACATCTCGACCGTAACCCCAAACAGCTGTACGTCTCTCAGATGATCGTCCCAGATCATTCTTCCTGGACACCGTCCGGGTCTGGACCCACACTTGGGCCGTCGATGGCGGTCACTCCCTGCCAAGCGGGCCTGGGCTGGGCCCAACCCCAATTGCCCAGTTAGTGGGCCTGGACCACCATCCCGGGCCTGAGGCAGGAAATGGGGATAACAATCACCAATTACCATTTCAGCAAAATTCAAACGCTTCTCCTTAGGCTTCCACAAAAAACCCACAGGCAATTTATACCCTAAGCATTGCACCATCCAATCCAACTCATATCTACTGAAGTAATCTGTAACGCCCCAACTCCAGGGACCGCTACAGTGCACATTGCAAACAGTGCTAAACTCGCTAATCGAGTCGTTTGGCCATAAACGTGTAACTAAGTGTGATTAGCGGTTTAGAGGTTAAAAAATTTGGTTAAGGTATAACGTTTCACTAGAACGTTTACTGTATACATTGGGATCCCAAAAATATAATTTCAGAGTCTATTACAAAAGAATATTTACAACAGGCCGTTCTAAGCGGCAAAACAGGGTACAGCTCTAGTTCCACTTTCAAACCTCGCCCAAGTATTGGTCGAGCAGCTGCATATGTACACGTCATCACCTAAGCTCTCCAACTCAAGGATGGTCCAACTTCCTCTTGCCTTTACCTGCACCACAAAGCACCCGTGAGCCGAAGCCCAGCAAGAAAACTCACATGCTCATAAACAGTCATATCATGATATCAAATCATATCTGGCATGCCTAGCATTCATAGCTCTATTCAGCATGCAAATGAATTCAAACAGATGCTGGGGTATCCAGGATAAGAAATCCTGGCCTTCTGATTGGAGGACCATCAAGTCAATCCTAATCAGATGAGTGTCGCAACACTAGAGGTTCTGATAAACCATGCTGAGTGATCGATAAGCAAAACACTAACTCAAGTGGAAGGGTGGCTGTTGGGTAAGCCTCTAACCTTCGATAGGCTCTGGTAAACCATACTGAGTGACTGACAAGCACGTCACTAATTCAAATGGAAGGCTGGCTGTTGGGTAAGCCTCTAACCTTCAATAGGTTCTGGTAAACCATATTGAGTGACCAACAAGCAAGTCACTGGGGCCTCAGTGCCCAAGCCATGCATATGATGATCAAAATGATCATACAGAGCTCATAGCTCTGATCAGATGGGTGAATATCACTTGAGGTTCTGGTAAACCATACTGAGTGACTGACAACCAGGTCACTAGGGGCCCAGTGCCCAATTCCTGCAATGGCTCCACATGACTAGCCTTTGGCTAGATAAATGCTTGTTTATATTCATCGAACTTGAGGTTGGTCTTGCATTAATGCTCTTTGAGTCATTCAATGCAGAGGGTCGATTTGGTCCAATCGACATAGCTTGCACTACTCACTAGGGTTGTCATGACTAGTGAGTTAGCACAATGTGACCAGTGCCCAGTACCACTGCTAAACCTGACTAATGAGTCACAGCTTCACAGTTGATACTAACACCTTTGTCAATTCTGACTAATTAGTCAGAGCCATGCATGAGTAAGCAATGCTATCAATGTGTATCATATGCCAATTATCCATGAATAGGGCATTCAACATGCTTACTAAACAGTTGCTAGCATAATTATGGTCATGCACAAACTCAGAGACTCAAGCTCTGACCAATCTCATATTCACCATTCATGGCATGCCCTAATCACATGTTTCTCGTGCATCACGTGCATCACACTTAATCATCCAGCATGCCTCAACAATAATCATATGCAAATGGGCAAAATTGCCAAGCATTCATTATGCTATCAATGTTTACATTTAAACATTCAACATGCATCAATCATAACCATGCATGTCACACATGGGGTGCAGTTTTCTTACCTTGGGTCCAAGCACAGGTTACCAACAAATGAGCCACAAGCACGATCCTGATTCCAAGCCTCTAGTGTTAACCTAGTCACAACCACAAATGGTGATCCAATGAGTTCAAGTTCTAAACCACCCTTGAACTAAAACTTAGCCTCCAAGACATCAATCCTCACTAATCCGGGTAGTAGGAATGATCCCGAGGCCCAAAACCATGTTTCCGGGGTCAAAACGAGCAAACGGGGTGAAAACAGGGCAAGGGCTGCGGCCCTAGCACCATGGGCCGTGGCCCCCAGGGTTCTCTGAGGCTAGGGCCGCGGCGCCCTCCATCAAGGGCCGCGGCGCCCAGCAAGGCCAAATTCTGACACCTACTTCTTCGAGCAAGGGCCGCGGCGCCCAAGAACAGGGCCGCGGCCCAACTTCGGGGCAGCCATTTTTCCTTCGTTTTAACTTTTTAAAACCTCCCAAAAACATGTCTAAACATTCCCAAATCATTAAATCAAAGTTCCCAAACTCCCCAATGGTCCAAAACCACCAAAACCCAAGGTTCAAACAACCTAAAAACCCAACGATTCACAAAGTCCAATTCAAGCTTAAAAACTTTAAAAAACTTAAAACTTAAACTTGAATTACCTCCGATTGAGTTGTTTCCAACTAAATCCTCCGGTTAATAAGCTTCTAATCTTCCTTAGGATTGCTACGCCTCAATCCTTGCTTGATTCCGAGTCCTATAACTCAAGATACCTTCGAAAATGCGATCGGGAACGAAAAGGGAACTTTAGGGAGAGAGAACGTACAGAACGTTCTTTTTATTTTCTTAAAAGGTTGCTTCAAGCTTAAGTAGCTTCCAATAAAACCTAATGCTCGGGGTCCCGAAAACACCCCCGGGGACATTATAGTCAAAACTTCCAGAATTTTCCCCCTGGTCTTACTAACTCCCAATTTATCACCAAATATTAATTCCCATTACCCAATAATTCGGTAATGCTCTAAATACCCCTTGACTTACTCCAAGTCAAGCCTAAATCCCGTTGTGACTTTCCCACTAGCTTACCTCTTAGGATCGTCTTGTGCTGGGTAACCCTGGCATAACCAAATAATAACAAAGCACCGCGCCCATTTCACATATATGCCAAAAATGCCCGAAATGGGCAAAATATGAAAATCACCCAATTAATCACAAATGGGTTCACATGCATATTTAATACACCTAAACATGCATATTATCATTAAATAGCATAATAAAGCAATTATGGCCCTCCCGGCCTCCTAATCAAGGTCCTAGACCTTATTAGGAAATTTGGGGCATTACATAATCAGTGTGATTCTAGTCAAAAAAAGAAACTATACCTCCATGATACCTTTTGTTGCCAAATGGAGTGAAGAAATTTCCTCCATGGTGCATTGCCACAGTAAAATGCCCCCCACACAGATCTAGCATATCAGATAATAAAAAAATACAAAGAAAGTTAGTGGGAAAATGGACAAACTCATGTGATATACGACAAAGCATATTACCCAAACAAAACAAAGAATATCCCACAAAAGTACATGCACAACACAGTCAGGGGCTTACCATATCTAGGGGGTTCTTCGTCCTCAGTCCGAAGCATGGGCATTTTGTTCCAGTTCCTCCTCCTGCTTCATCATCGTCCTCAATCCGAAATGGTAAAAAGCAGGGGGTTCTTCGTCCTCAGTCTTCGTCATCGTCCTCTGGGAAATCTACAGAGTCTCAAGAAATTAGTTTCAGAAAAAACTTTGAATGTGGGTTTGCTTTTTCTACATGAAATGTGGGTATAAAGAAAGCATTCCTTGTGTTAAGCCGTTGGAAAACTTTTTTTTTGATTTGCAGTTAATATTTTAAGGCATTTGTGTCTGGGTTTGTACACGCAATTGGCCACGTAAGCGTTTTTAACGCTGTTAGGGGTTAAGTAGTGATAGAGACACAGTTCATGTCGGTTTGTGTATTTTCACCGCGAAAAATAAAGATTAAATGTAAAAGTGGAACATCGTATAAACATTGAGTATTTTCACCAGTAAAAACACTATCCTATATATCAACTTCTCTATTTTTTTCTCCCTATCATTTAAATATTATATTTTAAAACAATATTTTATTCTTTTAAAAAATAAAATAATTAAATATAAATATTTTACCTCTTACCCTCAATGGGAGAGTGCTCTTAGTTCTTCCCTCTCTTGCATCTGGTTCAAATACACGGTGAAACAGGGAGGAGAGAGATGGGGATGGAGATAGAGATAGAGATGGCTTACGAGCTAAGGCTCCAGGCCACTGCGAAATTCATCGCAAGCGCCGATGCAAGCGCCGCCCACGCGCTAGTGAACCCGGAAGAACTGGGCGTCACTGCTACTCTGAAGCCTCACCAAGTGGAAGGCGTTTCATGGCTCGTACGGCGGTATGTTCTCGGCGTCAACGTTGTTCTCGGTGAGGAGTTTTACTTAATTTGGGAAATTATGATTCGAATGTATATATTTTTCGAGATGTGCTTTTAGTTCTTGAAAGAAAGAGATTAAAATGTGGTATTTTGGATTTTTAATAGTTATTTTCTGTAATACGGTCGATTTTTGCAGGAGACGAGGTACAACTGCTCTCACTCTCTGAAAATCTGAAGCGGTGATTTTAATTTTTTTTATTAACATTTAGTTTAATGTTTATTCTGCTAAACCTCTATCCTTGTGCTGTTCGCGAACTCATTAACGCATTTCATAGAATATATATTGGAGCAAGCTTTGTGGCTAATTTTGAGTTTTCCATTGATTTTATATCCAGTTTGAAGTTATGAATTGATTTAAATCTAATAATTGGCTTAGCCAAGTTTAGTAGCTGTAGTAATCTTGATGTCTCAACGTTTAGAGTGTATCTGGTAAGAGGGAAGGAGATGGGTTGGATTTGGGGGAAGATGGATTTTTGTAGAATTGATATTTTGGAGTGAAGAGATTAGTTATGGATTTCAAAATAGTCAATTTTAATAAGTTTTTAATCCCTCCAAATTGTAGAGATTTTAGGAAAGATTTATCCTATCATATAGTCGAGTGGTCATTACTATAATATCGTCATCTTCCACTCTCCCTCCTATTAAAGAAGAGGATTTTGGCTTACTTTCCTTCCTCTGGTTCCAAACTCTTGAAGAAAAGTACTCTCCTTTCCTTGGGTAATGTATTTCTCATTCCTATATATCTTTCTTCATCTCCACCAAACATAGGCTTAAACTTGCATGTCTACTAATCCGTCTTGGAAAGAATCAAGGAAGTGTTCCTTACTGTGGTTATTCAGCAATGAACATGTGTCGTTTGCCATAATTGTATTGTATTGTATTGATATTAACTAATTGTAGGAGCTATAGGGAACTGAGATGAAGAAGCAAAGCAGTACTGTGGTGACTTAAAAGAGTGGCAAGTGCCATGAAAGCTGTGTTTCTTATGCTTATGGCTTTAATAATTTGCAGATGGGACTAGGGAAGACTTTGCAAGCCATCTGTTTAATGAGCTATATTAAGGTTCAACGAATGTCACCTGGGCCATTTTGTAATAGTCCTTGCTAAAATCTTGAAATCTTTTGTTGTTCGATATCATTCTGGATTTATTATAACATGCTTGCTTATATTTGTCTACCGTCATTGAAAATTTGCAGTGATATTATGTCCTCTAAGTGTAACGGATGGTTGGGTATCAGAGATGGGCAGATTTTCTCCAAAACTAAGAGTTTTACGGTATGTTGGGGACAAAGATCACCGTCGTAATTTACGCAGAACAATGTACGAGCATGTTAAAGGACAATCCTCAAAAATTGATGTGAGTTTCCACCTCATTCATAGTTGTACTTAACGAAACAAGTCAAACAGGATCATTTATAATTATTAGATATTATCACTTTAGCACCTTAAAAAATGTCTGTAGTCTTATCTCTGTTGACTGCTCTTTATCTTCCTCACTACCGAGGCCCAAAGAAAAGTAAGGAACTTGATTTTCTTCTCCTACAACCACAAAGAAAACAAATTCAGCTCTTTTTTTCACTTCAAAATTTGGATTTTTCTTTCCAATTAAATGTCCGAAAGAATATCCAATATCACATAGGTACATAATTATCACCATTTTAGACTTTACAAAACTGATATGCTTCTCAATCATTAATGCCTCACAACGTTCAGGTAACACCCAAGTAAACTAGAATTCGTTCAACAGCTTAGACCTTTGATTATTAGTCACACTACAATGCTGGAATAAAAATCTTTGATTCTGTTAGGAGCATTTGACATCCAAATAAAAAAGCTCAAAAGAAGTAGAATTTGCAAGAAAAAAAATCCAAATGCCAAAGCATTTTATGTGGATTGGATTCAACAAAAGAAAAACTTCTAAGATACTCAGCAAATACATTAACTCATCTGTTTCTTTATCATTTACATTACATTTCAATTGAAGCCCCAAGTGGAAAATTTGTACAAATTGGATAGGGGTTTAGAATTAGTCTATGAGTGTAATCGTAGCACTTGGTAATTATTTGCTTTATAACTTACCTATTATATAAATGGCTATCAAACAGAATTTTGTGTGCTTAACAGAATTTAGTATGTTTAACAGAATTTGGTATGACTTTAACAGAATATGCTAAAAAAAAAAGTTAAATTTAGATAAGTCATCCAAACTGAACAATTGCTTCTATTCCCAAAAAATACAATAATTGGTTCTTTACACAATCAAATAATTAATATTAAAAAAATTAAACAATACAACATTTCAGAAGTACATATCCTTTCAAGAGTACACAACCTTTTGCATTGAGTAACACATTACAAATACATAAATATTATCTTATATAAATATTATATATATATATGTATCTGTACACATAGATGCATATAATAGGAATCTGACTTTTAGAACAACTACCTTATCTGTCAAAGGTCTTTTAGGAAGTTTATAACTTTTCTGGGATAACAAGAAAATGATCACCACGAACAGAAGACCTTCCATAAAATAATAACCTAAAAACAAATAAACAATAAATATAATAAGATCAAATACCGGGAAGAAAAAACATAGGAAAAAATTTACAGAAATTTTATTTTATTAGGATCTGAAATATGATTTAGATAGAATGTGGGCTTGGGCTTGTAATTTTTGTTTGACAAATTACATCTTTTATGGGTTTTTTTAACAAGTTTACAAAATTATGGCTTTTTTCAAAATAACTTATTTTATGACTTTTTTTTTAATTTTTAATTTTATGAATTTAGTTCCCCATATTTTTGTGTAAAAATTATTATTTAAATTAGAAGAATATTTTAATAATGTAAGTATTTTTTATTTGATTATGATAATTTTATAATGATGATGATTTTATAATGCTATAGCACGTGCCTTGTACGTGCACACTATACTAGTATATTTATATATGTATATAAATTTGATACACTTTAAAGGTGGGTGTCTTCACTAGCTTTTTTCTTGTATTAACTCTTCATCATTAATCCAATTTTCAGTTTTTTTTAAAGATAAAAATAAATCTGAGTGTAATCTTTAAAACAAGGAAGCAAAGTTAGTGGAGTCCCTCCAAGTATCCTTTACAGATTTTCCCATCCCATCCCAGTAGGTTATATAGTGAGGGAAATAACTTAACTTTGAGAAGTACCCTTTTTGCATGCAGATGTAGTTAGAGATTGCAGCCTTTTAGTGTATTGCTGAAATGCATTTTTGATATTCCTGTGAATTCATATTCTCTCACGCTAGCCTTGCATTATTTTAAGAAGAAAATGGTATGAGAGAAACTATTTTTGTTTATGTATTCTCTATCTTTTACAAAATTGAACTAGGCTATATATAAAACATACATCTAAGACCCTTCATATTCAAAATTAAATACAATAAATAGGAATTCTTATAGACTAGGAAACTAAAACAACAATTGGAAATATAAATTCCTTGCTGTAAACATCTGTCAACCATTAACTAGCTTGATTTCCTACTCCCCTCAAGCTAGAAGATATATGCTAAACATTCCTAGTTTGGAGCTGAGTTCATTGAAATTAGGGCGATGGAGAGCTTTGGTTAATGTGATAGTGTGAATATTAGCTGCCTATTAGTTGACAATTAGGATTAATTAGTTGATTTAGTTTCCTAGAATAGCTTCTCTAGTTGTGTATAAATAGATGTTATATTTTCAATACAATTCTCTTCACATTTCATTACATGGTATCAGAGCAGAGCCAGGTTCTGGGGTTGAGATTTGAAATTCGAAATTAGGGTTCATCACAAATTGGGTTTTGCAATTAGGGTTTAATTTTCTTTCATTTTTAGGCTTCCTATTTCGAAAACCCTATTTGGGGTGTTCTTTTGTTCTCACTGCTGGCACAGAAGGACTGCCCAGCCGCCCAGAAACGCCGCGAGTGGAGCCCATGTGTCTTCGTAGCTCGTTGCCCAGTCCCCCACGCGCCGGCGCATGTGCGCACGTGCGCTGTTCTGCCGTTGTGCTTTCGACTCCAGTTGGTCCCCACGTCTTTCTCGGCACTTTTCTGCCCAGTTTGTGTTCTTCTCCGGTCATTTTCATCTCTGTTTTTGTTCAAATCTTGTGTTTAGGAGGTTCCTTTTCTTGGCTTTGCTTACTTGTTTTTTCCATATTTGCTTTTGAGGTTATGGCTGGGACAAAATCAGTGGTATCTGATGTGGTTCCTATGATGTCTAAAATCATAGACCATAAAGTGAATGGTTCGAATTGTTTGGACTGGAGTAAGACTATTCAGCTTTATTTACGAAGTATTGACAAAGATGACCATTTGACTGATGATCCTCCTAAAGACAAAGGTGATTCGAGATAGGCATGGCTCAGGGAGGATACTCGCTTGTTCCTTCAGATTCGAAATTCCATTGATAGTGAGGCAATTGGCTTGATCAATCATTGGAGTTTGTTAAAGAACTAATGAATTATTTAGAATTTTTGTATTCGGAAAAAGGGAATCTCTCTTGTATGTATGAGGTTTCCAAAGCATTTTACCGTGTGGAAAAACAAAATCAGTCACTTAAAAAAGTACATTATGATTTTTAAAAAGACGTATGAAGAGCTTAATGTGTTGCTGCCATTTAGTACCGACGTGAAGGTTCAACAAAAACAACGAGAGCAAATGGCTATAATGAGCTTTCTAGCTAGGCTCTCCTCTGAGTTTGATTTTGCTAAGGCACAAGTTCTTTCTGGGTTTGATATATCCTCTTTACAAGATATCTTTAGTCGTGTTCTCCGCACGGAAATAACACCACCTGTTTCGCTTAATGGTGCCTTGGTAAGTCGCAATAATAATTATGAGCCTCGGAGATCTTCTAAATCAAGTGGAAACAAAGGAGGTAGTTCACAAGGCTTTGACACTCGAACCCTGGATTCTGGAGGCATTATTTGTAACTATTGTAAAAAACCGGGCCATACCAAGTTTGAGTGTAAAAAGCTACAGATTAAAAACGAGCATAAACACTCAGCTAATGTTGCATTTAATAGTGATACCTCTGACAAATCAATCCTTATCTCTGCTGATGAGAGTGCCAAGTTCTCCCAGTATCAAGAATCACTTAAGTCTTCATCTCCTTCTATCACTGCTATTGCCGATTCAGGTAAAACTAATGCATGCCTTCTTTCCTCATCCTCACAATGGGTCATTGATCATATGACAGGTAATTCTAGTCTCTTTACTTCATTTCAGTCTTTTGCTTTTGCTTTTACTTCTACAATTACTTTAGCCGATGGGTCACCATCGTGTGTTCGTGGGTTTGGCAGCATCACTCCTACCCTTTTACTTTCTCTGTCTTCTGTCTTACATTTACCTAATTTATCCTTTAATTTGCTCTCTGTCAGTAAACTCACTCGTAATCTCAACTGTTGTGTCTCATTTTTTCCTGATTATTGCTTATTTCAGGATCTTATGACAATATTGATTATTGGTAAATGACATGAATCTGGATGCCTCTACACTCTTGATACATCGCCACCCAGCTTTATTGCCTGCTTGAGTGTTCCTTCTCCTTTCGAGTCTCATTGTTGGTTGGGTCATCCATCTCTCCTTTTACTAAAGAAGCTTTGTCCTCAATATAGTACGTTGTCTTCCTTAAATTGTGAGTCGTGTCAGTATGCTAAACATCATCGTCTTAGTTCGAGTCCTAGAGTCAATAAACGTGCTAATGTTCCTTTTGAATTAGTTCATTATGATGTTTGGGGTCTTCTTATTTTGTCTAAATCTGGATTTAGGTATTTTGTTACATTTGTAAATGATTATTGTCGTGTAACTTGGTTATTTTTAATGAAAAGTCGTTCAGAGCTATTTTCTTTGTTTTGTGCTGAAATTAAAACTCAATTTAATATTTCAATTTGTACTTTGCAAAGTGATAACGCCAAAGAATATATATCTGCTTTATTTCAATCTTATATGACTTAGAATGATATACTTCATGAAACTTCTTGTGTTGATACCCCATCCCAAAATGGTGTGGCGGAACGTAAACCGTTTTGGGCTGATGCAGTTTCCACATTGTGTTTTCTCATTAATCGAATGTCGTCCTCTATTCTTCAAGGTGAGATACCTTACAAAATTCTTTTTCCGCAAAAGTTTTTGTTTCCTATTGACCCTAAGATATTTGGTAGCACTTGTTTTGTTCAGAATGTTTGTTTGCGTGCCACTAAATTAGATCCCAAGTCTTTGAAATGTATTTTCCTTAGTTATTCCTGTCTTCAGAAAGGCTACCAGTGTTATTGTCTCAGTCTTAACAATTTGGTCTCCATTGATGTCACTTTCCTCGAAGATACACCTTATTTCCCTTCTCTGCCCGTTCCCACTCGTCAGGGGGAGGACGATGATTTGTTGGTCTATTCTATCACATCTTCTTCTCCTGACTCGGACCTATCACTGATCTCACAACCTGTTCTTGTGAAACCTCCTATCCTTCAAGTTTACTCCAGGCGACAACCTCTTGATTCATGTCCTGCACATGCTCCGTCGTCATCAGATCCGGACCCGAGCGATGATCTTCCAATTGCATTACGCAAAGGTAAACGTCAGTGTACTTATCCCATTTCTTCTTTTGTTTCTTATAATAACTTGGCGTCTTCCTTTTGTTCTTTCATTGCTTTCCTTGATTCTATTTCTGTTTCTAACACTGTTTGTGAAGCCATATCTTATACTGGTTGGCATAATGCAATGATAGAAGAGATGAATGCTAATGGTACTTGGGACTTGGTCGATTTACCTTCAGGGAAACGGGCTATCGGTTGCAAATGGGTCTTCACGGTTAAGGTTACTCTGAATGGGTCAGTTGCTCGATTGAAAGCTTGTCTTGTCGCTAAGGGCTATGCTCAAACTTATGGAGTAGATTATTCTGAAACTCTCTCTTGTTGCAAAGTTGACATCTGTTCGGCTGTTTATTTCCATGATAGCTACTCATCATTGACCTTTACATCAACTTGATATCAAGAATGCTTTTCTTCAAGGTGATCTTCAGGAGGAGGTGTATATGGAACAACCTCCTGGTTTTGCTGCTCAGGGGGAGTCAGGACGAGTTTTTCGTCTTTAAAAATCTTTATATGGTTTGAAACAAAGTTCTCGTACTTGGTTTGGAAAGTTTAGTTAGGCTATTAAGAAATTTGGTATGATGAAAAGCAAGTCTGCTCCTTCGGTGTTCTACAAACGATCAGAAGTTGGCATCATTTTGTTAGTTGTATATGTGAATGACATTGTTGTTACTGGAAATGGTATTAGAGAAATCTCATCTCTTAAATTTTTCATTTATACTCAATTTCACACGAAAGATTTGGGGGTGTTAAAGTATTTTTTAGGAGTTGGGTCACTCAAAGTAAACAAGGTATCTTTCTATTTCAAAGAAAGTATGTCCTTGACTTATTGACTGAAACAGGAAAATTGGGAGCAAAACCCTGTAGTGTTCTAATGACTCCAAATCTACACCTTAAAGGAGATGGAGAACCATTTGAAGATCCTAAAAAGTATCGAAGGTTGGTTGGGAAGTTGAATTACCTTACTGTGACTCGTCTAGACATTGCCTACTTAGTGTTGTCAGTCATTTTATGTCATCCCCAACAATTGATCATTGGGCAGCGTTAGAGCAGATTTTGTGTTACTTGAAAGGAGCACCAGGACGAGGTATTGTGTATGCGAATCATGGACACATTCATATTGAGTGTTTCTCAGATGTAGATTGGGCAGGTTCCAAAGTGGATAGAAGATCCACTTCAGGTTATTGTATTTTTGTTGAAGGGAATCTGGTCTCATGGAAGAGTAAAAAGTAAACCATTGTGTCACGATCTAGTGCAGAGTCAGAATATCGAGCTATGACACAGTCTGTGTGTGAGATAATGTGGATATATCAATTATTGACTGAAGTAGGACTTAAAACTTCAGTACCTGCAAAATTATGGTGTGATAATCAAGCTGCTCTTCATATTGCAACTAATCCTGTGTTTCATGAACAGATGAAGTACATGAAATTGATTGTCATTTTGTTCGTGAGAAAATTCAACAAGGCTTGATTTCTACATGATATGTGAAGACTGGAGAACAAGTAGTGGACATTTTCACGAAAGCTTTAAATGGGGTTCCGGTTGACTATTTTTGTAACAAGCTGCGCATGATTAACATTTATGTTCCAGCTTGAAGAGGAGTGTTATAGTGTGAGTATTAGCTGTCTATTAGTTGACATTTAGGATTAATTAGTTGATTTAGTTTCCTAGAATAACTTCTCTAGTTGTGTATAAATAAATGTTATATTTTCAATACAAAAAAATACAATTCTCTTCATCTCATTACAGTTAAGATGCCAGCTGCCTGTTGTCTTGAGGGAACATGCCTCAAGGTGATGATCTTGCCTTCAATCTTCTCATTGATGAAATGACGATCAATTTCGACATGTTTGGTTCTATCATGATGGACTGGATTCTTTGCAATTGCTATAGCTGATTGATTATCACAGAAAACATTTATAGGGCCTTCTAGGCGGATTCTGAGTTCATCAAGTAAGCGTTTCAGCCACATTCCTTCACAAATTCCATGTGCTAAGGCACGAAATTCTGCTTCAGCATTGCTGCGAGCTACTACTTGCTGCTTCTTGTTGCGTCAAGATACGAGATTTCCCCAAATATAGGAGCAGTATCTGAAAGTGGATCTTTGGTCAGTGAGAGAACCTGCCCAATCTGCATCTATGTAGATTTTAAGATCTCTGTGAAAAGCTTTTTTGAACATTAGCCCTTTTCCTGGTGTTCCTTTGAGGTACCTAAGGATCCGATAGACAACATCCATGTGTTACTCTGTGGGATTGCTGAGAAATGGACTAACAACACTTGCAACAAAGCTTATATTAGGCCGAGTGCGAGTTAGGGAGATTAATTTTCCCATGAGACGGTGGTACTGTGACAGTTAGTATCCCGTGATCCGTATGGGGAAAGACTGGGTAAGGCTGTGCAATTCCACATCGCCTGGGGAAGGTCAAGTGTGATGATTCTAAGACTGTGTAGGTATGGGACTACACAGTTGAAGATGACTTAAATGGATTGATGTGTACTACCTATGCCAACAAGATGCATCATCTTTTTGGTAGCCCATCACTTGAGAACTCTAAAGTTAGGCGTGCTTAACCTGGAGTAGTCTTATGATGGGTGATCTCCTGGGAAGTTTTTCCAGGAAGCGTGCGAGTGAGGACAAAACATGCTGGAAAAACTCGTGTTGGTTTGTAGGGCCAGTCGTCATTCCAGGAAGCAACCATAGTGACGTGGGGCATTTCAAATGGTATCAGAGCCTTAATCCAGTCGGAAGTGTGGCGGACCGGGACGTTGGACTCCAAAAGGGGGTGATTGTGACAGTCAGTATTCCGTAATCCGTAGGGGAAAGACCGGGTAAAGCTGTGCAATCCCATATCGCCTGGGGAATGTCAAGTGTGATGATTCTAAGACTGTGTAGGTACGAGATTACACAGTTAAAAAGAGCTTAAATGGATTGATGTGTACTACTTATGTCAACAAGATGTATCTTCTTTTCGGTGGCGCATCACTTGAGAACTCCAAAGTTAAGCGTGCTTGACCTGGAGTAGTCTTATGATGGGTGACCTCCTAGGAAGTTTTCCTTAGGAAGCGTGCGAGTGAGGACAAATCACACTGGAAAGACTTGTGTTGGTTTGTAGGGCCAGTCGTCATTCTAGGAAGCAACCATAGTGACATGGGGCGTTTCTGGTACCTTCCTCGATCAACTTTTATTTCGTCTGTCTGTGCTCCAAGTTTGGTATTAGGATCCATCGGTGTGTCAACTGGCTTGGATCCAATCATCCCTCTTTCCTGTAAGAGGTCGAGGACATGTTTTCACTGAGTGACTTAGATGCCTAGGCTGGATCTTGCTATTTCCATCCCTAGGAAGTATCTTATTGTCCTAGATCCTTTATCTCAAATTCACTTGAGAGGAGCTGCTTGGAATGAGTAATTTCCTGTATCCACAATATCATCGACATAAACTATACACCGGTAGTTTTTCCCCTATTGAATGTTTTACAAAGAGTGTGATCTGATTGACACTGAGTGTATCCATATCCCTTTAGAACTTTCGTAAACCTGTCAAACCAGGCTCGAGGGGAATGCTTGAGGTCGTAAAGGGATTTCTTGAGTTTGCACACCTTTCCCTTAGTGAATTTGTCCTCAAATCCTGGAGGGATATCCATGTATACTTCTTCCACTAGATTTCCGTTAAGAAATGCATTATATACATCAAGTTGGAATATAGGCCATTCTTTGTTTACTGCAATCGAAAAGAGAACTCGGATGGTGTTCAACTTAGCAACAGGAGCAAACGTCTCTTGGTAATCAATGCCATAGGATTGAGTGAATCCTTTGGCCACTAAGCGGGTCTTGAATCTTTCATTGCTTCCATCGAAGATCCATTTGCAGCCAACTGTGCGTTTGCCAAGAGGTAGATCTGTGAGGATCCATGTTTCATTCTTTTCAAGTGCTCTAAGTTCTTCCATTGTTGTAACCTTCCAATCAGGAATCTGTAGGGCTTCTTGGACCGATGTGGGAATTTGAACTTGGTCCAAGGAGGTGATAAAGACTATATGTAGGAGATAGGCTTGAGTAACTCTGATAATTGTGAATGGGATGTTGAGTGCAAGAGTGTACCCCCTTTCTGTGAGCAATGGGGATGTTCAGATCATTTGACACAATTTCTTCCATAATAGGTTTAGGTCTAGCGTCTTCCTGAGTTTTTTCAAGGATGAATGGGATCGGGTCATATTCTTGACCTTGCTGAGTTTGTGTAGTGGCTTGTTAGATGTTTCTTTCTCCTTAGTAAACCTGGATCTCTTTACTTGGGATGGGGACAAGACTTGAAGAGATTAGATGAGGAGTTCTTGGCTCATTTGATTTGGCTGAATGATGAGGTTGGACCTTTTTGCTTGGAATGTGGATAGGACTTGAAGAGATTGGATGAGAATTTCTTGGCTCATGTAATTCAACTGAATAGTTTGGAGTATGGGCAACGGAAGGAGTTGGTGATGTTCTTGGAAGAATTGTGTTGTGAGAAGTATTTAGAGGAGTATCAACTGTATTGTCAATGAGAAAAACAAAGTCTAAATTTTGCAATTCTAGACTATGGTTCTTGTTGACAGCCAGGAAATAAAATCACAAAGATAAGCAATATTAGCTGTAGTTTTTAGATGTGATAGCTGTAGTCTTTTATTGTATATTAGTTTCCTTATTTATAGGATTTTTATTCTTTGACATTTATTGTGATTATTCTGTACAGTCCCTATAAAAGGGCATACCTAGCATTGATAAAATATACAAGAAAAATAGTTTCAAATTTTCTCTCATTTTATTCTTTATGGTATCAGAGCTTTAGGTTCTTTTCTCTCCTCGAGAATTTTTTCTGTTCAGCTCTGGTTGTCTTCTCCAGCAGCTTCTGTCCCTTTCCAGCCAATCATCCAGGAACCCATCACCAGTCCCAAATTTTCTTTCAGTACCAGTTGCACCATTTTTCATTCCCTTCGATTCTCTGGTTCACCATCTCTCCCAACATTTTTTTCTCTGGTTCAAGATCTCACCATCTCACTATTATTCTCAGTCGCACGTTCCAACAAGCACGCCCAGTCCCATTTTTTTTTTCCACATCGCACAGCCCAGTCCTCCAAATTGTTTAAATCGCAAGTCTAGGAGCCCATCTTCAATCGCAGCAAGTCCAGATTGGTCGCTGTTCAGACCGGCGGTGTTTTTCTCACAGCTCTCAGGTGATCATCTCAACTCAGGCAACTCACAGCAGCTGATCCTCTCTCTTTTCTTCGACGATGTCGCCCATTGAAGATATTTCTTCTCAGACCAGTGGACCTACTAGCCCTCAAGCCCAAACACAATTTAGTGGATCCGTGGGCTCTCTTCATATCATAGCCCACAAACTTAAGTGTAAAAATTATTTTCAATGGGTTTCGAGTTTCGGATCTCATACTATGTCTAGCTCTGTTGCCCACTCTGGTAATTTCTCCTTTGCTCTCACCAACTCTCAAATTCCATGGATAATTGATTTTGGTGCCTCTGATCATATGATCAGTTTATATTCTTTGTTTGAATCCTATACTCCATGTTCTAATCCTTCTAGTGTCAGAATAGCAGATGACACTCTCTCTAATTGCAGGAATTGGTACCATTAAATTGTCTGCTGACTTAATCCTCAAATCGGTCCTTCATGTTCCCTCTTAAACATGCAATTTAATTTTTGTCAGTAAGCTGATTACTGACAATCGTTGCCTTGCTAAATTTTTTTCCAATTCTTGTCAATTTGAGGAACTATCTTTGGGAAGGACGATTGGCAGTGCTAAGATTCAAGGTGGACTTTATTTCTTTGAAAATCGTCAACCAATAATACAACAACATTGTTCATAGAGTTTGGCTTCTAATTCTATCTCTACAATAAAATCTGTTTCTGTTTCAAACTCCAACAAAATTATGTTATGGCATTATCGACTAGGTCATTCAAGTTTTTCATATTTAAACATTTGTTTCCATCATTATGTTCCAATAATAATTATGGTTCTTTACAATGTGATATTTGTCAAATGGCTAAGCACACACGGGCTGTTTTTCCTCAAACATTATACTCCAACCAACCCTTTCTCTTTAATTCATAGTGATCTATGGGGACCTTCAAAAATCACTACTTAACATGGTCATCGATGGTTTATCACATTTATTGATGATCACACACGTCTTACTTGGGTGTATCTCCTCAAACACAAGTCTGATACATTCCATGTGTTTCAAAATTTCTATAACATGATTTAAACACAATTCTAAACATCACTTCGTATATTACGAATGGATAATGGCACAGAATATTTCAATTCTATCTTAGGACCCTACCTCTCCAAAAAAGGGCTTATTCATCAAAGTTTATGCGTCGATACCCCTCAACAGAATGACATTGCTGAACGTAAGAATCGTCATCTCTTAGAAGTTGCCCGAGCTCTACATTTTACTATGCACGTTCCGAAGTACCTTTAGGGAGATGCCATCCTTACCGCTGCTTATCTCATCAATCGTCCCCCTAGTCGTCCAATTGGTTTTCGGACACCATATTCTCTTCTTCACACTTCATATCCTCATCTATCTTCAAACACTTCTTGTCAAAACCTTTGGGTGTACCGCCTTTGTCCATATTCTTCCTAAAGATCGCACCAAAATTGACCCTAGGGCCATTAAAACTGTCTTCATTGGTTACTCTTCTACTCAAAAAGGCTATCGGTGCTATTGCCCTCTTACCAAAAAACTCTTCATCTCCAAAGATGTCAGTTTTTTAGAAAACACTCCATACTTTTCCCCCACCTTGCTTTAGGGGGAGACCAATACTTATCAAGAGAATGAAGCTCAGTGGTCATGGGATTAGAGCTACCTCTGAGTCAATCCATAATTCCATCACATCCCACAAACTTCTCTCTTCCAGAATCGACTCACCCTCCAACAGATTCAAATTTAAAAAACCTTGCCTCATCTTCTGAGTTAATAGTTACAGACACATCCTCGAAACCAACAACAAGAGCTGCGTGTTTATTCTAGACGACAAAGAAATAACCAAATCATGAATTCTCAACACAGTCAAGAAGCCAACCCGGTGGTAGATCTTCTTCCTCCAAACTAGTCAGGTAATAATCACTCAAACACTGATCTAGGCATTCCTACAGCCTTGAGAAAAGGAATTAGGTCTTGCACTCAACATCCTATCTCCAAATTCATTTCCTATTCAAAGTTGTCATCCTCATTTAAAGCTTTCACTTCTAGTTTGTCAGATGTTTTTATTCCTAGGAATATTGAAGAAGCTCTTAAAATTCCTGAGTGGAAATCATCTATACTAGAAGAAATGAAAGCGCTCAAACTGAATGATACTTGGAGATTAGTGGAATTACCTCCTGATAAAAGTGTGTGGGGTACAAATGGGTGTTCACAATCAAGTATAATGCTAATGACTCTATTGAACGGTACAAAGCACGGTTGGTAGCAAAGGGATTCACACAGACCTATGGGATTGACTACACCGAGACCTTTGCTCCAGTTGCCAAGCTTAATACTATCAGGGTCCTACTCTCACTTGCAGCAAATCTAGAATGGGAATTACATCAGTTAAATGTAAAAAATACTTTTCTGAATGGAGAACTTGTAGAGAAAGTTTACATGAGCCAACCACCATTGATCTCCTAAAAGAAATCGGGATGCTCGGTTGCAAGCCTAGCATAACTCCAATTGAACTTGGAGACAAGACTAAAATGTTTGAAGGAGATCCAGTTGACAAAGGAAGATACCATTAGCTACTAGGGAAGCTTATTTATCTATCTCACACTAGACCAGACATTGCCTTCGCTGTGAGTCTAGTAAGTCAGTCTATGCACGATCCATGTCAAGGACATCTCAATGCTGTGTATAGAATCTTGAAATATTTGAAACAAGCACCAGGAAAGAGACTATTCTTTAAGAAGACAAATAAAAGAAAGGTTGAAGTCTTTACAGATGCTGGCTGGGCTGGATCAATTGATGACAGGAAATCTATATCAGGTTATTGTACCCTACTATGGGGTAATCTAGTTACTTGGAGAAGTAAAAAGCAAACCGTTGTTGCAAGAAGCAGTGCAGAAGCAGAATTTAGGGCTATGGCTCACGGGGTATGTGAAGTTATATGGCTAAGACGACTGCTTGGAGAATTAAAGATAGAATACGAAGCTCCTATCCAATTATTCTACGATAACAAGTCCACCATCAGTATAGCACATAATCCTGTACATCATGATAAAACCAAGCATGTAGAAGTGGATCGACACTTTATCAAAGAAAAAATTGATGGAGGGATAATCAACGTTAAGCATGTGCACACTGATCAACAATTGGCGGATATACTAAGGGACTATCTAAACGAGTATTTAATTTCCTTACAAACAAACTTGGACTTGTTAACATTTACAGTCAAGCTTAAGGGTGATTGTTGACAGCCAGGAAATAAAATCACAAAGATATGCAATATTAGCTGTAGTTTTTAGATGTGATAGCTGTAGTCTTTTATTCTTTGACATTTATTGTGATTATTCTGTACAGTCCCTGTAAAAGGCATACCTAGCATTGATAAAATATACAAGAATAATAATTTCAATTCTTCTCTCATTTTATTTAGTTCTCTCCAGGAATTGTAGAATTGGTGTAATAAGGCTAGTCTTCAAAGAAAGTGACATCCATGGAGTGAAACAACTTTTTGGAAATTAGACAGTAGCATTTGTACCCTTTTTTATTGGATGAGTAGCCAAGAAGGATACATTTGGTGGCGCGAGCATCGAGTTTGCTTCGGTGTGATGAGTGACATGGACATATGCAACACAACCAAAGACACGAAGGGAAATTTGAGACACAAGATGTGAGTGAGGATATGATTCAAGAAGGATTTGCAGCGGAGTTTTGAACTTTAGGACTCGAGATGGCATTCTATTTATGAGATAGGTGGTTGTGAGGACAGCTTCACCCCAGAACCTTTTTGGAACATGAGATGAAAAAAGTAAGGATCAAGCTACCTCAAGTAAATGGCGATTTTTGCGTTCAGCCACACCATTTTGTTGTGGTGTGTCGACGTAGGAACTTTGATGAACAATCCCATGCGATTGCAAATATGATCCAAGAACAGAATTGAAGAAGTCACGAGCATTTTTCGGTTTTTAATACCTGGATGTTTGTTTGAAATTGGGTTTGAATCATTTTGTGGAAATTTTGGAAAATCTGATTTGTTTCTGTTATCTGAGGTGAAAAGAATTGCATTCTCTTATTTTTCATTGAAAAAATGATACATATTTATATACAAATCAATATAATGTTAATCATGCCCAGCTTGTTACAAAGGTAATCAACCCGAACCCCATTCAATGCTTTTGCGAAGAGATCCCCTATTTGTTCTCCTGTCTTCACATACCCAGTAGAAATCAACCCTTGCTGAATTTTCTCACGGACAAAATGATAATCAATTTCAATATGCTTAGTTTGCTCGTGGAATACAGGATTGGATGCAATATGAAGGGCAGTTTGGTTATCACACCATAATTGTGCGGGTATTGAAGTTTTAAGACCTACTTCTGTCAAGAGTTGATAAATCCATATTATCTCGCACACAGATTGTGCCATAGCCCCATATTCCAATTCTACACTGGATCTTGACACAACATTTTGCTTCTTACTCTTCCAAGAAACCAAATTTCCGCCAACAAAAACACAATAATCTGAAGTGGATCTTCTATCTACTTTGGAACCTGCCCAATCTGCATCTAAAAAACATTCAATGTGAGAGTGACCATAATTTGCATATAAGATACCTTGTCCCGGTGCTCCCTTCAAATAACACAAAATTTGCTCTAACGCTGCCTAGTGATGAATTGTTGGGGATGTCATAAACTGATTGACAACACTGACTGAAGATGTAATATCTAGACGAGTTACAGTAAGATAATTCAGCTTTCCAACCAACCTTCGATATCTCCCAGAATCCTCGAATAGTTCTCCATCTTTTGTAAGGTGCATGTTCGGCGTCATTGGAGCACTACAAGGCTTTGCTCCCAATTTTCCTGTCTCAGTTAACAAGTTAAGAACATATTTTCTCTGAGATAGAAAAATTCATTTCTTAGTCCTTGTGACTTTAACACTGTTAATAGTCAGAAAATAATGTCAATATGTTACAGAAGGATGTTTCCGTTTCCTAAAGTCTATAGGAATTCTCTTTTATTGTATTTATGTTGTATTAAAGATAGTTTAATGTGTAAATCTGTATATAAGCCTAAGTTCTAGTTTGTAAAATACACAGAAAAGAAACCATTTTCTTCTCCTCACCATTTTATATGGTATCAGAGCCCTACGGTTCTTTTTTCTCTCTATCCTCTCTGATCGGCTCCTAGCAGCTTCTTCAACTCCAGGCGGTTGTCGCAACTTCCGGCGTCATCTTCGGTGCTCCAGGCGGCTTCTGCAACTTCTGGCGTCATCATCGGCGACATCTTCAGTGCTCCAGGCGGCTTCTGCAACTTCCGGCGTCATCTTCGGCGACATCTCCGGCGCTCCAGGCGGTCTGCAACTCCAGGGGCAATCTCTGTCCAGCCCTCCTCAATAATCTCGGTCTTATATTCACTCACATGGCACACCCGGTGGGACACGAACCCACAATGGCCTGATTAGAACTCTCACATATTCAGCCAACCCTTCCTTATCATCTCGCATATCCCTGCCATAAAACAATTTTTTTTATTTGATACATCCCCACTTGTCAGCCAACCCTAGCCACGTGTCATCATGTCAAGCACTGATGAAATCTCTTCTCAAACTAGTGGGCCTAACTCAAATCCAGCCCAAACTCAGGCCCAAAGTTAGTCCTTTGGCTCCATTTATAGTCATGATACCAGCTCTCTCCACATTACAGCCCACAAACTTGATGGTAGAAACTATTTACAGTGGGCACAGTCAGTAAAGTTAGTCATTTGTGGACGTGGAAAACTCGGATATCTCACTGGTGACCTTCCTGCCCCTCCATTGACCGACTCAACCTACAAGGTATGGCAGGCTGAGAATTCTATTGTACTTGCATGACTTATTAATTCAATGGATCCAAAGATCAGTCGCAGGTATTTATTTTTTAAAACTGCTAAGGAAGTATGGGATGCTGCAAAAAAGATGTACTTTGATCTTGGGAATGCCTCTCAGATTTTTGAAATTCGTACCAAACTCAAAGAAATCAAGCAAGGTAATCACACTGTTACCCAATATTTTTCAGACTTACAAGACCTGTGGCAGGAACTCGATTTGTATCTGGATACCACTCCTTTGTATGCTACATGCACCACTCTTCAGCGCCAACAATTAGAAAAAGAGCGGGTCTTTGAATTTCTTACTGGGTTGAACAGTAATCTTGATGAAGTTCGGGGTTGTTTGGTGAGTCGTTCTCCATTTCCTGACACTGAAGAAGCTTTCTCTGAGGTCAGGCGTGAAGAAGCACGTCGTCGCATCATGCTCACTACTCAAGAATTATCGCCCGTAGAGAATTCAGCTCTTGTCTCAAAATCTGGTCCACCACCGTTTGGCAGATCAAATCCTGATCCTCGACCTAATCGCAAGGGTGATCGACTTTGGTGTGATCACTGTCAACGTCATGGTCACACTCGCTCCACTTGTTGGGAAATTCATGGCAAACCACCAAATTGGACTCCCCGTCGCCAAAATGACAAAAAGGCCTACCAAACCCAGTCTGAGAATAGCACTACTCATAGCGGTACTGCTGCCCTTTCATTCAGTAAGGAACAAATCGAACATTTATACACACTCCTTGGTCAATCCTCCATAAAACCCAAATCTGGTCCCGAGTCTCATAGTGCTTCTGTTGCACACTCTGGTAATTTCTCTTCCGCTTCCCATACACCATGGATCATCGATTCAGGGGCGACTGATCACATGACAAGTTTACTTCATTTGTTTGATTCTTATAGTCCTTGCTCTACTACCTCTAGTGTTAAGATTGCAGATGGTACTCACTCACCTATTGCAGGCATTGGCACCATAAAGTTGTCTACTGATTTATTTCTTAAATCAGTTCTCTTTGTTCCTTCCTTAAAATGCAACTTAATCTCTGTTAAAAAATTAACCTCTGATAATCACTGTCTTGCTAAATTTATGTCTGATTCTTGTCAATTTCAGGATCTATCATCGGGGAAGACGATTGGCAGTGCTAGGATTCGTGACGACCTTTATTTCTTTCAGCACCTGAACAAAGAGTTGCCTTACCTGCACTGTTTAACTTCAAGTTCTATTTCTAATTCATCTTTTGATGCAACTTCTCAAAAAATTATGTTGTGGCATTGTCGACTTAGACATCCAAGTTTTTTATATTTAAGACATTTGTTTCCTTCTTTGTTTTTAAATAAAAATGTTGCGGATTTTCAATGTGATATTTGCCAACTTGCTAAACATACTCGTGTTTCATTTCCTCACAAACTGTATACACCCTCTAGTCCTTTCTCTCTTATTCATAGTGACGTATGGGGACCATCCAAGGTCACGACTTCTTCTGGTAAACGTTGGTTTATTACATTCATTGATGACCATACACGAATTACTTGGGTGTACCTTCTTAGGCACAAATCCGAAACCTGTCACGTATTCCAAAACTTCCACAAAATGATCCAAACACAGTACCAGACATCTATTCGGACACTTCGTACCGATAACGGTACTGAATACTTCAATACAACTCTCGGTCCCTATCTTCTACAAAATGGGATTGTTCACCAGAGCTCATGTGTAGATACTCCGCAGCAGAATGTAGTAGCCGAAAGGAAAAATCGTCACCTCTTAGAAGTAGCCCGTGCTATCATGTTCAACATGAATGTTCCAAAATATCTTTGGGGCGATGCTGTACTCACTGCTACTTATCTAAACAATCGCCTTCCTAGTCGGCCTCTTCAATTTAAGACACCATATTCTATTCTTCAGTTTCTTTATCCTCACATTTCCACAAATACTCTGCCAGTAAAAGTCTTTGAGGCACCACCTTTGTCCATGTGCACTCCCAACACCGGAGTAAACTTGATCCTAAAGCCATAAAAACAGTTTTCCTAGGATATTCTCCTACACAGAAAGGCTATCGCTGTTACTGTCCCCTCACCAAGAAAATCTACATCTCCCGCGATGTAACTTTTTTCGAAAATTCTCCATACTTCACTCCCACTTCGCTTCAGGGGGAGCATACTCATCACGAGCAAGAAGCTCAGTGGTCGTGGGGTTTAGAATTACCCCTAGACGTGTCCTTTCCTCCAGTGAATGAAATCATTCCCAAACCAGAAAATCTTCCACCTTCTTCTCAGGACTCTCAAAATCAAAACACGTAGAAAGAAATTCGGGTGTATACCAGAAGCGAAAGAAATAAACAAGTGACGAATTCTCATCACAGTCAAGAGGCCGATCCAGTGATAGAACCACCCCAGTTAAAAGATTCAGGTACTCTACCCTCAAACACTCAATCAGATCTAGATATTCCTATTGCTTTAAGAAAAGGAAGTAGATCTTGCACCCAACACCCTATTTCAAAATTCATCTCTTATATTATCATCTCCATTTAAAGCTTTTACCACTAGTCTATCAGATGTTGTGATTCCCATAAATATCAATGAAGCACTTGGTACTCCTCAATGGAAGACAGCAGTTCTCGAAGAGATGAAAGCACTTGAGCAGAATGGTACTTGGCGATTAGTGGAGTTACCACCAGATAAGAAAGTAATAGGGTGCAAGTGGGTGTTCACAGTCAAATATAATGCAAATAGATTTATTGAGAGGTACAAAGCTCGGTTTGTTGCCAAGGGTTTTACTCAAACCTACGGAATTGACTACACTGAAACATTCGCTCCGGTTGCCAAACTCAATACCATCAGAGTATTGCTCTCGCTTGCAGTCAACTTAAATTGGGAATTACATCAACTTGATGTAAAAAATGCATTCTTAAATGGTGAGCTGGAAGAAGTGTACATGAGTCAGCCTCTGGGTTTTGAAGAATCTCCCAATACAACCAAAGTTTGCAAGCTAAACAAATCGCTCTACGGTCTAAAACAATCTCCTCGAGCATGGTTCAACCGGTTCTTGAAAGTTATCAAGGGACTTGGATACATACAAGGTCAGACTGACCATACTCTCTTCATCAAACACTCAGAAAGAGGGAAAATGTCAGTTCTGATTGTATATGTTGATGATATCATTGTCACTGGCAACCATACTGAAGAGGTGATTCGGATTAAAGAAATATTGGCAAAGGAGTTCGAAGTCAAGGATCTTGGTGAACTCTGATATTTTCTGGGAATGGAATTTGCTAGAAGCAAAAAGGGAATTCCTGTTTCTCAAAGAAAATACACTCTTGATGAGACAGGAATGCTAGGCAGTAAACCTAGCAAAACTCCAATCGAGCTCGGAGACAAGAGGAAAATGTTTGAAGGAAACCCAGTTGACAAAGAAAGGTACCAGCAACTAGTAGGAAAGCTTATCTACCTCTCTCATACCAGACCAGATATTGCCTTTGCAGTAAGTCTGGTCAGTCAATACATGCATGATCCATGTCAAGGACATCTTAATGCAGTATATAGAATTCTGAGGTATTTAAAGCAAACACCAGGAAAAGGTCTTTTCTTCAAAAAGACTTCTGAAAGAAAAGTTGAAGTATTCACAGATGCAGACTGGGCTGGGTCAGTTGATGATAGGAAATCTACATCTGGATATTGTACAATTGTATGGGGCAATGTGGTAACATGGCGAAGTAAAAAACAAACAGTGGTTGCAAGAAGCAGTGCAGAAGCAGAGTATAGAGCCATGGCCCACGGAATATGTGAAGCGATATGGATCAGACGCTTGTTAAGAGAACTAAAGATTGAATATGAAGCTCCCATTCAGCTTTACTGTGATAATCAATCTACCATCAGTATTGCACGCAACCCTATACATCATGACAGAACTAAACACGTAGAAGTAGATCGTCACTTTATTAAAGAGAAGATTGATGGGGGAATTGTCAACATCAAATATGTTCATACGGATCAACAGTTGGCTGATATTCTCACAAAGGGGTTATCCGAGCGAGTATTTGAGTTCCTAGTAAACAAGCTTGGACTCATCAATATCTATGGTCCAGCTTGAGGGGGAGTGTTAACAGTCAGAAAATAATGTCAATACGTTACAGAAGGATGTTTCCGTTTCCTAAAGTCTATAGGAATTCTCTTTTATTGTATTTATGTTGTATTAAAGATAGTTTAATGTGTAAATCTGTATATAAGCCTAAGTTCTAGTTTGTAAAATACACAGAAAAGAAACCATTTTCTTCTCCTCACCATTTTATAAACACCCAATAAATACTTTACCATCCCCAAGTCCTTTGTATGAATCTGAGTATGAAGGAAAGACTTGAGAGATAAGATTCTCACTGTATCACTTCCAGTAATCACAATATCATCCACATACACAACTAACAGAATGATACCAACTTCTAATTGTTTGTAGAACACAGAATGATCTGACTTCCTTTTCATCATGCCAAAATTTTCAACAACCTGACTAAATTTACCAAACCAAGCACAGGGACTCTGTTTCAAACCATACAGGCTTTCAAAGATGACAAACTCGGCCATACTCCCCTGAGCAACAAAACTAGGAGGTTGCTCCATATACACCTCCTCCTGAAGATCACCGTGAAGAAACACATTCTTTATATCAAGTTGATGCAAAGGCCAGTCATGAGTTGCTGCCATTGAAATAAACAATCGAACAGATGTCAATTTTGCAATCGGGAAATAAGTGTCAGAATAATCCACTCCATAGGTTTGAGCATAGCCCTTAGCGACAAAACGGGCTTTCAATCGAGTAACTGACCCATCCGGATTAACCTTAACGGCAAATACCTATTTGCATCCAATAGTCCATTTCCCTGAAAGTAAATCTACCAAGTCTCAAGTACCATTGTCATTTAAAGCATTCATCTCCTCTATTATTGCATTATGCCAACCAGGATGAGACATGGCTTCACGAACCGTTTTAAGAATAGGGATAGAATCAAGGGAAGCAATAAAAGAACAAGATAAAGACGACAAGTGATTATAAAAAACAAAAGAAGAAATAGGGTAAGTGCATTGATGTCTACCTTTGCGTAAGACAATAGGAAGATCATTATTTGGGACCGGATCTGATTTTTTTGAAAAAGAGACAGAGGTCAGAAAGGTTGACCTCCTCCCAATAAAATTGAGAGCCCTCACTTATGGCGGAGGAAAACCGTGGTTACAACAGTAAGAATAAAATAAAATAAAAAACTCACAACAAACCCCACCCATAAAAATTAAATCCAGAAATTACCCCAATCTCTAATGAGATCAGAGAAAGCAACTCCCTCAAAACATTTGTGTCTATACACCCAAGTGGCCACCCAAAATTTTATCTTATCCCAAGTAGACTCCGCCGAATTGGAAATATCTTCGAAAAGTCGGTTATTTCGCTCTAGTCATAAAGCCCAAAAGGTTGCCAGCACGGTAGTTTGCCAAAGACGCGAAACCCGTTTGCCGCCCCCTAACCTAGTAAAAAACAATTGAGAACAGTTAGAGGGCATACACCAAAGGATACCAAACTTCGCTAAGACTTTTCCCCACACATCTCTTGAAAAAAGACACTCCAAAAATAAATGGCTAGTGGATTCTCCTGTCTGCTTACAACAAACGCCCCACCCTGGGGACAAGCAATGGTAAGGTCTTCTTCTTTGCAAATTGTCGTGTACATTTAATTTATCGTTGAAAACCAACCAACCAAACACTTTAACCTTAGAGGGAGAGACACTTTTCCACAAAGATTTAGTCCACTCCAGAACTGGACCCAACTGAGCGGAACTTAACCTCCAGAAGGCAGACCTACAAGAGAATACTTCATTGACTTCAGGTGTCCAAGCCCTTCGATCTTCTAAAATTGCTGGCAAAGCCACCCTCTCTAACAAAAGTAATAACTCAGTAAGATTGGTGACCTCCCTGTCGAACAAATTCCTTCGAAAACGCAAATCCCATCCCTGTGTTTCCAAGCCCCTTTCTCCACCAAGAACCACCACATCCTTAATCAAACAGTTGTTGGGCGAAGATATCAAAAATAAATTTGGAAATTGATTCTTTAAAGGAGCCCTGTTAATCCAAATATCTTCCCAGAAGCGAATACGATCCCCTTTTCCCACCTTGAAACTAACCAGCTGAAGATAATCCTCATAGAGAGAAGAAATATTTTTCCACGGCCCTGAACAGACAGCCTCCCTCCTCTACCAGTGTCCCAAAACCCCCCATCCCCCCCGTATCTAATCAGCACCACTCTATGCCACAAAGTATTCTTTTCCAACGGAAAACGCCACAGCCACTTCATGAGCAAAGCCTTATTTCTTTCCTCCAAATTGCCAATACCAAGGCCACCGTGGTCCCTAGATTTACAAACTTCTTTCCAAGAGACCAAATGATCCGACTTAGTTTGATCCGCACCTTCCCAAAGAAAGTCCCGCATTAGTTTTTCCAAAACCTCTACTACCCCTTTAGGAATACGGAACAACGACAAATAATACACCGGAATTGAAGAAAGGATCGATTGGATAAGTGTCAATCTACCTCCCTTCGAAAGGAAAGCACACTTCCACCCATCCAACCGCTTTGCACAGCTAGAAACCACAGGCTCCCAAAAACCTTTGTTGCGAGGGGAAGCCCCGAGAGGAAGACCCAAATACTTCATAGGCCACTGACCCACCTCACACCCAATCTCCTTTGCCTGAAGATCCACTAATTCCTCCTCGAAATTTATCCCCAACAACTGGCATTTATGCAAATTAATTGAAAGTCCAGAAATCTCGCTAAAGGCTTTCAGAATATCCAACAATGCTGACAGAGACTCATTATCTTCCACAAAGAAAATCGTATCGTCCGCGAACTGAAGATGGCTAACTTCCACTGGATCCTTTCCTACTTTGAAACCTCGTAACGCGAAAACGCTCTTGGCCTTATCCACCATCCTTCCCAAAACATTCACAACCAATGTGAACAAGAAAGGTGAGAGGGAGTCCCCTTGGCGAAGACCTCTAGATCCCTTAAATTTTCCTCTCGGTCTCCCATTTAAGAACACAGAGAAAGTAGCAGAAGACAAACATCCTCGCATCCACTTCCTCCAGACTACACCAAAACCTTTCTTGTCCAAAACGTAACCCAGGAAATCCCAATCTACACAATCGTAAACTTTAGCAAAATCAATCTTAAAAACCCACCCCTTCTTTCCTCTACTCCGATACTCCTCCACCGCTTCATTAGCTACCAGCACTGTATCCAAAATCTGCCTACCCTCTACAAATGCTCCTTGAGTCTCTGCTATCGTATCAGAAAGAACTCCTCTGAGACGTCCAGCAAGCACCTTTGAAATTATTTTGTAGAGACTAGTCACCAAACTGATTGGCCTGAAATCTCGGACCCGACAACTATCCAGCTTCTTCGGGATAAGACAAATGTATGTTTCATTGGTCTTCCCATGAATAACCCCGTCCTTAAAGAAACCATCGAACACTGCTTGGAGATCATTCTTAACCGTTTCCCAATTGTCCTGATAGAATGCCATAGAGAAACCATCCGGACCCGGAGCCTTAGACCCATTGCAATCGAAAACTGAACGACGAATTTCGTCTTCCGAGAAAGGCCGCTCAAGGAGAGAGGACAAGAAAGAGGGAATAGGCTCCCAAGAAATACCTTCCACACCACTCCACCTCCTATGAACCGAAGAGTACAACGAGGAGTAAAAATCTACAATTTCCTTTTCAATATCCACAACTTTGTCAAGGAAAGTCCCATCCTCAAGTTCAATTCTGGAGATGAAATTCCTAGCCTTCCGAGCGCTAAGGATGCTATGAAAGAGCTTAGAATTAGAATCTCCTTGCTTAGCCCATTGACATTTCGACTTAAACCAAACTCCTCTTTCCTCTTCAAAGACAACTTGCTGCCACTCTTCCTTAGTCTTCCTCCGCTCCAAAAGTAGGACGTCATTCCACTGTCCACTTTCCTCTAATCTATCCAAATCGAACATCCTTTTTTCCAAGGAAAGTTTTAGCAAAGATCTTGACCTGAAAACCTCCCTACTCCACCTCTTAACTTTTCCTTTAACCAACGAAAGTTTTTTCATGAAACCATATCCCGGCCACCCCACCAACGGAGACGAATTCCACCACTTCTGACAAAGAGCCTTGAAATCCTTATGCTCTAGCCAGGAGTTATCAAATCTGAACGGGCTGGGGCCCCACGAAGGAGGATTGGAATCCAACACAATAGGATAATGATCGGAGACAATACGAACCAACACCTCTTGACGAATGAAAGGATAAAACTCAGACCATAAAGGCGAAAATAAAAATCTGTCGAGCCTACTACAAACAGGCTGCTGTCTGAAGTTAGTCCAAGTGAAGCGACCATTATGGAGCTTTGGATCCACCAGTTTCATCTCTCTGATTAACTCATCAAAATTCTTCATACTTCTCGTATTGGTCACGCTATTTAGTTTCTCATCTCCCCTCCTTACTACATTAAAATCTCCCCCCAAACACCAATGAGTACCACCAATGACATGTAAACCTGCTAACTCATCCCAAAAACTATCCCGATTACCATAAGTTACAGGCCCGTAAACACCGGAAAACCACCAAGGGTTCTTACCCTCAGCTTCAATAAGAATGGAAACAGTGAACTCCCCTACCAAAGAATCCGAGACCGAGACACTATGAGTATCCCAAACCACTAAAGTCCCACCTGATCTTCCTATTGCCGGCTGAAATATCCAAGCTTTAAATCTGGACCTCCAAATACTCCCTATGAAACTCCTATCTATATTAACCCTTTTCACCTCTTGAAGCACAACAAGATCTGGATTGACCTTGCAAATGGTTTCTTTAATCGCCCTCCGCTTCTCCTTATTGCCACTACCCCTTACATTCCAAGATAGGATCTTTATGAAAATTTTCGATACCCAACGTTCCTCTTCTTATCATAATTAATATTGAACTCTAGTTTCTTAAGTTCACGTGCACTCTTTATAGGCAAAGAGGAAGGGCTCCCGTTTCCTTTCTCCCCTTCATTACTATTAAATAATGAAATTCCAAACGTTTCCATCACCATAGCCAACCTTGAGAATTCACGAGGACTGTTCACCTGTTCCACAGAAACTTTCTCTGAACCCACGATCTCTTCCTCGACACCCGGAACCTGTTTAACCTCAACACCTTCCTTTTTATCTTCTTCGACCCACAACCTTCTAGCTTGGACTATAATATCTTCCATATCCTCCCTGTCTACATCAGAGTCCAAGTCTAAATCCTCCTCCTCTGAACTACAATTTTCCAAAAGGCCATCTTCCACTGGAAAAATGAGCTCATCCTCTCCCAAAAATTGTTCTGTAGCCATTGTAGTCTCAAGCTGTTCTTCTAAAAGAGAATTACACTCTGGAACTAAACCTTTTGACTTCCGACGATACACTTTCAGGCTTTTAGGTACTAACCCTTTGCTCGTTTCTACCTTTTCTGATTGAAGAAGAGAAGCCTCTCCTCGTCTTGAAACTTTTCCTGAATGGTCTGTCCAAAGACTGATACTGCCTTTGCCGAAAGCCTCACAAAGCTTTGAGCTTCTAATCCTTCAAGAATTTGTAGACCCATTTGTCTTTAAAACCTTCAAGGATCGGCAGCCCACATCAGATTCCTTCAAGTTTGGATTGAAGAGAGCCCTAACATGGGATAAATCAATCTTAAAAGAAACAACCCTATTTCCAAATGTCAAGGCCCAACCCAACTCTCCAAAAGAAAAGATAAAATGATAATTCAGCAAATGCATGTGGCCATTTTTTTAAAAATACACGTGCCCTCCCTATCCTCTTTAAAAGAACACGTGCACTCCTTATCTTTGCCAGCACTTGACAAATCTGATAAAATTCTTTTAAAAATTGACTTTAAGGAGGAGCAGGAATTTAGGGAAACGATCCCACTTGACCCGCGACCAACCTCCTGATAATCCGGGGCTACCTTAATTACTTCCTGAGACTGGGAACCGCTCTGGTTCACCGCCGGCGACCTAACAAGCACTGCGTCCCCAGTAGCCGAGACCACCTCTTATGGGAAAACCTCATTCTGAGACTTACTTGGCGGCTCCAGATTTATAGATACAGATTTCTGTCCCTGGGTCCTTTTCTTGACCCAAATTTTCCTGCCCACTCTTCTTGAAAAACCAGATGAGCCTCCCAGGTTTCCAATTTTGAACATTCTTAAGGAAATGAAGATACCATCATATGGCAGAGTGATGAATTCAGGAATGAATCCATCCGGCTTTCCCACTACCTTCAAACGAGTGGATGACACATCTTCCAAATCCAAAGTGCTATTATCCACCTCCATCAATCCCCTGCATAAATCCCCTATCACCTTAAAAACATGTATATTCCACAAGTTAAGTGGTAATCCATCCACTCCAATCCATTCTTGAAAGCACATAAACTTCTTCTCGAGCAATTGGGATTTCCATGTCCAAGAAGAGATAGAGATCAAGCATTTATTCGAAAAAAGTATCTCCCTTTTAGAAATCAGATTCTTTTGCAACTCAGCAGAGGGACACCAAAGAATGGCTCTATCATCAGACAAGAACGACAATTCCAAATGATTCCCAAACTGTTTTTGGAAATTACTAAGAACAAACTCCCATGCATTCACACCTCCAGATTGGATCAACATCATAGCAAAACCTTTCCTCATCGACAAGGCCGTAGTAGAGTTATTCTGTAGAGAGTCCTTACGATCAACCGCGGCCTTCACTGACACCACTTCCGCCCAGGAATGCTTAGAGACCCTTGGATCTGAATAAATTTTCCTTATTGACTCCTTTTCCTTTCTTCCAACCACCCCAATGAGGCACTTTTCCATCTCCATCCAGCTTGACTCCCAACCATCGTCAGGTATAATAATGCTTCTGACCAAGCTATTCCTCAACGTGGACACTTTGAGGAAAACGCCTCTAATGTTCTTGAAACATTCAACGTAAACAGTCATTGAAAAGTTTCTAAAAGAGCTCTTGAACCCCACCCTATCCTCATCCTTCAGAGAAGCTATCCTCTGGATCTCACCGATCAGCCACCTAGCTCCATCTAACGACACCAAAATCTCATAGCCTGACAATCTAGTTCTTTCACACAAGCGAACAGTCTCCCCATCAGCATTGAGTGAAAACATGAAAACTTTATGAGTTGTCCTGAAACTCCAATACCGATTATTGGAAATCTCAGGAGCAGTAACATCCTCACACCCAAAATGAAAAGGAAAAAAGGATCTCTTAACCCCATAACCAGAAGGGTCATGGGGATCTCGCCTGACCCTCTTAACGCTCATCTCTCTCACCTCTCAGACAGCTACTGGGACCGGATCTGATGACGAAGGAGCAGGTGCAGTACATGAAATAGGAGGCCTGTTTGGAGCTGTGTTTGTGGCTGAGACAGGATCAGAAGATGTGATAGAGTATACCAACAAATCATCATCCTCCCCTTGACATGTAGAAATAGGTGAGGATGGAAAGTAAGGTGTCTTCCATGAAGGTAACATCAATTGAGACGAGATATTTGATGAGACTGAGACAATGACATCTATACCCTTTCTGAAGACGAGAATAACCAAGGAATACACATTTCAATGACTTTGGATCTAATTTAGTGACTTAGCATACTCAAAATCAGAAGAAAGGCCAGCTAGAAAACTCATAATAGCTATCTTCTCTCGTTGAACCTTCACATCAGGTTTAAAAGGCAGCAACATATTAAGCTCCTCATATGTCTTCTTGAATGCCATAAAATAGTTTATGAGGGACTGATCTTGTTTTTCCTCACGGTAAAAGGCTTTGCAAACTTCATACATGCCGGAGAGATTCCTTTTCCAGAGTACAAAAATTCCAAATAATCCATTAGTTCTTTAACAAATTCATAGTGATTGATCAAGCCAATTACCTCACTATCAATAGATTTTCGAATCTGAAGGAACAATCGAGCATCCTCTCTGAGCCATGTAAGATCTGCTTTCTCCTTCCAATCGTCTTTAGGAGGATCATTTGTTAAATGATCATCTTTGTCTATGCTCCGCAGATAAAGGCGAACAGTCTTACTCCAATCCAAATAATTCGAACCATTTAGCTTATGGTCCGTCATCACCGGCACCACTTCCGTCACAATCGATGATTTGTTCTCAGCCATAGAGCCTAAACAAAGAGATAAGACAGCAACCACTAGAACCAAGGTAGAATCACAACAAAGGACCAAGAACAAACCTTGACAAACTCAAATTCAGAAGCTAGATGGACGAAAGCAAAGTACAGACAAACCAGAGACGCAGAGGAGAACATTCGACAACTGAAAATTGTGCCACGCGCGCTCACGCGCCGATGCGTGGAGTGTCGTGGCGGAGGACGGTGGTGCGTGGGGCACGCGCGCAGGGCTTCTTGTCACCAAACTTCGGTGAACGGCCAATCAGAGGGTGGACTTCTTCGCAGAACATGTGGCGAGAATAAATTATTTCGCAAAATAAGGTTTCTGAAATGGAACCCTAAAAGACACAAAACCCTAATTTGTGTTTATAAACCCAAAGAAAATCTGAATGTGGAAAACCCTAAATTCGAACCCTAAAGCTCTGATACCATGTTATCTGAGGTGAAAAGAATTGTATTCTTACTTTTCATTGAAAAAATGATACATATTTATATACAAACTAGTATAGCTAACTTAGGAAACTATGTCAATTAGGATCTCTACAATTATTCTAATTGATAACTAATTGACAGCTATATACATGCTGTAACAGTTTTAGACTTTTCTTTCACGAGGAATGTCCAATTTAAGCGACTATGATCGTCAACTAGTAACAAGAACCAACGTGTCCCATTGCTATTTTGAATTTTGGATGGTCCCCAAATATCCCCGTGAATGAGTGAGAAGGGATGAGAGGGTTGATGAGGTCTTGGGGCGAAAGAGTGACGAGAGTGCTTAGAAAATTGACAAATATCACACTGAAGAGATTGAGGGTTTATATTGACAAAAAGGGATGGGAATAAGTGTTTGAGGTACACGAAATTTGGATGACCTAGACGGTAATTCCATAATGTGATTGTACTGATTTTATTGGACTGGTTGACTGATGCAAGAGATGGACACTGAGAGAGACAGCAATGATTTCTATGGTTAGACTCAGGGGTCTTGATTTTTAGCAGATACAAGCCCTTATTGAACTCAGCCTGACCAATCAACATCCTGAAAAACACAAAAATTAGCGGTAAACTTAGCTTCACAATTAAGATCTCTATTCAATTTGCTCACTGAGATTAAATTACAATGAAGTTTGGGAACGTAAAGAACAAAATTTAAAACAAGACTTGGTGTGATTGTTATGGTCCCAATTCTGTCTATTTTTGAACACGAGCCATCTGCTATGCGGACAGTGCTATTATTGGAACATTTGCTAATAAATGAAAATAATGATCTATCACCTGTCATGTGGTCTCTCCACAATCCAATGGGTATGAGGGGTTTGAATAACTTGGAGTGCATGAGTTGTGCAACTAAAGAGAAATATTGTGAAGAGCTTTGTTCTGCCATAGAGAAATACGGGCGGAGACGAGGCAATGGAGCACGGATGAGCGGCGAGTCGGAGACGAGGAAGACGCCTGAAAAAGAGGGCGTCGGAGGCAGTCATGCGCCTACATGCGTCGGCGCGTGGCGTAGCTGGCAAAGGATGATAGAGGCGTGTGGGGCTCACGCGCGACTTTGTTGGGCACCGGAGTTCGGGGTTCTGCCGATCGGAAGCTGGGCAATCTCCATGGGCAGGAGGTGAGAATAAAATAACACTCGAAAATGGTTTTTTAGGATTGAACCTCAAGAATACCAAACCCTAAATTTTTAAGAGAGGGCTGAAGAATTATTAATTTTGAGCTTCTATTGCTTTGTACCAAGAAAAAAATGGTATGAGAGGAACTATTTTTATTTCTGTATTCTCTATCTTTTACAACATAGAACTAAGCTATATATACAACATACATCTAAGAGCATTTACATTGGATGAGCTAAAATGTGTTATTCTTTATAATATAGAGAAAAAATAGTTAAGTAGCCTTCCATTGGATGATGTAAAGTTATATTTTTTTACCTAAATAAATAGTATTTCTTTATATGTAGTGAAATACTATTCTCAAGCTATAAATATTTTATTATTTTTTTATAAACTTTTGTATATATATATGAGTGTGATACTATTATGTTTAATTATTTTATTTCTTAAAATGAATAAAATATTTTTAAAAATATAATATATAAATAATGTAAAGAAGCAGATGTATGGTATAATGTAAAAGTTTTGAGGTAAATTATAAAAATGTATGTTTTTGTGATATATTTTATAATACACTTTCTTTATAATATTTAGCTAAAACTCATAAAAACATCTTCCATCAGCTCCTTTATACATATATTTATAATAGCTATGCACAAACTCCAATTAATCTATCTCTACATTTACATATCTTTTATATAATATTTTAATATTATTATTTTTCTTTATAAGCTTTCTCTGTTCCATTTAGTATATATTTATTATTTCTTTTTTATTTTTCAATTATTTTATTTTACTTTAAGTAATAAAATATGTTTAAAGATATAATATTTAAATGATGTAGAGAAACTGATGTATGGTATAAGGTAAAATTTAAAGGTAAAATAGAAAAATGTGTGCTTTGCTGATGTATTTTAAAGGATGGAGTAGAGCACCCAATGAGAGTGCTCTAAGTCCCTTCATATTCAAAATTAAACTCAATAAATAGGAGTTCCTATAGACTAGGAAACTGAAACAACAATTGGAAACATAAATTCCTTGCTGTCAACATCCGTCAACCATTAACTAGGTTGATTTCCTACATTTTCTCATCAATATAACGGTTGTTATTTTGTTTTTTTCCCCTTAATAAAACTTTGAGAAATAAACTTCCTATGATGTCTAAAAGAACTTATAGAAAACATTTTAGAATATCCTCCATTTTGGTCACTTATTTATTTCTTATGACCCTTCCTCAGAGAGAAAGTTGTTCGGAAAGGAATTCCATTTTGGTTAGTCTTATCTTTCCGTTGATTGCTTTTCATTTTGGGTCTTGGTCACAGGTTTTGTTGTTACCTTTTGACGTGCTGTTAACAACATATGAGATAGCATTGATGGACCAGGATTTTCTTTCTCAGATACCATGGCATTATGCAGTAATTGATGAAGCTCAAAGGCTTAAAAATCCTTACAGTGTAAGTTTAACTTTTCATGATGCCTCTTTCTTACTCTTAAGTACTTGAATATGTACTGGGGACTTGTTTTCATGCTCGTAAATGGTGCATTATTTTCTATGACTTGTGACACTAGTAATTAGGAGGGTTTATTCTGACCTTGTATTTGCCTTATTTAGTAGTTGTACTTTTTGTACGTCTTTTTGTAAATATTATTTTCATTGCACTCATTGTTGTGTGCTTCCATCTTATTAGGTTCTGTATAATGTCCTGAAAGAGCGTTTTCTTATACCAAGACGACTACTGATGACTGGCACACCTATTCAAAACAATCTAACCGAACTTTGGTCTTTGATGCACTTTTGTATGCCTTTAGTCTTTGGGAGGCTGGACCAGTTCCTTTTTGCATTCAAGGAAGCTGCAAATCCCTCATCAAGTTAATAACTCTGTATAAGATGTATTCTCTTCCTTTCAATAGAAACTAGACAGCTTTGACAGCAAAAATCTTCCTGCTTAAGCATTGTTCAGGCATTGGATTTGGAAAATTATTTCGATGGATGTCACATTATTATTTTGAAACAGGCCAAGTTCTGTCTATAGTCAAGGAGCAGTTAAAATGTTTAAAAAGCATAGTGGGAACCTTCATGCTTCGACGTACAAAATCTAGACTTATTGAGTGTGGAAATTTAGTCCTGCCACCACTTACTGAGATAACTGTGTAAGTTGTAAGCCTTCTTTTCGCTGTCAAATATTCTTGACTTCCTGAGACCATTTGCATGATACAATGCTAACATATTTGTCTTCATAGGATGGCACCACTAGTAAGCCTACAAAAGAAAGTGTACATGTCAATTTTGAGGAGAGAGCTCCCTAAACTGCTAGCGTTCTCATCTGGAGCCTCAAATTATCAGTCCTTACAGAATACTGTATGTTGCCTTCTCAAATGTCACCCTTTGGATGTCTTTTTTGACCTTTTCTTTAAAGATCATTTTGAACAGCTACTCTTGTATTCCCTTATATTTATGTTTGCCATATTAAAATTATTTTCCTAAATTTCCATTATAAAAACTATAATCTTTTGTCCATTGAATGCATTCGGAACCCATAAAACAGGTTAACCCACTTATTTGAATGAAGGTTTGCATTCCCTGCCAAAGTGCCAGTCCCCTGGCAGCCATAAGGAAATTTACTTGGCTTTGTAGGTGCTTGCCTATATTTTGAGTCATTGTACATACATGTATATAAAGAAATAATGTGACCTTCATTTGTTGAGTTGCTAGCAAATGTTGTCACTAATTTCTCTAGGGCCTCCAAGTTGTCAGTGTCACAAATAACAGTAAATCACCAATATTTTGGCAACTCGCATTGTAGCTCAGGTTTCCATTTACAGATTGATTTCTGAACAGTTATACCTCCCTGCTAATAGTGAATCCTGCTACTTGCATTACAGGTAATACAGTTACGAAAAGCTTGTAGCCATCCGTACCTATTCCCTGGCCTTGAACCTGAACCATATGAAGAAGGTGAACACCTGGTTAAGGTACCTTCTATTTCTTATGTGATTACATAAATTATAACGATCTTTATGAGAGAAATTATGTGCTATTTAAATCTAACAGCTACTAACCATGAAAATTTGAGGAGGAAGAGAAAGGTATGCTTGCTAAATTCCTAAATTCTGAGAAAGGAAAACTCTGTTAAATCTAAGTTATAGTAGACTAAGTTGTATTTCCCTCTCGTAATTGTCTTGCCAATTGTGATAGACTAAGTTGTATTTCCCTCTCGTAATTGTCTTGCCAATTGTGATCTTTATTTGTTTCTGACTTTCTATCCAGGCCAGTGGAAAACTTATTATTTTGGACCAGCTACTTCACAAGCTACATGATTCGGGACATCGTGTTCTTCTCTTTGCCCAGATGACTCATACTCTGGACATTCTACAGGTTCTCTCTCAATAGAATTTAACATTTACTCTGACATTGATGCTAGTCTTCATTTTATAAGTTATGAAAAGTGTTTATGTATATCCAATGCAGGATTTTTTGGAGTTGCGACGATATTCTTATGAGCGTCTTGATGGATCAGTTCGAGCTGAGGAACGGTTTGCTGCTATAAGAAGCTTCAGTAGACAATCAGCTGAAGGAAGTTTGAGTTCCCAAGCTGAAGGAAATGGTGCTTTTGTCTTTATGATTTCTACTAGGGTTGGGGGAGTTGGTTTGAATCTTGTAGCTGCTGATACTGTAAGTTTTAAGTTATAGTTTTGTAATGAAATGATGAATTTTTCTTTCTCACAAAGCTGAGCTCTCAGAGATCTTGTTACGTATATTATCTTCATGCTTAATCTTAGTATTTGCTCCTGGTGACTGGTGAAAGTTACCTCCCCTAATATACTGGAGGTTGAAAGTTCCTAACTGTGAAGACTTCAAATGTTAAAGTTTTCTTATTACATTTCCATGCATTTATATAACTAGGTCATTTTCTACGAGCTAGACTGGAATCCACAGGTTGACAAGCAGGCTTTGCAGAGAGCACACCGTATTGGTCAAATGATTCCTGTGTTGTCTATTAGTCTTGTTACTGAACATACTGTGGAAGAGGTGAGAACTTAGACATCAGTCACTAGCATCAAAGATTATGTGTACAACTTTTTGTTTCAAATGAATTAATGTAGGTCATTATGCGGAGAGCAGAAAGGAAGTTGCAGCTTAGCCATAATGTTGTAGGAGATGATGTTGAAAACCAAGAAAATAAAGAATCTGCAGGAGTTGAAGCTGGTGATTTGCGTTCTGTAATATTTGGGTTAGGTATATTTGATCCTACTGAGAAAAGAAATGACGATATTGAGGAATTACAGAATTCAGAGTTGAACTCAATGGTTGAGAGGATAATTGCAATATGTCATGAACAAGTTGCTGGTAAGGATGGCAGGAAATTTGAAGTTAATTCGACGGATATGTTAAAGGAATGTCCTTTTTCTCAACGAGAAGAAGCTGTGTCTTTAAGTTTTGGTTTTGATGAGGCATCATACTTCTCGTGGGTTGAAAAATTTAAGGAGGCATCCAAAACAAGTGGAGACCAAATCATTGGTTTGGGAAGAAGGGACCTAGATGAGAATAAACATGCTAAACTTGAGGCTGCAAAGAAAAAGGTCGAGGATGAGAAATTGCTAAAGTGGGAAGCCCTTGGCTATCACTCGCTGTCTGTCAAACACCCTATTATCCCTTTGGATGATGATTCGATGTTAGAATTGGGTTCTGTTCAGTTTGTTTATGGAGATTGTACCAGTCCTTCAAATACTTGTCCATCTGAGCCCACCATTATATTGAGGTTAGTCTGACTGCTTTGGAATTTTTCTAATTGGAAAGGGAATGGTTTTATTCAATAAGAGATGTGATATTTACCTTGATGTCATAGTTGTGTTGATGATTCTGGAAACTGGGGACGTGGAGGTATGTTTGATGCGCTGACTAAACTATCTACAAGTATACCTGAGGCTTATAATCGAGCTTCTGAATTTAAGGACCTACATCTTGGTGATCTTCATCTCATAAGACTGAATGGTAAGCTTGTGTCCTGGTTCTACTGCTTTATAATACTATACTTGTTCAGGCACATCAATTAGTCAGTGGTATGCAAATATGTTGATCAATGCCTACAAAATAATGGGGAACTATATATGTATTTATATGGTTCCCATGGTTGGTTTAACTTCTAATCATTATATCAACATTCAGCTCTGCTGCGTTTAACAATAGTTGTAGGTTTTTGGGATTAATTCTTCTAATTTGATTTTATTTAAGAATACAAAGGCCAATATACAGGGAGATTACACATGCTATCACTATTTCTACACTCCCCCTCAAGCCGAGTTGTATATGTTATACAAACCCATCTTGAAATTAAATTCTTCAAAACTTGGTTCTTGGTAGGGCCTTTGTTAGGATGTCGGCAATCTGTTTCTTTGTGGGAATGTAGTTGAGCTCAATGACCTTTGAATTTACTTTCTCAAAAATGAAGTGTCGATTGATTTTAACATGTTTAGTTCTATCATGGTGAACCAGATTCTTAGCAATGTTGATTGCAGCTTGACTATCACTGTACATTATCAAGCAGTAACCTCAATTAATCCTAGAAGCTAATTTACATTATCAAAGTAACAAAAGCATTAACTAGGTAACATAAAATACAGCAGTAAATAGAAAATATAAACAACAGTAAATACTCTTAAATTCATATCGGTCACTTGACATTCTACACTCTCCCTCAAGTTGGACGATACATACTTTTTGAACCAAGTTTGGAACTCAATTCTTGAAAATTAGGACGATGTAGAGCCTGCATAAGAATATTTGCTGTTTGAAAGATGGACATGCTTCAGTGAGATTACCCTGCCTTCTATCTTCTCGCTTATAAAGTGTATCAATTTCCACGTGTTTTTTTTTCTATCATGATGGATTGGATTTTCGGCTATGGCAATAGCAGCTTGATTATCGCACATAATTTCTATGGAGCCTTCTTCATTGATTCTGAGTTCATCAAGCACCCTTTTTATCCAAATTCCTTCACATATTCCATGAGCTAAGGCATAGAATTCAGCCTTTGCACTACTGCGAGCAACAACTGTAGGTTTTTGGGATTAATTATTCTAATCTGATTTTATTGAATAATAAAAAGGCTAATATATAGGCAGATTACAATGTACAAGATAGCTAAAAAAGGAAAGAAATAAATATTACAACCTATGCTTAGCTATACAACACACCCTAGATATTTACACATGCTATCACTATTTTTACACTCCCCCTCAAGCTGAGTTGTATATGTTATACAAACCCAACTTGGAATTAAATTCTTCAAAACTCATTCTTGGTAGGGCTTTTGTTAGGATGTCGGCAATTTGTTTCTTTGTGGGAATGTAGTTGAGCTCAATGACCTTTGAGTTTACTTTCTCAAAAATGAAGTGTCGGTCTATTTCAACATGTTTAGTTCTATCATGGTGAACCAGATTCTTAGCAATGTTGATTGTGATAGACCTCCTATCACGTATGTGTACTCTAGGAAAGGTAAGGGTAAAGGGAATGAAAAGTCAGTAGCTGATATGGAACACGTCAGGAATTAGTTATTGGAGAGGGTCTCGGGTATAACTAAGGTGCATTGTATTATGGTGTGGCTTTGAGTAAGTGAATAAGAGTGAGAGGTAGGGAAGAATTTGGTAGATTGTAATTTTGGAGAGAATCAGGCTCTCGAACTCCTGAGTAATTTCCAATACAAGCTTTCTGGTTTCTTTGTTTCCCTGTTTTGTCTCTGGCTTTTATCTAACAATTGCAGGGATATTCATAACAATTGGCATCAGAGCCACAACGATTCTCCATTAGTCCAAAGAAGGATACTCAGATTGAAATATTGGAAGAGAAGTTTGAGTCTCTGCAGTCGAAGTTGCGCTGGGAAGTGACAGAAGTGAGATCGGAGTTTCAGCAATTTCTGAAGGAGACGTACTCAAAACAGACGTGCAGCGAATCCCAGCACTGGAGAAGAAGATCGACTTCATGGTTGGGCATTTGGCATAGTTACTGCAAGCACCTGGCCCTCCAGCTTCCAATGCCACCGCAACAAGCAACGACCGCCATCGTCGTGCCGTCGATGATGCTGAATCATCGGGTCCGACGATATCTTCAGAGTACCAATCACATCCATCGCAGTCTTAGATCGATTTCCTTGGATTTGTTCAATCATGCGGTCGGGGTTATTGTCCTCGCATGGACTTACCCCTTTTTTGGCGACAACCCAGATGGTTGGATCTTCTAGGCCGAGCGTTATTTTTTGTTGAATCGTCTGTCGGAGGCTCACATGCTCAAAGCTGCCATCATCGGTCTTGAAGGGGATGCTCTGACTTGGTTTCAGTGGGAAAATCAGAGACGACCGATTACTTCATGGGCAACTCTTAAGAATTTGATCCTGCTGTGATTTAGGGCAGTGCTGGTGGGTTCATTATCGAAGGAATTGTTATCTATTCAGCAAGATTCAACAGTCAAGGACTACTGGATTAAGTGGGAGGCCTTAGCTTCCCATGTACCAGGAGTACCCATATTTTGGAGGGTAGTTTTGTAAAAGGGCTGAAATAAGAAATCAAAGGGGCCTTGCATATTTTGCATCCCACTGGTGTGGCCCAGATCATGGAAACAACCCAAAGGATTGAAGAAAGTCACCAGCTAGCTTCAACAGGCCAGCCCACACGATTTGCAGGATTGAAGTCAAACATCAGCCCGATTACTCCACCCAAATCGACATTTACTTCGTTCTACACTAAGACAGCGCAGAATGCTTTGTCTACAGCACCGGCTAGGACTTCTTCCAACGTGGGGTTATCATTCAAGAATCCACCATTCAAACGGATGACAGAGGCTGAATATCAAGATAAAAAGGCAAGGGAGGTGTGTTTTAAGTGTGATAAAAAGTTTATAGAGGCCATGAGTGTGATAAAAAAGCATTACAGATCACGCTCATGATGGATGATGACGACTCAGTCTCCTTTGGAATCTCCACCTCCTACACCAGACTCATCCACGGAGAGTGTAGCGGAAGAAACCTTGGCAACCCTTTCTTTAAATTCGTTGGTGGGTATCACTTCGGCACACACCATGAAGTTAGCGAGTCACATTGGAGAGCAGTCTGTCACTGTGTTGATTGATAGTGGAGCGACTCATAATTTCATTTCGACGACCGTCGTAGCAGCTGCAAAGTTACCCATCACAGCTACTTCTTGCTATGGGGTATTGTTGGGCATGGGTGGGAAAGTTAGAACAGAGGGGATATGTAGTCAAGTGGAATTGGACTTGGGGGCACTTCATGTTGTCACTGAGTTTTTGCCTTTGGAGTTGGGGGGAGCAGATGTTATTTTGGGTATTAAGTGGTTTGAGACACTAGGCAATATGCAGGTCAACTGACGGACTTTGGTGATGAAGTTCGAGATGGGGGGTACTTGGGTCACGTTGCAGGGCGATCCTAGTCTTTCCAAATCTCAAATATCGTTGAAGGCATTAATTCACACAGTTCAACATGAGGGTCAAGGATTTTGGGTTCAATTGGGTGCCCTGGCAGTAGAAAAAATGGTTGAAGAGTGCCCCATGCCACCGGAGGTAGGATCATTATTACAGAAGTTTGATGGAGTATTTCATATGCCACCGGGGCTGCCACCAACAAGGGCAAGAGAGCACACTATCACTTCGCGAGGGTGCAGGCCCGGTGTCGGTTCGACCTTATCGGTATGCTCAAGTACAGATTGATGAGATAGAGCGTTTGATAGCTGACATGCTACATGCGGGAATAGTGCAATCGAGTACGAGCAATTTTTCGAGCCCTGTTTATTTGGTTAAGAAGAAGGATGTGAGTTGGCGTTTTTGTGTGGATTATTGTGCCCTAAACCGTGAAACAGTGGCTGATAAGTTTCCCATCCCGATTATTGACGAGGTATTAGATTGGCTTCATGGAGCAACCATTTTTTCAAAGCTGGATTTGAAATCCGGGTACCATCAAATCCGTATAGCTGCTGCCGATGTGGAAAAGACAGCTTTTCGCACTCATGAGGGACATTATGAGTTCCTTGTCATGCCATTTGGCCTCACCAACGCACTAGCCACCTTTCAAGCTCTCATGAACAAGGTATTTCGAGATTTTTTGCGCTAGTTTGTGTTGGTTTTCTTCGATGATATTTTGGTATACAGTCCATCTTAGGGAGCTCGTGTCCACCACTTAGAATTGGTACTAGAGAGACTGCAACAACATCACCTATATGCCGATCAAAAGAAATGCTTATTTGCTCAGCCAAGAGTGGAATATTTGGGTCATTTAATTTCGGCAGAGGGTGTGGCAGCTGACCCAACTAAATTGGCTGCAATGGCGGAATGGCTTGTTCTGAAGACTATTAGACAACTGAGAGGATTTTTGGGGTTGACGGGGTATTATAGAAAGTTTGTTTCTGGTTTTGGAAATATAGCGAGGCCTCTCACAGATCAGCTGCGAAAAGATGCCTTTAAGTGGTCTCTGGAGGCCTAGGAAGCATTCGATAGCCTCAAGAAATCCATGTGTTCAGTGCCTGGTTTAGCTTTGCCCAATTTTTCCATTCCTTTCATTGTGGAGGCTGATGCGTCGGGGTCGGGATTGGGGGCTGTTCTTATGCAAAATAACCGCCCAATAGCCTTTTTCAGTCAGTTTTTGTCACCTAGAGCACGCACCAAGTCCGTTTATGAGCGTGAGTTGATGGCCATAGTGTTGGCAATTCAAAAATGGAGGCTGTATTTGTTGGGGAGAAATTTTTGGTGCGGACAGATCAACGTAGTTTGAAGTACCTATTGGAATAGAGATTGGTTGCTAGCGAACATCAGCAGTGGCTTACAAAAATACTTGGGTATGATTTTGATATTTAGTACAAACCGGGACTCAAAAATAAGGCTGCAGATGCATTATCTCGCGTTCACCAGGAGGTATCTTTAACTGCCATTTCCATTCCCAATTTGATATCGATTCCAGATTTGCAAGCTCATGTTGCGGCAGACCCGCATCTAGCAAAGATCATACAAGAATTGAAATCGGGTAAGGATGGTGGTGGTTATTCTCTACAACACAATTGTTTGAAGTTTCGGGGACGCTTGGTGTTACCTCCCACCTCTCCATTCATTCCAATTTTGTTACAAGAATAACACGGTAGTCATGTGGGGGTCATTCATGTTTTCAAGACCTTTCAAAGGCTAGCCACTGATTTGTATTGGTCCGGGATGCGTAAGGATGTCCGAAAGTTTGTAGCTGAATGTGCTACTTGTCAACAAAACAAATATTTGGCACAATCTCCAACGGGTTTACTCCAGCCTCTTCCTATTCCCGAGCAAATTTGGGAGGATGTCTCTATGGATTTTATAGAAGGGCTGCCTCTTTCTAATGGCTTCGATTCTATTTTGGTGGTGGTTGATCGCTTAAGCAAATATGGTCATTTCATTCCTCTTCGCCATCCATTCTCTGCGCTCACTGTGGCAGCTATCTTTGTGCGAGAAGTCGTCAAACTTCATGGAATTCCTTGCTCTATAGTATCGAATAGGGACAAAAATTTTCCTGAGTTGTTTTTGCAAGGAGTTGTTTCATTTCATTCCTCTTCGCCATCCATTCTCTGCGCTCACTGTGGCAGCTATCTTTGTGCGAGAAGTCGTCAAACTTCATGGAATTCCTTGCTCTATAGTATCGAATAGGGACAAAAATTTTCCTGAGTTGTTTTTGGAAGGAGTTGTTTCGTTTGCAAGGCACGGTGCTCAAACATAGTTCAACCTACCATCCTCAATCTGATGGGCAAACAGAGGTGGTCAATCGCTGCTTGGAAACTTATCTTCGCTGTTTCGTGAGTTCCAAACCGACCAAATGGGCTAAATGGTTACCATGGGTAGAGTATTGGTACAACACATCTTTTCATTCCTCGGCTGGAATGACACCTTTCTTGGCTGTGTATCATAGGGAATCCCCTCCTTTGGTCCGTTTTGAACAATCCGCCACATCTGTTTCAGCGGTCGAAGAACAACTTAAGGCTCGTGATGAGATATTAGATATATTGAAGATGAATTTGCACCAGGCTCAGCGCCGTGATGTCCAATTTCAGGAGGGTGATTTGGTCTATATCAAGCTGAGATCGTACCGCCAACGATCATTGGCAAGACGTGAGAATGAGAAGTTATCCCCCAGATTTTTTGGCCCATTTCCAGTCCTCAAGAAAGTTGGAGCTGCTGCGTACAAGTTGAAATTGCCAGCTGATTCCTTGTTGCATCCTGTATTTCATGTGTCTGTGTTGCGTGCTGCCTTAGGACCACACCAGCAAGCGACTACTCTGCCTGCATACCTCACAGCAGAGTTGGAATGGATGATGGAACCCGAGCGTGTGCTGGATATTCGACCAGGCACTCAGAAGAGTCCACCACAGGCTTTGATTCAGTGGTCCAACCTGCCTGACTTTGAAGCAACTTGGGAAGGTTTTCATGTAATTCAAGAACTATATCCTCATTTTCACCTTGAGGACAAGGTGAGACTTTGGGTAGGGGGTATTGATAGACCTCCTATCACGTATGTGTACTCTAGGAAAAGTAAGGGTAAAGGGAATGAAAAGTCAACAGCTGATATGGAACATGTCACGAATTAGTTATTGGAGAGGGTCTCGGGTATAGCTAAGGTGCACTGTATTATGGTGTGGCTTTGAGTGAGTGAATAAGAGTGAGAGTAATAGAGAGAGAGGTAGGGAAGAATTTGGTAGATTGTAATTCTGGAGAGAATCAGGCTCTCGAACTCCCGAGTAATTTCCAATACAAGCTTTCTGGTTTCTTTGTTTCCTTGTTTTGTCTCTGGCTTTTATCTAACAATTGCAGGGATATTCATAACAGATTGCAGCTTGACTATCACTGTCCATCTTAAATGACTCGGGAGAGTCAATTCTCTACTCATTCATCAGCCTTTTGAACCACATTCCTTCACATATACCTAAGGCTAAAGCACAAACTGCTTTTTGCTGTGCCAAGTGACAAAATTACCTCATACATAGGTGCAATAACCATTGATTGATTCTGTGTAGATTTCCAAGTCTCGATTGTTGTGTTTTTTGAAGTGCAAATCGAGACTTGGTGTCATTTCCAAATATCATAGAATACGACGAACTGCTCCCAAGTGCTCATTGAAGGGATTGTGCATATGTTGGCTTACCACGCTGACAGAGAAAGCAATATCATGTCCAGTATGAGAGAGATAGATTAGTTTCCCCACTAATCTTTGATAACTCCCCCTCTCTACTGGACTTGAATCCTCACTTCGAGTTTGGATCCATTGGAGTGTCAACAGGCTTACTCATAATCATTCCAATTTCTTTTAAAAGGTCTAGGATATACTTTTGTTGAGATATAACAATTCCATCTTTGGATCGGGCTACTTCCATTCCAAGAAAGTAGATGAGGGGTCCTAAATTTTTGATTTCAAACTCTAGGCAAGAAGTCTTTTGAGATCTGAAATTTCGCATGAATCGCTTCCAGTTAGGATTATGTCGTCCACATAGACAATGAGAATTGCCAGCTTCCCTGTTGAAGAGAACTTAACAAACAGGGTATGATCAGCCTGACTTTGAGTATATCCATGTTTAATAATTGACTTTGCAAATCTATCAAACCATGCTCGAGCTGTCTGTTTCAAGCCATAAAGTGATTTGAGAAGTTTGCACACTAATCGACCACTAGAGTATTTTTTCATCCCTGGTGGAATTTCAATATAGACTTCTTCGAGTTCCCCATTCAAGAAGACATTTTTTACATCCAACTGATATAAGGGCCAAACACAATTTACAGCAAGTAAAAACAAAACTCTTACTGTATTAAACTTGGCGATGGGAGCAAAGGTCTCCTGATAGTCAATACCATATGATTGAGTGAACCCTTTCGCGACCAACCGAGCCTTGAATCTGTTGATACTCCCATCTGAGTTATACTTGACGGTGAAAATCCACTTACAACCAAATGTCCGCTTTCCTTGAGGCAACTCAGTGAGAACCTAAGTACTATTTTTCTCAAGAGCATTGATTTCTTCATCGACTGCAATCTTCCATTTAGAATCTTTCAAGGCCTCATAAATGTCTGTAGGAATTTGAATAAGATCAAGGGAAGAGACAAAGGCTCGTTACATAGGTGTTAGTTTCCCATAAGCAACATATTTCTCTATTGGGTGATTAGTACAAGTTCTAGCACCCTTTTGAAGAGCAATAGGCAGGACAATGTCATCAATAGTAGGAGAAACTAACTCACGAGTCATAGAATACTTACCTTCATAATTTTCAAGGTCACGAGAGCTCGGATGAGTGTTTGAACAGTTCTTGTTTTGCAAGTCGACCTCTATATACCCAGCTCTTCTCCTGCAATAACCACGAAGTTTTTTGTTACCTATATCAAATTGTGCTCGAGTTTGAAGTGGATGTACGTTTGAGAGAGTGTTTGGATTTTCATTAGAGGAAAATGAGGTTGGATTGACTATAGGAAGTGAGGAGCACGAACTTGATGTGTTTTCTGGGCTTGAGATGTAGTTGGATAGGCAAAGAAGAAGGCAAGGGAGAACCAGTTGATTGTGACAACACAGGTAAGGGTTGAGCAGTTTGATGATGTTCATGTGTCAAGACATTGGGTTGAAGAAATGCAACCTGATGATCCTGAAGAGTTTCCCAAAGTTGATATTCCTTTGAATGCTCCCTGTGAATACCAGGTTTGGGAAAGAAAGATTGGTGTTCAAAAAACGTGACATCCGTAGTGTTATAAACCCTCTTTGTAACTGGGGAGTAGCATTTGTATCCCTTTTGAGTGTTGGAATAGCCGATGAAGAGACATTTGTGAGACTTTGGATTAATCTTTGTTCTTTTGTGATCATAAATATGGACAAAAGCAATATCACCGAAGACTTTGAGTGGAAGATTTGTCGAAAAAGTTGAGATATGAGGGAATGTTGCGAGTACCAAATTTCTTTGGGTTTTGAATTGTGATACTCGGCTAGGCATACGATTTATGAGATAGGTGGCTGTGAGTAAGGCTTCTCCCCAAAACTGTTTGGGGAACATGATTTGAAAACATGATGGATCTAGAAACTTCAAGAAGATGTTTGTTTTTTGTCTCAGCCACCCCATGTTGCTGTGGAGTATCAACATATGAACTAATATGAGCAATCCCTTGTCCTAAGAAGTATGAACCAAGAATGGAGTTAAAATATTCCTTCCCATTGTCAGTTTTCAGAATTTAGATTTTTTGGTTGAATTGATTTTGAATCATGGAATAGAAATTTTTAAAGATAGAAACAGATTCTGATTTTTCGTTAATGAGAAAAGTCCATGTTGTCCTAGTGTCATTATCGATAAATGATACAAACCATCTAGATCCATTGATATTTGTTACCCGTAAGGGTCCCCAAATATCACTGTGTATTATTGAAAAAGGTTTTTGTTAGCTATATATATTAGTTGTTCATATTAATTGTAAATTAGCTATAAATTAAGACTAATTAGTTTCCTATTCTCTCATAGTTTCCTAGAATAGCTTCCCTAGTTTGTATATAAATATATGTTTATTTCTCATTGAAATACAAGTGAATACAATTTTCTTCACCTCTTATTACATGGTATCAGTGCATTAGTCTATAAAATTCGAATTTTGCTACAAAATTAGGATTTTTTCTTTTGGGGTTTCCATAAACACAAATTAGGGTTTAGTCTATCTTTGTTGTGATTCTACATTGGTTTTTCGTGTTTTCTGTTGTGTTTCTTTAAAGAGTTATGGCTGAGAATAAATCAGAGATGAAATCCGTGGTTTCATCTGATGTGGTTCCTGTGATGTCTAAAATCACGGACCATAAACTGATTGGTTCGAATTATTTGGAGTGGTGTAAGACTGTTCGACTTTATATACGAAGTATTGACAAAGATGACCACTTGACTGATGATCTTCCTAAAGAAAAAGATGATTCAAGACAGACGTGGCTCAAGGAGGATGCTCGCTTATTCCTTCAAATCCGAAATTCTATTGACAGTGAGGTAATTGGTTTGATCAATCATTGTGAGTTTGTTAAAGAACTAATGGATTATTTGGAATTTTTGTATTCTGGAAAAGGCAATCTCTCCCGTATGTATGAGGTGTGCCAAGCATTCTACCGTGTGGAGAAACAAGATCAGTCCCTTATGAATTACTTTATGTCCTTTAAGAAGACGTATGAGGAGCTTAATATGTTGCTGCCATTTAGCACTGATGTGAAGGTTCAACAACGCCAGCGAGAGCAGATGGCTATTATGAGCTTTCTAGCTGGGCTCTCACCTGAATTTGATTCTGCGAAAGCACAGGTTCTTTCTGGTTCTGATGTTTCCTCTTTACAAGATGTCTTTAGTCGTATTCTTCGCACGGAAATTACTCCTTCTGTTCCTCTTAATAGTGCTTTGGTAAGTCGTAATAATTATGCGCCTAGGAAATCTTCTATTCCAACTGGGCATAAAGGAGGTCGTTCACAAGGAGTTGAAACTCGAACACCGGATTCTGGAGGCATTATTTGCAACTACTGTAAAAAGCCAGGTCACACCAAGTTTGAGTGTAGAAAGCTACAGTTTAAAAATCAGCTACAACACTCTATTAATGTTGCAAATACTATTGATGCCACTGATAAATCCATCCTTATATCTGCTGATGAATTTGCCAAGTTCTCACGATATCAGGAATCACTCAAGTCGTCATGTCCTTCTGTCACTGCTATTGTCGATTCAGGTAAATCTAATATGTGTCTTCTCTCTTCATCCTCCAAATGGGTCATTGATTCTGGTGCCACAGATCACATGACAGGTAATTCCCATCTCTTTTCCACTTTTCATTCTCACACTTCAACTTCTACTGTTACCTTAGCTGATGGGTCACCATCTTGTGTCTGTGGGTCTGGCACTATTACTCCTACACCCCTCTTTATTTTGTCATCTGTCTTACATTTACCTAGTTTATCCTTCAATTTGCTTTCTGTTAGTCAACTCACTCGTAATCTTAATTGTTGCATTTCATTCTTTCCCGATCATTGTTTATTTCAGGATCTTATGACGAAGAAGATTATTGGTAAATGACATGAATCTGGAGGCCTCTATGTTCTTGACATACTGCCACCAACTTCTTTTGCTTGTTCGAGTGTCACTTCCGCTTTTGAGGCTCATTGTCGATTGGGTCATCCGTCTCTTCCTTTGCTCAAGAAACTTTGTCCGCAATATAGTAAGGTGTCTTCATTAGATTGTGAGTCGTGTCAATTTTCCAAACACCATCGTCTTAGTTCGAGTCCACGAGTCAATAAACGTGCTAGTGTTCCTTTTGAATTAGTTCATTCTGATGTTTGGGGTCCTTCTCCTACTTTGTCTAAACTTGGATTCAAGTATTTTGTTACTTTTGTTGATGATTATTCTCGTGTAACTTGGTTATATTTAATGAAAAATCGTTCTGAGTTGTTTTCTATATTTTGTGCATATTGTGTTGAGATTAAGAATCAATTTAATGTTTCTATTCGTACTTTGCGAAGTGATAATGCCAAAGAATATACATCTGCTTTATTTCATTCTTATATGGTCTCTAATGGCATGCTTCATGAAACCTCTTGCATTGATACTGCATCCCAAAATGGTGTAGCAGAACGTAAAAACAAACATCTTCTTAAAACTGCACGAGCCCTCTTATTTCAAATGCATGTTCCTAAACATTTTTGGGCCGATGCCGTTTCTACAACATGTTTTCTTATCAATCGCATGCTATCTTCTGTTCTTAATGGTAAGATCCCGTATAAAATTCTTTTTCCCAACAAGTCATTATTTTGTGTTAATCCTAGGATATTTGGTAGTACTTGTTTTGCTCGAGATGTTCGTTCAAATGTCACCAAATTAGATCCTAAGTCATTGAAGTGTGTTTCTTTAGCTATTCTCGTCTTCAGAAAGGGTATAGGTGTTATTGTCCAAATTTCAACAAGTATCTTGTCTCCATTAATGTTACCTTCATGGAAACCACACTCTATTTTTCATCTTCCTCTATTCCTACTCGTCAAGGGGAGGATGATGATGATTTGTTGGTATATTCTATCACTTTTTCTGCCCCTGACCCACTTCCTGAGGAATCTCCTATTTCTGAACCTATAGCAGATACTACTCACAGTGAGTCTCCTATTACTCACCCTATCTCAGCCACAGCTCCAGGCATGCCTCCGCCTCCTATTAAAGTGTACACCAGGCGTCTGCCTCCTGTGTCATGTTCTGCACCTGCTTCTTCGTTATCAGATCCAGTGTCAAGCGATGATCTTCCCATTGCGCTACGCAAAGGTAAACGTTAGTGCACTTATCTTATTTCTTCTTTTGTTTCTTATAATTACTTGTCATCTTCTTCTTGTTCTTTTATTGCTTCCCTTGATTCTATTTGGATTCCTAATACTGTTCATGAAGCCATATCGCATCCTGGTTGGCATGATGCAATGATAGAAGAGATGAATGCTTTAGATGACAATGGTAATTGGGACTTGGTCGATTTACCTTCAGGAAAACGGGCCATAGGGTGCAAATGGGTATTCACTGTTAAGGTCAATCCAGATGGATCAATTGCTCGATTAAAGGCCCGTCTTGTTGCTAAGGGTTATGCTCAAACCTATGGCGTGGGCTATTGTGATACTTTTTCTCCTGTTGCTAAGTTGACATCTGTTCGATTGTTTATTTCAATGGCAGCTACTCATCATTTGCCTCTACATCAGCTAGATATCAAAAATGTTTTTCTTCATGGAGATCTTCAGGAGGAGGTTTTGTTGCTCAGGGGGAGTTAGGGCGAGTCTGTCGTCTTCGAAAATCTTTATATGGTTTGAAGCAAAGTCCTCGTGCTTGGTTTGGTAAATTTAGTCAGGCTGTTGAGAAATTCGGTATGCTGAAAAGTAAGTCCGATCATTTTGTGTTTTATAAACGATCAACTGCAGGTATCATTTTATTGGTTGTGTATGTGGATGATATTGTTGTTACTGGAAATGATACTAGAGGAATCTCATCTCTTAAGTCCTTCATTTATACTCAGTTTCACATGAAGGATTTGGGGGTGCTCAAGTATTTCTTGGGAGTTGAGATAACTCGGAGTAAACAAGGTATTTTTTTATCTCAAAGAAAGTATGTCGTTGATTTGTTGACTGAGATAGGAAAATTGGGAGCAAAGCCTTGTAGTATTCCAATGAGTCCTAATGTGCACCTTACAAAAGATGGGGAACCATTTGAAGATCTTGAGAGATATCGCAGGTTGGTGGGAAAGTTGAATTATCTTACCGTGACTCGTCCAGACATTGCATTCTCAATTAGTGTTATCAGTCAGTTCATGTCATCTCCAACAATTCATCATTGGGCAGCGTTAGAGCAAATTTTGTGTTACTCGAAAGGAGCACCAGGACGAGGTATCATGTACGCAGATCATGGGCACACTCATATTGAGTGTTTCTCAGATGCAGATTGGGCAGGTTCTAAAGTGGATAGAAGATCCACTTCAGGTTATTTTATCTTTGTTAGAGGGAATGTAGTCTCTTGGAAGAGTAAGAAGCAAAATGTTGTGTGACGATCAAGCGCAGAATCAGAATATAAGGCTATGACATAGTCTGTGTGTGAGGTAATGTGGATCTATCAGCTATTGATTGAAGTAGGTCTCAAGACTTCAGTACCAGCAAAATTATAGTGTGATAACCAAGTTGCTCTTCATATTGCATCTAATTCAATGTTTCATGAGCGGACTAAGCAACTCATTTTGTTCGTGAGAAAATTCAGCAAGGCTTGATCTCCACAGGATATGTGAAGACCGGTGAACAACTAGGGGATATCTTTACAAAAGCATTAAATGGGGTGCGGGTTGATTATTTTTGTAACAAGCTGGGCATGATTAACTTATATGCTCCAGATTGAGGGGGAGTGTTAGCTATATATATTAGTTGTTCATATTAACTGTAAATTAGCTATAAATTATGACTAATTAGTTTCCTAAAATAGTTTCCCTAGTTTGTATATAAATATATGTTTGTTTCTCATTGAAATACAAGTGAATACAATTCTCTTCACCTCTTATTACAGTTTTGAAGGTTTGTAAGAAAAACTGAGATAAGAGTTTCGAGTGTGTTTAGCAAGTTGGCAGACTTCACAATGAAAGAATTTTGGTCGTTTGTGGATAAATAACTGAGGAAAGAGTTTTTCAAGATTGGATGTCCAAGGCGAAAATGCCACAACATGATAAGATTGTCATTCGAAACAGACACAGAATGAGAAACATAATCGAAATGGTTACCACAACTTGATTTGTGAACTTGTTTACTTTTAGGAGAATCCTTGAGAATATAGAGTCCATCATGCATTTCAGCACTACCAATCACGTTCGCTGAGCCTAGAGCCTGAAATTCACAAAGATTTGGATAGACTTTAGTCACACAATTCAAGTCTCTTGTGAGTTTGCTTATTGAGAGAAGATTGCAACTTAATTTAGGGACAAATAAAACAGATGAAAGGAGAAGATCATCTTATTATTTTACAGAACCAATCCTTATCACTTTTGAGAGGAATCCATCGACAATTCTGATTGTGGGGCAATGAGCACATTGTTTGAAGGTGGTGAAGACTTGTAAATCACCTGTCATGTTGTCAGAAGCCCCTGAATCCACTATCCAAAGACCTTTGTTGGCTGATGTAGTGAATGTGTGAGTCGAAGAACCTTGATGACACATTATACTGACATTTGCCTCAATTGTATGTGGTCGTGGCTGCTGCATAAAGTGTTGAAGAGGGTTCGGAGGTGTTTTGAGAGGTGGCAAACGTTGTTCCTTTAAGATGTCACTGACTTTGTGATAGTTGGTTGGTAGAGGGCTCCCATGAAGTTGAAATAAATTTTTGAGATTGATTGGTTGAGAGTAATCTGCCATGAAATTTGGAGATTGGATTTTCATGATGAAGGGCACCAGAGAAGGGTGCATGAATGGGTAGCAATAAAGTGGGCCGCGGAAAAAAAAGAAGAAGATGTTGATGAACTCAAGATGGAAAAAACTTAGCACAAAAATGCAACTCTATAATGAAATGGTGGGAGAACCCGAGATGAAGAGTCACAGTCGAAGCAGGAAGTGTTGAGGAGGAAGACGCAGGAGAAAGGTGGCCAGTGGCGCTGTCACGCGCCTACACGTGCGCGCGCGGGAGAAGATACCGGGGAGTGTGGCTGCGCGTGTGACTCATACGCCTCTCTTCTGGACCCTGAATTTTGGGGTTTTGCTGATCGGAGGTGGGGCAAGCTTTTTGGGTAGGAGGTGAGATTAGAAGACAACTCTAAAAATGATTTCTAAGTTTGAGCCTCAAAGAACTAAGCCCTAATATTTTTTTTTTGTTTAAGAAATGGTAGAAATTTTTTTGGAAAGATTTCTCAATTTTGGACTACAAATGCTTTGATACCATGTAGGTTTTTGGGATTAATTCTTTTAATATGATTTTATTGAAGAATATAAAGGCCAGTATATAGGCAGTTTACAATGTATAAGATAGCTATAAAAGGAAAGAAATAAATATTATAACCTATGCTTAGCTGTACAACATACCCTAGGTATTTACACATGCTATCACTATTTCTACAATAATCTATTGCTTTTTTTACTCCATCAAGTAACTAAATTACCCCATACATAGGAACAATAGCCAGAAGTTGATTTTAATCAATAGGGGACCCTACCTTGTTTGCATCTGTATAAATTTTGAGTGAGTGATTGAGTGTTTTCTTAAACATGAGCCATTGTCCAGGATGTTTTTGAGATATTTTAGAATTTGATAGATGGCTGCCATGTGTCCCTCCTAATAGGCTTTTCTTAGCAAGAATTTTTCAATCTTTAAGTTCACACTCAAATGGCTGAAATTCTTTTGATATCTTTATTCAAAATGAATTAGAAAAATACAGTTACAAGCTTTCAAGAGGCTTGTTCTCTCCTATTCCCAATATTCGAGAAGATTGGGGCTCTCCACAAGAATGAGTCCACTCTCTAGTTTTTCCCTCCCAATAGCTTCAGCCACATCAGCCTAGTTACTAATATCTAATTACAATTATACAAGTAAATAATTGACCTCAGTAAAAGTCTATTTTGCTGTCCTTCTTTGGTATGTGAATTTGACCTGGGGCTTATCATTACCCCCAAAACCTTCACCTTGTCCTCAAGGTGGAAAGTTGGAAATTGGTTATGGATGGCCGAAAAATCTTCCTAGGTGACTTCAAAGTCTGGCAATGACTTCCATTTAATAAACACTTTAGATTCGATCAGAGACCTTTGCGATGTTCGGTGCTGCTGGTTCGACTCTGAGCTCCAAGTCAGTTGTGAGTTATGGAGGAATGGTGGAAGAAGAATGAACATCACCCAAGGCTCGGCGAAGTTGAGATACATGGAAAACAGGATGAATGTTGGTTTGTTCTGGAAGTTACAGCTTGTATGCCACTTTGCTGGTCCTTTGTATGATTGTATAAGGCCCATAATACCTTCCTGAGAGCTTTTCAATTGACAAGGGACTGCTACCTGTATGGTCTAATCTTCATAAAAACTCGGTCACCTAGCTCAAATTCTTCTTGTCTTCTCTTTGAGTTAACCTGTGTCTTCATGCGTTGTTGAGCCCTTAGTAGATGCATTTGAAGATCATCTAGTATCTCATCTTTGGATTCAGTAATTTTTCAACTGAAGAAACAATGGCTGTGCCTTTTTTGCAAGGAATGATTGCTAGTGGGTCTCTCCGATATAGTGCCTTAAATGATGTGCATGCATTGAAATTGGCTTTTCTGAGGAAGGTGAGGTCGGATTGACTATAGAGAAGGACGGGTTGGAAGTGTTTTCTGGACTGATATATGGTTGGATAGGAAAAGAATGTAAGGAAGGACTAGTTGATTGATTTGGTTGGATAGGCAAAGAAGGCAAAGACTGAGCACTTTAATGTTCGTGTGCCACGACATTGGGTTGAGGAAATGCAGCTTGATGATCCTGAAGAGTATCCCAAAGCTGATATTCCTGTGAATGCTCCCCTTGAATACTAGATTTGGGAAAGAAAGATTGATGTTAAAAAACGATGACATCCATAGTGTTATAGACCCTTTTTGTAATTGGGGAGTAACATTTGTAACCCTTTTGAGTGTTGGAATAGCCGATGAAGAGACACTTGTGAGACTTTGGATCAAGTTTTGTTCTTTTGTGATCATAAACATGGACAAAAGTTGTACATCCGAAGACTTTGAATGGAAGATTTGAGGAGAAGGCTGAGATATGAGGGAATATTGCAAGTACCAAATTTCTTGGGGTTTTGAATTGTAGGACACTGCTAGGCATACAATTGATGAGATAGGTGGCTGTGAGTAAGGCTTCTCCCCAAAACTGTTTGGGGAACATGATTTGAAAACATGATAGATCTAGAAATTTCAAGATGTCTGTTTTTCTTTTCAACCACTCCATTTTGTTGCGGAGTATCAACACATGAACTAATGTGAATAATTCCTTGATCTAACAAGTATGGACCAAGAATGGAGTTGAAATATTCCTTTCCATTATCAGTTTTCATGATTTGGATTTTCCGGTTAAATTGATTTTTAATCATGAAATGGAAACTTTTAAAAATGGAAGCAGTTTTAGATTTTTCTTTCATGAGGAATGTTCATGTTGTCCTAGTATGATCATCAATAAAGGATACAAACCATCTAGATCCGCTAATATTTGTTACTTGTGAGGGTCCCCAAATATCATTATGAATCATCGAAAAGAGTTGTGAAGGTTTGGATGGAAGACTGGGATAAGAGTTTCAAGTATGTTTAGCAAGTTGACAGATTTCACAATGAAAGAATTTTGGTCTTTTGTAAACAAATATCTGAGGAAATAGTTTTTCAAGATAACCAAAATTTGAATGTCAAAGTCGACAATGCCACAACATGACGAGATTTTCATTCAAAACTGACACAAAATTTAAAACAGAATATAAATTGGAATGGTTAGCACAATTGGATTTGTGAACTTGTTTACTTTTAGAAGAATCCTTGAGAATATAGAGCTCATCGTACATTTCAGCACTGCCAATTACCTTCTCCGAGCCCTCAACCTAAAATTCACAAAGATTTGGATAGAATTTAGTTACAAAATTCAGATCTCGAGTAAGTTTGCTTATTGAAAGAAGATTGCAATTTAGTTTAGGGGCAAATAGAATAGATGAAAGGAGAATGTCATCTGATAATGTTACAGAACCAGATCCGCTAATATTTGTTACTTGTGAGGGTCCCCAAATATCATTATGAATCATCGAAAAGAGTTGTGAAGGTTTGGATGGAAGACTGGGATAAGAGTTTCAAGTATGTTTAGCAAGTTGACAGATTTCACAATGAAAGAATTTTGGTCTTTTGTAAACAAATATCTGAGGAAATAGTTTTTCAAGATAACCAAAATTTGAATGTCAAAGTCGACAATGCCACAACATGACGAGATTTTCATTCAAAACTGACACAAAATTTAAAACAGAATATAAATTGGAATGGTTAGCACAATTGGATTTGTGAACTTGTTTACTTTTAGAAGAATCCTTGAGAATATAGAGCTCATCGTACATTTCAGCACTGCCAATTACCTTCTCCGAGCCCTCAACCTAAAATTCACAAAGATTTGGATAGAATTTAGTTACAAAATTCAGATCTCGAGTAAGTTTGCTTATTGAAAGAAGATTGCAATTTAGTTTAGGGGCAAATAGAATAGATGAAAGGAGAATGTCATCTGATAATGTTACAGAACCAGTCCCTATCACTTTTGAGAGAGATCCATCGGCAATTCTGACTGTGGGAATGGACACATGGTTTGAAGGTGGTGAAGACTTGGAAATCACCTGTCATGTGGTCAGGAGCCCTTGAATCAACTATCCAAGTACCTTTGTTGGAGGTTGTAGTAAATGTGTTAGATATAGAACCTTGATGACACATTATACTGACATTTGCCTCGGTTGAGGGTGGTTCTGGCTGCTACATAAACTGTCGAAGAGAATTCGAATGTGGTTTGAGAAGTGGCTGACTTTGGTCTTTTGAGAAGGGGTTGACATTGTGACAAATGGTTGATAGAGGACTCCTATGAATTTGAGAAAGATTTATGAGATTTAGTGATTGAGATTGAGTAGTCATTGAATTTGGAAATTGAATATTTGAGGATGGGATTTCTGAGGAAGAGGAGTTGGCTCAAGCAGCCATTGAGATTTGAACTGGATTTTTTTGTTTTTTTATAAGATCATGCAGAGAAGTCAGAAAAAAAATTTCAAATAAAAAAATTGATGCACACTTAGAAGAGGAAAAACTTAGCCAAAGATGCAATTTTTTGATGAAATCGTGGGAGAACCCCAGATAAATAGTCACAGCCGAAGCAGGGAGTGCTGAGGAGGAAGACGCCGGAGAAAGGGGGTCGGAGACGCTGTTACGCGCCTACACGCGCACAACGCGTGGGAGAATTGCTAGAGATTGAGGCGGTGCGTGTGACTCACGCGCCACTAGTCTGGACCCCAAACTTTGGGGTTTTTTCGATCGGTGTTGGGGCAAGCTTTCTGGGCCGGAGGTGAGACTAGACGACAACTCGAAAACGGATTTCTAAGATTGAGCCTCAAAGAACTAAACCCTAATTTTTTTAAGAAAGGTAGAAAAAAATTGGAAAGATTTCCCAATTTTGGACTACAATGGCTCTGATACCATGTTGGATTTTGAGAATAATACTTCTAATTTGATTTTATTGATTAATAGTAAGGCCTATATATAGGCTGAATGCAAAGAGATAGACAAAAATAAGAAAAAAATACAACCTAAACCTAGCTGTCAATTACAACCTAAAATTAGTTGTACAAATTACTCTAGGTATTTACAATGATATTTCTACACATAAGATTAGGTAAAACCTTTAGCCATCAAGCGAGCTTTGAACCTTTCTATGCTCCCAATAGCCTTTTGTTTTACTAAAAAAATCCATTTACATCCCACGGTCTTCTTTCCAAGAGGTAAATCAGTAATAACCCATGCCTATTTTTTTCAAGAGCTCGAATCTCCTCTAGTGCAACAATCTTTCACTTAAGGTCTAGTAGAGCTTCAAGAATAGTCTTGGGAATCTGAATCTAATCAAGAACTGAGATGAAAGCTCTAAAGTTCTTAGACAAACTTGAATATGATAAATAGTTTCGGAGTGGGTGTTGAGTGCATGATTAGACTCCTTTTCTCTGAGCAATTGGCTTGTCTAAATCTGAATCATACTCAATAGCAGAGTTAAGTTTAGTCTCTTCTTTCAAAATCTCAGGATTGATTGGTCTCGAATTGGATTCATGGCTTTGCTGAATTGGCACAAGTTGTTCGCATGTTTGCCTCCTTGTGTAGACCTTGATATTATTGTTTGGAGTAAGAAGAGGAATAGACTGGAATGGAGGTTGTGGGTGTGTGGACTTAGGACTAGTTGATGACTGTTCTAGAGGCGTTGGATTAGACACTTGAAGATTTGGAATTGATGAATGGAGTGTCTGAGTAATTGGCAGATTTGAATCTATAAGTGATGACCATTCCTAATTTTGTGATTCATGACTTTAATTCTCCCCCTGAATTGCAGAGTTGGAGAAGTATGGAAGGTGTTCAAAGAAGGTAACATCCATTGAGTGAAAGAATTTCTTGGAAGTAGGACAATAACATTTGTATCCCTTCTTATTGGTTGAGTATTCGATAAAGATGCATTTGGTGGCTCTTGCATCGAATTTATCTCGATTTTGACTATGAATATAAACAAATGCACTACATCCGAAGGCTTTGAGAGGAATTTGTGAAACCAAATGAGATTTTGGAAAGTATTCTAGGAATGTTTGCATGGGAGTTTTGAACTTTAGAATTCTAGAAGGCATCCTATTGATAAGATAGGTTGCAACAAGCATTGCTTCCCCCCAAAATCTCTTAGAACAGTAGAAGTGAAGAACAAAGATCGAGCCACCTCAAGTAGATGTCTATTTTTGCGTTCTACCACACCATTTTTGTTGTGGTGTGTCCATGCATGAACTTTGATGAATGCTCCCATTAGACAAAAGATAAGGACCAAGAATGGAATTGAAGAAATCTTGTGCATTATCAATTTTGAGTACTTGTAAACTTATTTGGGATTGGGTTTGAACCATAGCATGAAAGTTTTTGAAAATTTGACATGCTTCAGATTTTTCTTTCATAAGAAAAGTCCAACTTAGACGTGTGTGATCATCTTCCAATAACAAGAACTATTGGGCACCTGTGATATTGGAGATTTTTGTAGGTCCCCAAATATCACCATGGCTGAGAGAAAGGATGGGATGATTTATAAGGGCGGGGAGAATAGTTACTACTGGTATGCTTTGAAAATTGGCAAATATCACATTGAAACAGTTGGATTTTTATTATTGAATAACGAGGGAAACAAGTGCTTTAAATACATAAAATTGGGATGACCTAATTGATAGTGCCACAACATAATTGCACTATCCTTACTGGACTTAGTACTGACAATTTGACACAGAGGACTAAGAACATGACACGAGGTGGAACTGTCTACTTTGAGGATACATAAGCTTGCCCAAAGTTCAGCATTGCCAATCGTCTCCCTCGAACCCAGTTCCTGAAACACACAAGAGGTGGTCAAGAATTTAGTTTCACAATTCAAATCTTTATTAAGCTTGCTAGCTGAGAGCAGATTACAGTCAAGATCAGGGACAAATAGAACTAAGTAAAGAGTCAAGGGTCTAGAGATGTATGATTCCTTTTCCAGTTACTTTGGCATGATAACCATTAGCTATATGAACGGTATGAAGACTGTGATTTGGAGAAAAGTGACTTGTCACCTGTCATGTGATTTGATGAGTCGGAATCGACAATCCAACGGGTAGAAGATGACTTTGCAACGTGTAGGAATGATTATCATACCCTTGCTGAGTGACTCCCACTGAACTAGGAGCCATGGTTGATTGAGACGCCTTGTTGAGTAGCTGTTGTAGCATCTCGAGCTGATCTTTTGCGATTGGTGCTTGGGTCAAGGTCTTTCCAACTACAATCGAGACCATATTGCTCCGGCTATCCAGATCTTCTCTCGGTTTCTAATCCGGTGGCTTGTCTTGCAGCTTCCAACAAATCTCCTTATAGTGTCCAGGTTTCTTATAATGATCACACCATTGTCTACCTTTATGAGGGTAACGACCCAACTATTTTTAAGACCTTGGACCATTAGATCTATTATACATAGCTACTATTTTGGGAAAGATACATAAGAAATAATATAACTTTATTAAATCTCGAAATATTGTATCAAATACATAATAATAGAAAATATGGCATGGGTACCCATTGTTTAAAACATAAAACATAATTTTAAACTAAAGAAAATTGTTTACAAAACTAAACGCGGAAAAACATGATTTAAAAAGATTAAAAATAAATAACTTTGTACGCCCTAAATATCCGCACATATTGGCGAGCTTGAAAATGGCCTAATTCGATCTGACACGTGTAGATCGTCCCCCCAGAGCTGTGTTGCGGGCCTCCTTTTCTACATTCCGAGCTGATTAGAGAGTTAACTGTTACACGGAGGCATCATGATTAGAGTGTCACGAGCTGGCGCCACGTTAAGCTCGTGATGCAGCAGAGACCCGACATCCGAACCCTTGTAAAGTCAACCACGCAATATAAACGTGCATAAATCAGACATCACATGTCTATTCTATTCCCGAATTCTCGGACATGCAATATAAACATGCGTGTTCGGACATCCTACGCTTGATTTGGGCCATGCGGCCCATTATCCTTCCTTACCTATTGATTAGACCACACTTCACTGTAAAGTTCAGGAATTAATCATCAGTGTCACAAACATGACGTGAAGGATAAAGAGATCACGGGATGACCTCATTGCCAACCTAGATATCTTCTTCCAATAAATACCGAGACCCTGGGTAAGGCAAGGGGTTGGCATATTTTTGTAAAGAAACACCCTGTAAGAAATAGTCAAGAGATATCAATAATATCGCCTGGTGGACTAGAGGGATTTTAACCTTCGAACCACCTAAAAAGAAAGGAGTGATCATCTATAGTTATTTTCATATTACAGTTCACCAATTTGCACTTAATCCATCCTATTTATTCATATAATTACCTGTTGCCGAAGAACCGCGTCAACAAACTTCATCCTCGATCGACACGCAGTCCACACATTCCATCCATCCTCAACTCACAAGCCAAGCTACCAAGAATCCTTCTGCTTTCTATATTCATTTTCCTGCATCACACTAAAAATAAAGGAATGAGCCTAATGCCCAACAAAGAAAAATTACTAACACCATAAACATACACATAAAATCATATCATAACATATGAAAAAAACATATCATAAACATATACTATAAGCATATTATAACATATACTATAAACATATTATAACATATTCCATATAAGACTATACTAATAATGGCCATTATGACATGTGATAAACCATCTACGTCCCTTGTCTAATATTTGAGGTAGGTTAGTTCACATGTAGTGTATGATAACCCATCTACGTCCCCTGTCTAATATTTGAGGTAGGGTAAATCATAACATAACATATTAAAACATAAACTTATCATAACATATTATACATAACATAACATAAAAGCATAACATATCATTCAAACATACAAGATCTAGCCTATTTTCCTTACCAACACCGGGATATTTGAGAACAAAGACGGGATTTGGAACACTCCTAAAACCAACAATACAAATGGTGAGTATTTCTAAAGAATAAAGAATGAAAAGACTAGAACTAAACCACCAAGAGAAAACTTACCAAAAAGAAAACTTAAGTTCAAAGAACTTAAAAACCTAACCACAAAACCATAACAAAAGTTAGAACCTGAATATAAACTAAAAAGACTAAGGAATTAAACAGAATTGAACTTAAGAATAATGATACCTTTATTGACCTTATGGATTGGCCTAACCTCATTACCGAAATACTCTAATCCTTACTTCCCGAGTGTTTGATAAAACTTAAAAATAGTAAAGCTTTTTCTTTCCCAACCCAAGTGTATCACTCTTATGTCTCACTAATACCTTGGAGTCTGATCACAGTAGAGTAAGTGAAAGGGCTGGGTGCTAAGTCCTATTTATAGAGTTCTAGGAATAAACTTCTTCTTTTTGGCTTTGAATAAAAATAATGATTTTAATTGAAAATATTTGAATATTTTTCGGTCAAAGGCTTAGGACTTGGTCAAATTGTTCAGAGAGAGGTTTAAGGAGTCAAAACTTGATTTTTAAAATTAAAAACAAAAATAATAAAAACAAATAGAATCCTGACTTTTAACTCCATAAATCTCGTAACTCTAAACTCACCTGCAGTAAAATCAACATAACTGGAGCTGTAGGACTTCGATTTAGACCATCTTTATACCGTTAGAAAGCTAATTCAATTATCTACAACTTTCTAGAAATACTATTTTTCAAAATTCATAGCATAACTGGGTCAAAAATAGATCGGAAGTTACAGTACCCTAAAGTTACGGAAAATCTATTTAATTATCTAAATAACAACCTAATCCACAAATAAATAAAATTGTGACAAATGTCATGCTCCTATCAGATTCTAGTGAAGACTAAGTCTTATATTTTCCTTATTTTATCATTAAAATAATAATTCCTTAATAATCATGCATATAACAAGTGTCATAATCCTATTGGCTTTATATAAGCCTTAGGAATAACCATGCTCATGACAAGTGTCATATTCTTATTGGCTCTATCTAAACCTTAGGTTATAATAATTATCATATTAATAACCAACAATATTAATCAAACCTTATGTTATAATTAATATTCTTAAACTATAGATTAAACTTATAAAATCCATAACTATTGCTAGGAGTTTCCAACTAAGTTCCGGTTTGAACCAAAATCCATGAAATCTAACATACTACAAATTAATACTAGATATTGCTACTACTACTACTATCTAATTAGCTAAGTAAAATTACAATGAGACCGATTGTCATAGTGTTGAGGCCCCCTACGAGTATTATTTGCTGTTGGGTTGAGTATGGCCTGATCTTTGATGGCCTCAAAGGCTGATCCATCCATTCCAACGACAGTTTTAGGTTGTCCCATCATAACTTCCCAGCGACTTTCCTCTCTACGAAGCCTCCCGAAAACTAGGTAATGGTTTGTTACTGAGTATATGGCCTCTCACCTCATCTAAGGACTTATTAAAGCCCAAAAGAAACTTGAATACCCGTCTTTTATCAGTGATTCATTTGAATTGATTGTTGTCATCGGGACACCTCCATTCATAGATCTTAAAGAGATCTAGTTGCTGGCAACACTGATTTAGGGCAAAGAAATAGGTTGTAACTGAGCTTTTGCCTTGTTGAAGGTCATGGAGGAGATTTTCCACATGAGACAGTTCAGAAGTATTGTCTTGGCTAGAGTTGGTATCTCGGGCTGTCTCCCAGATATCTTGTGCCGTTTTGTAGAGAAGAAAATTCTCACTGACTTTGGTTGTCATTGAGTTGATAAGCCAAGACATCACCAAGTTGTTCTCGGCGGGTCAACAACACTTGGTTGAACGGCAGCCCCAGTTAGATAGTCGTCACGACCTTGACCACTGATGAACATCATAACGGACGAGGATCATTGAGTTTGTGTCTGGTCATTGGGATAACAGTACTATCGGATGGGAGCGGAGTGACTGAAATTGAAGGATTAGTGGTTGAAGAGGAGTCCCCACTGTTTGGAGATGTTTTTTTTATGTCAGCCACTGAAGCAAAGTGAAAGAAACAGTATAGATGAGGATGAAAAATGATGAGGAACAGCTTGACAGAGGGGCTGGATTTCTGAAGAGCAGGAGGTCTGTTTTGGTTAATGAAAAACAGAGGCAAACAGAGGAGCCAAGGATTGCTATGATACCATGAAGCTTACTGTGGTAAAAGATTATTTTTATTTCTATGTTTGGAGAATGGCATACAAGGGTATATATATACAAGCAGTAACCTCAATTAATCATAGAAGCTAATTTACGTTATCAAAGTAATGGAAGCATTAACTAGGTAACGGAAAAACTGCAGTAAATAGAAAACATAAACAGCATTAAATACTCTTAAATTCATATTGGCCACTTGGTATTCTACGCAATCATTTTTCCTTCTGTATCTGTTTCTTTATTTGTGGAGCATCCCTCTGTATTGTGACATGTAAATCATTTTAGATTGGACGATTGGAAACCGTTATATGTTACTTCTCTTATTCAAATATTGTTGTTATCCAGAGAACTCTGATAAACAGAATACTCATCGGAATACAGATGGAAATACTCCTCAATGGGTGGCTTTAGCCGTTGTACAGTCTTACAATACTAGGCGTAAAGTACCCCGTAGTAAGATATCTATACTGGACCTGGAATGTTGCATATCGAAGGCATCCTTTATGGCAGCACAAAACGCTGGTAAGCTTGCTGCATGCTTTAATTATATCAAATATATTTTATAGGATGGTTTATACTCTTTTCTGTGTTGGAAATAGTCTTATACTTGTGTTTGGTGATTTCATTTACAAGCTTCAATCCACATGCCACGAATTGGTTATCAAGCTGGATCAGATCGGTCTGAGTGGTACACCATTGAACGTCTTCTTCGAAAATATGCATCCATTTACGGCATAAATTTTTTAGTGTATGTCTCTTTGTTGTCTCTCTGGTGCTTACATGGAGTCAAAGGAAACTGATTCTTGCAAACTTTTCAGGTACTATTACCGAAGGCCATCGTGAGAGGAATAACTGTTGTTACAAGTTGCAGCATCCTAGACATGTATCCTAGACGTGTATGTTTTTTATCCTAGATATACACTTAATATTTTAAGAGTTATGTCAAGGCACTACAACTGGTCTACTTAGTCTCAATGTCCCAACAACAGCTCAAAGACATTGTATTCTACTAGGCTTGAATAATTAAATTTTTGGGCTATTGTGGAAGAGGTCAGAGTTCATGTAATAATAATTGTAATCTGTACCTTCAAATTTCATAGCTGGTTTCTCCACAATGACGTTTTGGGATTTGTTGAATGGAGGCCCTCTCAAAGATTTCCAGACTTATTCTTAGAGAGGAGGCTCGCTGTCAATTACAGGGTTTAAAGTGGCCTCTGGTGTCCATCTTATGTATGCTGATAATACTTTATGTTTTGTAAAACAAATGTTGAAGAGTTTCCTTGATACTCGTTGCTTATGGTCTGGCTAATCTATTAATTTTAATGTTGCCAAATCTTCCTTGGTGTTCTCGGACAACACCCCATCATTGGCTAGAGATGTTACCTCACTTTTGGATTTCCTTTGGATTTCAATAGGGAAATTTCATAGTGAAATTTTTTAATATGTCAACATAAGTTATTATCCCAAATATATGACAATTTCAATTTTTTAGACAAAAATATCCTTAACATTCAAATACTTATTTTCTCTCTTAGTTCGAACTCTCTCTCTAATGTCTCTCATTGCATCTCTCTCACTCTCTTTCATTCTAATTTTGTAGATGTCGAAAAAACACCAAAATTAAAAAAAAAAAATCTCAAACGGGCATTTGAGTGAAAAAATATGAACTTTCAAAATTTTCGTCAAATTTTAGTGCAAAGCATCGAAATTGCACTGAAAAATCATTGTTTTGGCCAAAAATCAAGTTTTCATGATTGTATTGAAAAACCATTGATTTTGTATTGAAATTGCATTGATTTTGCATCGAAAAAGCATGGTTTTGGCCAAAAAATAAGTTTCATGATTGTATCGCAAGAGTATCAAAATACCATTGATTTTGCATCGAAATAGCATCGTTTTGGCCAAAAATCAAGTTTCATGATTGCATCGCAAGAGCATTAAAATTGCATTGAAAAAATATCGTTTTGACCAAAAATCAAGTTTTCATGATTGCATCGCAACAACATCGAAATACCATCGATTTTGCTTTGAAACACCATCAATTTTGCATCGAAATTGTATCGATATTGCATAAAAAAGCATCGTTTTGGCAAAAAAAATAAGTTTTCATGATTGCATCGTAACACCATCGATTTTGCATCGAAATTGTATTGAAAAAGCATCGTTTTGAAAAATCGATGGTGTTTCGATGCTCTTGCGATGCAATAATGAAAACTTGATTTTTTGCCAAAACAATGCATTTTTGATGTTCTTGCGATGCAACTATGAAACTTGATTTTTGGCCAAAATGAAGTTATTTCGATGTAAAATTGATGATGTTTCGATGCTTTAGCGATGACAATCATGAAAACTTGTTTTTTTGGCCAAAATAATGTTTTTTCGATGCAAAATCGATGGTGTTTTGATACAATCATGAAAACTTGATTTTTGGCCAAAACGATGCTTTTTTGATGCTCTGCATTGAAATTTGACGAAAGCTTTGAAAGTTTAAAATTGTGTTTAAATGTTAGGAGTATTTTTGTCTAAAAAATTAAAATTGCCATATATTTAGGATAGTAACTAATGTTGGCATATTAAAAAATTTCACTAAATTTTCATACATATAACATAAAAATTTCCTATGCTGGACTATGAAACATTCCTAGGCAATCCTTTAATTTTGGCTGAAAAAAAACAAGAGGCCCTCTTTTTAGTTCATTAAATACAGAATTTTGGGTCGTCTTGAAGGGTAGAAGCAAACTTCTCTCTCAAGCCAATCAGACTACTAATAGTAGGAATCATAATTAGAATAGGATCTAATAAAAAATAGATAAAGGCTTTTATCTCAAAGGTTTTTCATCAATTGTCTTTCAAACTATATCTGCACAAAATAGATAGAGATGGGTTGATATTTATTCTATTGGGAGGAAATTCAAACACACACTTTAGATATCATGTGTTTCATTATTCAAGAGAGCAAAAACTCTCTCTAGAGTCAGCATATAGGGTACTAGGGTTTTGGTTTCCTCTCTTGTATGCTATTCTATTTATAGAACTCCTTAGTAGGCTGCACTCAAAACCCTAGAGTCCATTCCCTAGTACTCTTGGACACACGCACAATTCTTCTGGACTCTGATGAGTGTCTACTAAAAGGCCTTAGACCCTGTAATGTTCTATCACATAAAACTACTCACACTTGTACCCCAGAGGATTAAATATGACGATATTAATTTTCAATTAAATTAATACCTGAAAAGCTAACAATTATTATTTTGAAAATAGTATTTTTGTGAGTTTAGAAATATACTATTTTTAATTTATTTCCTTTTAATACCAAATCTACCACTTGTGTTATACGGGGTTGGCCTTAAGATTTATTGGGCCCTAGGCAGCAAAACAAAATTTGGGACCCTTTTAATAATAAAGTATTGCAAAAGTTAACAAAAACGTAGTATTTTAAATGATATTTTAAAAAAATTGGGCCCTTGGGCTAAGGAGGCCCTAGCCGTGGGTCTAGCTATAACGCCCTGCTAATTATGGTCCATTACCATGTGTGTTTTAAAATTAGTGCTGAACTTGCTAAACAAGTCATTTGGACTAAACATGTGATTAATCCACTAAGAGTTTAGGTATTTAAAATTTTAGTCAAGTCATAAACATTTGCATTAAACAAAACTTTGGTCTTTACATGAGATCCCAAAATACAAGTTTAAAAGTCGGTTAAAAAATAAGCCGACCTAGGCGGCAAAACTGGGTCCAACCCTAGCTTCCTTGAAATCTCTCAGTCATGGTGGTCGAGCGAACTGCCTATGTACACGTCACTGCTATCGCTCTCCAACTTATGGCTGGCCAAGCTTCTTCTTACCCTTACCTGCACTACAAAGCACCCGTGAGCCAAAAGACTTAGCAAGAAAACATGTTCAGATAATTCACAGAATAATACAACAAACTTAGTAGTAATAACTAGAACTAAGCATAAACACTATACAGATCAACAACCATAGAGTTGCTCAAGTGCATGTTGCACTCTCTTTCTATTCATGTGGCATCAGAGTCAGTCAAGTGCTTAATGCACTCCCGAGGTGGCCCAACCATAGCGGCCTGCGCTCAACGCGCATAATGCCGGTCTCAACTCATAAGTCGAGTCTTGCAGATCCTCGACTTATAAGCCGAGCCTCAAAGACCCTCGACTTATAAGTCGAGCCTCGGAGACCCTCGACTTATAAGTTGAGCCCCTTAAATCAAGTATGCCCTTGACTAGTAAGTCGATCTTTAACCAAATACAACAACAAGTCCTCGGCTTATAAGCCAAGCTTTCTTGCCATAGCAAACAATCACATAATATGTTTATCACACATACAGATACAATGCATTGTAATACATTAAAACATATATACACAAACATATTCATGATCACGCGCATTTACAGGGCCAACACACAGATTAAGACTATGTACAACATTCGGGCCAAGCCCTAATCGCGTGTAACATTTTCCCTGAAAATGGGATTTGATTTTTCCATGCACTTTTATTTAAATTAATTAATAATTAGAAATTCAAATAAGGTATCATCTTTTTAAGGAAAATATAACAACTTAAATTTCAAAATTCAAAATTCAAAATTTGAATTTCCATAATCATCTTATTATTAATTAAATAAATATAATAATCAAAACCAATTTTGACTATCCATATTTATCCTTTCACACTTAAATAAAATAATTGATTAAAATCAATTTATTTTATTTCTACACAATTTCGAAAATTTTACAAATGCAATAATAAATTGTGCAACTTCAATTATCACATAATTTCTCATTTATCACGAAAAATAAATATTCTCTCAAATAGTCCATTCACAGTTTTGACCTTTATATCAACTCTTACCTTGAATAGTGTTGATAGAGCCGCCCCGGGGACCTATGGACCAATAATTCCAAGCTCCAATAAAAAAAAAAAGATTATTAACCAAAACTTTTTGATTCAATAATCATATTTATTAATCTCATGATTATTTCACTATAAATATGAGACTGCACTCTTGAGAATTAAAGACATATATTTACTGAGTACTTTATTGTAACCATAAAGTGTCTATTGATATAATCATTACATACAAATTAATCCTCTATTGATGATTCATAATTAAGTGGGAATAAAATTACCGTCTTACCCTTTTAATTATATCTTGATTCCTAGTGTACCATTCACTTTACTAGTGAAGGTTAGTTCATAATCTGATTATGAATTTGACGTCAATAATCTTTTCAATTCCAAAAGTCAACCCAATCGAGAACCATCATTTAATCTATAAGAAGGTATAGATTCCATATCTATTAAGCTATGTCCCTAGCCATATACTTTATTGAGTCCCCAAAACAATAGTTCTTAGCCTGATCATTCAGACAAACTGTAACGCATGAATCAAAGGATCAAGTGACATACATAGGAGTTCATAGTCACTTTAGGATTAAGATTAGTTTGTATATGATCATCAATTTATGTGTTTTATAATACTACGAAACGATATTTAAACAAGAATTATTAAATCACATTTGGTCCAGTTCTAGATACTCTCAGCATGCAAAGTACCTCCACTAAAGTGTCCTACTACACTAGTAACCCGAATCTAGGTCACATGTATTCATAATACTTGTGGACTGTACTAGCAGTAATTAATCTAAAGATTCCATAACTTTATTTTACTACGAACTATTTAAGTTCATAATCTCAATCTCGATCCTCTCATACCAATATGAGATTGAGACCACATAGATGAACTTGGGAATTTTCTGATATTTACATTATATTATTAACAATAATATAGTACATAAGCCACATATATAAAATAATTCATTTCATTCATTTATTTCATTAAAACTATTGTCAACTACAATTTCTTTAAGGGAACAATTCCCAACATATCTTGGGTTCCATATGCCTTGAGTATTGGGCAATCTTGTTCCAATTCCCAGTCTCCTTGCAGTTAGAAACACTCCCCTTTAGTGTACTTATATTCAGGCCTTGCTCCAAGATGCTGTGCAGCATTTGGTGCCTTGCCAATGGACTTAGGTGCACCTATCAGAATCGGAACAAACCAATTACCAAATCCACCTATCATCGCCGGCATAACCATAAAAAAGATCATTAAAAAAGCGTGAGCCGTTATTAAAACATTATAAAGTTGATGATTCCCACCAAGAATTTGATCGCCGGGTCGTGCTAATTCCATACGAATCAGTACTACTTCTTATTCTTTTTGTTTGAATTTCTTCCTCATTTGCTATTCGAAGAAGAAGCTTAAAGCAGTTTCTTCTTTAGCTTGTTTAGTAGTATTTGCCTTTTTTCCTTTGCTCGAACCACCATCAAAAATCATCTTTGAAGGATTTGGTGAACATTGCATAGGAAAAATAGGAATATCTTTGATTATCACGAACTCGATGTTGTCAATAATCAACACCATGTTGATGTTGGACAAACATTTCGTGAGGTTCTCACCATAGAGTAACCTTTTAGAGATTAGAGAGAGTATCTGGTGGGAAGCCTAGAGCTACGATTATCAACTAAGTAGAAATCAACACATTGCTTGACAACTATTTATTCATTAAATTTTTAGAAATAGCATAACATACAAAATGTTTTGGGATAAGAAAAATACTAAAACACTTATCTTCTATTTCTTAGGTACTTTAATTAGCCAGGAACCCATGCGTCTTGGTAGGTGAAAGCCACAAATATCCACTTAGTTAAATAGAGAAACATCTCAATTAATAGAATGTTATAGACTTTTATTAACTACCTATCCATCCAATCAAAGTAACGAAAACTCATGTGTCCTGGTAGATGAGAGTCACAAATATTTCTTACTTTATGAGTTTGACCCATGGTTTCAATTATTATATACTTAATTCCTATAGTCACCGTAGGGATGAGTCTATAGAAGGTACATCTATAACTATCTATCCAAAGAAATTTAACCATTTTAAGAAGTCTAGTAAACACCTTCCGTAGGGAGACAAAATCAAAGCACCATGAGGCCCCATTGAACTTTAATCTTGTGTAAATCAACTGTGGAGATCAAATTCAAAATTTTAAAACTCATTATTAAATCTTTTAGTATTTTATTCTTTTTGAAAAATATCAACTTAGGTTTAAAATAATTAATAAACCAACTTAGGTTTCCCAAATTATCAAAATAATTAATAAACCAACTTAGGTTTGCCAAAATTTTAAAATAATCAATAAACCATAGTTTATAACTTTCCCATTAATTCTAAAATTACTATTGAAAATTAATCTAAAAAATAGAGTTAATTTGTTTCTAATCAATTATTAGGTCCATCTAAAAAGAATAACCTAATACAATTAAGTCCAACTTAGGTAAATGTGCCTTAACAATTCGAGCTTGCAAGGAGAAGAGCTGAGTTCAGTAGGTTGAACGCACTACCAAGGTTCCCTAACTTCCATACAAAGCCCAAGAAGAAATGAATTTGATCCTTTGTTTTATTAATTGTTATTCAATCGATTAGACCCAATCTAGTAAGGCAAAGTAAATATGCCTTCACAAGTGGAACCACCCACAATAGAGGAAGTTAAACTTTACATGTTCAATTAGGCCAAAATAAAACCTAACATTTTATGAAAGTTTTATTTGAGTTTTCTCACATGTTTCAAACACAAAAATTGAGCCATTATTATACTTATATTTAAAGCTCAAATGCAAAAAATAACTTAATAATGATGCTTGATTTGTTAATAATTGGATGGGCCTAACATGTTACTCTATAAGCATGTATTATTAAATTATGCAAATATACCATAACAATATACCATTTTGCAAATTACCATAATTAATTAACATAGAATTCATCAGATAAAATTCAATATAATTAATTAAACAAGTTGCAAAATATTAAATTAATTAAAATAGAATTTATCAAACAAAATTCAATTTCAAATAATTAATTTAACCTAGGTTGTTAAGTTGTTAAGAATGACAATATAAAATATTTTAACCAATTTTAAAATATCAAAATATCTAAAATATCTAGAATTATCTGATAACCAATTATAAATATTTTAAACAATAAAAACATCTTCAATAATCAGATAACTAATTTTAATATTTCATTTATAACAAAATAAAAAATATCTTAAAATATCTTGATAATGAGATAACCAATTCAAAATATTTTAAAAAGCTAAAATATTTAAAATAATAAGATAATAAATTTTAAATATTTTAAATTAAATGCACAAAATATCCAATTTTAAAAAATATATATTTTTTTGTGAAAAAGTGTTGCTGCGGGGTTTGGCATCGACGCGGTACGAACGTCCGTACGACCAGGGTCCCGACGGCTCCTTCATGCGTGCCCAGCACGCACACTGCCCAATTAGTCCAAAAAAAAATTAAAAAAAAATCTGTGCAGTTTTTCAATCCCAAAACAAGTAAAAAACAACCAAATTATTGCTAAATTTACATAACAAAACATAACACATGCACCAATAACATGTACCATCCAATTAGCACCCTAACATATCAATCAATTTCATACATGTTCATTCATGAAAATAAAATAGCAACCTAGGTCTCAATTTCATACATGTTACAAGATCTTTATTTATTTTCATGTAATTTACATATTATCAAACAAACATGCAAATTCCTAGAATATGCTCCTACGAAATTGATATAAATACAAAGTAAAATAAAAACTTACATTACGCAGCGAAACTGGAACAACTCATTCCTTCAATTTCTCTAACCCTTGATTCCTTTCTGTAGCAGAATATTATCAAGAGTTTGAACTAGATCAACAACACAGTCTTCATCACCAAGCCTTTGATCAACCTAGAACTAGTGTGGGCTGGTTCTAAACACATGAGACATGATCTAGAAGAGAAGAAGAAAATAGCTAAGAAATGATTAGATTATCTATGTTTTCACTTACCCAATGAATCAACTGAGACTGACTTATGAAAACTCTAGATATCATATTTCTTTTATAGGCAACTTAATGAGTTTTATTTAAAGTTAAATTAATTAAAATAATAAACAAAAAGATAAAAGCCTTGGGATCCCACAAATGGACTTGGGCCAAATCTCATTGTTTTGAATTTAAATCCCAATTGGGCATAAATTCAAAACCTATTATTTATTTATTTTTTAATTAATTAATTAAATCCTTATTAAATTAACTAATTATAATTTGAAATTTGATTTAATATTATTTATTTATATTGACACAAATTTATCAATATTAATAAATTTGCCCAAAGATTCTCTTTTATTCTCTAAATCTCATATCTCTGTAAAATTTTCCAAAATTGACCTAGTCAACTTTAAAAATCATAATTGATAATTAAATAAATTAATTGAGACATTCTAGATGATTTACTCAAAGGTGATATGGGGACCATGGATCCATGAAATCAAGCTCCAATAAGTTACTGTGAATTTATTTACGAATAATTTCACTACCTTATTAATTCATCGTGACTCCACTATAGACTTGAAATTGAACTCTTGAATTCATAGAACGTATTTTCTAAACCATAAATACGTTATCCATTGTTCTAACAATTACAGTCAGTCAATTCTCTATCGATGACTTACTAACGAGCTGGGTGCAAATTACCGTTTTACCCCTCATCAGTATTTTATCCTTAACTCCCACTAAGTTCCTTATAAATGGTATTTTCGTAAACTTAATCACAAAAATGAGATCTCAATCATTTAACCTTTTGAACAAAGAAATTAAGGAAATCATCTTTCATTTCTCATACAGAAGTTATAGATTTCATATCTATGAATAATACTCCCACTCAATTACACTACTAAATCTCTAAGATGCAAGTATGGGCTAGATTGTAGGGTAAACTGGTAACGAACAAGTCAAAAGATTTAAATAATATAATTATCAGAATATTATCTCTCTGAATTAAGATTGACTTAACCTATGGTCAACGTTGTGACATTGATTAGATTCGATAACAACGATACTTATTTATCAATCAATAATCAATATCGGTCCTAGTCTAATGTAACCAAATACATCTGATATTATCTACTTGGTCAATGCCTTGGATAAGACATCACACCCCGAATGTGTAAGTAGATCATATCGTCGATTTCCTAATCATTGAAAATCCAATGCTCTGATCTAATCTTAGGACTAGTTCTTTTGAACATATAATTACAACTATAATCCACTGTGACCTAGTCACTATAATTGCAACTATCCATATGTTCGAGATTTTATAAATGTTTGTATTATTTCAATAATCATGTAATAAAACAAGCAAGCAACATGGTTGTCAAACTAAATGATTTCTACTACTTTTATAGACAATATGAAATCGTGTTACATGTCCTACATGGTTTTATAAGGGCATAAAACCGAACAGAGAGATCCCAAATTTTTTTTTTCGATTCCATAATGACGTGGCACCATACCAACGAGTGTCGACATCTCAAGGATGAGATTGAGAATCTCATCAAGCTAGGACATCTGCACCAGTATGCTCGGGCGGAGCACGCCCAGTTATGGCCCTGGCCGTAGGAGTGCATCCACAGCAAGAAACTCCCCAAGCTCCGATCTTGGTATGCGCGACCCCACAACAATAGGCAGTCCACGGGCCTCCCCCAGTGACAAGGAGAGTGGAAACTATCTCTGGAGGACCTCACTTTGGCGGCACCTCCCGGGGTTCGCAGAATAGATATGCACGATCCTTGAATCACGATGATGAAGTGCTAGTGTTAGCGCAACTGCCAACATAGATGCCTAGGATGACTGACCAAGTCATAACATTCTCCGAGGACGATGCTTGAAGGGTCCATTTTCCTTAGCACGATCCTTTGGTGGTTGAGATCCAGGTTTCCAATATGATGGTGGCTCAGATCCTGGTGAAAAATGGGAGTTTAGTGAACATTCTGTTTAAGTCAGCCTACGAGAAGATTGGGCTGACCATGAGCAACCTATCCCCGTGCACCTTGACTCTATATGTGTTCTCGGGGGAAGGGCTCATTCCGATGGGATAAATCAAGCTGCCCGTGACATCGGAGAAGTGCCTCGTCAGGCCTTCAGGTACTGCACCTTCGTTGTAGTGGACTGTTCCTCGACGTACAATGCCATCTTGGGGGTCCAACCTTGGTAGAATTTGGAAAAGATTCTCGCGAACAGGTTCATCCGAGAGGCTCAGTATCCAAAATGGTTATCTAATCTAGTCCTAGTGCCCAAGCTAAATGGCACTTGGAGGACTTGTATAGATTTCTCCAACCTCAACAAGGCTTGCTCAAAGGATTGTTTTCCTTTGCCGAAGATAGATCAGATGGTCGACGCCACCTCCGATTATGAACTCTTGTCCTTCATGGATGCGTACTCAGAGTACAACCAGATTTCCATGCATGTCGCGGACCAAGAGCACACCAACTTTCGAACTGACAAAGGAGTGTAATGCTATAAAGTGATGCCCTTCGGATTCAAGAATGCTGGTGCCACCTGTCAGAGACTGGTAAACTATATGTTAAGAAACCACTTGGGTCAGACACATGGAGGTTTACATGGATGACATGCTGGTCAAATCCAGAACAGCCCCCGACCATGTAGAAGACCTAGTGAAAGTGTTCTCGGTACTTTGTAGGTTCAGAATGAAGTTGAATCCCCAAAAGTGCAATTTTGGAGTTGCCTCCGAGAATTTCTTGGGTTTCATTGTCAGCGCTCGAGGAATAGAGGCGAACCCCGAGAAGATCAAAGCTCTAGTTGAAATGCCACCCCCGCAAGAATAAAGATGTTCAAAGCCTCACCGGGAGAATCCCATCCTTAAGCTGCTTTGCCCCCAAGGCAACTGATAAGTGCATATTATTCTTCAACATACTCCAAGGAGGTCAAAGGTTCGAATGGTTGGAGGAGTGCGGACATGCGTTCCAGCAGTTAAAGGCGCATATGGCCAACCCACCAATCCTTTCAAAGCCCGTAGATGGAGAACCCTTCCTCCTCTATATGGCTGTGTTGGAGGGTGCCATCAGTGCCACCTTGGTGCGCGAGGAAGTTCGTGTTTAGCAACCTGTGTACTATACAAGTAAGAGACTCCTCAAGCCAGAATCTAGATACCCGCTTATCGAGAAGTTAACCTTTTGTATAGTGGTGGCCTTTGGAAGTTACAACCCTATTTCCAGGCGCATCCCATCAAGGTCCTCACTAACCATCCTTTGTGGCAAGTCCTTCAGAAGCCATAGTCATCTGGGAGACTCCTTAAATGGGCGGTTGAACTGAGTCAGTTCGACATCACCTATCATCCTAGGACCGCCATTAAGGGACATGCATTGGAAAATTTCATTGCTGAGTGCATGGGAAACCATGAGAGACCTGGGGACGCCCCAGTGATTAGGCCTATATAGAAGTTGTACGTAGAAAGGTCTTCCAATGAGAACAGAGCCGGAGCGGGTCTGATCTTGGTATCCCCAGAAGGACATAGGGTCCACAGTGTCCTGAGGTTTGGGTTCGATGCTTCTAACGATGAGGCTGAGTACGAAGCACTTATTGCTGGGCTTTGAGTAGTCTTGGAGCTCAAGGACGAGGGCCTCGAGATCTTTAGCGACTTGTAGTTGGTAGTCAATCAGGTGCTCGGAGAGTACCAGGCCTGGGGGACAAAGATGGTCGCTTATCTGGCGAAAGCCCTAGAATCGCTACACATCTTCAAGAAGTTTACCATACGGCAAGTTCCATAGGAAAAAAATTCTAATGTTGATGCCCTAGCTAAGCTTGCTACCACAAAGGACGCTAAGTTAATCAATGTAGTCCTTATTGACTAAATGGTTGCTCAGAGCATCTTAGCCCCTGAGAAGGTAGAAGTGGTCCAGCCTCAGGATGGCTGGTTGGAGCCCATTGTGAAGTATCTTGTCTCCAGGGAGTTACCTCAGGTTAAGAAAGCTGCTCGGAAGCTGCTTTACCAGGTGCTTCAGTATGTGATCATGGACAGTAAGATGTATAGGCGAGGATATTAATTTCCCTTGTTGTGACGTGTGTCCAAGCAGGAATCCGGTCTTATACTCTGGAAAGTGCATGAAGGCTTTTGCGGGGACCACGTTGGGGGGCAGAGCCTCGCCAAGAAAATCTTGAGATAAGGATACTTTTGGCCCACTATGAATGGTGATGTGATGGATTACATCAAGAAGTATGACAAGTGCCAACGCTTCGCCAACATACCCTTAGCTCCTCCAAATGTGCTCACTCAGATGACAAGTCCATGGCCCTTTGCAGTCTGGGACATCGACCTTATCGGTTCCTATGGGGAAGAGGGGGTGAAGTCTACAATTGTGGCGGTCGACTACTTCACGAAGTGGGTCGAGATTGAACCTCTTGCTACCATCACCTCCAAGAAGGCACTGCACTTTTTCATCAAGAATATTGTTTGCCGCTACAAGCTCCCGAGGAAGATAGTCTCCGACAATGGCCTGCAGTTCGACAGTGAATTTTTCACGGATTTTTGCTAGAGGCATGGGGTAGTGAAGAGCTTCTCCTCCGTAGCTTACTCGTAGGAAAATGGACAGGTGGAAGCACTCAACAAGATGCTTAAATCATCCTTGAAGAAAAGACTGGAGCAGGCGAAAGGCACTTGGCCTGAGGAGCTGCCTAAGGCATTGTGGAATTACCGCATCACTGCCAGGACCTCCACCGGCCACTCGCCATTATTCATGTCCTATGGGTACGAAGCCATGCTCCCAGTTGAGGCAGAAATCTCCACGCACCGAAGAGATACGTATGATCTGACCACAAATCACACTTTACTCTGAGAGTCTCTGGACCTCATGGAGGAGCTTCACAAAGCTTCTGAACTTCGAGTACCGTCCTACCAACAGAAAGTAGCTAGATATTTTAAATATAAAGTGAAGGATAGAAAATTTGGTGTTGCGAAGAGTTTTCTTAGCCACTTGAGATCCTGATGCCGGAGTGCTGGGCCCTAACTGGGAAGGTCCGTACCAAGTCTAGAGCGTTGTATGTCCAGTGACTTACAAGCTTACTCGACTGGATGGGGAGTTGGTACCCCATGCCTGGAATGTTGAGCATCTCCGCTAGTATTACCAGTGATATGAGCGTTGTATTTTTGTTAAATTTTGTAATCATTTTGTAGCATCTGGGCACAAGTAATGGAAACCATGTAGACAAACAAGGTAGAAAATTTAAAGAATTGTCTTATATTTTACTTTCCTTTTTATTCTGTTTTTACTACTCGTAGAGCACCCGCTCGCTGGCCTGTACAAGTGAACGTAGACTAGTCTCCGATCACTTGGGGGGCATGGGGTTAGGGCACCCTCGTAGAGTATAGTGTCTCGCAGAGGATGACCTAGGGAACTAAGCTTGTAAGCTTGTCATAAGTGGAGTAAGACTAGTGTCAATACCTAGAGAATAGAAAAATCTAGGGAACCAAGAAAAGTCTAGAGAAGTCAATGACTTAAATATCCTAGTAGCGTGAGAATGAAATTGGGTTATCTCCCGATGACATTGAGCCCGAGGAGCCATGACCAAGTTCTTAGATCTCAAGATGCGAACAAAACCCAAGTCATCTGTACTCAACCTAAAGACCTAGGAAACTAAGCTTGTCATGAGCGGAGTAGGCCTAGTGTCATGGGACTTCGAAGATTAGAAAATCCCAATTGTGCGAGAGTGAACTTGGGTTACCTCTCGAGGAGCTTTGACCAAGCTCCTAAATCTTGAGACGTGAATGGAGGCCCAATGCATATGCACTCCTTAATCCTAGCACTGAGAGTTAATAACCTGGGAAGCTAAGCTAGTTGATGAGCAAAACAACCTAAGTTTCATGGGACCCCTAAGCTAAGACCTGGGAAAATTTCAAGCGTCGGAAATATCCAAGTAACACAAGGTTAAACCTAAGGTATTCTTCCGAGGACCGCGCACGCCCGGGGAGTGAAAACCAACTCCCAATCCTCGAGATGTGAACAGATTCTTGAGTTGTTTGTACTCAGGCACAACCCTAAAAAAATCACCCTGGCGATGAGAAATCCAAATAATGCGAGTTCTGACTCGATGTGTGAATGAAAATCTAAAATCGTGAGGCTTGGCCTAAGGACATGAAACTCGGTTTCATGTTCCGAGAACTTAGAGCCCAGGGACAACGAGTTCATGACTTTCGCATGGCAAAGGTCCAAGTAAATGTACTCGGGGGGTAGGGCGGAAAGCCCAAAATAGCATCCCAGGGACAGTGCGCCCGGGGTGCGATTATCACAGTACATTTGATCTCTTAGAGCTTGAGTGATTAACACTCGAGGATACCATATGGCATCAAAGTTACTCCCATGGACAACGAGCCTAGGAAGCAACACTAAATTCCCAAAGCATTAGTACTGAGATAGAAACCTTAGAACCCTGTAGTGAAATAGAACTCCTAAGGCCGATGTAACATCCCAAATTTCCTAATAAGGCTTAGGGCCTTGATTAGGGGGCCAGGATGGCAAATTATGGAATTATGTGATTGTGTGATATTATGTGCATCATTATGTGATTATGTGAGTTATATTATAATATGACTTGATATGCATGTTTAGGTGTATTAAATATGCATGTGGGCCCATTTCCGTTCAATTGGGAAATTTTCATAATTTGGCCCGTTTTGGGAATATTTGGCATATATGTGATATATGTGTGTGTGAGACCACATTATTATGTGAGTATGTTTGGGTTACTCGACACGAGACGATCCTAGGAAGCAAGCTAGTGGGAAAGTCACAACGGGACTCATACTTGACTTAGAGTGAGTCAAGGGGTATTTTGGGTATTTAGCACATTACTGGGATATTGGCTAATGGGAATGATTATTTGATGATAGATTGGGAGTTAGTGAGATCAGGAGGGAATTCTGGGAATTTTGACTATTTTACCCCGGGGGCGTTTTTGGGATCCCGAGCATTAGGATTTGCTTGAGGTTACATAAGCTCGAAGTAACCTATTAGAATTATAAAAGAATGTTCAAAACGTTCTCTCTCTCTCACCCATTCCCTTTTCGACACCCATTCGCATTTTCGAAGGAAACTCGAGTTTTAGGACTCGGATTCAAGAAGGATCGAGGCATAGTGATTCTAGGGAAGATTAGAATCTTATTAGCCAGAGGATTTAGTTGGGAAACGACTTATTCAGAGGTAATCCAAGTTTAAGTTTTGAGTTTTTGAGCTTTTAAGCTTGAATTGGATTTTACTTTTTGATGAGATTTTTACTTGATTGGGACTTGGGTTTTGATGGTTTTGGGAAATTAGGATGTTTGAGAACTTTGATTTTGGGATTTGGATATGTTTGGATAGGTTTTTGGAGGATTTTAAGTGGAAAAAAACTGAGAAAATGGTTGGGTTCGTCGTCAAGTCTCGACCTTGTTCAAGCAAGTCGCGACCTGTGTGAAGCCAGTGCCAGGAGGTGTCTGCCAGGGGGGCACGCCGTGACTCAAGAGGGCCAAGTCACGACCCGCATCCTTAAGCCCAGGCAAAGGGCTCTCCGTCAGGGAGGCAAGTCGCGACCCTCAGAGCCAAGTCATGACCCGCCTTTGCATTTTTGGCCAGATTTGGTTTTTAGTCATGGGAACTTAACTCTAAAGGCTCGGGATCAATCCTACTCCCCAATTGGATAGGATTCGACGTCTCGGAGGCTAGGACTCAGTCCGTAAGTATTTATTTACTCGTTTTTGATGAGATTTTATATTATGGTTGTGACTAGGTGATTGCTAGGGGCTTGGAAACAGGATCGTGCTTGAGGGTCGTTTATTGGTAACCTGTGCTTGGACAAAAGGTAAGAAAACTGCACCCAGTATGTGATGCATGCGAAGCATGTGATACATGTGGTTATCGCATGGCATGAATGTTGAATATGGAATGTATTCAGAGATTGAGTCTCTGTAATTGTGCATTGTTATCCAAAAAACAGGCACGAATGACGTGGCAGGCGATTTTTGAACACGTGGATGACACCTGGCAGAGTTCTGTTAGAGTATCGACCAGTAAGACATTACAGGCGCGACGGTTGAGTTTTTCTTACGACCAGCATGGTCGTACACTCCGCATATTTCAATACGATCTTGGGTGAATCAAAGTCAATCCCGAGATTATCTCCTATGATTCCTGATTATCCGATTAATTAGGAGAGAATATCTGTAACAAATTCATGTAATCCTCCTTGAGCCTATAAATAGAAAAAGATAGCTCAAGGAAGGGACTTTTGGCTATTAGATTGATGATTGTATTGTTTATCTCTCTCAGGTTTGTGAAACTCGAAGAACCCTAGTTCTTTGATCACCCCTTTGAGATCTCATATCAATAATAGCTTAAGTGGACGTAGGTCATTACCAGTTTTTGGGGCCGAACCACTATAATTTCTTGTGTCCTTTACTGTTTTTGTCATTATATTCATTCCCACACATCCATCCACATCAAGCATTTTGACTCCGTGTCAGTTGACTAAAATCAGGGTCAACATTCTGGTGCTTTCATTGAGAGCTTGATACGATATTGTTGAAGCATAAATGGCGAAAACAACAAAGAAGACTGGGCAGATGGCTGGCGCTGCACCATCTCAACCGCCTCCTCCTCCAAACATGGCTGAAAATGAGCCACATTTGGAATTTAATGAGGAAGAACTGGATTCCGAGACGCTGAGGAATACCCTGGGGGTATTGCAGGATGAACTGGCCAATCTGAGGGCCAGCCAAGAAAATGCTGCTGAGATTATGGCGCGGCAGCAACAAGAGATTGAGCGACAGCGCCAGGAATTGAGTGAAAGGCAGGCATAGATGGACCGTCCTCAGAGGGAGGCCATGGCAACCCTCGAGGCAGCCCAACAGTTTGCTAGGAATTAGGCTGCACCTGCCTCACATCTTGATCAACCTTCAAATGGGCCACCCCAAAGGGGTCCCAATCCTAGCTCGCCAATCCAGCCCTCGAGCCCCCAGAGGCCCGAGCAGCCACCAATGCCTCAGGAGGATGTCCCACCAAGGGATCCTGAAGCGCAGCCTCCATCTCAGGCTGGTCGAAACATTCCCCCGCAGCCAAGGCAGAATAGGGCCGGGCAGCAACCCCGTAGTCCTAGATGCCATAGGGGCGAAGAGCCAAACCCCCCGAGCAGAGGACAACGTCCTTCTGGAAACAGAAGGAACTCAGAGATAAGCTCTGCGGTCCGGGGCCCCCCACGGCATGATAATGTACGGGGACCTACCGACTAACGCAAGCCACCCTCTAACACTTGGGAAGTTTCAGCCCGAGGAGGCAACCGAGGGGACAGTCGATCCCACCATAGCCAATCGAGGTTCAGAGATGGCCATGGTTACAATGAGGCCGACTCAGGTAGAGGAAATGCCGGTCGGAGAAATGGAGAGAGAGGTGAGGGCAGAAGCCCGCCACCTAGCGAAGAACAACTCAAGAGACGTGATGCTGGGGGGAAACCCAGGAAAAATAACGTCTTTAACCGGCTCGGAGCAAGCGAGCAGCGGCGAAGAGACGAGGATTTAAGAGATGTACTCAACGATCCCCGGGAACGACATGACGAGTACATTCCCCCAGCACCAGAGGCCCTGACGATTCCCGATGCCGTGCAAGCCCAAATAGATGCCCTGAACCAGGCAGTACAACAATTGGTCGAGGGAAGGACGTCACATATCGAGTACGACAGGAGAAGAGGCACTCCTTTCGTTCAAAGGATAGCTATGGCAGAAACTCCTAGCAAGTTTAAGATGCCCACGCTTCAAAACTTTGATGGGTATGGTGACCCGGTATCTCATGTCAACAAATTTGAGATACAGATGGACATTCAGAAAGTGTCCGAAGACGCTCGGTGCAGGATCTTTCCTGCAACACTTTCTGATGCTGCACATGAGTGGTTTTTCAAATTCCCTCCTGCAAGTATTGTTTCTTGGGAGATGTTCGTAAATGAATTTTATGGACAATTCTATGCGAGTTGTGTGCACCCAACTGAGGTGAATCAGCTGGTGGAGATACGCCAGCAAGAAGGAGAGCCACTGAAGGATTATGTCCAGCGCTTCATGCGAGCAGCGGCTGGAGCTAAGACAGTGGGAGATGAGGGCAAGATGATGGACCTAACTGCGGGAGGTAGGCGTCGTACGCCTTTGTGGAGTAGCCTCAGAAAGCATGGAGTTAAGACTACTCAAGAATTTTTGGATAGAGCTGATCGGTACATCAAGCTCGAGGATGCCATCGTCAGCGAAGGAAAATCCCCAGGCAAGGATAAGGGGACTGCTGAGCCCGCAAAAGCCGCCAATGGGTCAAAACCCAACGGCAACGGAAAAGGCAACATGAACGGCAATGGCAATGGCAAGAATGGGGGGAAACGGCCGCATAATGAGCCTTCCACCTCTGAAAATTAACGGGCCAAGGGCAATCATTATGAACCACGGTTCACTAACTACACTGCCCTTATCGAGTCTCGGGGAGAGGTGTATCAGGCCACGAGTTCTAGTGTGCCTTATAAAATACCCGCTCCCATTCGAAAAGATATTTTGAAGAGAGATACTACCAAGTTCTGTCGTTATCACAACGGCTACGGACATGATACAAATGAATGCAACTAGTTAAAGGATGAAATCGAGTTCCTTATCAGACAAGGACACTTGAGAAGATACGTACGGGCCTCAGGAAATTCCCAACGAGAGGCTCCAGGCGGCAATGAGCAGATGCCTGCACGTCAGTGCTCGCCACCTTTCCAGCCTGATCCCGTAGCTGGCACTTTACTCACCATCTGTGGAGGCCCGCACCTCGCAGGAAGCAGTGGAAAGGCGAGGGAACGATATGCTCAGACCCTACGTCACGACCAGGACATCGAGATGATGACTGTGGAAGACAGGGCATCAAAGAAGGCTCGATCAGAGGATGGTGAAATAACCTTATTTGATAGCGACGCCCAGCATGTCCGGTTCCCACATTCCGATCCGCTGGTCGTGGATGTTCAAATCACCAATATGATGGTGAAGAGAGTACTAGTTGATACAGGAAGTTCAGTAAACATCCTGTACAAGTCTTCGTTGGAACGCATGAAGTTGTCCGTCAAGGACTTAAAGCCCTGCAACCAAACGATTTACGACTTCTCTGGTGAGGGACTCGCCCCAACGGGGTCAATAAGACTTCCGGTAACAGCAGGTACAACGCCTGCGACCAGGACATTACTCGCTACTTTCATAGTAGTCGATTGTCCTTCGGCGTACAATGCTGTAATCGGAAGGCCCATACTGGTTGACCTTCGGGCCATCACCTCAGTGTGGCACCTGGCCATGAAATTCTCAACAGACGCAGGGGTAGGACGCGTGTTGGGGAATCAGAGAGAAGCAAGGGAGTTCTACAATGCCTCGATCACGAAGGCAAAGAAGGGAACGCTGAAGAGCACTCCCCCAGAGAGGTTGCAGATGGCCATTGATACACAAGCCCAATCCGGTGATGGAGTCACCAAATAGGGTGTTGCCCAAAGTGAGGATAGAGATTTAGATCCTCGCTTTGGGGATTTTGAAGAAGATGTTGGACCCGTCGAGGACCTTGAAGAGGTCCAACTTGACGAAAAAGACCCGACTAGAGTTGTAAAGGTCGGGAAAAAATTAGAAGCAATAACGAAGCATGCACTGGTGGAATTTTTGAGAAAGAACCAGGAAGTTTTTGCCTAGTCACACAAAGACATGACTGGGATAGATCCTGCAGTTATCAGCCATGTCCTGAACGTTGACAGGAGTTTTCCACCCGTGCAACAGAAAAGAAGGCTGCTCGATAAGGATAGATCGAAAGCCTTAAAAGAGGAAGTTGAAAGACTGAAGGAGAATGGGTTCATCAGGGTGGATTTTTATCCATCGTGGGTCTCAAATCCAGTACTGGTTCCCAAGCCTAACGAAAAATGGCGAACCTGTGTGGATTTCACAAACCTTAATAAAGCCTGCCCAAAAGATTGCTTCCCACTCCCAAGGATCGACCAGCTGGTCGATGCAACTGCAGAACATGAGATCCTCTCTTTCATGGATTCATACTCAGGATACAATCAGATCAGTATGCATCCCCCTGAAGAGGATCACACTAGCTTTTGGACCGATGCAGGGTTATACTGTTATAAAGTAATGCCTTTCGGACTGAAAAACGCTGGTGCGACTTACCAGCGATTGGTTAACCACATGTTTAAGGATTTGATCGGAGTAAACATGGAGGTGTACGTGGACGACATGCTGGTAAAGTCAAAAAAGGCAGAAGGACATGTAAAGGATTTACAAGAGTGTTTCAATGTTCTGAACAAATATCTGATGAAGTTAAATCCTCTCAAATGTTCCTTCGGAGTAGGATCAGGAAATTTTTTGGGGTTCACTTTTAATTCAAGAGGAATCGAGGCCAACCCTGAAAAGATCAAAGCCCTGATCGACATGAAATTGCCGGTGAAAATCAAGGATGTGCAAAGTTTAACTGGAAGGATTGTCGCACTAAGTAGATTCATTTCCAAGTCGACGGATAAATGCGTCCCTTTCTTTAATCTACTTAGAGGCAACAAGAAGTTTGAATGGACCGGAGACTGCAAACAGGCTTTCCAAGCCTTAAAAACCCACATGGCATAGCCTCCTATTTTATCAAAACCTATAGATGGAGAAACTTTGTTCATTTACCTGGCGATCACCGAATTTGCTGCTAGTACGGTGCTAGTACGAGAAGAAGAAGGCGTACAAAAGGAAGTTTATTATGTTAGCAAGAGGTTAATCGGTGCCAAATAAAGGTATCCTCCCAAAGAGAGATTAGCCTATTGCTTAATCTTGGCCTCAAGGAAGTTACGTCCTTACTTCCAAGCCCATCCCATCACAGTCTTAACTGACTAGCCCCTTCGACAAGTCCTGCAAAAACCGGAAGCGGCTGGACGCTTGTTAAAATGGGCGGTCGAACTCGGGCAGTTTGATATCACATATTCACTGCGAGCAGCAGTAAAGGGACAAGTCTTGGCTGATCTTATCGCTGAATTCACTGAGCTCCCAGATAACGAACCGTGCGAAAAACCTAGTACGCCTGAGCCCCAAGTTGAAGCTCCTTCGTGGAAGTTATTCACAGACGGATCGTCCAACGAATCTCACGCCAGAGCAGGAGTGATATTGATAACGCCAGAAGGGCATCAATTTCACTGCGCTATTAGGTTCAATTTCACCGCATCAAACAATGAGGCCGAATATGAAGCACTACTTGCTGGACTAAGGTTGGCCAAAGACATGGGTATAAAAGTGCTTGATATTTACAGTGATTCACAGCTGGTAGTGAATCAGGTCTTAGGGGAGTATCAAGCACGGGGCCTGAAGATGATGGCCTATCTTAATAAAACCAAAGATCTGTTGGCGCAATTCGAGAAGTACACCCTCCAGCAAATACCTCAAAATCAAAATTCAAACGCAGATGCCTTAGCCAAACTCACGAGTGCAAAAGACGCTGACACTTTAAATATAGTGCCAGTGGAGAGATTATGCGAGCCGAGCATACGAGCGAATGAAACCAATATGGAAATTCGGATAGAAGATACATGGATGGCACTGTACTTGGAGTATATCACGAATGGTGTACTACCAGCAGATAGAAACAAAGCCAGGACTCTTCAGAGACAGGCTGCTAGGTATATACTGGTCGATGGTGTTCTTTACCGAAGAGGATACTCCATGCCACTGCTTAGATGTATTACACCGGAAAAGGCTAAAGAGCTAATGAGGGAAGTACATGAAGGCTTCTGTGGGGATCATGCTGGGGGGCAGAGCTTAAAAAGATCCTGAGGTAGGGTTATTTCTGGCCGACTATGAACGAAGACTCAATGGAGTTTGTGCGAAAATGCGATAAGTGCCAGAGATTTTCCAAGATCCCACGCGTAGCTCCCAACAAGTTAAAGGAGATGCAAAGTCCGTGGCCCTTCGCAGTGTGGAGTATCGATTTAATTGGATCCTTGCCCACGGGAAAGGGTGGAGTAAAATACGCAGTTGTAGCAGTCGACTACTTCACCAAATGGGCCGAAGCTGAGCCGCTTGCTACCATAATGACAAATAAAGTTCTTGACTTTGTCATCAAGAACATTGTTTGCTGATATGGTTTGCCTCGAAAAATTGTCTCAGACAACGGCACCCAGTTTGACAGTGACTTATTCACAGACTTCTGCGAAAGGCATGGAATCGTCAAAAGCTTTTCTTCAGTTGCGTATCCACAAGCAAATGGGCAAGTCGAAGTAGTGAATAAAACACTTAAAGATACCCTAAAGAAAAGGCTCGAAGACACTAAAGGAGCCTGGCCAGAACAGCTGCCTGAAGTACTCTGGTCGTATAGAACTTCTCATTGAACAGCGACAGGTCATATCCCGTTTTCCTTAGCATACGGGTATGAAGCTATGTTGCCAGTCGAGTTAGATCCGCCCTCACATCGAAGAATCACATACGACCAGGACCAGAATAGCCAACTGTTGATGGAGTCCCTAGACTCACTTGAGGAGAAACGAGAAAAATCCCAACTCCGAGTAGCTGCGTACCAGCAAAAAGTCGCTCGATATTTTAACTCAAAAGTGAAAGAAAGAAAGTTCAACGTCGGAGACCTAGTACTTTGACGAGTTTTCTTAAACACCCACGACCCAACTGTTGGAGTACTTGGACCAAACTGGGAAGGACCTTACCAGATTGAAGAAGTCCTTCATCCAGGCACATACAAACTTGCACGCTTAAATGGAGATCTCGTTCCACGCTATTGGAAGGGAGAACATCTGCGCAAGTATTATCAGTAAACAGTCCTTTTTAAAGGACTGACTTGTATTAACTTTTACTTTTTACAAGTTTTGAAAAAGGGTTAGCCATGTTATATGGCTAATCGCTTATAAGTGTAAGATCTTTTTAAGATCACCCGTAAAGACATGTTTAGTCCATTTTAATACAAGAATTATAAGGGACTGTGCACAGCCAGTCATTCTTGCCAACCTTTGTAATTTTTTTTTACAAGTATTTGTTCATTACGTGTGTTGTTTTGCGGTATTATAAGTGTTGCATTTCCTACAGAGCAGTAATGTTCGTACATGTCGTGGTCAAGGCAAGTGACTGAGGACCTAAAGCTCCTCAGTCACTTGGGGGGCATATAAGGTACATCGATAGCAAAGCATACCAAGAGGTATGTAAACACATGAACAAAATAAGTGAAAGCATGCTATGGTACTTAGAGTATTTTTCAAAATCTATATTTTGTTAAATCAAGCCAAAGTACTATGCTAAGTTCGGTCATGCGAACAGATGTTATAATAAGCATAAATATTATAATATCAAGAGGAATTCTTTTACATCGCAATCAGTACTGCTTGGATGTAATTGTTGAAAGTAAAAGCAAAATATGCTGCCCATGCAGCAAAATTAAAAAGAAAATTTTTTTTTAGTCTTTACATCATGACCCGTAGGTCGTGTGATTAAAGAGAAATAAAAGAACAAAAAATCCTAAGGAGCCTCAGGAGAAGGAGGATTCTCTGGAGCACTCTGATCAACCACGTCCCCTCCGACTTCTCGTCCCTTCACTTCGGTGGCTGGTTGAATGCTTGGGGAGGCAGGGACCCTAGCTTTTTCTTCGGCAGCTAACCGAGCAGTGCAGCGGGCTAGCTCAACCTTCCTAGCATCTTCTGGGAGGTAACTGAAGTCGGCACCTTGGTTGTGTTTCCAAAAATCGTAGAAACACCGAAGTGTCGCGTTCTTATACCTCTCCAGGTCCTTGGCATTAGTGAGCTTGAGCAGTTCCACCTGGCTTTTGAGAACAGCAATGGTCGCGTCCTTAGTGAGATGCTCCTCCCTAAGTTTCTTGACTTCACGCTAGTGGATCCAGCTGGACTCCAGGTAGTCATCCCTCAGCTTCCTCAGAGTTTCCTGAGAAGCTTGCTTCTCTGCCAGTTCTGCCACCGCAGCATCCTTCTACTGGGTAACCACCTCCAACTCCCCAGCATGCCTGGCCTCCGCGGCCTTAAGCTCCTCAACAACCTTCGCCCGGGACTACTCGATGCTAACGATAGCGCGAGTACGAGCAACGGTCATTGTCAGCATGGCCTGCAGTCAAAGAATAAAAGTTAGGCTATATTATAAGAAGGAAAGATAAAAGCCAAGAGAAAGAGTACTTACACTAGCCACTTCGTTAAGAGCCCTGTTAAGGATCTGATCGACCCCCATGTTCTCAGCCTCAGGCATTGCTTCCCTGCAACGGTCATGCTTCAGGATGTGAGCAAGGCGATCTTTAGCTGATCGCAGGGAACGACTCGAGAGTCTGGTCCCAGGAAGTTTGACTTGTTGGGCCTGTTCTTTTTTAGCCGCGGGCGGAGGGTTGATGGCGGCAGGTGGGGCCTCCTTCTCAGCAGAGGCAGGTGTTTAAGCAGAAGGTTGGCCAGAGGGCCCATCCTTGGGAGGATCAGCTACTCGACCCTTCTTGGCCGAGGGTGCTTGGTTAGATTCGCCATCGTGTCTCCTGGCCGATTTCTTCCATCGGACCAGGGGGACCTCCTCTTCCTCTTGAGTCTGGTATAAGTCGAAAACATTGGGGGAAGCCATCTCTGCAGAAAAAAGATAAGCATGCAGACAGTAAGACAAAAATATACAAAAAATCATGGCATATTAGAAAAGAGGTAAAGGAAATCACAAAGTTCAATGCCCGAGCTACAACTACTTGTCGCTACACTACTGACTCTATTAGTCATACACTCACTCTTTGGCACGAAGAAGTCTGGCCCTAGATTTGGAGTATACGTAAAATTGCCGTCCCCGTCAAACAAGTGACAGGGAATTGACAAGCTATTTAAAAGCAAAATAATAGTACCATTTTCTTCTAAAGACTCATCCAAGTCTATGACAGATTCTGTTGCCTTTTGTTTCCCCTTCCCTTGGGGCGCAGAAGGCCTCTCTACTGAAGGGACGCCAGTGGGTTCCCTGATCGTAACCCCCGTTGGCCTCCTTTGAGGAGGGGACGCTGGGGGTTGCTGCTCGGGATGCCCCTCGGCAGTGGCGTCTACCACCATGGGTTCCCTCGTTTCCTGACGAGGAGCCAGGAGGCCAGACAGCCTCATGTTTTCATCAGTGACCAGGGACTTAAACGCTTTTTTCAACGTCAGCCATCCTGGCCAATGTGTTGGACCTCAACACCATGTCTGGTGTTGGGTTCGGGTGTAACCATGGTCCTAAAAGGCACAAGATACTTTAGAGAAGTGCAAAAGAATTTGTTAAGAAAAATAACGACCAGTGGAAAAGGACATTTACCTCCTCGAGCGAAGGCCAAGTTGTTCATGGTCATGTCTGGCATGAGGAAATACTCCTGATTATATTTCCCCACGTTGGAGATATGCGTAGTGTCACTCAGAAACGTGCGATTTGTTTCCTGGTGACAAAGGTAAAAAAAGCCTGTCTCGTACTGTTGAGGGTTGGACTTAAGGTCAAAAAGGAAGTTGACCTCGTGAGGGGTGGGCTCTGGCCATTTTTTGAGTTTATAAAGGATATAGAGTGCAGCCAGCATTCTATATCCATTTGGGGTAATTTGAAAGGGGGCAACACCGAAGTAGTTTGCCACCCCCTGATAAAATGGATGTAGAGGAAGGGTATCCCCCGCCTCTATGTGGTACCTTGACCAAGCGTTGTAGACGCCCCCAGGCAGATTAGCTCTCTGGTCAGCAGCTGGGATCTTGAGATTGACCCCGGTAAGAGGATACTTCCTAAGGTAATTGGCAAGCATCCAGGGAGTCACCTGGCTGGTGGGAGAAAGATACCACTCGACATCAGGAAGGTTTGAATGCCGAGAGCGAGCCCTGACCTGAATGAGAGGGTCAGGGGCAATGTTTTCTTGACCACTGGTCGAGGGAACCCTAGCCTGCAAATCAGGCTGGGCAGGTGGATTTGGATTTTTTTTCAAGGTTTGGTTTCTTCTTGCCTGGAGATTTAGAGCGGGCCATTTGAGGTGGTGATGGTTGAGGTCTAGAAGAAGAAACTCTGGAAAATGGAATCTCGTGAACGCGATGGGCCGGCTGTTCTTCACCTTCAAGTAGTTGTGCAAGAAGATCGTCATCGATTGGCTGCTCACCTCCCCACAAATCTGGCATTAAACTCTGCGAATAGAAGAATGGGGAGGTGAGGATGAAGAATCTAGAAAGTTTTTAGAATAACGCTGGTCGTGTATAAAAGTCAAACTTTTATACAACAACATTCTAACAAAAAACTAATTTTTTCACATGAACAGTTTGAAAAGCAGATCAAAAAGTGAAAGTAAAAAGTTTTTTGAAAAAGCTTTTTCAACTCCTTTAAGGGTGGGAAAAACTCAGTTTTTCAGCTAGCATAAAAATCGATTTTTCACTTCGGTTTTACGTCCGAAATTCATGATCTCGGCTATCAAACTAACTCGTAACTTCTAAATGGCAAAGAAATATCATCCTATCTACTATCACCCAATAAATCCCCTACCTTCATGCATCTCAACCCAGAAATACAGACAACACAAGGACTTAACAGTTAACCCACAGAGGCATGCACGACAAAGATAAAAAAGCATAAAGGTTCTGAAACTTACCAGAAGCAAAGGTCATGGAGATTTGGAAGAGCTTCAAGCGAAGACGAACGGACGGCTGGTTCTTGAAACGCTGAAAGATGGTCTTTGGAGAGATTGAAGGTTCTGGTTTTAGGGTTTCTTGAAGGAGAAATAACTTGCGTAAAAAGGAAAAGAAGACTATGAGAAGGCTATATATATTTTTTGTCCGTGGCATGAAAGAAGGAGTAATCATTAGTTTCCTCTTTTCGAAGCATGGGGAAGGGTGATAGCAGTCAATGGGTTACTAGAGAACCGAAAAGCCGTGATTGGACAGGGGTAGGTTACTTTTCCCAAGGACGCATGAACTCCTCTGACAGATCTGGTGGGGTAATTGAAGGGTCGTTTCGTTAAAGTTTATTTATTGTTGGTCGTAATAAATAAACTTGGGGGGCAAATGTTATCCAAAAAACAGGCACGGATGACGTGGCAAGTGATTTTTGAACATGTGGATGACACCTGGCAGAGTTCTGTTAGAGTATCGACCAGTAAGACATTACAGGCGTGGCGGTTGAGTTTTTCTTACGACCAGCATGGTCGTACACTCCGCATATTTCAATATGATCTTGGGTGAATCAAAGTCAATCCCGAGATTATCTCCTATGATTCCTGATTATTCGATTAATTAGGAGAGAATATCTGTAACAAATTCATGTAATCCTCCTTGAGCCTATAAATAGAAAAAGATAGCTCAAGGAAGGGACTTTTGGCTATTAGATTAACGATTGTACTGTTTATCTTTCTCAGGTTTGTGAAACTCGAAGAACCCTAGTTCTTTGATCACCCCTTTGAGATCTCATATCAATAATAGCTTAAGTGGACGTAGGTCATTACCAGTTTTTGGGGCCGAACCACTATAATTTCTTGTGTCCTTTACTGTTTTTGTCATTATATTCATTCCAACACATCCATCCACATCAAGCATTTTGACTCCGTGTCAGTTGACTAAAATCAGGGTCAACATGCATGATTATGATTTTGCTTGCAATTATTGATTACGCATGCTGAATGCCTTATATCTTGATATTTGACATATGATATATGTCTGTTTGCATACCTCATTGAGAAAGCACTGACTTATTACTCAGAAACAACAATGGTGTTTAGTACTGGTCGTGAAGCTTTGACTTATCAGTCATAATCGACAATAGTACTGAGCGTTGGTCGTATGGAATTGAATTATGAGTCAAGAATAACATTAGCATTCTGACAGCAGGCCAAAATGATTAGATCTAATCAACATGAGCATGAAATGCTTGACCGACCTATTGGACGAAGAAAAACTAAAGTGCTTGGCTAGCCTAACTCTAGTTACTCAGAACCAGGGCTAAAAGGCTCAGGTGACTGAAATTTCACATGGCTTAGGGCGCAGGATCCCAGAGAGACTTATTAGTCATCATTCAGGGTGCAGTTCCCCAGAGAGACTTATTAGTCATCTATTCAGGGCGCAGTTCCCCAGAGAGACTTATTAGTCATCTATTCAGGGCATAGTTTCCCAGAGAGACTTATTAGTCAGCTATTCAGGGCGCAATTTTCCAGAGAGACTTATTAGTCATCTATTCAGGGCGCAATTCCCCAGAAAGACTTATTAGTCATCTGTGCAGGGTGCAGTTCCCCTAGAGACTTATTAGTCATCTACGCAGGGCGCAGGAGTACATAAACATTTATTTGTACTTGCTTGCATGCTTGAATATGGTTGTTAGTGCTAGGCATGATTATTATGATTTGATGACATATTATTAATTGCTTATGAGCATGTGTTTGAGTTTTCTTGCTGAGCTTCGACTCACGAGTGCTATCTAGTGCAGGTAAAGGTAAAAGAAAGCTGGACCATCCTTGAGTTGGAGAGCTTAGGTGGCGATGTGTACATATGCGGCTGCTCGACCACAACGACCGAGGGTTTATAGAGGAACTAGGGTTAAACTCTATTTTGCTGCTTAGGTCGGCTGGTTGTAACTCTTTTATTATAATTAACCTTTAAAGTGTATTTTGGGATCCCAATGTATACAGTAAATATTTTAGTGAAACATTGTATCTTTGACCAAAATTTGTAACCCTAAACTGTTAATTACATTTAGTTACACGATTATGGCCAAATGAATCGTTTAGCATGTTTAGCACTGTTTAAATTGCACAGTGTAACGGTCCCTGGGTAGTAAGGCCTTACAACTTGGTATCAGAGTGAGCCAAGGTTGAGGGCTCCTGTAGACAATCTGGGCATGTACACTCGTCACTAAATACAAGCTTCACTCAGGGTATGGTAACTATTTATGTGGTTATGTGCTTAACTCCTTAAATAGAATGTAAATGCTTTACCTGCATGCCTTATTAGGGAGCATGAGATTCTGTTAGGGCTTAGCCCTTGATTATTGATATGATAATATGATTACCTGCTCAGTGAATATATGAATGTGTTATTTGTATGCTGGAGTTGAGAGCATGGTATGTATGTTTGAAGAGCAGGGGTTATGATTGATGCATGAATGTTGTGGGCGTGTTTTTAGCACTACAGTGGTTTGTGAATGTGGTACTATGTGATTGTTCCCGCGGGGAAGGCTTTTGAATATGCTCATCATGTTTAATGGGTTAAGTTATTGATTGCAGATTCAATCAGAGATTATGTACCAAAGGCAGTTAATAAGACCTGGTGGTAGTTATACCAAGGCTTGGAATTACAACCAGGGCCTGAGTTCTTCACCTGCCCCTCAGAATTTGCAGCAGGTGTTTACAGATATGCAATTATGATTGCAGACGCAAGAGGAAGAGATTAAGTGTTTGAAATAGCAGCAAGTTCTGTCAGGGAACCCATCTTCCTTTGCTATGCAAGGAGTGGCACCAGTATTGGCTTAGCCTAGGGTTGAGAACAACTGATTTTTTTTTGTGTGAAAGATTTTAGGAATAATACCCTCAAGTTTTTGAGGGAGGCCTAGATCCATTCAGAGCTAAGTAATGGATGGGCTTGATCAGTTCCATCCTCGACAGTATGGGGGTGGTAGGTCACGATAGAGTGATCTGTGCTACAAATGTATTGCGGGATGATGCCCGGACGTGGTGGGAAGTGGTATCCCAGACATGAGATACATTTGCGATGAATTGGAAAGAATTTAGGTAGCTGTTTAATGAAAGATATTACTGTGATGCAGTCAAGACTGCTAAGACGAATGAGTTTCTATACCTAGTTCAGGGAAATACAACAGTAATAGAGTATGTTAACAAATTCGATGGGTTGGACAAGTTTTCTTTTGATATGGTACCCACGGATGTAGCTCAGAGGGAAAGGTTTATCCAGGGATTGAATCCCATAATAGCTCAGGGCGTTAGAGTCGCCCCAGTACATGAAATCTCTACCTACACTCAGGTGGTAGGGATGGCTCTTGTTATTGAAAGCATAGGAAATGAGATTGGGAAGGAGAGTGCCGGAGAGCATGGAGCTCAAGCAGTGATACCTCCGTTTATTGGATTGGGCAAGGACAAGGATTGGAAACCCTACCCCACATGCACTCGGTGTTAGAGGCACCATTTGGGAGAATGTCGAGAAAGGGCATGTTTCTATTGGTGAATGTTTGGGCACCACAAGAGGGATTGCCCAAGGCGAAGGAAGGATGGGAAAAAAGGGGAGGGCAAATCGACTCTTGCTTGAGTGTTTGCTCCGATGCAGTCAGAGTCAGAGACTGAGACTGAGATTGAGGCTGGTTCCTCAGTAGTGGCAGGTCAGCTTCCTAGTTCTGATTTTTTGTATTATGCTGACTAGTTTTGGTGCCATGTTTCTTTGTTGCATTTAGATAGAGGCATAGACTTGATATGCAGGTTACATGGTTATGTTATGATTAGAATGTGATACTCTATTAGTAATTTTAAGAGATGGATTATGCAGTGTCCCAAATTTGCTAGTAAGGCTTAGGGCCTTGATTAGTGTGCCTGGAGGCAATAAGTGGTTTATTATGTTAATATGTGAATTTGATGAGTATGTGATTAGGAATGCATGTTTAGGTGGATTAAATATGCATGTGGGCCCCATTTGGTTGTTAGGGGCATATTTGTAATTTTATCATGTTGAGGGCACAAATGCAATATTTGTGTATATTGTCACGTGTGAGTGGTGATGTATTTGTGATGCACAAACCGAGACAGTCCTAGGGAGCGGTTTAGCTAGAAAATCACAACGGGGTCAAATACTCGGCTCGGGAGGAGCCTAGGGGTATTTTGGGGATATTATATGTGTTTGGAATTTATTGAGTAACGGGTATTAGTTTGGTAATGTTTTGGACATGTCGGGATTAAATAGGGATTTATGAGAATACTCAAGGAGTTAGCGGGATATGGCAAATGACAGAATTGCCATTGAGGTTAGTATAGGAGTTTTATTAGAAGAAGGGGCAAAGTGGTGTTTTGGCCTTAAGAGTGGATAGACTTGGTTGAAGAGAAGTCTTTCATGTTACTCACACTTTGGCATTCACTTGAATCTTTTGGAAGCTTTAGAGGAAACCAGAAGCAAGGATAAGAAAAGAAGAAGAAGAAGAGCTGATTTTCTTTGGGATCAAGGGAGGAATTCAAGGCTAGAGTTTGGAAGGCTAGCAGTTTGCAACTTTGGGAATTAATTTAGAGACTTAGTAAGCTCAAGGGTAAGCTTTTTAAACTCAATTTTCTCTGTTGAATTATGCTGGAAGTATTATGCATGTGAGCTGAATTGTGAATTTCTCTTGGTTGTTTTGAGAAGTCTTGGGGTTGTTTATGAAATGGTTAGGATGTTAAGCTTACGAGAACAAGGATTTTGGGTATAGGCCTTGAATTGGGTTGATTTCAGAGGGTTTAGGCTTGAGGAAAACTTGAGAAAAATGGAGGTTTTCTGGGTTCGGAGGCTCGCGCCGCGACCCAAGGCTGGGTATGCCGCGACCCGTGTGTGCGTGAAGGCCTGGGGAGGCCTCTGTTCTTGAGGCACCTCGCGGTCCTAGGAAGGGCATGCCGCGGCCCGTGTCTCCTAGCAAGGAGGCATTTTGCCATTTTTTTGGGGTGCGCTATGGCCCTTAAGGGGCTGGGCCGCGACCCTAATTCAATTTATTGGCCGTTTGTAGGTTTTTGGCTCGGGAACCCAAAAGTTAAGACTCGGGATGGATTTTATCACCCGAATTGATAGAATTCAAGGTCCCGGAGACTAGAATTATATCCCAAAGTTATTTAATGGATTAGAGCTTGATGGATGGCTTTTGTTGATGCGTTGTGACTAGGTTTTCAGCGAGGCTTAGGTTAGAGGACTGTGCTCGGGATTTCAGTGCTAAGGAAGCTTGGGACACAGGTAAGAAAACTGTTGTACCCATAGAGCAGGGCGTGGCCCTATAGTTTGTATTGCAGGGCATGGCCCTATGTGATTGTATTGTAGGGAGTATTCCTATTATTTATGTTTTGTATTTGTTTAAGTATTTCTTGATTAAATGCTATGTATTTCATAATGAACGGTGAAGGCCGGGAACGGTGAAGGTCGAGAACGGCGAAGGCTGAGTACGGCAGGAAGCTAGGTACGACAAGGGGTCGGGAACATCGTTAAGCACATGGAGTGCAAGGCTGAGTACGGCAAGGGGCCGGGAGCGGTGTTGAGCATGCGGATTGCAAGCCACTAGGGTGAGACCCTTCACGGATGCTTTAGTCATCCTCACGGTGTAGACTACGAACCCAGGGCCTGGTAAAGTGCCTGGGATAGCATGGCTGCTATGTGTTTAGCCTGTTGGCTGCTTTGTTATATGCTGATTGAGAGATATGCATATGTTAATTGTTTGTGTTGAGTTTTCTTGTTGGGCTTCGGCTCACGGGAGCTCTATGGTGCATGTAAGGGCAAGGGAAAGGTCGACCAACCATGAGTACGGAGAGCACGAAGTGATGTGTACATGTTCGGCTAGCCTGGCTGCCACGGCCAGGGGTATTTTTGGGATATGTGATGTATTAACCTGAATTTTGTTGCTTAGATGACCCTAGATGTATTTTGAGTTGTAAATATTTTCTAAACAGTAGTTTTGGGATCCGAATTGTAAAACTTTCTGACATTTTCAATGAGTATCCAAATATTTTATATTTAATGACTGAGAACGGGTTTTATCTCAACTTAGCTACACTTTTAACCTAAAACCTTGATTAGCGAGTGATTAGCACGTTTTAAACTCACTTAGTAACGGCTCTAAGGAAGTAGGGCATTACAGGTTAGGATATGGTGAGAAGGACTCATCAGTTGATTTGATAGAGTTGGTTATGACTGACTTCGATATGATCCTGGACATGGATTGGTTAAACAAGTTTGGGGCAATAATAGATTGCAAGGAACTTGAAGGTGAGAAACCCTTGTGTTTGTTGGCACTATGCATGGACCCCGTATGATTATGGCATCTTTACTTAGAGATAGAGATCTATTGCAGGAGGATCCATAAAACTCATAGCTAGTGTGGTGGATACCACTCAGGTCGTGCCAGTGGGACCAAGACAGACTGGATTAGTCAGTGAGTTTTTGGTTGTGTTTTCAGGGTATTTGCCAGGGTTACCTTTACACAAAGAGATAGAATGGTGATTATGATGGTGCCAGGGACGGAATTAGGCTTAGGGCACTGTATTGAACGAATTCAGCAGAGTTGTAGGACTAAAGGTTCAGTGTTTGTGTGAGACAGTATTCTTTAAAGGTGGATCTTTGATCTGGTTATTGCCAGCTGAAGATCAGGGAGAAGGATATGCAAAAGACTGCTTTTTATATTAGATATGGGCACTATGAGTTCTGAGTTATGTTTTGTGGATTTGATGAATGCCTGGTTATTTTGATGGATTAGATGAACATAGTATTCAAAGATGATCTTAATTGGTATTGATCGACGGTATTATGGTATACTCTCAGTTTGAGATTTGTCGAGGTCAAGGAACGCCTTAGAGGACAGGAGTTTCCTTGGACAGGCAGGATATTACATGTGCTTTGTGAAAGAGTTCTGAGTCTTTTTACATATCAAAACCAGTTTATCGATTGTTATGATATCTCATTGACAGAAAAAAATAATTGCCTATGCATCAGGTTAGTTGAAGGATATGACCAGAACTAGAGCAGAGTTACTGGTGGGCTAGTTGGCCAATATTACACTTTAGTTTACCATTTTAGCTAAGGATTATGTAGTGACAAGTATGAGTTTACTGGGGTATAGGGATTAGACTTGGAATCCAATGGGCACTGAAATTAAATGAGAGGTTCTGGATGAATCTCATACTACCTCTTATTCTCTTCATCCAGGCATCATGAAGATGTATTCGGATCTAAAAGCTTTATATTGGTAGCCTGGGATGGAGAGGGACGTGACTAAATACGTGGCAAAGTTCCTAAATTGTTAGCAGGTCAAGACAGAGTATTAGAAAAACCAGTAACGCCATTACAACCTTTGTGTATCCCATAGTAGAAGTAAGGAAACATCGCGATTGATTTTGCGGTGGGGCTGCTCAGGATAGTGGGTCAGCATGATTCAGTTCGGGTCATTATGGACAAGTATACAAAGTCAGCTCACTTTTATCAGTAAAGACGAGTAATACAGTTGATCAGTATACAGGTCTCTATGTGAGAGGGGTAGTATGCCTTAATGGAATTTGAGGTCTATCTTATTAGATGAGGACCTTGCTTTTACTTCCAAGTTTTGGGGAAAGTTACGGAAGGCGATGAGTATACAGTTGGAATTTAGTATAGTTTATTATCCTTAGATTGATGGTAAATCAGAGGGAGTTATCTAGTTATTGGAAATGACACCTTATGAGATACTGTATAGTAGGAAATATATGTCGCCCATTCACTGGGATGAGATGGGTGAGATGTTATATTTGGGTCCTAAGGTAGTTTAGAGGACCATTGAGGCTATTGAAAAGGTTAGAGCTTGGATGCTCGCTTCTCAGAGTGAATGGAAAAGTTATGTCAAGTTAAAGTGCAGGAACATGGAGTTCCAAGTGGAAGACTGTATCTTCCTTAGAATCTCACCATAGAAATGGGTGAGGAGATAAAGGCAAGTTGAGCCCTAGATTAGTAGGACTGTTGGAAATCCTAGATAGGATCAGTCAGGTTGCCTATGGATTGGCCTTAGCTTTGGCACAGTCGGTCGTATACAATGTATTTCATATTTCCATGTTGAGGAAAAAATGTGTTAGAAGACACTCATGTGTTGAGTTATGAGGATCTAGAATTAGAGGCTAAGTTATCATGTGAGGAATAGATAGTTCAGATATGAGACAGAAAGAACAGAGTTCGGAGGAACAAAACTATACTTTGGGTTAAGGTATTATATAGAAACAGTAAGGTCGAGGGAGCGACTTGGAAACTGGAATCAAATATGCGAGATTGATATTCCGGGCTATTCAGATAAAATTTCGAGGACGAAATTTCTATAAGGAGGAGATAGTTGTAACGTCCCAAATTTCCTAATAAGGCTTAGGGCCTTGATTAGGGGGTAAGGATGGAAAATTATGGAATTATGTGATATTTTTGTGCATCAATATGTGATTATGTGAGTTATATTATAATATGACTTGATATGCATGTTTAGGTGTATTAAATATGCATGTGGGCCCATTTCTGTTCAATTGGGCAATTTTCATAATTTGGCCCATTTCGGGAATATTTGGCATATATGTGATATATGTGTGTGAGAGACCACATTATTATGTGAGTATGTTTGAGTTACTCGGCAGGAGACGATCCTAGGAAGCAAGCTAGTGGGAAAGTTACAATGGGACCCATACTTGACTTAGAGTGAGTTAAGGGGTATTTTAGGTATTTAGCACATTACTCGGATCTTGGCTAATGGGAATGATTATTTGATGATAGATTTGGAGTTAGTGAGATCAGGAGAGAATTAAGGGAATTTTGATTATTTTACCCAGGGGCGTTTTTGGGACCTCGAGCATTAGGATTTGCTTGAGGTTACTTAAGCTCGAAGTAACCTGATAGAATTATAAAAGAACATTCTCTCTCTCTCTCCTGTTCCCTTTTCAACACCCGTTCACATTTTCGAAGGAAAATCGAGTTTTAGGACTCAAATTCAATAAGGATCGAGGCATAGCGATTCTAGGAAAGATTAGAAGTTTATTAGCCGGAGATCTTAGTTGGGAAACGATTTATTCAGAGGTAATCCAAGTTTTAAGTTTTGAGTTTTCGATTTTTTAAGCTTGAATTGGGTTTTACGTTTTGATGAGTTTTTGATTTGATTGAGACTTGGGTTTTGATAGTTTTGGGAAATTTGGATGTTTGGGAACTTTGATTTTGAGATTTGGATATGTTTGGATAGATTTTTGGAGGATTTTAAGTGGGAAAAAATGGCTGGGTTCGTGGTCAAGTTGCGACCTTGTTCCAGCAAGTCGTGACCTGTGTGAAGCCAGAGCTAGGAGGTGTCTGCCTGGGGGCATCCCGCGACTCAAGAGGGCCAAGTCGCGGCCCGCACCCTGAAGCCCAGGCAGAGGGCTCTCTGTCAGGGAGGCAAGTCGCGACCCGCCTGTGCATTTTTGGCAAGATTTGGTTTTTAGTCATGGGAACTTAACTCTAAAGGCTCGGGATCGATCTTACTCCCCAGTTGGGTAGGATTCGACGTCCCAGAGGCTAGGACTCAGTCCGAAAGTATTTATTTACTCGTTTTTTATGAGATTTTATATTATGATTATGACTAGGTGATTGCTAGGGGCTTGGAAACAGGATCGTGCTTGAGGGTCGTTTATTGGTAACCTGTGCTTGGACGAAAGGTAAGAAAACTGCACCCAGTATGTGATGCATGCGAAGCATGTGATACATGTGGTTATGGCATGACATGAATCTTGAATATGGAATGTATTCAGAGCTTGAGTCTATAATTGTGCATGATATGATTATGCTTGCGATTATTGATTAAGCATGTTGAATGCCTTATATCTGGATATTTGACATATGATATGTCTATTTGCATTACCTCATTGAGAAAGCATCGACTTATTAGTCAGAAACGACAATGGTGTTTAGTACTAGTCGTGAAGCTCTGACTTATCAGTCATGATCGGCAATAGTACTGAGAGCTGGTCATATGGAATTGACTTATGGGTCAAGAACGGCATTAGCGTTTTGACCGCAGGCCAAAATGATTAGATCTAATCAACATGAGCATGAAATGGTTGACCAACCTATTGGTCGAAGAAAAACTAAAGCACTTGACTAGATTAAGTCTAGTTACTCAAAGCCAGGGCTAAAAGGCTCAGGTGGCTAAAATGTCACATGGCTTAGGGCGCAGGACCCCAGAGAGACTTATTAGTCATCTATTCAGGGCGCAATTCCCCAGAGAGATTTATTAGTCATTTATTCTGGGTGCAGTTCCTCAGAGAGACTTATTAGTCATCTATTCAGGGCGTAGTTCCCCAGAGAGACTTATTAGTCATCTATTTTGGGCGCAGTTCCCCAGAGAGACTTATTAGTCATCTATTCAGGGCGCAGTTCCCCAGAGAGACTTATTAGTCATCTATGCAGGGCGCAGGACTCCATATACTTTATTTTGGACTTGCCTGCATGCTTGAATAGTGTTGTTACTGCTAGGCATGCTTATTATGATTTGATGACATATTATTAACTGCTTATGGGCATGTGTTTGAGTTTCTTGCTGAGCTTCGGCTCATGGGTGCTATGTGGTGCAGGTAAAGGTAAAAAAAAGCTGGAACATCCTTGAGTTGGAGAGCTTAGGTGATGGTGTGTTAATATGCGGCTGGTCAACCACCACGGCCGAGGGGTTAAAGAGGAACTAGGGTTAAACCCTATTTTGCCGCTTAGGTCGGCTGGTTGTAACTCTTTTATTGTACTTAACCTTTAAAATGTATTTTGGGATCCCAATGTATACAGTAAACATTTTAGTAAAACATTGTATCTTTGACCAAATTTTTTAACCCTAAACCGTTAATAACATTTAGTTACACGATTATGGCTAAATGACTCGTTTAGCGAGTTTATCACTGTTTAAAATGCACAGCGTAACGGTCCCTAGTTAGTAGGGCGTTACACCCAAGTTATTGGGACTCGAGAGTGTAGGACCATAAAGTGTTTTACTTAACGAGGCGTTAAATTTAATCCCAAGGACTGCGCGCTTGGGAGACAACATTAAACGCCCAAAGCATCTAAACACTAAAAGGAAGATCTTCATGCTCTAAGTATATCGGATGGCCAAGCCTCGAGTTGTTGGGACTCGGGGATGAAGGAATGCGTTAAATGACCCAGTTGACATCACACTGAAAGTTAATTCCGAGGACTACGGGCCTAAGGGACAACACTAAGTGCTTAAGACTATCCAAATACTAAGACAAGTCGATAGACTCGAGTCACCAAGATTCAAGCGCAAGACCTAAGTCTCTAAGACTTGAGGCCCACAAAATGTGGAGGGGTTGAGGTTTCAGACACTCGTGGTGTTACGTTACATTGAGTTATGTGAAAACCCAACCAAATTAATAAGACCAAATTGCATAACTATTAGGTGTTAGCATGTTAATAAAAAGGAAATAATGGCAAGAAAAGTAGTGCAAGCTGCATAGAGGTTAAAAGGTATTTAAAATTGAGCTCGGGGGCTTGAGCATTAAATTGTTTACACCCTAATAACAAAAAATTCATGCATGCCTACTTAATCAAAACAAAGGAAAGAAAAGTGAAGTCACTTCGGTCCCTCGCCCGGAGGAACTTCTGCTACCCCCTCGATGATGGGATCCATCTCGGGAGCACGAACAGCCGCCAAAACATCCTTTTCCTAGCCTGCCTTGGCCTCCTCATTCAGAAGATGTTCCTCGAGCATCATACGCATGTTGGGATCCTCCGTGAATGATAGATCCATGTCCCTGTTGGTCTGCCACACCACAAACAAGGTGTCATCTGCCATCACGTCGAGATCCCTCTCCAACTCCTCTGCTAGGAGTCAAAGGTTTTTGTTTTCCTGGGCGAGGCTCTCTGTGCAAGAGGCAGCTTGTGTGACTTCTTTGGTCTTAGCGGCCCCTCCCGGACTCTGGCTAGCTCGGTGGTGCAAGCTGAAGACTCCTCATGGCTCAGGCAGAGTTCCTCCCGAACAGTTGTGAGCTTTGCCGACAGCTTGTCTTTGGCCTCCTCCACGGACCAGGTCTGACCCGCAACATTTTCCAGTAGCTTCGCGGAAGTATCCTCTAGAGATGACAACTTTGACTGCTCTGTGGCCAGCCGTGTCGCCAACTCTAAGGCACTGGGCTTGAGATCCTCCAAGTCCTTCTAGGGCAGCAAGTGTTTTGCCAACGGGACCGCAGTCTCCTTGACTGTGCCATCACCTCTCGAAGCTCCTTCATCTTGAAGGACATCATGGTCACAATGTCCCCAAACCGTTGGTTGAGGGCCGCACCTTGCACCAAAACAATACTTGTTAGCTTGATGAAGAACTTAAATGAAAAAGAGAGTTGAAGATTCAAAACTTACCCTTAGGTATATGTGGCGGTTGGTAGCTATCAACGAGATCTCATTGTCACTGCCACAATGACTGAAGCTACAGAAGGGCATGTTGCACAGGGACCCGCAAATCCCTGAAGCAACTCTGCAGCGAGTGGGGCCGTCCTTTCTCCGACGCTCCCCGCGAGGAGAGACTCCAGCTCTTCGCGGTTAGGAGGAGCAATCGGACCCTGCGGTCTGTCTTCCCGCAGGTACTTTGTGAGGACTTTGAAATCCTCGTTGCCTTCGTCAAGACAGGTGTTGAAGTACTCAACCACCTGTCTATGATTTTCTAAGTCTTCTACCTCGAAGTGCTAGGGAAAGACCACTAGGCGAGGTGTCTTGACCGCAGGATAGTCATATACCCTAGAAGGGATTTCCTTTCCCTTCTAAGAGGGCCCCTCATCTCGAAGAGGGGAGGCCTCAAGGCCAATGACCTCTTTGGTAACCGTTGGCCGCGGAGGAGTGGCCAATAGAGCACCTTCCGAGACTAAAGGAGCTGCCGGAGGTGGATGAATGACCACCGTAACCAAAGGTATAGACGCCAGGGGCAAAAGCACCATGGTTGACGCCTCCAGGGTGTCTATTTGAGAGGGCCCCATCACCCTCTAGCGCTTCTGCCTGACCAATTAAGACAAGCCTATGCTTTTTGCACAAAGAAACATATAAGGTTAGTCTTCGGAGGAAAATAAATGAAGTTATCTATAAAAACAAACATGCATGCAAGGCACAAAATAAATCTCCTCGGGAGCCACACCATGATAAGGCCCCTCTGGATGAAGAGAAGAATGGGAAAACTCACGAATGAATCGGCCCATCTCCTGTGTCGTGTTGGTGTCATATTGAGAAAACCATATCGCGTGCATGGACGTCACCTCGTCCAGAGGAACGAGCCCTTGGGGGTGTTTCCTCCTCTTTAGATAGCAGAGAAAAATGTCGATAAGGTCGTAGTGGTCCTGGTACTCCTCATCAGTCCAAGGACGCTCCGAGTTTTTCCCACACTGAAGGAGTGATGGAGAGAATAAGGAGTGGTCGGGACTAGTTTCCTCCCCTACATGATGTGTGTAGTAAAAAACTATTGGGGATTTACCTTGAGGCACAAAGGATGATTCGATCCTAGCCTTAAGCTCGGCTTTGAGCACCTCATCCTCTTTCGCCTCTATGGTGGCTTAGATTGCGAGTACGGTCTCTGTATGCTCCTCACGGAGACACTGTCGTACTTGTATTGAGCCTTCACTACAATATACAGCATATGGAGCCTCACCTCGTAACGTGATTTCTTTGAGTCATGAAAGGTGGTGAAGGCCATGGGGCTTATCCTTTGATCCTCCTGAAGCAGGCCATACTGCCGAAGATGGGCCTCGGTGACAAGGAAGCCGAGATTCATCTCCTCCTTGGGGAGTGCATTAATTTTCTTAAACCTTTTGTTGTAGGTATCAACAAAAGGTGTGCGGCGGAAGGAAACTGAAAAGAAATGGTTGAGACTAAGGAGTAACTACAAGCAGAGGACCAATAAATTGGATAACCCAAGAAGTAACAATTACCAACTCTTGCGAAGTCTAGGAGAAGATTCGGGTTGGTCTGCGTGGGGAAGCCACTTGCCGAGAAGAAGTGGTTCTTGTACTCCCTTGTGTGGTTCTCATTGTCGCTTGGGGCCTTGTACTTCATCCCCGGGTGCATATGCTTCATCAACATATAGTACCCATCTCACTCGTCCTAGGCATGCACCTAAAACCCTCAACAGATTTAAAAAAAAAAAGTTCAAAGGAAAATAAGAGGCAGAAGTAAAACTTACTCGAAATCAAACACTTGTAAGTGATGAAGTGAGTCTTGACTTTGACAAATTGTTTGTCGTCTGACCAAAAGTATGATGATTCTCACCAGCCATCCGGGGCGTCAAGAACTCGGAAAATGGATAAATATGGGAAACAAGGAAGTGAAGGGGAGGAGAGGGTTTGAATGTTCTGAGGTTTTGAATTTCAAACACTAAGAGTGATTTATGAGAGGCGGTTCTCGAAGTTTTATACTCGAATAGCTTGGGGTGGAAGAAACTCCACCCCAACCGTTGATTACCTTCGACATAGGTAGTCGAGAGTATCCAACGGTCAGAACCCAAGAGGCGTGGATCATGATCATTAGCATGGGAAAATGACGCCTCGGGTATGGAGCGAAAGGACACCTAGGGTACGAATTAGACATTTTGGGTAGTGGAGTGGACTCCTCATCAATGACACAGATTGATGGGCCCAGCAATAGGGAGTCGACACCATGGAATTACTCCTCTTCTCCAAGAGTGACACCATGAAGAGCCCCAAAGTCTCCTCCTGAAGACCTTTCGAATTACTCCTCTCACGTGGCATTCATTAGAGGAGTAATTAAGGTCCTCAAGCGCTAGTGAGATTTCGTACTATGATCTGGCCAGACGCGGATGTCTCCAAGTGAGTCAACACCCTGAGGTCTGTCCTCGAGGCGTGGATGTCTCCAAGCGAGGCAACGTCCCATGACCCATTTCCAAGGTGTGGATGTCACCAAGTGAGGCCACGCCCCGAGGTCTATCCTTGAGGCATGGATGTCTTAAGGCGAGCCCATGTCCTGTGACCCATCTCCAAAGTGTGGATGGCTCTAAGTGAGGTCACGCCCCGATGACCATTCAGATTGTCCTCGCTCTCTTCATTCATCAATCTCCTAGGACTAGGATTCTTGTCCTCGGACCTAGAGTAGCTGCCAGGTGTTAGTCGCCGCATTTGTGACCCACCAGAAGATCAACTGATGAATTTTGGTGAGCCTCGATTAGTGGTGTCGAGTTCGTACCCTTGACAATCGGCATTCACCACAACTCTGCGTGACATGGGAAAACGTGCACCGTATCCTGACATGGTCAGATATCTGTTCCCCTTAAAGTTGGTAGGCAACTTTCTGCAAATGAGCCCCACGCAATTCGCTTGGGCCCATGGTCTTTGTTAGTGCATCTCTATGTAATTAATTAGCAATTTACTCCCCAAATAATGGGGAGTGTTGAATTAATTTTTCATTAAGGGCATTAATGACCCAGTCCTCTATAAATAGGGCTGGGGTATCTCCTTGTAAATGGTTCAGAAATTTGGCTAGTTAAGCATTGTAAACTCAGAGCAATATATACGCTGCCTGAGACTCCATTGAAGCTTGCTCAAACAAGCTTCAAACTCACTAATACCAAAGACTCGTGGGTTATGACTCTTTTATAGCATGAACCACGTAAAATCTCTGGGTTATTTTCTTCTAGTTTCTGTCAAGTTGTTGGATTAGGTTGATATAATTATATTAATATAAATTCAAACATTATTAAATATTGTTATGATAATAATATATAATATATAATCCTAATTTTTAACAAATTATATTAATATGAATTCAAATATTATAATAATATTTAATACAAGATTAGATATTTAATACTTATTTTAATATAAATTTAAATATTATAAAATATCATTATAACAATAATATATAATACACAATGATAATTTTTATTAAAAAAATTATCATTTATATTTAAAAATGTCATCATATTATATATATTTTAAAAATTATAAATAATGTTTTAGTTTAAATTTTCTTTTAATATGTTTATGTCATTTTTTTTTATATATATAATATTGTTTATTTATTTGAAATTTATATAACAATGATATAAATTTAATAAATTCTATAAATAAAACTAAGCAAACGTGCATTCCACGCTACTTGTATATAGTGTATATATATATGGGGATTTCTTAAGTCCCTCATTTCCTTTTAAGGACTTAGTCCTGTGTTTGATTTTGAGCCTTTAGATTTATTGTTTTAGATAATGGATGGTGTGATTTAGTTGTTGAGTTTATTGGGTGTCAAAGTACTGTTATGCCCTTAGGGACCCCTTAGTAACCGGTCACCTTTTCTTTGTGTTTGATCGGTGATTTTGCCCATTTATCCATTCTTTTCCTTTCAAAAGCAAAAGTCCCTCCAAACCCAAACAATAGCTGTTTGGAAGGAAAATTCCCTCTCATTTAGTCCATTATTCTCCTTGACGAATTCGGGCTAGATTTTTTTGTTTGGAGTAGTGAGGATTTCGATTGAGCTTGGTAATTTTTGCCGGTGTGGTTTGGAGGTGTTTGATTCTACATGCACTGTTGTTTGCCTTGAGTTTGAAGGACCGAGTGCCCACTTTTCTGATGTAAAGCATAAATCCCTGCATCTTTGTGTCGAGTTCTTCGGGTAAGTTCTTATAGCACATTTACGTGATAAGTTTTGGGCATTAGCTAATTAGGCAAAAATTATGTTTGGCTTCTTTGAATTCTGGGTAATGGTGCACTCGATTATTCAGTGGCCAAGCATATATAATGGTGACCACCTCATGTTTGAATTTTAGTTTGAGAGAAATTATAATAGCAATCATATGATTGTGAAATATAACAATGCGTGATCAAATTTATATTATAAAAGTTTTTAATGCATTTGTTTCATCCAATTCTAAATTCTATTTTTATTTGTATCAGTTTTAAAAGTGCTTGCATATTGTTTGATAAAATGTCTTAGTGAAGAATTTATTGGAAAAGTTATGAATTTCTACTTGCTATATGGTCAATTAAAGATGCAGTTGACACTCGTCAAATGGGCATATGAATTTAAGTAGAGGGTCTGGAAAAGAATTAAAAAAATTTACGGAAATAGACAAGGTAAGAGAATCAGTGTACTGAATAAGAGACTCGTAGAATACTCAAGTAATTTTTGACTTTGTGTGTGCTTCAATTGATAGTTTGTTAATTTCATCATTGTTATGTTTAACAAGATTATGTTCACAGTTGTCACTAGATAGAAGAGATATAGTCATGGTGTACTATGAATGTGTCATCATTGGAAGGTAATTGATGATAAACTGAAATAGATAACTCTGTGAAAATGAGTACAAAAAATAAAATAAAACACCATTGTGGAAAACTAAGGGCCATGCATCAGGTCCTAATCACAAGAAAATTAGTTATTGACACTTTATTTGAAAATATTGGATGCCACTTGAGATTAGCTCTAGTGGTGTGTGTGAGATTAAGGGGCAGAGTTGAAGCTCTATAAATATGTGTTATTGAAAAAATGAGAATAAAAAATTGTTAACCTATTTTCTGTGACCAACCAAAATGTTAGAAGTAACATATAATTGGCTTAATTTGTTTTGGCAACATCACTCACTGGTAGTTTCAGCAGTTATTGAATCATTGATAGTTTACTTTGTCACTTCTTCGATAGCTTTTAGACAAATGTAATTAGTTGGTCGAATTATTATTTTTTTCATGTTAAACAACTGATTTTGGAGGAAAATATAATCAACTAAAATGTGTTTACACCTTACTTATTGTGTTCAAGTTTTTGAGAAATTGGAGTAGATTATATTTATTTTCCAGGTTGTTGTTGTACTGAAATCTATTTTGTCTAATGCACTACCACTCCATTAACATCTTTGTTTAGAAGTATTTAAAATATAATCAAATCTAAATGTTAAAGCATGACAAGTATTCTTGTAGCATGGAGTATATACAAGGTAGAATTTATTCTAATCAAATAGTTTGATTTTTTATGTGTGGTGCATATCTAGTTAAACTATGTGATAACTTGAAAGGACTCGGGAGTTCCCAAGAGTTGTTTCATTTTAATTACAGAGATGGCTAGGTTGTTTACGTAAGTGCATAGGAATGTTTACTTAGCGTTAGTTTTTTTTTTTTTTATAAGAAGAAAATTATATTCCACTAAAAAATCAACTTACAAAACTGCATGTACCATAAACGAATATACAGTTACAGCTTTACAAAAGTTGAATAAAATCAACCATACTCTTCTCAACAGCCTTTAGTTTAGAGCTCCTAATATCAAGTAATTTGGCTTTAAGACCCATAAGAATCAAAGAATTCAATTTCAAAACAGTACAAGAATAAGAATCAAAGATACACCAATTCCTATTAGACCAGATGTAGTACACTAGAGCAGCAAGAACAGCAGCACTAATCCTTTGATGAAGCCCCCTAGGTCTCCCATCCATCCACTTCAGCCAATCTGAGTATTTAGGAGGCCACATCAGATGACCCAGCCAAGACCGAACCTGATACAACACCTGCTGAGAGAATGGACAACTAAAAAACAGATGATCATGTGACTCCATATCCAACTCACAAACAGGACATAAGCAAGACTCAATTTGAATATGGCATTTAATCAAGTTGTCTCGAGTAAGAAGGTGACCTAAAACCGCTTGCCAAAGAATAAATCTGTGCTTAGGAATAGATAGCTTGCACCAAACCACCTTATCATAATGAACCTTCTCTTTGTGAACCAGATGCATATAAAGACTAGAAAGATTCAACTTGCCTTTGGAAACCGAAGCCTTTAATGAATCATGAGAGAAATGATCTCTCAGTTTAATAAGCTTCCTCCAGTACCAACTAACATCAGATTATAGATTATAAGACCAGAAACTATGCCCTTTGAGATAGATATTAGCTACCCATTTGACCCATAAAGAGTCCTGTTTAAATGAAACAGCCCAAATATATTTGGCCATCAATAAAATATTCCATTTAGATCCTTCTTTAAAACCAATCCCACCCAAACTTTTAGGCAAACACACCTGATCCCAAGATAATAAATGCACTCTGCTACGGTTGCCTTTAACTCCCCAAAGAAAATTCCTGCATAACCTATCAATCTCCTGAATAACTCTTTGAGGGAGAAAAAATATACTCATCCAATAAGTCCTAATACCCAACAAAACAGAATGTATGAGTTGAGATCTTCCTACAAAAGAAAGATGTCTACTAGACCAAGTATGTAATCTATTTTGAAATTTTTTAAGAATTAAACCACGATCCTCAGCCTTCCATTTAGTTGGTCTTAGACACAATCCCAGATATTTTAAAGGGAAGGATCCCTCCTCAATCTTCAAGCTATCCATGATTCTTTTCCTTTCATCCAAACGAACACCACCAAAGTAGATGTGAGACTTAGATAAGTTCACTGCAAGACTAGAAACCTGACTGAATTTTCGAAAACCATGATACAGAATCTGAACTGAAGTATAGGAACCCTTACAAAAGAGAATGAGATCATTCACAAAGAAAAGATTGACAAGATTCATGTGTTTACAGTGAGGATGAAATCTGAAATCCTTGTGCTGGGCAGCTTGAACCAGTAAACGAGTTAGATACTCCATGATCAATACAAAAAGCAGAGGAGATATGGGGTCTCCTTGCCGCAATCCTTTCATCCCACTGAACCCTCCATGAAGTCTACCATTCAATAATAAAGAGTAAGAAGCCCCTTTCAAACAGACCATGATCCAATGTATAAAACGACTAGGGAAACAGTAGGCGTTCAGTAGGTCCTCCAAGAAATACTAGTCAACGGAGTCATAAGCTTTGCTTAGATCCATCTTAACCAAACACCTATTTGAGATATTCTTCCTAGAATAACCTTTGAGAAGATCTTGGAGAATGAAGATATTATGGGCCACCGATCTTTGCTTAATGAAAGCACCCTGATTCTGATGAGTAAGAAAAGGAAGAATAGTAGACAATCTCACACACATCATCTTCGAAATACACTTGTATAAGGTGTTACAACAAGATATTGGTCTATAATCTATTTTTGTGGAAGGAGTATCTGTTTTAGGGATAAGGGTAATAATTGATCTGTTAAGGGAACTAGGTAAGCAGCCAGATAAAAAAAATCTAGCACAGCAGTGGCTATCTCATCCCCCAAATCATTCCACATATACTTGAAAAACCCCGAACCAAACCCATCAGGACCAAGACTTTTAACAGAATGAATACTAAACATGGTCATTTTAACATCCTTCTTCGAAAAAGGCCTAATCAAACTGAGTTGCTGGTCTAAACTCAAAATGTTGCCAACCTTAAAACAATCCAGCTAAATCCTAGAAGTAGCAGAGCTAGGACTACCCAGAAAACCTTTAAAATGGTTAATAAAATGATTAACTGTTATCAGGTAAATTAGCATTTGTGACGTGGCGAATATTTTCTTGGTACGTGGCTGACACCTGGAAGCATCTGCTAGAGTATCGACCAGGAGACACACCAGAAGCAGGATAAGCCTATCTTTGCCACGACCAGTCTGGTCGGTGGTTCCGCTAGAAGAGCAACATTTATGGGAAGATCTTTGTGAATCCCGAATTTATCTCATGCAATCTTTTGAATATCCCACCATTCAAGGGATCATATCTGCAACAATATTCTGTAACCCTCCTTGAGCCTATAAATAGCAAGATATAGCTCAAGGGAAGGGGACTTTTGGGGGGCGGAAAATCATAGAGAGATAGAATTTCTCCTAGAAAACTTGTATTGCTTTTGGTGAAGTGCTGAAACTCATTGAACCCAAGTTCTCTGATCACACTTCTGATTTCATATCAATATAATTCTAAGTGGACGTAGGTCATTACCAGATCCTGGGGCCGAACCACTATAAATTGCTGTGTTTTCTTTACTTTCGTCATTATATTATTTTCTTTATATTCGTCCATATCATTCATATTTTGACTCCGTGTCAGTTGGCCAAATCGTGGGTCAACATTCTGGTGCTTTCATTGAGAGGACGATTCATCGTTGTTGATAAAACTAATGGCGAAAGCAGGAAAGAAAGCTGGTCAGACCGCCGCCGCTGCACCGTTGAATCCGCCACCTCCTCCTCCCCCTGCAAGCATGGCGGAAGATGAGCCGCAACTAGATTTTGAAGAGGAGGAAATGGACGATGCGACTTTGAGGAGCACCTTGGGCACGTTGCAGGAAGAGTTGGCTAGTCTGAGAGCCAATCAAGAGACTGCCGCAGAAGCTATGGCAAGGCAGCAGCAGGAACTTGATCGTCAGCGGGCGGAGTTGAGCGAGAGACAAGCAGAGGTGGATCGCCGCCAGACCGAGGCCATGGCAGCCCTTGAAGCGGCCTTGCTGTTGGCCAGAAATCAGGCTGCGCCTGCCTCGCAGCCTAACCAACCTGAAAATGGGCCACCCCAGAGAGGTCCCAATCCTAGCCCACCGATCCATCCTTCAAGTCCGCAAAGGCCCGAACAGCCCCAGATGCCCCATGACGACGTCCCACTGGACCCCGAGGCAAATCCACCATCCCAAGCTGCTCGAGGGAATCCCCCGCAGCAAAGGCAGAATAGGGCCGAGCGACAGCCTCGTAGTCCTAGACGCCGCGAGAATGATGGGCCACACCAAGTGAACAGAGGTCACTACCCTCCTGGTAACAGGAGGGACTCGGAGTTAGGCTCTGCGGTCCGTGGACCCCCGCGGCATGATAATGCAAGGGGACATCGCGACCAGCGCAGGCCACCCTCTAACGCTCGAGGTGTTTCTGCCAGAGACGGGAATAGAGGGAACAACCAATCTTACCACAGCCAATCAAAGTTCAAAGATGGCCACGGCTACAATGAAGCTGACTCAGGCAAGGGCAATGCTGATGGGAGGAACGGAAATAGAGGTAAAAGCAGGAGCCAAATACCTCAAGATGACCAACCAAATAGACAAGATGCTGGGGGGCAACCCAGGCAAAATAATGTCTTCAACCGGCTCGGAGGTAGCGAGCAACGGAGAAGAGAGGAAGATCTAAGAGACATACTCAATGATCGTCGAGAGAAGCATGGTGAGAACATCCCCCCAGCAGCAGAGACCGTAGCTATTCCTACTGCGTTGCAAGCCCAGATAGACGCACTAAATCAGGTTGTGCAACAGCTGGTCGGAGGAAGGACCTCTTACATCGACCACGATAGAAGAAAAGGCACTCCATTTATCCAATGAATAGCCAACGCAGAGACTCCCAGCAAGTTCAAGATGCCTACGCTCCCGAACTTTGATGGATACGGGGATCCTGTCTCGCATGTGAATAAGTTTGAAATCCAGATGGACATTCAGAAAGTGTCCGAAGATGCTCGGTGCAGGATCTTTCCTGCAACACTTTCTGAAGACGCGCAGGAATGGTTCTTTAAGTTCCCACCTGCAAGCATAGTTTCCTGGGAAATGTTCGTAAGGGAGTTCTACGGACAGTTCTACGCAGGTCGTGTCCACCCGACCGAAGCAAACAGACTGGTCGAGATCCGCCAGCAGGATGGAGAATCACTGAAGGATTACATCCAACGCTTTATGCGAGCGGCAGCCGGAGCAAAGACAGTCGGAGACGAAGGAAAAATGATGGCTATAACCACGGGAGTGAGGCGCCGTTTGCCCCTGTGGAAAAGTCTTCGTAAGGACGGGGTTAGAACCACCCAGGAGTTCTTAGACCGAGCTGATCGATATATCAAGCTCGAAGAAGCCATTGCCGATGATGGAAAACCCTCTAACAAGGGTAAGAAGGCTGCCGAACCCGCCAAAGCCGCCAACGGCACCAAACCAAATGGCAACGGCAAGGGCAACGGGAACGGCAACAGTAATGGCAAGAATGGTGGGAAACGGCCACACAATGAGCCTTCCACCTCCGACAATAAACGAGCCAAGGGTAATCGTTATGAACCTAGGTTCACTAACTACACTGCCCTCGTTGAGTCTCGAGGAGAGGTTTACCAGGCCACAAGCTCTAGTGTGCCCTACAAGAAACCTGGGCCCATTCGAAAAGACATCTCAAAAAGAGACACTACCAAATTCTGTCGTTACCATAACGACTACGGACATGACACTAATGAATGCAACCAGTTAAAAGACAAAATCGAGTTCCTCATTAGACAAAAGGACACTTGAGAAGGTACGTACGGGCCTCAGGAACTTCCCAACGAGAAGCTCCAGGTGGCAACGAGCAGACGTCCACACGCCAACGCTCGCCACCATTACAGCCTGCCCCCGTAGCCGGAACACTTTTAACCATCTGTGGAGGCCCGCACCTCTCAGGAAATAGCGGAAAGGCTAGAGAACGATATGCTCGGACTCTACGCCACGAACAGGACATCGAGATGATGACTGTGGAGGACCGAGCACCAAAGAAGGCTCGCTCAGAGGAGTATGGGATAACCTTCTCTGATGGCGATGCCCAACACGTTCGGTTCCCACATTCCGATCCGCTGGTCGTGGACATCCAAATGGCCAATATGATGGTAAAACGAGTGCTGGTCGATACAGGAAGTTCAGTGAACATCCTGTATAAGTCAACACTGGAACGCATGAAGTTGTCCGTAAAAGACCTGGAACCCTGCAATCAAACTATATACGGTTTCTCTGGAGAAGGACTCGCCCCAGCCGGAATGATCAAACTCCCAGTGACAACGGGTACAGCGCCTGCCTCAAGGACATTACTCACCACTTTTGTAGTGGTCGATTGTCCTTCAGCGTATAACGCCGTTATTGGGAGGCCCGTACTGGTCGATCTGAGGGCCATCATCTCCATATGGCATCTAACCATGAAGTTCCCGACTGACGCAGGGATAGGATGCGTCATAGGAAACCAAAGGGAAGCCAGGGAGTGCTATAACGCCTCGATCACAAAGGCAAAAAGTGGAGCAGCGAGGAGCACTACCCCAGACCGATTGCAGATGACAGAAGACAGACAAGCCCAATCAGGTGGTAACGTCACCAAATAGGGCGTTGCCCAAAGTGAGGATATAGATTTAGATCCTCGCTTTGGGGATTTTGAAGAAAATGTTGGTCCCGTCGAGGACTTGGAGGAGGTCCAGCTCGATGAAAAAGACCCGACCCGAATCGTGAGGGTTGGGAAGAATGTAGAACCTACCGCAAAGCAGGCGCTGGTGGAATTCTTGCAAGAGAACCAGGAAGTTTTTGCCTGGTCGCATAAAGACATGGTCGGGATAGATCCTGCTGTGATAAGCCATGTCCTAAACATAAACAAAGTCTTTCCACCGGTGCAACAAAAAAGAAGGCTACTCGATAAAGACAGATCAAGAGCCTTGAAAGAAGAAGTCGAAAGACTTAAAGAAAATGGGTTCATCAGGGTGGCGTTTTATCCATCGTGGGTCTCCAATCCAGTGCTGGTCCCCAAGCCTAACGGCAAGTGGCGGACCTGTGTGGATTTTACAGACCTCAATAAAGCCTGCCCAAAAGACTGCTTCCCACTCCCGAGGATCGACCAGCTAGTCGATGCGACCGCTGGACATGAGATCCTCTCGTTCATGGATGTGTATTCAGGCTACAATCAGATCAGCATGCATCCCCCTGATGAGGATCATACCAGCTTTCGGACCGATACGAGCTTATATTGTTACAAAGTAATGCCCTTCAGACTGAAAAACGCAGGTGCAACTTACCAACGACTGGTCAACCACATGTTCAGGGAACTGATCAGAGTAAGCATGGAGGTATATGTGGATGACATGCTGGTTAAGTCCAAGAAGGCTGAAGGACATGTGAGGGATTTGCGAAGATGCTTTGATGTGTTAAACAAGTACCAAATGAAGTTGAATCCCCTCAAATGTTCCTTTGGAGTCGGGTCAGGAAAGTTTTTGGGGTTTATAGTGAATTCAAGGGGAATCGAGGCCAACCCCGACAAGATAAAAGCCCTGATCGATATGAAGTCGCCAGGAAAGATCAAGGATGTCCAAAGCCTGACCGGAAGAATAGCTGCCCTTAGTAGATTCATCTCAAAATCAACTGACAAGTGCGTTCCATTCTTCAATCTACTCAGGGGAAATAAGAAGTTTGAATGGACGGAAGACTGCAAGCAAGCATTCCAGACCTTAAAGGCTCATATGTCGCAACCTCCCATCCTATCGAAACCAATCGAAGGAGAGACTTTGTATATTTATCTGGCGATTACCGAAGTTGCTGCTAGTGCGGTACTAATACGGGAGGAAGAAGGCGTACAGAAAGCTGTTTACTACGTCAGCAAAAGGCTTATCGATGCAGAATTAAAATATCCTCCGATCGAAAGATTAGCATATTGCCTAATTCTAGCCTCCAGAAAGTTGCGTCCGTACTTCCAAGCTCATCCTATCACAGTTCTGACCGACCAGCCCCTTCGGCAAGTCCTCCAAAAACCGGAGGCGGCTGGTCGACTGTTAAAATGGGCGGTCGAATTAGGACAGATCGACGTAACTTATTCACCGCGAGCAGCAATAAAAGGGCAAGCCTTGGCCGATTTTATTGCGGAGTTCACCGAACTCCCCAGCAACGAGTTGTGCGAACAGCCTGAAGCGCCCATGCCTCAAGACAAGACTCCTTCGTGGAGGCTATTCACGGATGGATCATCTAATGAATCTCACGCTGGAGCGGGAGTGATATTGATAACGCCCGAAGGGCATCGATCTCACTGCGCAATCAGGTTTGACTTCGCAGCGTCAAACAATGAAGCGGAATACGAAGCACTCCTCGCTGGACTGAGAATGGCCAAGGATATGAATATAAAAGCGCTCGATGTTTACAGCGACTCTCAGCTGGTCGTGAATCAAGTCCTGGGAGAATATCAAGCGCGAGGATTAAAGATGATGGCTTACCTTAAGAAAACAAAAGATTTGCTAGCGCAGTTTACAAAGTACACCCTCCAGCAGATTCCGCGAGACCAAAATTCGAATGCAGACGCCTTGGCCAAACTCGCAAGTGCTAAAGATGCTGACACCTTGAACATAGTCCCGGTAGAGAGATTAAGTGAACCAAGCATTGATGCGGCCGAAGCCAGCATGGAAATTCGTATAGAAGATACATAGATGGCGCCTTACCTGGAGTATCTGACAAATGGGACATTGCCAGCAGATAGAAACAAGGCCAGAACTCTGCAAAGGCAAGCTGCTAGGTACATACTTCTCGACGGTGTTATGTACCGAAGGGGATATTCAATGCCACTGCTCAGGTGCATTACATCAAAAAAAGCTAAAGAACTCATGAAAGAGGTACATGAAGGCTTCTGCGGAGATCACGCTGGGGGGCAGAGTTTGGCGAAAAAAGTTCTCTGACAGGGCTATTTCTGGCCAACAATGAACGAGGATTCAATGGAGTACGTACGAAGGTGTGATAAATGTCAAAGGTTCTCCAAAATCCCACGAGCAGCTCCAAACGAGCTAAAGCAGATGCAGAGCCCGTGGCCTTTCGCAATATGGGGAATAGACTTAATTGGATCACTGCCAACAGGAAAAGGAGGAGTAAAGTACGCAGTTGTGGCAGTCGATTACTTCACAAAATGGGTCGAAGCTGAACCACTCGCAACCATCACGACCAAGAAAGTTCTCGACTTTGTCATCAAGAACATTGTGTGTCGGTATGGTTTGCCCAGAAAGATAGTATCAGACAACGGGACCCAATTTGACAGCGACCTGTTCACCGATTTCTGCGAGAGGCATGGGGTAATTAAGAGCTTTTCTTCAGTCACACACCCCCAAGCGAATGGGCAAGTCGAAGCTGTAAACAAAACCCTCAAGGACACCCTGAAGAAAAGACTTGAAGAAACTAAAGGAGCATGGCCAGAACAACTACCTGAAGTCCTCTGGTCGTATAGAACATCTCATCGAACAGCCACAGGACGTACCCCATTTTCCTTAGCTTATGGGTATGAGGCCATGTTACCCGTCGAGATAGATCCCCCCTCACATCGGCGTTTAACGTACGATCAAGACCAAAACAGCCAGCTAATGCTGGAGTCCTTAGACTCAATTGACGAGATACGAGAAAAATCTCAACTCCGAGTTGTTGCTTATCAGCAAAAAGTCGCCCGGTACTTTAACTCCAAAGTTAAAGAAAGAAGATTCAACGTCGGAGACTTGGTGTTACGACGAGTTTTCTTGAATACCCGCGACCCCACAGCTGGAGTGCTCGGACCTAACTGGGAAAGGCCTTACCAAATTGAAGAAGTCCTTCACCCAGGCACCTACAAACTCGCGCGCTTAAACGGAGATCTCGTTCCACGCTATTGGAATGGAGAATACCTGCGCAAGTATTATCAATGAACAGCCCTTCTTAAAGGACTGGCTTGTTTAAATTTTCTTTTACAAGTTTTGCAAAGAGGGTTAGCCACGTTGTGTGGCTAACTGCTCGTATATGTAAGATTCTATTTCAGAATCGCTCGTAAAGACATGATTAGTCCATTTTTAATACGAAATTATAAGGGACTGTGCTCAGCCAGTCGTTCTTGCCAACCTTTGTGAATTTACATTTGCAAGTATTTGCTCATTACGTGTGTTGTTTTGCTGTATTACAAGTATCATTTTTCCACACGAACAGGAATGTTCGAACAGGCCATGGTCAAGGCAAGTGACCAAGGACCTAAAGCTCCTCGATCACTTGGGGGGCATATAAGGCACATCGATAGCAAAGCATACTCTCAAGGTATGTAAACACATGAACAAAATGAGTGAAAGCATGCTACAAGTACTTAGAGTATTTTTCAAAATGTATGTTTTGTTAAATCATGCCAAAGTACTATGCTAAGTTCGGTCATACGGACAAATGTTATAATAAGTAAAAATATTATAGCACCAAGAGTTAAGCTTTTACACCGCAAGCATTGCTGCTTGGATGTAACTGTTCGAACAAAAAAATTTACTGCCCGTGCAGCAAAGTTTAAAAAGAAACTATTGTCTTTACATCACGACCCGTGGGTCGCATGTTCAAAAAGAAAGAAAAATAGTTAATAATAAATTAAGAGGCATGGGGGGCAGGAGGGTCCTGGGCAACAACCTGGTCAGTCACTTCCTCGATGGTTTCTTCTTCCAAACCAACGACGCTTGGGGTTGCAGGAGTCGCAGCTCTTGCCTCCTCTTCAGCCAGTTGAGCAGCGCACCGGGCCAACTCCGCAGCTCTGACTTCCTCTGAAAGGTAGCTAAAGTCAGCACCCTGATTGTGTTTCCAGAAGTTATAGAAACATCGGAGTGTCGTCCTTTTGTACTTTTCCAGATTCTTGGAGTTGTCAAGCTCCAACTGCTGCACCTTGCCCTCGAGAGTGGCAATAGTCTCGTCCTTAGACTTGACTACCCCCTCCAGATGCTTGATTTCGCGGAGATGAGTTTTGTTGTACGACCGGTACTCTTCCCTCAGCTTAACCGCTGCATCTTTTGCAGCTTTAGCCGCGGACAGTTTGGTCACCGCTGCATCCCTCTCTCGGACCACCGTCTCCAACTCCTTAGCATGTTTGGCCTCAGCAGCCGAAAGCTCCTCGGCCGCCTTCACCTGATGTTTCTCGAGAAATTTAGCCTCAACCTGCTCAAAGTAGGCCTGGGCTTGGGTACGAGTAGTAGTGGCAGAAAGTAAGGCCTGTAAACGAAAGAAAAAGAAGTCAAGACTTATCACGAGGTCTGAAAAAACAAAGACTCAAGGAATAAAGAAACACTTACACTGGAGATCTCGTTCAGAGCCCTGTTCAGGATCTAGTCGACTGGTAGCTCTTCAGCTTGGATCATGGCAGTCCCAACACGCTCACCTTTGCCTATGCGTTCAATTCGGTCCTTAGCGGATCGGATCGGATGGCACGGCTCACGAGCCTGGCCCCATGGGCCTCTTCGCGAGAAAGCTGCTCCCTAGCAGGCGCAGGTGGAGGGTTGGACCGAGCAGGAGTGTTTTGCTGTTCAGAGGGAGCTGGAGGAGGAGTGGGAGTTCGCCCAGTTGGCGCAGGACTTTGCCCAGTTGGTGTACCCTGAGGAAGGTCTTCTGGTCGACTCTTCTTGGCTGAAGGGCCTTGACTGGTTTCACCAGTTCGCTTCTTTGACCTCCGTTGAAGTTGAGGGACTTCCTCTTCCTCTTCGGCCTGGTACATATCAAAAATGTTGGGAGTCGACATATCTGCATAAAAATAAACACAAGAGGTTAGTAAGGGGAGAGAAAGGTGAAAGTAAGTAATACAACAGAAAGAAGATAATAAAGTGAATACCCGAGCTACAACTACTGGTCGCTACACTATTGACTCTATTAATCATATACTCATTTTCTGGCATGAAGAAGTCTGGCCCTAGATTTGGAGCATATGTAAAGTTACCGTCCCCGTCAAACATATGACAGGGAATTGGCAAACCATTTAAAAGCGAAATAATGTTACCATTGTCGTCAGAAGACTCTCCCAAGTCAACAACAGGCTCTGTGGCTTTTTCTTTCCCCTTGCCTTGGGGAGCAGAAGGCCTTTCTGCAGAAGGGCTGCCCGTGGGTTCCCTGATCGTAACTCCTGAAGGCCTCCTCTTGGGAGAAGAAACAGGAGGTTGCTGCTCGGGAACCCCCTCGGCAGTGGTTTCGTCCACCACGGACCCTCTATTTTCATGGCAAGGAGCCAGGAGGCCAGATGACCTCAAGTTCTTTTCAAGGATTAGGGTCTTGACGCTTTTCGCTGCATCAGACATCCTGGCCAGGGCATCGGATCTCAACACCATGTCTGGTGTTGGAGTCGGACGTAACCAGGGGCCTGAAAAACAGGTCAAAATTGAGAAAAAATGAAAGAGTACACTCTGGGGAAAAGTATCGACCAGCGAAAAACAAGCTCTTACCTCCCCTCGCGAAGGCCAGGTTGTTACTGGCTATGTTCGGAGTAAAGAAGTACTCCTTATTATAATGCCCCACGTTCGAGACATGAGTAGTACCACTCAGGAACGTCCGGCCGGTTTCCTGGTGACAGAAGTGGAAAAAGCCTGTCCCGTTGTGTTGAGGATTGGACTTGAGGTCAAAGAGGTAGTTAACCTCATGAGGTGAAGGTTCTGGCCATTTGTTAAGTTTGTACAGGACATAGAGTGCAGCCAACATCCTATATCCGTTGGGGGTTATTTGAAAAGGAGCGACGCCGAAATAGTTGGCCACCCCTACAAAGAAAGGATGAAGAGGGAGATAAGCCCCCGCTTCAATGTGATACCGGGACCAGGCGTTGTTCGCTCCTCCTGGACGGTTAGCCCTCTGGTCCGCAGTAGGACGTGTAATGGTTACCCCCGTAAGGGGGAATTTTCTGAAGCAGTTGGCGACCATCCGAGGGGTCATCGAACTGGCCGGGGGAGTGTACCACTCGACATCAGGTGGATTCCTATGACGAGGACGAGCCCTAGTTTGGATATTAGGGTCAGGAACAAGATTCTCTCGACCACTGGTCGAGGGAGCCCCCGCCTGCAAGCCAGGCTGGGCGGGAGAAGTAGGGTTACTTTCAGACTCGGGCCTTTTCTTGCCAGAAGACTTTGAACGGGCCATTGGAGAAGAAGGATGTGGTCTGGAAGAGGCTCGTGAGAAGGGTATCTGGTGAATGCGATCGGGTGGTTGTTCTTCTCCCTCGAGCAGCTGGGCGAGGAGATCGTCGTCGATGGGTCTCTCACCTCCCCACAAATCTGGCATTAAAATCTGCAAACAAAAGAATGGGGAGGTGAAGTCAGAGGAGTCTAGAAGGTTTTTAGAATAACGCTGGTCGAGTATAAAGGCTAAGCCTTTATACAATAGCATTCTAACAAGAAACTAAGTCTTTCTGTGCAAACAGTTTAAAAAGTGGATCAGAGGGTGGAAGTGAAAAGTTTTCCTGAAAAGCTTTTTCGACTCCCCTTAGGGCGGGAAAAATTATTTTCAACTGGCTCAAAAATCGAAATGCTACTTCGATTCTACGTCTTAAAAAGTACTGATCCTGGATTTTAAACCAACTCATAAGTCTACTCTGCCTACAAAAATATTCTTTCTACGGGCGCTTAAAAAACCAGAAGCCAAGAGACTCAAATAGTACACCATTAAAAAGCATGCACCACGAGAAATTAGAAGCATGAGGTTTCAAGAAACTTACCAGGGAAAATGGTCGTGAAGGTGGAAGTGAAAGCTTCGGGAGTCAAGAAGCCCACCGTTTGAGTCTTGAAAGCACAAGAGAACGTTCGCCGGAGGAGGTAAAGCTCTGGTTTTTAGGGTTTTCGGCGGAGCAGTGGCATGCGTGAAAAGGAAAGAGATGGCTCTGGTGATCTTATATAAGTTTGTCTCTGATATTCAAAAGGCGTGATCATTAATTTTCCTTTTTCGAAGTATGGGGAAACGTGATGGCCGTCAAAAGTGTTTCTGGGGAACTGAAAGGCCATGATTAGACAGGAGTGGTTTGCTTTTTTCAAGAACACACGAAGGGTCCTGACACGTCAGGAGGGGTTACCAAAGAGTCATTCGTTCAAAGTTTATTTACTGTTCGTAGTAAATAAACTTTGGGGGGCAAATGTTATCAGGTAAATTAGCATTTGTGACGTGGCGAATATTTTCTTGGTACATGGCTGACACCTGGAAGCATCTGCTAGAGTATCGACCAGGAGACACACCAGAAGCAGGATAAGCCTATCTTTGCCACGACCAGTCTGGTCGGTGGTTCCGCTAGAAGAGCAACATTTATGGGAAGATCTTTGTGAATCCCGAATTTATCTCATGCAATCTTTTGAATATCCCACCATTCAAGGGATCATATCTGCAACAATATTCTGTAACCCTCCTTGAGCCTATAAATAGCAAGATATAGCTCAAGGGAAGGGGACTTTTGGGGGGCGGAAAATCATAGAGAGATAGAATTTCTCCTAGAAAACTTGTATTGCTTTTGGTGAAGTGCTGAAACTCATTGAACCCAAGTTCTCTGATCACACTTCTGATTTCATATCAATATAATTCTAAGTGGACGTAGGTCATTACCAGATCCTGGGGCCGAACCACTATAAATTGCTGTGTTTTCTTTACTTTCGTCATTATATTATTTTCTTTATATTCGTCCATATCATTCATATTTTGACTCCGTGTCAGTTGGCCAAATCGTGGGTCAACATTAACCACATCATCATAACAATCAACAATCTTGCCATGTTCATCCAAATAAGCAGTGATTCTATTAAAAGCTGACCTCTGTTTTAAAGTAGCATAAAAGTAAGATGTATTGTCATCTCCAAATCGCAACCAAGTAACTTTGCTCCTTTGCCTAAGAAAACTATCATGCATCTTTGAATAGTGATTAAACTCTGAACATGCTACTTGTTCTGCTTGCTGTAACTCTATAGATTGAGGTTGTCGTTGCAGCAAATATTGTGCTTGTTGAAATTTTTCCTTGGCTTCTAAATATCTATCTGTGACATCTCCAACTTTCCTCTTATTAAATTGAATCAACACTGACTTCAATCTGTTTAGTTTCTGAATAATTCCCAGAAGATCAGATCGGAACCCCTTAATACACCAACTTTTAAGAACAATCTCTCTGAATTCCTCATGTTGAAGAATTTAAAAGGTTTCACCCCTGAAATCTGACTAATAACAGGTTTAATAACACAGTAACAATGGTCAGATATAACATCCCAATTAAAGTGAGCCTCTGAATTCGGGAAAGCATCAGCCCAGGCTTCATTACTGAAAGCCCTATCCAGTTTAGAGAAAATGCGAGACCCTTCCTTCTGCTTATTAGACCAAGTATAATGAGCACCAATCCTACGAATTTCAGACATCAAACAGTTAGCTCTCCAAGTACAAGCATCTTCCATTTCCATGTCAATTATAGGTCTACCACCAATTCTATCATCAAAATAAAAAATAGCATTAAAATCACCAGCTACTAGCCAAGGTTGGACAGGAAACTTGAAAGAGTCCATGGCTTGCCAAAGTCTCTTCCTCTCCTCAATTTGGTTCCTGCCATATATTACTGTCAAGCAGAACTGCTTCATAATTCCCATTATCTTCACAGTACAATGAATAAACTGGTCCTCCACACCAAGAACTAAAATTTTAATTAAATCTCCTTTCCAAACTAGCATAATTCGCCCTTCTACAATCGGGACAGAATAAAACTCCCAATCCCTGAAAACAGAAGTCATCATTTCCTCTATTTTAGAACCCCTAAGCTTTGACTCAAGAAACGCCCCTGACCCAATTTTATTGGACTGACAGAAATCATAAAGATACTTCTGCTTATTCCTATTATTAAGACCTCTAACATTCCAGCACAGTAGATTTCCTCCTTCCATTAGAAGCCTTTTTAGTGATCTTACCATGTTTTGAAACCTCCAATTGTCCATCCTGTAACACACTATATTGATTATTCTTTCTAGGTTGAGACTCCTCGTTAACATGTTTAGCTCCAATCACTCTTTTGGGAGTAGTCCAGACCTGTTCCTGATCTTCTGTAGAACGACATTTCTCCTTCTCAGTATCAGCAGATACCTCCTCAATAGTCTCAGTTTCTGTTTAATTAGAGGCCATTTTATCTGAGACTGGTTCAGAATCAACCTGCTTGTGTTCATCTTTCTTCTCAACTGTCTCTACCTGTTCCATCTTAGGTTGCCAAACTGACTTCTGTTCCCGCCTACAACTAGAAGCAGCATGCCCAAGGCTTTTACACAACAAACATTTAGTAGGCAACCATTCATACTTAATAGTCTGCTTTATCAATTGTCCACGTTCATTCAGAAAACTGATACTATGAGGAAGCTTATCAGATATTTCCACATCCACTAGGACTCTAGCAAACTTCACCATGGATCTATCTTTAGTTATCTTATCAATCATCATGGGTCGACCAATGGTGCTCACAAGAGCACCCAAACATTTTGTTCCCCAATATTGAAGACCCAAGTCATGTAATCTAACCCATACTGGGACCGATTTCACTAACCTTAATGTATCAATGTTTGTCGACCATGGCCTTAAAATAATAGGCTTCCTATCAAAGTGAACCACTCCAGATTATAGAACCAAGTCCCTAGTAAATGCATCCCAAAATTTAACGATTGTAAACCCTACATTCATCCTAGCCACCCTTTCAATACCAAGTTTTCCCCACATTCTACGAATGAATCCTTCAAACACTGCAATCGGAGGGTTCGCTCCAAGCACGATACAAACCATAGCTGTATTCCAAAAGGAAGCCTGCTCTTCGATTTCCTCCAGATCCAATTGAGCTATCAGTTTCCCATCCCTATGCAAAGGTTCCTCATAGGACAATTTCACTCCATTCTGCTGCGTGAAATTATCACGAAATTGAGCCCACTTATCCTTGGCCAGATCTTGAAATGTTAGATTATCAACGTCCTTCGCCTGAGAGGATTGTTCCAAATTTATCCCCTCGTCAATCTTACCAGTGTTAGCAGAACCTAGACCATCTTCTTCAACAACCTCAGAGAATTCAGCTACAGTATCCGCGAAGACTTCCTCAACCGATTGCTCAACACTAAGATTCTTAGATTTCACCTCTTCATTATTCAATCCCTTAGATGAATCTATCATAACCTTTGAAGATGAAGCAACAGGCTTTTGAATTACTTTCTTACGTCTCAACATGTAGAAGAAGAGAGCAGTTCTCACGCTACTTAGTGTTAGTTTAGTTGAGCCTACAATTTTCGGTTTATATTATTACCATTTTGATTTGATTTAAGCAACATAGTCACAAGTACATAATGCATAGTGAATGTTGGAAGGACGCAGAAACTATTTGTTTCCTTTGTCATTGGTAAATTTTATGATAGGCGAATGGTGTATTTATTTTTATGAGTTTGTAAATCTTAAGTCGTGTTTGAATAATAATTTTCTGTTTTTTATTTGGCAGGTTAGTTTGGACTGATTAAAAGAATTAAAAAATTGCTGAAGCAAAGAAATTAGATTATAGATGCTCACCTCGTAGGGTATTTTCTGTTATTTTCAAACTCAATGGGGATCAAAAGGAGGTAGTCAAACAAATTGGATTTGGGGCACTTTTGGGGATGAAAGATTGTGTCGTAAGAAGGAATCTAGTGACATGGTTGTTGTCTAGGTTCAACACCCAGGTCGGGTCTTTGGAGGTTCATGGGAAACAATTTAAATTGAACAGTCAAATATTTGGTGATACGATTGGTGTTAAGGATGGTGTTGAAGATTTATTTCATGATAGCAGGAAGAAGCATTCGAAAAAGAAGGTTGAAAGCACTGCTGTGCAAGTTCTGGAGGATAAATTGATAACAGGTCAATCGGCGGACATGTCCTTCGTTCGAGACTTCTTGCTCTTTATTGTCTCTGTATTCTTGATGCCTAATGCGTCTGTAAATGTTGCTCGCGAAGTGGAGGATCCTATAAAGGCCATAAATGACATTGCAGCGGTTTGTCGTGTTAACTGGGCATCACTATCATACAATTATCTATGGAAGGCCCTTCGACGGCATCAGAAAAGCAAAGGCATGTTTGTAGGAGGATGCATATATTTTTTACAGGTACGTGTTCTTTACACTTAGCAAATGTAATTGTTTTATGAGACACCATCGTATAACAATTTATGTTTCTGCATGTTGTAGTTATTTTACTGTCATCGTGTTGTTTGGAAGGAAGGATATGTTGATAGATCCCTCTGCCCTTTAAATGTGTGGTTTGACGATGATTTCAAGGCTATACTGGATTGGGTACAGGAGCATGGGGGGTTTGAATCAAATACAGTAAGTATATGATTATGTAAATAATTATTTCTTGTTTGCCAAATATTTTGTTTGGTTGAATTAATAAAATTTTCCCATGTTTTTCAGATTCCAATGATAGAGTTGCAGGACAGTGCTGCAGCATCGAAGATGCCCGCCACACTCGCCTCTTTGTGTGATAAGGTTGAATCGATTGAGAACAAAATGATTGAAAAGGAAAAAGAAATGGTAAAATTTCATGAGGATTTGAAGTTGCAACTGGCCAAGGAATAAAACGATTACGTAAGAGTTTGAGTGGCGGAATCAGTTCAAGGGTGCGTGGTGGTGGTGTTCCCAAGTTTAGTAAGGGAAAGGAGCCTCGGGATTCAGCCATATTAATTAATGACCTTATCCTAGAAAACATGCATATGGATGAGAATAGGATATTGGAGAAGCTTTCGATTAGGAATGACCCAATGTTGTTGGAGTGCGGTATAGGATTTCAGAATGAACCTTCTTATGTAAAATACTCACCCTCCTTCAGCGAAAGCAACCTGGGGGAAGTGAAGCATGAATTCATTCATTTTGAATTAACATTTTCACCACCGAAGGAGTTCTTCAATGAGGTCGCAGCAAACACTGACCCAAATGCTTTTCCCTGTGAACCATCTAATTCGGAGAATGGGAAGACCTAGGTTGAAATGGACAAAGATTTGAACAAATCTCTTGATAAACTTAGACCTCCTGAGAAAGAAAAGAAGGAGGTGGAGAAAGCGATGGAGAAGGATATTGTGGATGAAGTCACGACTCATGAACCTAGTATCCAGGGGATCACGGTTGATCATGTTGTACATGAAATAGAGGAAGATGATAATGAGAAGATCGATCCTCCCACTCTAAGGAGAGAGAAGGAGCTATGCAAATTGGAAAACTTGTTTCAGAATATGATTCATACATATAATGAAAGCAATTACTACCAAATTGGAGCCTTCAAATTGCGGAGGCCCTTGCCCCTGGCCAGTTTCGAAATCACACTTTTCATTTTTTACTACAGTTTGTCTTTGAGGTATGTGATACTTTCCCATCTTAAATCAACCATTTTTTATGTCTGACACAATTTCTACATTGAAAATATTTATGTTGTTAGGTTTACTTTTTTTTTATATTTTTCAACCCTGTAATTTTCAGTGAGGTGTTGGTAGTAAATCCAATGGCAAAGTTGCAGCGTTGGTACTTTAGGAGCCTTAGGCCTGAAGCTCATGTGGACATGAAGGTAAGTACCCAGTTTGTACATAGTTCCCTTTTATTAGGATGCCCAAAGTATCTTATGAAGGGTTACGCCTTACATTTGTTGAATAAGGTGGGTTTGGATAAATGGCTTTATACTTAATTATGTTTTGCAAGTTATTGATGCTTTTGCTCATGTACTACGATTTAGACATAAAGAGAAGTGTGACAAAATGGAGGATATGAGAACTCTAATTTTGGCCACCTTTCATTCCAATTTGGTAAGTTGTAACATATGTTTGATTGCCTCAGTTGAACATTGATAACGTAGTTAGTAGTTGCTCATTCTCTATTAATATAATAATAGGAAAGTGGTCATGCTGGGAACTTTTGGGAGACGGGGGATTTTGGTTTTCTTGGTGTACCTGTCGATGTTACTTTGCTTCTAAATAATGCCCAAAAGGTATTCCAAGCCTTCCTTATGCAAGTTATTTATTTTCTTTGAATAATTCACTTATCTAATCATCTGTTTTTGGGTATGAGTTAACTTAGATCTTAGTGCCTATGAAGGACATCGAATACAGTCACTGGATACTGGCTGTATTGGACATTAAGAATTGCTCTGCATCGTATTGGGACTCCATGTCCACTGCACGCGCAAAAAGGCACAGGATACATATGCTTAGCACACTGGTATGCGTGTCTTGTCAATTTAATATTATTGATGTAAATAATGGATAAAGTATATGTACTATTTAATTCTTATTACAGTTGAAGAAGCTTGATAAGTTTCTGTTGAGGACGATGGATGATGTGCATTCTGGCCAACCTGTTTTTGAAGTTTTCAGTATAGTGCCTGTCGAAAAACTCCCGCAACAGGACAATGGACATGATTGTGGTATTTTTTTCATGAGGTTTATGGAGTACATTGCATTCGGACAATCGCCTCCCTCGACCTATGTAGGTGTCTTCACCTTATATTTTTATTTTTGGTGAAACAACATATGCACTGTGTTTAGAATACCGCGTTACTATCTTAAATGTATGCTTGCCTGCTTCTACTTTGCAGATAGTCGATCATAATGAGAGATTCCGATTTGCAATTGATATTGTCTTCTCGGAATCCAATGGCCTATTTTGGGATGTGATGCATGATGCAACTGCTTATTATGGATTTTGTTCAAGCAAAGGTAGTGAATCATCAACCTTAAAAGAAGGTAAGTGTTTTCCCCCAAGATGTGATGCTTCGCCTCCAATGCTTTCAACAAAAAAGTATAGACAGCAACACTGGTCGAAGTGCGGAATGAGAAAAAAGAGGAAGTCAATGAACTAAACTTGTATTTACATATTTTGTCTTCATACTACCATGCCATGTTTAGACCAATTAGCTATTACACTATTAATTTCTTTGTGACTAAACAATAGTTGGGCATGCATGCTTCTCACATTAATGTGCCTTATGTGGTTTATTTTTTGATTCTTCACTCTTAAATAGGAAGCCATTATTGGGACATATAATGCTAGTATCCATCAGTGTTATTAGTAAAAACCAGACCTGTGTTATGTCTACTGCTCAAATATGCAACACATAATCATGTCCTTTATTTTTGCTGGAAAGATGGTCATGCACTTGAACTGTCATTTTTCACACTCTATTTCTCGTTTTACGTAAACTTTCACTTTTCTTACGTAGCATATCACGTATATTACGTTAGTGCGAACACTTAATAGGAGCTCACTACATTCATTTGCACTCTCTCACTACTTTAACTGAATTGCGAACATGCTCAATTTGGTAAGAGGTTTCTATACATTAGAATAGATCAATTGTATAGATTTTAACACCCCAAATTGGTGAGGACCACGAAAATAGCCTGGCTAAAATGTAAAAAGTTCAGGAAACTAGCTTTTGTAGATGCAATCTCCAAAATTAAAGTGGTAATTGATACAACCTGATTCCTAGTCTTCATTGTTCATATTTCTAATCTTTTGGTTTCTATAATTACTCCAATTCATGCATTTTTCCTTATTTCGTACCAATAATGGAGCTAATTTACATATATATTGAATGTGTAGTGCATCCACTTGCTTTGGGGACTACTTGCTGGGAATTTGAAATTGTTGTGGAGGTAAAGGTAGGCTCCAACATTCCAAAAAAAACCTTGCTTGTAATTTTACTTAAATGCACTAGTGCAACCATATTAAATATGGTTTATGGTATATATCCTTCTGTATGTTGTACTGATGTTTTTTGTAATATTACATAATTCTTGGGGAAACAGGGTGGTTGACTTGTATATAGCAGAAATTTTAGTTAGCTACAAAATAATTTGGCTATTTTTTTTAGTTTATATATATTTTTATTGTTACAGAACCAGAGATTACTAAGAGAATCTGACATTAGGAGAGTGAATAAGGAGGAACTACTTCAACAAGGAAATTTGGAACGTTCTTCCATGATATACGTTAACGGTTAATAGGCTCTGGCAACATAATGAGTGCTTCAAGTTCATGAGTATGGTTGTCAAGTAAAATTAATGGCATTCGTTGCTTATGTTATACTACTGTTTCTTTTAGAAAATCAAATTGTATCATGTAAATATTAAAATTGTTTACTAAAAAGGAGATTACTTGAATGAATCATTAATTTATTGAATGTATTAATTTTGAATTTTATACATCTTCTTCCGTAGCAGAACAAACAATATCAATTTTCCATTGATGAAGAAAACACTATTAGAACTTCTTGGCGCAAAAAATCCCTTCAATGGCATGAGGAGGGTCATGAATAAGTTGCCTATTTGTGTGAATTAGTTCTGAAAAGGCAATAAGTGTTATTTCCAAATTATTTCACTTCAACTTTTATCAATGTTGTCAACTTTCTATTTATATTCTTTTTTTTTTTAGAATTTTTTATTTGCAGAAGCTAATTCCCCACCATTTTTTCTCTTACAAGTTGAAATTTCATTTTCGTACACAAATTGATTCATTGACTAATTATTTTTTCTTTAAATATTGTGAATCTCTATTTTCTTTGAAATGTAAACTTATTGTTTACAGTGTTATTGAAAAAATAAATAAAGAGTAAACTCATTGTTTACAGTTTACTTGAAACCAATATTTGCCTATACAATTGTGTTAAACTAAAAGCTGCACGGTTAATCTTAATTTTAACAATTTACCTGAATAAATACTTAATACCTTTTTCATGTATTTTTTGTTTTACGATTTCGGTTGGAAAATTTCTGAAATAGTAAACTCATTGTTTACAAATTCGTTAAAACTGATGATTAAAGACTAACTAGTTTGTCAACTTTGTGATTAAACGATAAACAACATGTTTTTCTTTATAAACAACTTTATCAAGTTAGTAATGAGGGTAGTTTTTGAATCGTCTCTTAAAAAATTACGATTTATTTAAAAAATGGTACACATGTTTAATCAATGTGTCAAATGGGTATTCCTGGCCATTTCCGTAAATGGTGTATGCGCCACGAGAAAAGATGAATTACATAAAAACTATAATACCCAAATGTGGGACAAGTGATGATCTTTAAGAGTTGGTGAAGATGCAGTTAAAATATGGATTTTTGGGTTTATAAGGCCCACGGTCAATTTCAATGAATAGCCCAAAAAATAAATTACAAAAAAAATATTTTTTAAAGACCACCATCATTGAGGTCATGTGTATGAGGTAACATGATATACAAAAACCATTGAAGTCAACTTTTTTAGTAAACACGGAACAGGTACAACATAGCCTTCCTCCAAGATATTGGCCATTATGACAATATTTGTTTCTTTTATTCTGACATATCTTAGAAGAGCATGAGCTTAATAATACTACATCCACCCACCCTAAAAATAGACTCACCTTTCCTTCTTATGGGGTAATGTGAAGAACAATTCACATTATGAACTCCTGAAATTGTCCTGTCCTATCAATATACTTGTAAACAGATACACTCAATTTCATTTCGATACTGAAAGTAATAAATTTCCAAACTTAATGTAAAAAAAAGTGTGATGAGTCCATAAATAACAAAGGAAAATAAAATTTAATTAAATATAATTTAGAAGGACAACTTACAAACAAACATTTTTAAAAAATGTCAGCAACTTTGGAAATAACAGAGGCAAGGAAAGATTAAAAATGGTAACTAACATTTACTTTAAGGAAACAATGAACATAACATGTAATAGATTAAGCTACTAACTCAGGTACTGGTCATCCTCTTCCACCTCAAATTGGAGAGTTAACGGCCCACAATATTATTCAATCTCTCATCTAGGTATTCTTCGTACCTAGTAATTGACTCCGTTTTAAGTTGCAGCACTACTTCGGAAAGCCGTTCATAATCTTCCATCCACTCGTCCTTCGAGTACGAAGCATCCCGTGTCATTTCTTGTAAATTATTTGACTTCTCGGCAAGCTCTGCCTCTAGCCGCAGTATCTTCTCCTTCATTATTATGTTTCGTTCCTCCAAAACATATTTTTCCCTATCAATATTTGAAATGTGGTACTCCTTCTCCTCTAATGTAGTCATGAGATCGTTAATGTAATCGACAGGATCTGGTGGGAGTGTTGTTATTTTACAGAAACTGAATTGTTCCTAATCTGGCGGGTCTGGTTGTCGTGGTGGGAGGTCATGGAGAAACTCAAAATTGCAGGAATTGATTGAAGAATTTGAATCCATGACCGAGTGCCCTTTGAAAAATTTAGTTTCAATAACTCAATATAGTCCCACCGCAGTATATCAAGAGGGATAATGGTAGAGTACGGTGTAAATGACAACCCACTATCCTGTGTTTCGGTTTATGTTCATCGGTACAAGATAATGAAAGCCTGATGAAAGTGATATAACGTGGGCCCATGACCACCAAATGTGATCCATAGTAAAATTGTGCATGCAACCTTTGGAAACAAGCTAAAATCAGAAACACAAATAGATAGTCAAACGTGTGGGGCCCTATATAATGATTTGTACTTGTGTGTGGATCTAATATTACCCATGTACATTCTATTAACACGATACTAAAACATGAGAGTATGGCCCTCATATATACGGAGATTTTATTTTAAATTGAAAATAATCTATGAATTATAAGTTGATATTAAGTATGACCCACTAATAAAAGGTTTCTGATATACATGAAAAAAAACGTGAAAATGGAAGTCAATTCCGTCTCCATTCTTATTTTTCTCATGTACTGTGCTCCAAATAACTTCCCACATAATAGCACTCGCAACTCACGTGACCATGACATGCTGAAACACAAATTCTAATTCTTCCCACATAATATGTGACTCCTTCCTTATGTTTCTAATAATGGCATACTTTATGTAATTTTGACTGATGTGCAACCCTATTTTTGATAAGTGATAGTTCATTAACAACTTCACCATTTACAGGAAGACCTCACCTTACAGTTACTTGATCCACTCCTCCATGCTTGTGTTTTCTATATGTATATATATATATATGTGTGTAGGGATCGTGTTGACCTCAATTCAATCTCCACCACCCTACCTGTATACTTGGATATCCCCTTTTTCTCTCTAAAATGGACTCCACACCTTTGCCAATGAATAACATCGTTAACTTCCCGTCGTTTGATGACAATCATCTTGAGCAAATGCAATACATTAACCGAATTGTACATGACAATGTCAGGCTGGCCACCGAGCGGAACGAATGGGAGAGGAGATACAATGCGTCCAACATCCATAACACTCTCCTTAAGTTTGACCTACACTCCATCAAGATGGTGGTATTAGAGCTGAAAGAGAAGTCGGTTGCAACAGAGATGGCCTGGAGAAAGGAAATGGAAGTTGTGGCAGCCGCGATTGATGAGCTCCAGAGTGGCTATATCAATATGAACCCACTATACGTCCAAACTCAGAAGCCACCTAATCAATCGATATCTATTTAGTTATATGTTCTCAGTTTGGTCTACACTTACTATAAATGGAATCACTGAATATGTATCTTTTCAAGTTTTAATGGCTTTACAAGTCACTTTGCTGTAATACGGTCTTTTCGATCATACTTTTGGAAACTCTTCTCTTTTGTGTACCCCCTACTATGATTAAGGCTTTTTGATCAATGTGTAAGGGGCCCTTGCATGCGTAATGCAAACTATCCTCTATGTATATATTAAATGTTATGGTTTTAGTTTTAACAAGTCTTCTCCAGCTTACTTCGTATGTATTGTGTAACACCGACTAATACCCTTTATGGCCTATTACTCCTAGTGTTTCTCAATTCCTATGGCTTCTAAATGAAGGTTGATTACTAGATGGCATCTACCATTAAAAAAAACTATGTACTACCATTTACACATTAAAGAGTAAAAATCTATATTTTAGGTATATGTATATATATGGTGTCTATATATCATCCACCACTTCATGTAAGAGCCCCAACAATTGTCACCATTTCCATTTCAACCCAACAAAGACAATTCATGTAAGTCAGTCACTACACTTAACCTTTGTAATATATTAATTCGTTTTACATCGGATAAGTAACCATTTGCCAACATGTATTTTTCCAGAGTATCATCTTGGTACAAATAATGTTCATTTGGTACACTGCATTTTAAAATCTGACATATTTGGTACCCTGTATTTTAAAATTGTACATATTTGGTACCATAAACTAAAATTTAATTAATAAATTTTTACCAATTTAATCAAATTACTCTCAATCATACGAGCTACAAATTATAAATAACTGCTGACAATTTGGTCATAATGACAAAATTTTATCAATTAGGATACCAAATATCTATGTTTTCAAAATACGGGGTACCATATGAGCATTATTGAAAATAGAAGGTACCAGAACGATATTTTGCAAAAAAAAAAAAAAAAAAGTACCAAATGAGTAAATTTCCTTTTACATCTACCACCCGATCAATTAATGCATTTACTGTGATGTCACATTCTATTGCTTGTTTGAGCGTTTATTAATTAAAAAATTATAATTATGGAATAACATGAATGTTTGTTCATTTAATGTATGGATGAAATGACACACCATTTACCACAAGGTGTAAGGAGAACGATAATTAATGTAAGGCACAATTGCGACAACAAACCAGAACCACCACATTAAATGGCTCATTCAATAGCAGTATATATATGAGCCATTCACATGTTTTTTGTGAACCAAACTGATGTTGTGCCTCTCTTCACCCTTGGGTGGAAAGATCTACATCTAGTATCATAGAAAGTTACAAAGTCAACCAACGTTTACTTGTTAGTATATAGTTTATGAGCTACTGAAAGAGGTATTTTTTATGTCATGGTCATCTAAACAAATTTACGAGAAGATATACTTACTCTATATGATTTGTAGTGTTCATTTGTTTTGAGGTGACAATTTTCACTCATGGCTTCATTATTTTTTGCACCACTCATAATGTTCAACTAACACTCCTTATTAAGGTATACCAGCTTTAATAAAATCAATAAATCCATTCCCATGTTATATGTACATTTTATATAATCGATCCCACCATTTCAGAATAAAATGAAAGATATTGCCTTAATTAATTTGCCTATTAATAAAGTTGTATAGGATCTTCTTTAGAGCGGATTGTCAGGGGAATATTGTGTCCTTTGATTTAGCTACCCGTAATTGAGCAGGTGGAAGAGTAAGAAGGGATGCAAGTGTTCAGATAGCATTGGGCCACAATAACTTAAAGGTACCACTGACCCTTACTGTTCATTTTCTTTGCTTGAAACATGGAAGATCTAAGCCACTTTCATTTGTAATCACGAAACTATCGTTTTCTTAAGGGTTTTGTTTCACTGTTACACATTATCGTTAAGGTTGAATATAGCATCCTTAACCAACAATTTTTTTTTGCGGGAAGTTTTTTTGAGAATTAACAACCCCAGCCTCCCAGTATATATAACACTCTCGGTTAGTGAAACCCGCCACCCCCAATCACTCGCCTTGTACCCTAGTATTTTGCACTGAACCATTAAAAAAACGTGGCATCTTCTAACTTATGCGTCAATCTATTCCCAAAGGAGTTCGTAGTTAAAAAAGAGCCTGAATCACCAACCCATCAATTCCCAATTCCTTTCCATGTTGAGTCCACTCCCCCTACACCACCGTCCACTAAGAACACTGAAATGACAACCCACTCCGCTCCTTCCTCGGTTAACATGTCTGCGATGATGTCGCCGAGTGATAATGGTAGTAAGAAACTAAAGACTAAGCCTGGTTTCCGTGGTAAGTGCAAAAATTGTATGAAAAAAGATCTTAAGATTGAGAAGCTTTCAACTTTCAAAAACGTTGCTGCTAAGAAAGCTTCAACTTTAAGGGTTAATTCAATGGACATTAAGTCTTTCCTTTTCCAACAGCGCCAGATTATAGATCATCTAGGAACTATGGTTAAGCACCAAGAGACCATTAGCAGTGAGTTGTGTGTCAAAGCTAACGACTCAGGAAATAAGACGGAGATCATAGTGCTTGACTAATATTTCACATTATCATGCTTTTGGTTATAAGATCCAGTTGCATTATAACCTCACTATATTAAATTTCATGTCATCAAGTGTTCTGCGAATGCATTATTGTTTTTTATATTACGTACGCACTCGTATTAGATACTAAATTTACCTAAAACACTATTTTGGGTAATCCAAGTACCTTTTATTAGTAAGATAGTTGCAATGCTTTGTAGTAGGTGATATATCCTTGTTAAGGCTATCTGTATGTTATGTACTTGATGTCATTCACCTTTTAAATTAATCTTACTTCGTACAAACATATTAGTTTGATGAAAGTCCAAAGTAATATCGCATACAAATTACACACCCAAAGTATTTACACTCTGATTTACATTTTTTGTAAACTATGACCATTTATGTATAAGATTTCGTATGGTTAATTTATTACGAAATCAGAAAGAACACCATGGGCACCAAAAAATGGGTAATTTATCTCCCAATTTTTTATTGCATATAGTGTAATAGAAACCCATATGACATAAGGAATAAGAATATGTATAAGCCTTGTACATAAGACCAAATGTACAGTTGCTAACCTGAAAAAAAAGAACCAAATAATAATTCAATTGCATTCATGCTCTAGTCACCCATCCTCTTTATACATAGGCGTCGTTTGTTAACATTTAAAAAAATAGTTTTTTATTTAATTAATTAAAAATTTGACAATTAAACAAAAAATATGTTTGGTAACTCTATTTTTATTTATTAAATTTTAATTAAAATATATTAAAATTTGAAAATAGAATTTTTTTACTTTCAAAATTCTTTTAAATAGTTTTCAATTTTTCTTTTCTTTTTTTTCTTCCATTCTTCAAATCAACATCTCATATTGTTAAACAAAAAATAAAATATAAAAGTTATCAAACGTGTTTACTATTTTTTGTTTTTAAAAACAAAAAACAAAAATAGTTACCAAACATATTTCTATTTGTTAAAAATAAAGAAATAAAAATAAAATAATATTTATATTTTTGTGTTTGATAAATTAAATTTTTTTTTTACCAAACGGGCCCATAAGAAGTAGAAGATGTGAACATTATCCGTAGTTTTGCTCTTTTTATTTCCCACGTAAACTGAAAAGTGAAAAGTGTAGGAGGGAAACACCAACATTTAACCCAATAAGTAACACTTTCCAATATAAGTTACCCGCCCGATGTACATTTGAAGATCACAGATATAAAATTTTCAATTTTGCCTAATTAAAATGAACCCTAATTAAGATTTTGAATATAGAAATTGAAATATATTATATCACGTTTTGGCAAGTCGAAGATTAATTTAATAAAAGTCCTTTTACTAAAAAAAATTAAGTTTTTAACAACAAAATCTCACAATTTTTAAAAAACAGTAGAGGGGAGATATCCTAAATTTCAATATTTAACGCCACGAAATCTAATAAATCACGACTTTCATATTATTGAAATATTTTTTCTACTTTCCTCGTCACTTACCAAGTTGTAGTGTATTCAGGGATTTAAGATCGAGAAAACACGCAAAATATGGAAAGTAACATCTGTACAGTACCGGGCCAAGTTAAATTTTTCAATAAAGATCCACGAGAACTATCAAAAGAAGACATCGTACACCAACACCTTCATACCCTTCAAGAATGGGAAGATTTTTATTACATGTACTCCCAATGAATGGGGTTTAGTGTTCGAAAAGAAGATGTTCGCCGCGAGAAGGCCGATAACTCAGAGTGGCAAAGAAAATGGGTTTGCTCGAAATAGGGCTTCAGAAGAGAGAAGTGGAAAAACCTAACTAATCGAAAGAAAACAGCCAGAGCCATTACCAGGACAGGTTGTCTCGCACTACTCCGGGTAAACTTGGATAGGTAACATGTGGGTGGCGAAAGACTTTAACCCAGTTCATAATCATGACCTAGCTACAAAGACAGAGCTACATTTCCTGCGATCCAACCGAGCTATAACAGATTGTATAGGTGCACAGGTCATATCAATGAGAAGATCGGGCATACGCACTTGCCATATATTAAATCATCTAGCACAAGAAAGGGGAGGACGTGAGTATCTTCCATTCATGAAAAAGGATCTTTACAATTGGATTGGTCGCCAAAGAGGACAGGAAGCAGAAGAAGGGGAAACAGACGTTGAAGTTGCACTCGGTTACCTAGAATGTCTCGGTTTGCGTGACCCTAATTTCTATGAAACACACACAATTGACAAGGACTACAGATTGGAAGACCTGTTCTAGGCCGATGGAAATTTTCGTCGAGATTACAATTTGTTCGGCGAAATCATGGCTTTTGACACAACATATATGAAAAATGCATACAACAAACCATTACTAATCTTCGTCGGGGTGAACCATCATTTCAGAACAATTTTTTTTTAGTTGCATTGTTATATGATGAGATAGAGGAGACATACATATGAGTTTTACAAGAATTCTTAGAGTGCATGAAAAACAAGGCACTGCATGTTATTGTCACCGACGGAGACCACGCTATGGCAAACACAATAAAGGTAGTCATGCTGTAGTCAGTCCACCATTTGTGTTCGTGGCACCTTCAGGCCAACTTAACCAGCAATGCACCTCACCCAGTTTTCAAGGCAAAATTCAACGAGCTCCTTTATCAATATTGTACCGAGGAACAGTTTGAGGATACATGGAACAATATGGTTGGCAAAAACAACTTATGCCAACCGTAAAAGTTGGGCCGAGTGTTTCATTCGGGGAAATTTCTTCGCAGGTCTTACAACCACCCAAAGGTTCGAGTCAATCAATTCCTACCTATCGCACTTCCTAACGAGAAAACTTAAGCTTAGGGATCTTTTCGGCCAAGTGGATGAAGCCATACAGAACATTCGCCACACCGAAAGGGAGGATGACTTCATTAGTAATCACACTTCCCCCAGTATACCAACAAACATCCTCCACCAGTACTACCAAAAAGTTGCCTCCATTCTTACCAGGACCATGTACGAAAAGGTGGCAGAGCAAATCAGTAGTGCTCTTTCGTACTCAGTTGACTCTGCAGATGTAACAGTTAATAGTCGGTCGTACTACTTGACACATTTCCCAAAAGGACTAGCACGAAGTCAAGTGAACTACGACACTGACAATGGCCACATCAATTGTACATGTATGTTGTTCGAGTCCGATGGAATTCCATGTCGTCATATATTCACTGTTATGAAGCACTTGAACATACCTTGCATTCCAGACTTTCTGTTTAAGGCTAGATGGAGGAAGGATGCTAAGAGCTCGGTTGAATTGAATGGTTTCCCCCATTCTAGGGTGCCCACTGATGTGTTGGTATGTACAAGATGGGGATCATTAACATCACGATTCAATGCAATGGGATACTTTGCAACCAAGCAAAGCGACACTTACGAAGAGGCCATGAATGAGATGTCTCGGATGGAGGAGAAATTTAAGTCAATGTGCTTCAAATTTTGTAATCAATCCGGTGACGCAAACATTGAGAAAAATGAGAACCACTCCCACCCATCTAATAGAGTGATCCAAGATCCAGCTCTAATTCGGACTAAGGGGAGGGAACCTAATAAAAATTCAAAAGGAAAGGAGAAGGAGCATGATAACAAGGTGGCTAACAAGAGAAGATGGAAAAACTGCAACGAGTTAGGGCACAACAGGGCGACTTGCAAAGTTCAACCTCAAATTTAAATGACGCAACAATTTCAACCATTTTCTAAGTTTCCATCCACAGAAGAAAGTGTATGTTGTGGCTTCATCCAGCCTGGAGAAAGCAATGACGATGGCAAGAATGACACATCTACACCATGGTAAAATAGCATTTCTGCGAGTGGCAGTATTCCTCTAAATGAAAGTACGATAGCCGGCAGTCATAGTTTTGCGACGCATGGGTGAGTAGAATATATATGGTTACAATTACTTTGTTGTTTGTGTTAAGCTTTATTAGGTTATGAACTTCACCCATGATTTCATATCGTACTTCTTAAAGCTGAAGAAATGAAATAATTAAAATTTTGAATATTTTGATTATTATGAACTCATGGAGTATTATTTCATATTAAAGAGCTTATTTAATCATTATAATGGTAATTATTTAAAAAGTGTAGAGTCCAAGAACTTTACTTAGCTAGTTAGATAGTAGTAGCAATAGTAATAGTTGTAGTATTTTTATGACTCTGGATTTTGGTTCAGACCGGGATTTAGTTGGACACTCGTAGTAACACTTGTAGATTTTCTAAGTTTAACCTATAGTTTTAGAATATTAATTTTAACCTAAGGTTTGATTAATATGACTTGTTTACTTTACAAGCCCCAAGTAGTAACGACCATTATAGTATATGTTATCCCAAAAATCGGAAGTGTGACATGGCATGCATTAATTACACGTGGCTGACACCTGGCAGAACCTGTGTTCGACTATCGACCAGGAAGATATTCGATATCATGCGATCGGTCTCTTCAAACGACCAGTCTGGTCGTATGCACGTAAAAAGCGGAGGAAATCTTAGGCAGTTATGATGGAATCCGAAATTATCTCCCATGATTTCCTGAGTATCCGATTATTTAGGAAATAATATCTGTAACAAATCAATGTAAATCTTCCCTGAGCTTATAAATAGAAGAAGAGGGCTCAGGGAAGAGGACCCCTTTTTTCTTTTCTGACTTCTAGATCACTTGAGATTAGAGTTATCGAATTAATCACATTGTATTGTTCTTCAGAGGTTGGTGAAACTCATTGAACCCTAGTTCTTTGATCACTCCTTTGGATCTCACATCAATAACAATCTAAGTGGACGTAGGTTATTACCAGATCTTGGGGCCGAACCACTATAAAATATCGTGTTCTTATTATTTTCGTCATCACGTTCTTTTCAACGTATTCATCCACGTCAAGCGTATTTTGACTCCGTGTCAGTTGCCCAAAATCAGGGTCAACATTCTGGTGCTTTCATTGAGAGCTTGATATATCATCGTTGAGAAAACCAATGGCGAAGGCTACCAGGAAAACTGGACAGGCGGCCGGCACTGCTCCATCTAACTCGCCTCCTCCTCCTCCCAACGTGGCTGAGGATGAGCCGCATTTGGATTTTGAGGAGGAAGAGATGGATGACGTGAGGCTGAAGAGTACTTTAGGGGCATTGCACGAAGAGCTGACCAATCTGAGAGCCAGCCAGGAAAGTGCTGCCGAAATCATGGCACGGCAACAGCAAGAGATTGAACGGCAGAGCGTGGAGTTAAGCGAGAGGCAGGCGGAGATTGACCGTCGCCAGAGCGAAGCCATGGCAGCCCTTGAGGTAGCCTTGCAATTGGCTAGGAATCAGGCTGCACCTGCCTCACAGCCTGATCAACCTATGAATGGGCCAACGCAAAGAGGCCCCAATCCTAGCCCACCTATCCAAACCTCAAGTCCGCAAAGGCCCGAACAGCCTCAGGTGCCCCATGACGATGTCCCACTGGACCCTGAGGCACAGCCTTCATCCTAAGCTGGTCGCGACAATCCCCCGCATCAGAGGCAGAATAGGACCGAGCATCAGCCTCGTAGTCCTAGACGCCATAGGGGCGACGAGCCAAACCTTCCGAACAGAGGTCGGAATCCTCCTGCTAACAGGAGGAACTCAGAGTTAGGCTCTGTGGTCCGAGATCCCCCACGGCATGATAATGCACGGGGACATAACGACCAACGCAGGCCACCCTCTAACGCTCGGGACACTTTAGCCCGGGAAGGAAATCGAGGGAATGGTCGATCCCACCATAGCCAATCAAGATTCAGAGATGGCCATGGTTATAATGAGGCCGACTCAGGCAAAGGAAATGCCGGTCGGAGGAATGACGAAAGAGGTGAGAATAGGAATCAGCCACCTCAGGATGACCAACCCAATAGGCGAGATGCTGGGGGGCAACCCAAGCAGAATAACGTCTTCGACCGGCTCGGAGCTAGCGAGCAGCGGAGAAGAGACGAGGACTTGAGAGATGTGCTCAATGATCGTCGCGAGCGACATGGCGAGAACATCCCCCAGTGACAGAGGCCACAACGATTCCTATCGCTGTACAAGCCTAGATAGATGCCCTCAACCAGGCGGTGCAACAGCTGGTCGGGGGAAGAACATCTTACATCAACCATGATAGGAGGAAAGGCACTCCTTTCGTCTAGAGGATAGCTATGGCAGAAACTCCAAGCAAGTTTAAAATGCCTACGCTTCTGAACTTTGATGGGTACGGTGACCCAGTATCTCACGTCAATAAGTTTGAGATACAAATGGACATTCAGAAAGTGTCCAAAGATGCTCGGTGCAGGATCTTCCCTGCAACACTTTCTGATGCCGCACAGGAGTGGTTTTTCAAGTTCCCTCCTGCGAGCATAGTTTCCTGGGAGATGTTCGTAAAGGAGTTTTACGGACAGTTCTACGCAGGTCGTGTGCATCCGACCGAGGCAAACCAGCTGGTTGAAATTCACCAGCAGGATGGAGAATCGCTGAAGGACTACATCCATCGCTTTATGCGAGCAGCAGTTGGAGCAAAAATAGTGGGGGATGAAGGAAAAATGATGGCCATAACCACAGGGGTTAGGCGTCGCACCCCCCTCTGGAAAAGCCTCCGAAAGGAAGGGGTTAGAACTACCCAGGAATTCTTGGACCGAGATGATCGTTATATCAAGCTCGAAGATACCATTGCCGACGATGGAAAGCCTCCAGGCAAGGATAAGAAGGCTGCAGAGCCCGCCAAAGCCGCCAATGGGTCTAAGCCTAACAGCAACGGCAAAGGCAACGGCAATGGCAAGAATGGTGGAAAACGGCCACACAATGAGCCTTCCACCTCCGACAATAAACGAGCCAAGGGTAATCGTTATGAACCTCGGTTCACTAACTACACTGCCCTAGTTGAGTCTCGGGGAGAGGTTTATCAGGCCACGAGTTCCAGTGTGCCTTATAAGAAGCCTGCCCCTATTCGAAAGGATATTTCGAAAAGAGACACTTCCAAGTTCTGTCGTTATTATAACGACTACGGGCATGATACCAACGAATGCAACCAGCTGAAGGATGAAATCGAGTTCCTTATTAGACAAGGACACTTGAGAAGATACGTACGGGCCTCGGGAAATTCCCAACGAGAAGCTCCGGGTAGCAACGAGCAGGCGCCCACGCGCCAACGCTCGCTACCTTTGCAGCCTGCCCCCGTGACTGGCACACTGTTAACCATTTGTGGAGGCCCACACCTCGTGGAAAACAACGGAAAGGCCAGGGAATGATACGCTCAGACTCTGCGCCACGACCAGGACATCGAGATGATGACTGTGGAGGACCGCGCGCCAAAAAAGGTTCGGTCAGAAGAGGGCGAGATAACCTTCTCTGATAGCGATGCCCAACATGTCCGGTTCCCACATTCCGATCCACTGGTCGTGGATATCCAAATGGCCAACATGATGGTGAAGAGAGTGCTGGTCGATACAGGAAGTTCGGTGAATATCCTGTATAAGTCTTCGCTGGAACGTATGAAGTTGTCCGTTAAAGATCTGGAGCCCTGCAACCAGACAATATACGACTTCTCTGGTGAGGGACTTGCCCCCACAGGATCAATCAGACTACCAGTGACGAAGGGTACATCGCCTGCTACCAGGACATTACTCGCTACTTTTATAGTAGTCGATTGTCCTTCGGCGTACAATGCCGTCATTGGGAGGCCTATACTGGTTGATCTACGGGCCGTCACCTCTATGTGGCACTTAGCCATGAAATTCCCGACAGACGCAGGGGTAGGACACGTGTTGGGAAACCAGAGGGAGGCTAGGGAGTGCTACAACACCTCAGTCACGAAGGCAAAAAAAGGAACATGAAAGAGCACTACCTCAGATAGGTTGCAGATGGCAATTGACACACAAGCCCAATCCGGTGATGAAGTCACCAAATAGGGTGTTGCCCAAAGTGAGGATAGAGATCTAGATCCTCGCTTCGGGGATTTTGAAGAGAACGTTGGACCCGTTGAGGACCTGGAAGAGGTCCAACTCGACGAAAAAGACCCGACCAAAGTCGTGAAGGTCGGGAAAAACCTAGAACCAACCACGAAGCATGCACTGGTGGAATTTTTGCGAAAGAACCAGGAAGTCTTAGCCTGGTCGCACAAAGACATGGCTGGGATAGACCCTGCAGTTATCAGCCATGTCCTGAACATAGACAAGACTTTTCCACCCGTGCAACAAAAAAGAAGGCTGCTCGATAAGGATCGATCGAGAGCCTTAAAAGAAGAAGTTGAAAGGTTAAGGGAGAATGGGTTCATCAGGGTGGCGTTTTATCCATCGTGGGTCTCTAATCCGATACTAGTTCCCAAGCGTAACTGCAAATGGCGAACCTGTGTGGATTTTACGGACCTCAATAAAGCCTGCCCAAAGGACTGCTTCCCACTCCCAAGAATCGACGAGTTGGTCGATGCTACTACAGGACACGAGATCCTCTCCTTCATGGATGCATATTCTGGCTACAATCAGATTAGCATGCATCCCCCTGACAAGGATCACACCAGCTTTCGGACCGATACGGGCTTATAATGTTATAAAGTAATGCTCTTCAGACTGAAAAATGCAGGTGCGACTTACCAGCGGTTAGTTAACCACATGTTTAAAGAGCTGATTGGGGTAAACATGGAGGTATACGTGGACGACATACTGGTAAAGTCTAAAAAGGCAGAAGGACATGTGAAGGATTTACAAGAATGTTTTGATGTATTGAGCAAATACCAGATGAAGTTAAATCCCCTCAAATGTTCCTTCGGAGTTGGATCAGGGAAGTTTTTTGGGTTCATTGTAAATTCAAGAGGAATCGAGGCCAACCCCGACAAGATAAAAGCCCTGATCAACATGAAATCACTAGAAAGGATAAAAGATGTACAAAGTTTAACCGGGAGGATTGTAGCCCTAAGTAGATTTATTTCAAAATCAACAGACAAATGCGTCCCATTTTTCATTCTACTTAGAGGCAATAAGAAATTTGAATGGACAGGAGACTGCGAGCAAGCTTTCCAGGCCTTGAAAGCCCATATGGCACAACCTCCCATTTTATCAAAGCCGATCGAAGGAGAAACTTTGTTCATTTACCTGGCGATCACTGAAGTTGCTGCTAGTGCGGTACTAGTACGAGAGGAAGAAGGTGTACAAAAAGCAGTTTACTATGTGAGCAAGAGGCTGATCGGGGAAGAACTGAGATATCCACCTAACGAAAGGTTAGCATATTGCTTAATCCTGGCCTCAAGGAAGCTGCGCCCTTACTTCCAAGCCCATCCTATCACAGTCTTAACCGACCAGCCCCTTCGGCAAGTCCTCCAGAAACCAGAAGCAGCTGGGCGTCTATTAAAATGGGCAGTCGAACTAAGGCAGTTTGACATTACATATTCACCGTGAGCAGCAGTGAAAGGACAAGTCTTGGCCGACCTTATTGCAGAGTTCACATAACTCCCAAATAGCGAGCAGTGCGAAAAGCCTAGCGCGCCTGAACCTCAAGATGAAGTTCCTTCGTGGAAGTTATTCATGGACGGGTTGTCCAACGAATCCCACGCAGGAGCGGGAGTGATATTGATAACGCCAGAAGGGCATCGATTTCACTACGCCATTAGGTTCGACTTCACCGCGTCAAATAATGAAGCCGAGTATGAAGCACTCCTTGCTGGATTGAGAATGGCCAAAGACACGAGCATAAAGGCGCTTGATATTTACAGTGATTCACAGCTGGTAGTAAGCCAAGTTCTAGGGGAATATCGAGCGCGAGGCCTAAAAATGGTGGCCTACTTGAATAAAACAAAAGACCTGCTAGCCCAGTTCACGAAGTATACCCTCCAGCAAATACCGCAGGATCAGAATTCGAATGCAGACGCCTTAGCCAAACTCGTGAGCACGAAAGATGCTGACACTTTGAACATTGTGCCAGTAGAAAGATTAAGTGAGCCAAGCATACGAGCAATAGAAGCCAGTATGGAAATCCGAATGGAAGATAAATGGATGGTGCCTTACTTGGAGTATCTGACAAAAGGTGTACTACCAATGGATAGGAACAAGGCCAGAACTCTGCAAAGGCAGGCTGCTAGGTACATACTGGTCAATGGTGTTATGTACCGAAGAGGATATTCCATGCCACTACTCAGGTGCGTTACACCAGAAAAAGCTAAGGAGCTGATGAAAGAGGTACATGAAGGCTTCTGCGGGGATCACGCTGGGGGGAAAAGTTTGGCAAAAAAGATTCTAAGGCTAGGTTACTTTTGGCCAACTATGAATGAGGATTCGATGGAGTTTGTACGAAAATGCGATAAATGTCAAAGATTTTCCAAAATTCCACGAGCAGCTCCAAACGAGTTGAAACAGATGTAGAGCTCGTGGCCTTTTGCAGTATGGGGGATAGATTTGATTGGATCCCTGACAACGGGAAAAGGCGGAGTAAAGTACGCAGTTGTGGCAGTTGACTACTTCACCAAATGGGTCGAAGCTGAACCACTCGCTACCATAATGACCAAGAATGTTCTTGACTTCGTCATCAAGAACATTGTTTGCCGGTATGGTTTTCCTCGAAAGATTGTTTCAGACAATAGAACCCAATTTGACAGCGACTTATTCACCGACTTCTGCGAAAGGCACGATATTATCAAAAGTTTTTCTTCAGTTGCGCATCCACAAGTAAACGGGCAGGTTGAGGCCGTGAATAAAACTCTTAAGGACACTCTGAAGAAGAGGCTTGAAGACGCTAAAGGAGCATGGCCAGAGCAGCTGCTTGAGGTCCTCTGGTCGTATAGAACTTCTCACCGAACGACGACAGGTCATACCCCATTTTCCTTAGCCTACGGATATGAGGCCATGTTGCTGGTCGAGTTAGATCCCCCCTCACATCGACGCATAACATACGACCAAGACTAGAACAGCCAACTGATGATGGAGTCCCTAGACTCAATTGATGAAATCCGAGAAAAAGCCTAACTCCGAGTCGCTGCGTACCAGCAAAAGGTCGCCCGGTACTTTAACTCGAAAGTAAAAGAAAGAAAATTCAACGTCGGTGACTTGGTGCTACGACGAGTTTTCTTGAATACCCGCGACCCCACTGCTGGAGTGCTCGGACCCAATTGGGAAAGACCGTACCAGATCGAAGAAGTCCTTCACCCGGGCACCTATAAACTTGCACGCCTAAACGGAGATCTCATTCCACGCTATTGGAATGGAGAACACCTGTGCAAGTATTATCAGTAAACAATCCTTTTTAAAGGACTGACTTGTATTAAGTTTTACTTTTTACAAGTTTCGAAAAAGGGTTAGCCACGTTGTATGGCTAATCGCTTATAAGTGTAAGATCCTTTTTTAGGATCGCTCGCAAAGACATGTTTAGTCCATTTTTAATACGAGATTATAAGGGACTGTGCGCAGCCAGTCATTCTTGCCAACTTTTGTAAATTTATTTTTACAAGTATTTGTTCATTACGTGTGTTGTTTTGCTGTATTACAAGTGTTAAATTTTGCAACGAGTAGTAATGTTCGCACAGGTCGTGGTCAAGGCAAGTGACCAAGGACCTAAAGCTCCTCGATCACTTGGGGGGCATATAAGGTACATCGATAGCAAAGCGTACCATGAGGTACGTAAACACATGAACAAAATAAGTGAAAGCATGCTTCGGTACTTAGAGCATTTTTCAAAAATGTTTTGTAAAATCAAACCAAAGTACTATGCTAAGTTCGGTCATCCGAACAGGTATTATAATAAAAGAAGCATTATAACATCAGAAAGGCAGACGTTTACACAGCGAGCATTAGTGCTCGGATGTAAATATGAAATTAAAAGAAAAAAAAACCTTTACACCGCGAGCAGTACTGCTCGGATGTAATTGTTCAAACATAAGCAAAAGAGTTGCCCTCGCAGCAATAAAAGAAAAAAAATTGTCTTTACAAAAAGACCCGTGGGCCATAAAAGCTGGAAAAAATAATAAAAAAATATTAATTTTGCTGGGGGGCAGGAGGGTCCTCTGGGTTAGGAGCACTCTGATCAGTCGGAGGTCCAGCTACAGCATCAGCAGCAGGGGTTTGGGCCTTGGCTCTCTCTTCCGCCTCCAACCGAGCAGCGCACTGCGCCATCAGCGTCCTTTGCAACCGCTCGGAGAGATAGTTAATGTTGGCCTCCCGATTGTGCTTCTAGAAGTCATAAAAGCAGAGGAAGGTGGCTTCCTTATACTTCTTCAGAGTTTTAAATATGTCCTCCTCGAGCTCGCGCACCCGCTCCTCAAGCTTCTTTGCCTCATCCCTGCTGGCAGTCAGATCGAGTGTGAGCTGTTTACACTCTTGGGTGTGGAGTAGAGAATGCTCCCTCCATTTGTGCCGCTCATTGATAGCTTTCTTCAGGGCCTCTTGACTTCCCTGAAGCTCTTGAGTGAGGTTGGCTTGGTCCTCGCATAGTTGTTCATTCAGCTTGCACAGCTCCTTGTTCTCCTCGAGCAACTTTTTCTTCTCATCCTCAAGTGCTTACTTGGACTGAGCAAGCCTAGAGTCAAAGTTCTGCCCGCGAGAAACCAGCGCCCCAGTACGGCGCCAGCCAGCAGTTAGAGACAGCAGTCCCTGAAAACAAAAAATGAAAAATTAAGGAATAGAATTCAGAATAAATGATGAAACAACAGAAATTGACTTACGCTGACTATTTCGTTCAACCCTCGGTTGATGATTTGGTCGGCCTCCATTGAGGCAGTTTCATTGATGGCGGCCTGGCTGCGTTTGTGCTTCGAGAGCTTGTAGATCCTCTCCCTGGCCGACCCAACCATGAGGCTGGACAGGGAGCCTTCAGACAAGTTGTCCAGAGTCTCTCTACCAGCAGCCCTGGAAGAAGGTTGTGATTCTCAGGTGCGGGCATCGACTGTTCGGTGGGAGGCGGAGGTGTCATGTTCTCCTTAGAAGGGCTGGCACCGGGAGTATCCTCTGTTCGAGCCTTCTTTGAAGGGGTCTTACTGCTTTCCCCTCGGGCCCTTTTGTTGTCCTTCGGGACAGAGGCAGCAGCAGCAGTTTGGTAATGCTCGAAGAAGTCATTAGAGTCCATACCTGCACAAAGGAAAACAATTCGAACAGTTAGATTAAAGGATCACGAGGAGCAGAGATCAAAGTGAAAGGATTACAAGTAAAATACCCAAGCTACACCTACTGGTCGTAACATTATCTACTGAACTACCTAGTCCCTGGAAGAAATCTGAGTTTAAAGAAGGGGCGTTCCTAAAGTTTCCGTCCCCATTAAATAGATGGGAAGGAATTGGCAGATTATTCAAAAACGAGAATGATATACCATTTACTTTCGACGAGTCGTCAGACTGTTCGGTAGGCTCAACAGCCTTTTGTTTCCCCTTGCCCTTAGGGAACGAAGGTTCTGCTGCTCGGTGGGGAACAGCAGGTTCCCTGATTGTAACCCCAGTTGGCCTCCTTCTAGGAGGAGGCACCTGAGGTTGCTGCTCGGGTCCCTGCTCAGCTCCCACATCAGCGTGAACACCACCCGCTGCGGGTTCGCTGGTCGCAGGTTAGGAGCCCTTAAGGCCAGCCAACCTAAGGTTAGCCTCATTGATCAAGTTTTTTACACTCTTAGCAGCATTTAACGTACTGACTAAGAGGGCTGCCCTCGACTCCATTCCTGGAGTGGGGGTCGGGCGTAACCATGGACTTGGAACACAATGGAACAGTGAAGTATTACGACAAAAAAGATTTAAAGCACAGGAACTACTGTTTTAAGGATCATTATTTTCCTTACCTCCTCGAGTGAAGGCCAGATTATCCGCGGCAATGTCAGGCGTAAGGAAGTACTCATGATGATACTTCCCCACGTTGGAGATGTGAGTGGTGTCGAACAGAAAAGTGCATCCAGTCTCCTGGTGGCAGAAATGAAAAAACCCCGTACCATCTTGGTTGGGGTTGGACTTGAGATCAAACAGATAATTGACCTCATGAGGAGAGGGGGCTGGCCATTTCTTGAGCTTATAAAGGATATAGAGCGCGGCTAGCATCCTATACCTGTTCGGGGTAATTTGAAAAGGGGCCACCCCAAAGTAGTTTACTACCCCTTAGAAAAATGTATGAAGAGGTAGGGTAGCACCCGCCTCGATATGGTATCTCGACCAGGCACTATAAGCCCCTCCTGGCAGGTTGGCTCGCTGGTCGATGGAAGGTCTGACTAGGGTTATCCCCGTCAGATTGTACTTATTTAAATAGTTGCTGATCATCCGAATAGTCATCGTACTTGAGAGTACCACATGCCACTCGACAGCCGGATGGTCGGCGTGGCGAGGACGGGCACGCCTCTAAACTTCGATTTTAGGAGGGAATTCACCTCGACCACTGGTCGAGGGAGTATCAGCAGGAGGCTGACTTGGAGAGTAAGGATTGCGTCTTGTTCTAGCCTTGGTTTTTGTTCTGGCCATTTTCTGAGTAGGAGCTGGTGGAGGATTTGGGTTAGAACGTGAAAATGGAATTTCTGGAATCAACGTGGATGGATTTTCTTCGCCCTCGAGCAGTTGGGCCAAGAGTTCATCTTCGATAGGTCTTTCTCCCCCCCAAGGGTCTTGCATATGAACTGCAAACAGACAATGGAGGAGATGAGACACAATCCGCGAAGTAGTGGGAGGAGTTGGGATAATGTTACTCGTGCCTAAATAACCAGCAGCATCCTAGTCCTACACTAACTTCAACATGGGTAGTTTAAAAGGCGGATAGAAACAAAAAGGAAAGAAAAATGTTTTCTGAAAAGAACTTTTTCAACTCTTGAAGGGTGGGAATTTTTTTTGGTTTTTTCACCTGGCTTAAAGGTTGAATCTTTCTTCAACCCAATGCCCTAAATAAGAGATTCTATATATCAAGGTATCGACCTAACCTATACAAGGCATAAAAACGCACTTTTACCTAGCAATAGATGGCTTATACCAAGAAACTCTTAAAACCCTATTCAAGAACGCAGAGTTCACACGGTACAGAAATAGCATGCATGGCGTAATAAAAAGCTTAAAGAACGAAGTTCTTACCTGGGCGAAATGAGGATTCGGAGAAAGATGGGAGCTTGAATTAGAAGACTTGCGGCAAGACGTCGGACTGGTTTTCGAAGCTCTGAACATTGGTGCAAGTTCTTGGAGATTCTGGCAAAGGTGATGGGTAAAAATTTCTTGAAAGAGAAGAAAGGCCTACTTATAGGGATCGAAGGGACAGACAAAAGGCAGTAATCATCACTTCCCACTTTCGAAACGTGGGAAAGTAGACAAGCCGTCAGATTGCCTTTTTGGAAACCGAAAAGGCTTGATTAGACATAATTATGTCATGGTTTTCGAAAATGCACGGGGACTTTGACGGACGTGGGAAGGTGAACGGTTGTTCCCTTAAGTTTCTTTATTACTGGTCGCACTAAACAAACTTGGGAGGCAAATGTTATCCCAAAAATCAGAACTGTGACATGGCAGGCATTAATTACACGTGGCTGACACCTGGCAGAACCTGTGTTCGACTATCGACCAGGAAGATATTCGGTATCATGCGATCGGTCTCTTCATACGACCAGTCTGGTCGTATGCACGTAATACGCGGAGGAAATCTTAGGCAGTTATGATGGAATCCGAAATTATCTCCCATGATTTCCTGAGTATCCGATTATTTAGGAAATAATATCTGTAACAAATCAATGTAAATCTTCCTTGAGCTTATAAATAGGAGAAGAGGGCTCAGGGAAGAGGACCCCTTTTTTCTTTTCTGACTTCTAGATCACTTGAGATTAGAGTTATCGAATTAATCACATTGTATTGTTCTTCAGAGGTTGGTGAAACTCATTGAACCCTAGTTCTTTGATCACTCCTTTGGATCTCACATCAATAACAATCTAAGTGGACGTAGGTTATTACCAGATCCTGGGGCCGAACCACTATAAAATATCGTGTTCTTATTATTTTCGTCATCACGTTCTTTTCAACGCATTCATCCACGTCAAGCGTATTTTGACTCCGTGTCAGTTGCCCAAAATCAGGGTCAACAGTATATATGACATATATGATATGCTTATAGTATATGTTATGGTATGTTTTTAGCATATGATATGAATTTTATGTATATGATTTATGTTAGATTTTCCTTGTTGGGTATTAGGCTCGTTCCTTTATGTTTATATGTGCAGAAAAATAGCTATGGTGGCGGAAAGGTTCTTGGCAGCTTAGGGGTTGTGTATTGAGGCAGGATGGAATCGATGGATTGAGCGTTTCGATTCGAGGATGAAGTCGCTTCTTGGTATTTGAAAAATTATGCTTTATATGTATTTTTCGCACTTTATTTTGTAATCCATTTATTTAAAGTTATGTTATGTTTTTATTTTAAAAACAATGGGATCCCATATCCTACTTTAAATTTTATGTAGTTTAACATTTGCTTTATAGTTTTAAATAAAGTTATGATGTTTTTATATGTAAGTGTAGAGTAGTGGGTCATTCCAAAAAGCATGAGTGCTTTCCTTTCCAATTTATATTATAACCCAATTTTGAAGGATAATTAAATATACCGAGAAATGGATTCAATTTTTATAACTCCTCATTTGTATCACTCAAAGACATATATTTGGTTTCTGTAGTCAATAAGGGGAGGATGTTGTATGTAACTGGGAAAATGTAAAAAATAAGATCCATGTAAGACCGATCTGTAGAACAACACTTTTTAACAATGTAGTTATGAATCCTTTAGTTGGCAGAGGTTCATAAAAAAAAATTATACCTGCATATAGATATAGTCGTAATTGGGGGATGGGAGGTGCTATTTGAGTATGGAAACAACCAAGTTTACTTAGACTAGATGAACCTACTCTCTAGATAGGTGCACTGTCATGTGGTACTCAAACAATTTCTTCATGATGGGAAGGGTGTCCCACTAAGTCTCCTCAAGTGTAACTCTGACATTCATTTAGAGTAATACTAGTGAACATAATTCCATTATAAGTTATTAATTATCAAAAGCACTACAAATGCATATTATGAAAGTTTAGTCAAATAATCTGACAAACAAGTCATTGTGACATATGCCACCTCAAGAAACTAACAACCCAAACCTAATTGAACAACACTTAAAAACTAACAAACCATTCATACTCGGTGAAACTAATGCAATGCAATGCCCACATAGACAAACATAGACAAGGATAGTATCATAACGTTTTGAAGTTACAAACAATGGAGTTGTTCATCCTCTTCTACCTTCCTTTGCAAATGGACGCCGACCCTGTTGTGCACTTTTTCATCTAGATATTGTTGGTATCTAGTCACTGCCTCAGACTTAAGTTCATCCACTACTTCAGACAACCTTTGGTAGTCGTCCTTGGAAGCAATCCTTCTCAATCCTTCTAATTCGTTGCACCGTTGAACAATTTCGGCCTCCAACTCCAATATCTTCGCTTCCATTGACTTGTTACGTTCCTCCAACATACCTTTTTCAAAATTGATTTGCCAAATCAAGAACTTCTTATCCTCCAATTTATCCTTTAGATCATTAATGTACTCTAAAGGTTGTGGGGGGAGGGTTGTTATTCTACAGTGCGTGAACTCTTCCAGTTCCGGGCAGAGGTTTTCTTGATGGGCGACCTCAGGGAAAACCTCTCGATTGCATGAGTCGAATGAGGAGCCGGAATCCATAGTAGATGGTTGGTCGTAAATAAATGGGAGTTTATAGTGTTCCATACATATGCACACTAATAACATAGTCCAAACAAGAGCATAGGACATGGATGGTGTACTCTAGAAGTCATTGAGAGGTGTAGGTATGCCTAAGTGCCATAGGCATTATGACACAAATTTTAAGTGGGACCAATATGAGGCCACACTATTATTTCTTATAATACATTGCTGCAGCAGTGACATTTGAAATAAATGCAAGTAACAATGCATGGTCGTGTTATGACCAAATAACAATGCATCCACAAAATTGGCCCCACTATGGATATTAAAATCAAATTTGGATATGACATGAAGGTGTGGTGAGGGTGGGTAGCATTTGAGTCAAAGAAGCCATAACGTGTATAAATACTCCAAAAAATCGGTGGATCCCACGACAGTGTAGTCAATTTCAAAATACTTTTGGTAGTCGGTCAATCATTCAATGCTTGGCGGGTATTGTGGGATATATGGGTTCTCAATGCACATATACACTAATGTACATGTAATATAATAAGATAAAACTAGTGGAAACCATAATAAATTGCCATTACATAAATCCAACACCGGTATAAACACATCTGTGCATTGGACTTCTCTTTTGGCGAACAGAGACATTGAGGGTAATATTTCGAAAAGATGATGGCCACCTCAGCCAACGATTCAGAGCTGAACAAATGTGACATAATTTTGGATGCGGACGCAGACACTGACGCTGGAGCCATACAAACGATGGATTCAAGCTGCAACACCATCGCAACGGATTTAATTCCCCCGGTTTACTTTCGATCCACCCAGGTGGCTGTAGGCATAAAGTTAACAACCATATCCCCACACCCGGTTGTTAAGAAACCTAACGTCGCCAAATTAGAGTATCCAAAACCCACTGACATTGAATGTTTTATTAAGGAATAGATTGGGAAGTTTGACAAGGGTATAACGAAGGCTCAGTTACTCCGAGCTAAGATTGAGAAGAAAGGTTTGAGCAGCTTAACCGTCGGTGCTATGCAAGATGCACTAGACACTATGGTTTTGTGTTTCCAAGAGTTGGAGGATGTTGTCTAGTGATAGAGAATTAACAAGCTAATGTAGTAGTTCTATATATAATGGATATTTGGTTTGTGTAGTCACTCTTTTTCAGTAACCATGGTTGCCGATGTGGCCATATGGTTCTATAAAGTAAACATGAGTGTCTGTGTCCAATGTATTAGTATAAAGGATCATGTTGTGCGAACCCTTTTGTTATAATTAGAAATCAAAATATGTGTAATGTTACCTATTTTCATATCTTTCAGCATCCTCTTGTTTTGGATTGAAACTGAAAACAATTGATATTGTGTTTAGTATTTACTTAAAATACTAGAGGGAAGATGTTCAACTAATCTTTTGAGTGTGGTGTGAACTTAATTTGCAACAAGTTATTGTATATATAGGAAAAATCAATGCAAGAGAGTTGAATTGAATTGCTATGGAGGGGTAAAATCTAGTTGAGCAAAAAAAGTTGAACTTTCATTCAATTAAAGAGCATAAATGTAACAACGCACCAGGTCGAACCCCCTTCCTCGTTTAACAACTCAGATAGCACCTTCCCAGTTGTGCTAACAAAATTTCATGAAATCATTAGAATTTTATAAATATATATTAATACCACTTCTGAAAGATATTTTTTTAAAAAATTATGGTGAAACAAATTATAGAATATAGTTATACATCATTAAAAATTTAATTTTGTAGTTATGAACATAGCTGCAAAATGCGGAGATTGTTTTCCCAAAATGATGTGGAGTTTCACTGAAACACTAATATATCATAACTATTTAATACATTAGTATTTCAACTTATTAAAGAGAAGTCCCCGTTATTCTGATGCAACTTATTAAAGAGAAGTCGAGTAAAAATGAAACGGTAGAAAACGTTGATTACTTCGTGGTCTTATGCAGTTAAAAACGTATCAAGGGCATGTTTATGTGAATTATATTATAATATGATGTTAAATTCATGCATGTGGGTCCACATTTCGTCATACGGGCAATTTGGTAATTTGCCCGGCTGAGGGCGTAATTATGTATTTTCATGCATGTTGGTCATAACGGGATTAAGTTTGGAGCTCAGGGTGAGTCTCCGGATAATTTGGTGATTACAGCGTTGCCGGGGATTAAAGGGTAACGGGATATGAATTATTCGTATTTGAGAATATCTACAATAACGGGAATTTGAGGGTGTTAATTATGATTAACAAAACACGTGGGAAATGACGGTTTTACCCTTTGGAGCCTTTAGAAAACTTTAAATGACCTAGGGGCAATTTAGTCTTTTCACCCGTACAATATGTTTAAGCCATTGAAGACTGTGGAGACCCGTCTTCAGACATTAGATGATCTGCTTCAGATGGAGGTGAAGATGCATGGGGAGACCCGTCAAGGGAAAGAACAAGCTGTAATGCCCCGAAATCCGTAATGTGGTTTAATGGCTGGATTAGTAGGTCGGGAGGGCCATAACTGTTTAATTATGCCATTAAATGATAATATGCATGTTTATGTGAATTATATTATAATATGATGTTATACGCATGCATGTCAGTCCACATTTAATTATTATGATATTTTTGTAATTTGGCCCGTTGAGAGTATAATTGTCTATTTGTATGCATGTCGGTGATATAATGTTGAGACCACATTATATTGTGGGTTTGTTCGAGCTATTCGGCATGAGACGATCATGGAATATTAATTAGCGGTCTAGTCATAACAGGTTTAAGTTCGGGCCTCGAGATGAGTCTCGGGGTGATTTTAATGATTAGAGCACTACTGGGAATTAAAGGGTAACAGGATATTAATTATTGGTGTTTGAGATTATCGAGAATAGCGGGAATTGGAGAGCGTTAATTATGATTAACGAGATGGGTGGGGAATACCAATTTTTCCCTTGGGAGCCTTTAGAAACCTTTATTTGACCTAGGGGTATAATGGTCTTTTCACCCCTAGGATTGATATAAACCATTTTAGGCTGTGAAAGAGGTAGAAAAACAGAGCATCTTCAAGAGCCTTCCCGTATCTTTTTCTCCTTCAGTTTCCTTTGAGATTTTTGAGCCATTCTTGAGGATTCAAGCTTGGGAAGTAAGCCTCACGAGTTTGGGAGAGTGTTCCTCCATTGAAGAGCATCATAAGCTGAGCTTTGGGTAAGTTTCTATACCTTGAATTCTCTGGTTTTCCTTGTTTTGGTTCTAGTTTTCTGTTCTGATTTCTAGGTTGAATACTTGGTTTTGTTGGGAGATTTGGCTAGGGTTCTTATGGTTGTGATGTTTGGGGTATGTTAGGATGGTTTTTGGGTTCATTTGGCACCAAAAATGGGATTTGGAAGCATTGGAAACAGGTTGGAATTGAAGGAGTCGAAGAAGAAAGTTTCAGGGGAGTTTCTGTCTGGGGGTAGCGCTACATCGCCCACCCTAGGGCGCTAGAGTGCTACACAGGTTTCTTTTGGTCATTTTTGGGGTTCTAAGAATAGCGCTGGGGCGCTAGGGAGTAGCGCTATAGCGCTACTCTGTTCCTTCTGAATCCCATTTTGAGTGTTTTTAAGTGTTTTTGGCTCGGGGTTTCAATCCTTAAGGCCCGCGATCGAATCTACTCACCGTGTGGGCATGTTGCGAGGTTCCGAGAGTGGGGTTTAGGTTAAGACCCTTTCATTGTTGATTTTCATTAATGGGGGTTATAATTGGTTGTGATTAGGTAACCGCTAAGGAACCAAAAGGTTGATCATTCTCAGGAGTCATTCTTATTATATTTCTCGCTCGAACTTGAGGTAAGAAAACTGCACCCTGTGTATATGACAAGCATGATTGTTGTTGAGGCATGTTCGTTGATAAATGTGGACATTGCTTGCATATTAAATGCTAGAGAATGTTTTTTACTTGTGTATGGCACTAATTAGTCAGGGACGGCACTGGTCGCGTATCACTGACCTAAGAGTCAGAAACGGCATAAGCGTCTTGAACGTAGAGTCGAATGAAGATTAGATCTAATCGATATCAGCGTTGAATGACTCTATGACATTAATGCTGGACCGACCCTAAGGTCGATGAAACTTATAAGCGCTTCACTAGTCTAAGCTAGTTACTCAGAGCCAGGGCCTAAGGCCTAGGTGGCAGTTTGTCACATGGCTAGGGAACGATGTTCCAGGGTTATGACTCTATGGTCATGAGGAAGGTTATGTTGGTGACTAGTCACCATGTACCTATCCTGTTTAAGCTACTAAAAGGTTCACTTAACTTTTAAGCCTCGGTGACCCTATCGTCACATGGCTAAAGGGAGTTGTTCTCATCTTGGTGACTTTTGCGACTGTCACTTACTTGTTATGGACTGGAAGTCCTGAATGACTATTATGATCACTGTTGATATTATATCATGTTATATTGTGTTTTCTTGCTGGTCCTTGGCTCATGGGTGCTATGTGGTGCAGGTAAAGGGAAAGAAAAGCTCACCCAGCCTTGAGTGGAGAGCTTAGGTGGTGATGTGTACATATGCGCTCGCTTGACCACCACGGCCAAGGAGTTCTTAGAGGAACTAGGGGGTTTACCCTATTTTTGCCGCTTAGGTCAACGGGTTGTAAATTTGAAACATTAATGACCTTTTTGAGTTGTAAATAACTTGTAAATGTTTTTATGGGTCCATGAACAGTTTTATGTATTTAATAAAATATATCCTTTCCTTTTTATTGTTTTTCCACCTTAGCCTGTTAATAACACTTAGAAGCATGTTTTTAACCAAAGGACTCGGGTAGCGAGTCAAATTTCTGGTTCACCGTAACTGTTCTGGGGTAACCAGGGCGTTACACAAGCCGACACCTTGCTGGAGGCTACCTTCCATGAGGCCATCTATATGGCCTAGCTCCATAACAAGAACACGAACCTCCTGCTTTACCCCGACCCCACCATGAAAAGAGCCGAGTTTGATGCCAAGGAGAAAGCTGATGCGGAACCCTTGGACGAGGAAGAGGTACACGGGGCAACTCCTCTGGCCACTTGCTTTTGCAGGCTTAAAGATTTTTCTTCATTGTTCCCTTCAACATCTTGTTGACGACCTCTGTTTGCCTGTTTTCTAGAGAGAGATTCAGGGGATAGGATTTGTCAGAGTAGTGGTAGTGGAGTTCTGAACCGACAGTGTACATTCCTGATGTAACCTCTTCTATAGGTTATCTATGGGGACATAGCTCCACACTTCTTGGGGTGATGTCAGTATCGGGGACACTTTATCACACCCAACTTCGACACCGGGTCCAGGTCCGTTTACCAACATCCCTCTTCATTTACCAGGGTCCTATTTCGTTTACCAGGACGCGGGTTCATCCATAGTCGTCCCGGTCTAATCTCGGACTTGGGAACCACGACTTCTTCATTGCATCCCGGGAGGCATCAGATGGCGCGGTCTAGGAGTATGCAACATGCCAATGCAATGGTCTTGGCTTCTATTCCAGGATGCCCTTTCGGCTTTATCGAGACTTGGGCCGCCAGAATTCGTTCCGTCTTCGTCTACTGGGCCTTATCTGGGCTTTAAGTCCCTGTAATGCGGCCCACAGACTCAGAATGTGGATCCGTACACTTGGGGAGAAACGGGGATAACACCTGTTAATAACACCTACATGCATGTTTATAACCAAAGAACTCGATTAGCGAGTTAAGCACGATTCAAAGTTCACAGTAACTGTCTTGGAGTAACCAGGGCATTACATAGGGCGTTATAGGGGTTTTTGGAATCTGATTTGGGGACCCTTACTGAGTGCTCGGGGGATGACTCATAATTGATGTTAAAATGGTTTATCAAGTGTGTTAGATAGAATGTTTCGGTGGTTTTCATGTTTAGAGTTGAATTATTATGAGTTATTAAGGTTATAAACATGTTAGGATTGATTTGGTGGGGGTCCTAACTCGGATTTTGTCATTTGGGTCGATTTCTAAGTTTAAAAATTGCATCACTGATTTCCATAATCAACCTCTAAATTTTTTATCCGATATATGTAAGAGTAACATAATAAAATTGATTATGTTCGTATGCCTAAGTGAAAATAAGATGTAGCTGCTAAAAAACCTTGTACTGAAGTGATTTTAAGCGGACTGTTGGGGTTTTATGGCCTAATTAAAACCCAAATTCTTTGTAATCTCATTTTTTTATCAATAAAAGAATATAAATCATTTTTTGACTTGGTCAATCACTTTGCTCACATGTTTTTATTTTCATGATTATTTGTTTAATATAAACTTCTATTAAATCCCGAGCATATAGCTAATCTTATTTATAGTGACATCATCACAGTGGAATATAAATATGATTATATGTTCAAAATAAGTTAGTCCTAAGATCAGTGCACAGGATTTACACTGACTTGCCAATCTACGATATAATCTACTTACACATTACAGTGTTATGTTATTTCCAGAACATTACCAAAGTAGATAAGATCGGATGTATTTGTTACATCGGACTGGACCGATATTGATAGTTGATAAGATAAGTAAACATACCGTTATTATATATTCTAGTCATATCATATAGTTGACCATAGGTCAATTCAATCTAAATTTTGAGTGGTTAGTATTCTAACTGATTGTATTATTTCAGTTCTTTGACTTGTTCGTTACCAGCTTACCCTAAGGACTAGCCCATACTTACATCTTGGGAACTCGGTACTATAATTGAGTGGGAGTGTTAATCATAGATATGAACATCTATAGCTTTTGATGAAGAAGTGAAACGATGGTTTCCTTTTAGTTTGATTCAAGGTGTTAAATGATAGAGATCTCATTTCAGTAATTAAATTAGTTTACTGAAATATCATTTACAAGGAACTAAGTGTTTTAAGGATAAAATACAATGAGGGGTAAAATGGTATTTTAGTCCTATCTCATTGTAGACCGTCTATAGAGGATTGAGTGACAATTATGGTTGTAACAATGGATAATTAATAGGGTATCTATATTTGTTATAGAGCGTTCTATGAATTCAAGAGTGCAATTCTGAGTCTATAGTGGAGTCACAAGGAATTAATAAGTTAGTAAATTTATTTTTTAGATTTATGATAACTTATTGGAGCTTTATTTCATAGGCCCATGGTCCCCATTGTACCTTGGATAAAATCATCTAGATAGTCTCAATTAATTGATTTAATTATCAATTAGAATTATCAAAGTTGACCAGGTCAATTTTGGATAGTTTCACAGAGTTGTGTAATTTTGAGAAAAAAAGAGAAATTATGGCAGATTTATTAATTAAGATAAATTGGTATCTAAATTAATAAATAAGTTTAAATCAATGTTCAAATTATAGATAATTAATTTGATAAAGGATTTAAATAATTATTTAATTAATTAAATCGATAGAAAATAATACAGGCCTTGATTTTAAGTCCAATGTGCTTATAATCAAATGGAAAATTTCACAGGCCTAAAGCCCATGATAATTTCGACCTAGGGCTTTAAAATGGCTATTATTTTATTGATTTTCTAATTAAATTAAATGGCCTAATTGAGTCTATAAAAGGAGTGCTTAGAGAGAAGTCAAAACATAAGTCATAAGTTAGATTTTCTGATAGTTTTAGATTCTCTCTAAACACAAGTCCTTTTCTAAGCCTCTTTGTTATTTTCTCTTCTTCTCTCTATATCTATCTTAGGTGTTGAGAATTGCCCACACTAGTCTAGGTGGTTCTAAGGATACATTGGAAGATTGTGAAGAAAATAGAAGATCGGTTCAGTTTCTTGATAATACTTTGCGACAGAGAGGATACAAGAGTTAGAGAAACTGAAGGAATGACTCTTTAATTCTGCTGCGTATACTGTAAGTATTCTATTCTTTGTTTCTCTTTCAATTCAATTTTAGAAACATGTTTTAGGCTATCATGTATTAATTTGTTTAATATTAGATATACATGAAAATAAATAAAGATCTTGTACAAGCTAATCCAACACGAACATCATTTCATTTACCATGTCTTCAATTAGAATATCTTATTCAATTAATGTAATATCAACAAAGAGTTTTATACTATGTTTACAACTTTTTTTTTCACAAAATTATATCTTCACATTTACTTTGAAATATAATTAAAAATGTTGAAAATGTCACAACAACTTGCGTTGTAATTTATTAGCACTTACTATTTAAAAATGTAATAAATAGGTAATTTATTTTTTAAATAATTGTCGGTCCCGTAATTTATAATTTTTTCCTTGGAGTATTGTGGAATGTGGTATTTTGGAAGAATTTAATTAAAAACTGACATCTCCAGCAAAGATTTCGGCCCAATCAAAATAAGTCTAGCCCATTTAACCAAAAAATGGAGTACATATTTTACACAATGTGGCATTATAAAATCAAATTTGGTGCAAGAAAAATAAACAGAATCATTCAACTGGGATTCCGGATGTGTCTTGCGTGTGTTAGTATCCAACCAGGTCCACATAGTAGCCATGATTAGCCTACTGTGTAATTTTGGAGGTCACTATTCAATTTCTCTTTCCCAACATCATCTCTTCATTTCAGTAAATCATATGTAAACCCTTACCATTCACATATTCCCCATCACAAACCTAACTGCTTCCCATTCCTAAAAAAAATGAGGTTCAAATGCTTGGCTGGCCGTCACCCATTAACGACGCAAGACACACCCCATGGATCTCTTGAGCCATCTCCACCGATAAGGGTCGGCCATCCTCGTAAAAACAAGAACACTCTCAAGCCACAACCAGACAAAGACATGCCTCCTCCACAAAGTTTACAAGATGACCTTGTCAAAGGGGATGCTTCGAAAAGTCAGCCACGATGAAGGCGAGGTTATCCACTCAAGTTCATGATTATATTATTTACTACGTTTTTTTACATTACCTACATAACTTCCTCTGATTTGAATAATTTGCAAATCGTAACTATTAATTTTGGTTTTCGAATGCCCTCGCAAAAAACCGGTTGTTCTACCCGAAGGTTCGTCTGCTCGAAGGACGAAACAACATGGGAAAACAATCTCATTCTCGTCTTCAGACTCTGAGGTGTCCGACCAAGAGATGTACATGAGCAGGAACACCTTCCAAAATCTAACATTTAGCATGTTGTTTAATCTGCGAAACAACGTTGAAGAAATTAGGAGTCAATGGTGTTGCCAATGTTGTCACGGGGAGCAAAAGGGAAATCCCAACCTATTTGAAGGAAAGTCTTCTTCTCCACCACCTCCCTCTAGTCTAACTAGTAAGGCATCAATGACTGGAAGCGAAATGTATTTTGTTCATTGTGTTGTGTTTATTGCAGTCCTCTATTATAGTTTTGTTGGATAAGGAATGAAACAATTAGGTTGGTAGTTTTATTTCAATGGGCTATTTTGAAGTTGTTTTATAAGCATGTACGCAATGATTCAATTCGGCTATTATGAATGTCAGTTACTATGTTGTGTTGTTAATGCATTTCATGACATGGTTTAACTTACATTTTTTTTATCAATTTGAAAAGCAATCTCTTCGTAACATTTTAATAGTTTTTTTTATACGTCATCGTCTCTTTTAGGAATTTATTTTGTTTTATCAAAAAAATCATGACTGAAATTTTCGATCATTTCCAGTTAATGTTGGCCAACTAATTTCATAGATTAATTAATTCGATTTGAGATATCAATCACAGGAGAACAAAGACATGTAATGAGTTATAATATGACCAGAATATATAAAATATTGTCCTGTAACTAATATAGTTGGTGATTCAATCATCCTAAATCACACAAATAAAACATTTGCACGTAAATAAAATAGAATAGTCTGAACAATTATAAAGTAGCAATTTTTATTACGTGGTAAGAGTTATGAGTTACACACTACAACTTTCAAATTACTTATTAGCTCTTACCCGCTAACGTATCTTCTTAATATATGTATCTGACAATTTAAAAAAAAAATGGTTTTAAAGGCCTCAAAAATCGTAATTTACTTGGCAATTCACTCATTCCATCTCTTATAGTGATGCATTTATAATACAAATCTGAGATGATCAAACCTTAACGTATAATACTGGCGTAAGATCATGGATTCTCAAAGTTACCATATGAGAGGATCAACTAATTATGATCCTCAAATTTACCATATGAGAGGATCAACTAATTATTGAAGTACTTATTCTCTTCGGTCAAACAACACAAAAATTTAACCTTGTTTGGTATTAGCATAGTAATGATTAGTCTTATCACAAATCAGCTACCCTAATCTATTGTACTACTTCTCTTCCTAAATTGATCTATGACTGTAGGTCCATTTTTAGCTGGGCTGGACCGATATTCCTGGAAATTGGCCAATTTGTACCCACAAGTTAACCTATTAAGTGTTTACGAATTTAACCTATCACTCAGTTTCCCAAAAAACAACGGTACATGCATCACCCACCTATAACACGGTCAAGCAATAAATATACATTTACTTTCCTTGCCAATTGTTGCCTTCTATATCAAATATGAAAATACTTCAATAAATTTTCATCTACAACGGGATGGAGTTCATTCACACGCATGGCATCGTATTTGCTTCTCCTTGATCTTCACCAAGAAATAAAAAATTCCATAACAGATTCCTCTCTTCAGTACAAGTAGAAGCTGTCAAAAGTTTCTGCTGATCTGTGACAAACACGACAGAAATGGTGGATCAATTGATGTTGCTTTCTATGCACGGTAAGTAACTAGTTCATACACCATTTTTCATGTTTTATTATGCACAACATCTTTTCATAACTTCGCAATGTACTCAAGAAATTTTTCTATAGTCAATCATAAAATTAAACACCCAGCTCAGTTTAATTATGAATGTCCACAAGTAACGTTACCTATTATTTTCTATACCTCACCAAATTTGATGTTTGAGAATGGAATTCAATCTTTTAACTCCAATGGTTCTTCACTTTGCAAGTGGGCCTGACTTTGGTAGCCCACATTTATCTCAAACTTATTGATAAGTTAAACTGGACTACTTCACTTCCTCAAGTGGGCAAGAAACAAACTGTAAAGAAATTTTTAAAAATTGTGAAGGCTTGTGTAGAAAAATTTCAATAGTTTGCTCATTTAGCTTGCTCACTAACTACTTAATGAGTATAATATAAAATTTTTAAATAATAACATTAACCTTATTATATGCTTGTAGTTTTCCTACGTCATTTACTCCATTAACATAAAGTTTGAAGGGTGTTTATAATCTCAACCTCTCCTCTCAAATGGCGGAGCCACAAGACATAGAGTTGGAAACAAAAAATATTGAAATAGTTTCCAATATCAAAACTGAGAATTGTGCTTACGACCCACACAAAAACAAGATCCCAACACATTTGTTACATGTTTCTCTTGCAAAGCGTCATATACAAGCAATATGACTCCCATTTCCATCAGGGAGATATTCAAAATTTACAAATGCAGATGGAAACCTTGTCATTTTTGTTTTCAACGAAGGACAATGTGGTATATACGATATTCTCATAGGTTTGGTAAGTCCTTAAATTCGTAAATTAATCCAAATGATTAATTGAACTTCTAAATTTTTAATACAAATGAACTCTACTCATTTTTACAATGATCGTTACCAAGTTAATTCATTATCGTTTTACTATGTGATTAATAACTTATAAATTGTTCACCCTTTTCATGTTTCAAAATATAGCTTATTTCAAGACGGTACTGCACTGGTAAAATTCTTCCCTCTGGAATTTGGAATCGAGTTACGATCACAACAAATGGATATTCAGATCGATATAAACGTGTCACAATGTACGGAAACGGTTTCCACAAATTTTGGAGGATTTTCTAGCTGGGAATATCAATGCCTCTCATCATATGTACACAAAAGCACTAAAAACAAGAACAACAAGATAATGAAGCATATCACTGCCATGTCCCAAGTCATCATTTACTGCTATATGGAAACAACGAAGATAGTTTCATTAAATTGTTTGATCTTACAAATGGGACTATTAAAATGAATTGTGATGTGGGACTTCTCTTACAACCACTTCTATTTTCAACACCAATTGCCTGGAGTAGCAATGAAGGAGTCATTCTACATTCAACCAAGAGACTAGAACTATGGGATATAGGCCAACCTCAGCCAGTTCAAATGAGCCATCTCCCATCAATGGGAAGGCATGTTAGGGCCTTTGCCACTGTAAAAGATTTCAATGACAACCAAGTACAGTGCGAAAACTGGTCATAAATATCTCTTACCCTAGTCTCAAAGATACGTGATTATAATTTCTTCTTAAAATAAATAGCTTCATTCATCATAATTAAACTTAATCATATTTGTACTTTATGAAATATTAAGGGTAACAATGAATGGTGTCAACGCCACATAATGTACTAGTCAAGTTTTGTTCTTGTTTGACTCTAGAAGTCTGACTGTTAAAGTTATTAACTTACCCCAACAAATTTGTAACGCCCTACTTCCTTAGAGCCGTTACTAAGTGAGTTTTTAAGACAAAACAGTGTGCAATGAACTCGCTAACCGAGGTTTTGAAACAAAAGTGTGACTAATTAAAAGTTAAGGCTGTAATCTTTGAAAATGCGTCGTTTCATTAAAACTTCTATTATTAAACATTTGGGATCCCAAAATAAGGTTTGAAAACTAATTACATCTTGAAATAAGGTTACAGTTGAGAAATCATAAAATCATAGATTATTACAGCCATTTTCGAATAAACCCCCAACCAAAGCAGTCGGGCAGGCCAAACATGTACGCGTCGCTTCACGCTCTCTGTACTCATGGTTGGTTGACTCAGTCCTTGCTTCTACCTGCCACACGGAGCACCCGTGAGCCGAAGCCCAGCAAGAAAACCCAAATAATACATAACATATGCAATTCATATAGCTGGCATAAATCACTGATAAATAGGAAAACCATCATAATAAACAAGCACGGCCATGCCGCCCCAGAGGCCTTACCAAAGCCTGGGGTTTCGGTTCTCACCGCAAGGATAACTCATGTATCCCTTGGGTCCCACCCTGAATATAAGCATCCCATGTGCTGTGTGTTACTTTCGGCCCCACGGCCGCACCCGGCCTACGCCGCACTCGGCCCTTGCCGTTCATTTCATTATAATCACACATATAGTACATTCGAAATAATCATTCACACACATCATGATTCATTTAAGGTTAAACATTTGCACATAATACAATCTGGGGCCATGCCCTGCAATCACACAGTGGGGCCATGCCCTATTCTCGGGTGTTACGGTTTTCTTACCTGTATTCCGAGCCTCCTGATGCACTAAAGCCGCGAGCACGGTCCTCTAGCACGAGCCTCACCAACAACCTAGTCACAACACACAAGAAACATCCCTCAATACTAATCAACCCAAAACCACTTCCCTGGACCAATCCCGCACTCTCGGGACCTCTAAAACCTTAAAACAACACCCCGGAGACATCCCCCGAACCCCCGGAGCAAAGGCCTAAAATTGCCAAAAATGTCAACCTGAAATTTGCCTTGTGCCGCTGCACCCATCAGTCAGGAACTCCCTTGTCGCGGCACGCCTTCGCAGACCCAGAATTCTGGGTTTTTCCCTGCACTATCTCCGAGCTAAAACCTTCCAAAATCATACCAAACCAATACCCAAACCCCAAAATCAATTTAAGACTTCAAATGGACCATCTAACAACCCATAAACACTAGATTCAAGCTCAAAACACAAACATAACCAACAATCCACCCTTAGATTGCAAAAATCAGCAACTTCAAAACTCAAACTTTAAAAACTTAACTCAAGCTTTAAGTTTCACAAATCTAAACATAATCAAACTTAAATATGCATAAATCCTTACCTTAAGTAGAGAATCCCATCCTAAGCTCCCTTGATTCATCTCCTAAGTCTCCAAATTTCAGCTCCTTCACTTCTCTTCTTCTTCTTCTTCTTCTTCTTCTCATTGCCCTAACTTTCCTTCTCTTTAGTTTTTCTTCTCTTTATTTCTAACAAAACCAATCCATGACCAAAATGACTAAGCCCCCAAACCGTGTACCCCATATAACCCAGCTGCCATTTATCTAATTCCCAACCAAATGACCATTTTGCCCCTCCTTGCCTATCCTTTCCCAACTAAACCTCAAGGGCACTTAAGTCCTTTCATTTCTATTTCATATCTACCATTTTCTTTCTAAAACTTGTTACTCTCAGCAGTAACAAATGGTTACCCAGGTTACTAAATCTCCAATAACCATTACCCGCTAAATCTCAACTTAACCATAAAATTCTCGAGGTACCCCTAGGCTCCCCCCGAGCCGGGTATAGAAATCCCGTTGTGACTCTTAAGTTAACTAGCTCTCTAGGACCGTCTCGGCACGTGCATCACAATAATAAAACCACACCCGCGCGGTACAATTCACAGAATACAATTATCACATATCAATACAGTTATGCCCAACATGGCCAAAATTACAATTACGCCCTTCTAACACGATCCGGGCCTACATGCATACTAGAAAACATAGCCATGCATCTCAGTTAAACAAATAGCCAAATAACATGCTTTAAATCATAACCATGCATTTAACTCACAAAATCACACATAAATCCCAACCTGCCCTCCTGGCACACTAATCAAGGCCCTTAAGCCTTATTAGCGAATTTGGGTCGTTACAAAATTGAAGATGTCTTTAGCATTAACCTCAACGGATATTCAGTCATCCTTGGCATAAGGGCTTTCAAAATATTATCGGCAACAAGATAAGGTAGTGGATACATACTTATCCCAAAATAGTTACAATTAGATACAAGAATTAGGCAAGTGCAGTCGAATGGTGAAAAAGTATTAACACTAAACCAGATGAGTGTATACGTTTTTTATTACTACAACATAGATTACACAAGCGTGGTTGGGGACGTTCTACTACCCCCAATACGACTCACTCATAAGATCGACACTTCTCAGTTGGTTGAACCAATTTTTCATGCAATTGATAAGAAAATTATAATTTCCTCATCCACTAAGCCACCAATGTGGTCTTCACTTTAAACCTATGTATTAAGAATATTTCAACTAAACTTATGATATTGTATTAAGAATATTTTAACACTTAATTTATGTAAACACTAGTTGCAAGATATTAACATGTTAGTGTCAAACATATATCAACCAAGCAAGTACTGACTCTCCTAGTTAATCAACCATCTAACTAACATTTTCCATACCTAATTTAGTTAGTGATTCATTCATCCCAATATTGAATAAATGAAACTTCTCCAGGGAAAAAACTTTAAAAAAATCTTATAAAACAACTACAAAATATATATCAGTTTTACTTACGTGGTTATTGTTGCGTCTCACTCAACATAACATATAAATCACTTGGCGGAAGCACAATGTTGACGGTGAAATCTCGTCAACGAAATTAGATCGGAAAACTCAAAGGTAAGTCAGGTGATGTTTATATAAGAACTGAGAATAAACTTTAAGGAAAAGTAAACACAGATAAATGATGGAGCAAGTCTTGGTATATTTCTCAATAGCCTCTGCTTACAATGAATTTTCCAACCCCTCATTCTGAGGGGTCAAGCTCCTTTTATAGTTGGGCTCTAATGGCCCCTTATACATGGTGGTCCCTTGGGACAAAATAGTACATAAGTACACTGTCAGGGTAATAACACAGGTTGTAGTGGTATGGGAAGAGTGGTGGAGCAGAAGATCATAGGTCAGCCTGGTACATAGTCAGAGGCATGCATATAGTGCCTCCACTCTCTGTACAAATCTGTACCTCCACTACACGTGTGATACAGGTGTCAGGGTCATGCTTCTGTCCTCCTCATGGTTGTACGTCATGCACCCGTACACGTACGGGTACTATGTACCCGATGGTTATTCTCGCCTCTCCAAGGCATGTATCTGCTCAAGGCTATTCCACGTCCTACTAAGTGTAGGGAAGCTAGTGTATTGACATGAACGATATACTCAGTCATCTATTCCACTATTGGCTCCATACCTAATAGTTATTGGGTCTCTCCTATTGCTCTTCATCTCATGTGACTCATAGGGAGAGTGGTACCCCGTTGGTAGCACTTACCTCAGGAAGAGAGGTAAGGCCTCTTCAACGGGGCCTGCTGCGTGTGTGATGAAGCATGACGCCTACAAATGGGATGAGGGTCTCATCTTGTGAAACCATCACTGTGCAGCCCCCACACTACGAGGCCCATGGTATATAGCCGAAGGGTGTTTAGTGGAGGCTATGTCTCTTGAGGCCTTTGACGTGGCCGGTGCGCAAGGCGAGGCACACGAGGCCACTAGGTATGCCTGGCCCTTGGGGGCGAGGCCCTTTGACGCGTGCCCCCATTCGCATGGCCACCTGATGCTGCGGGCGTGGCTGCGCGAGGCCAAGGGCCTGCTGGGGCGCGAGGCCACCTGGTGTGCAGGCGTGGCTACACGAGGGCGAGGGCCTAGTGGGGCGCGAGGCCACCTGGTGTGCGGGCGTGGCTGCATGAGGCCGAGGGCCTGTTGGGGCGCGAGGCCGCATGGTGTGCGGGCATGGCTGCGTGAGGCCGAGGGCCTGTTGGGGCGCGAGGCCGCCTGGTGTGCGGGCGTGGCTGTGCAAGGCCGAGGGCCTGCTGGGGCGCGAGGCCGCCTGGTGTGCGGGCGTGGCTGCGCGAGGCCGAGGGCTTGCTGGGGCGCGAGGCCGAGGGCCTGCTGGGGCGCGAGGCCGCCTGGTGTGCGAGCGTGGCTGCGCGAGGCCGTGGTGCGGGGCCTTGGTGGCGCGCGAGGCCGTGATGCGGGGGCACGCGAGGCCGTGTCATGCATGGGCGCGAGATGGGTCCCTAAAACAGTTGGTGCGATATGCCCGTAGCATATCGGGCGTACCCACAAGGCGTTTATGGGAGCCTATCACGCGCTTTTGGCCTTTTTATAACTGTTGAATTTCGAGCATCCACATTTCTCATGAGACAATCTCTTGTATTCAAAAAGGGCCTACAGGCTCGAGTCCAATTGCATGATTAAGTGGCCTTTATCCCTCTGTTCTAATCAGGGACTAGAGATTTCTTATTTGGTGGATTTTTGGCATCCACACACAATGCTTACGTTACCAAAATCGTAAATATCTCTCAAATTCATATTAAGTTTACAATCAAGTCCTTAAGTTTACGATCAAGTCCAGGGAAAAAACTTTAAAAAATCTTATAAAACAACTACAAAATATATATCAATTTTACTTACGTGGTTATTGTTGCATCTCACTCAACATAACATATAAATCACTTGGCGGAAGCACAATGCTTACGTTACCAAAATCGTAAATATCTCTCAAATTCATATTAAGTTTACGATCAAGTCCTCAACTGTACATATTTTTGGACAGGGAATTACTTTTTTGCCCCACTTTTTATACCCACATCACCAACAACTTTCTAACCGGTTCACACAACCCGTCATTGCAAGTCAAAAGCAAATGTGAAAAAAAGACTGAGTCCTATAAAATTTGGACAATTGGCAAAAAGCTGGACCCCACACTGAAGGACTGAGTCCTGTGAGGGACTGAAGAATTCGCTTATATATATACCTCTTATATATAAAAAGTGCATGGATAACAGAAATTCTTGGTTTTAACAGTTTTTTTTTTCTCTTAACTTTAACAGAATATTCTTATATTTAACAGAATATTCCTATATTTAACGATAGATTGTAAACACGACTTAAACTTAAATAAAATCAAATAAATAAATAATTAAACAAATTAAAATAGAATATTTTTGAGATATTGACTTAAACTTAATAAAATTAAATAAATTAAAATAGAATATTTTTTAGATATTTTACAATGATAATCATTTAAAAATAATAAAACCATACATTTTACAATTTAAATAAAATTTAATTAAACTTAAACTTCATGTATTAGAATAATATCATATTAAACATATAATATAATATCATCTACTATCAACTAGCAACAAACTTAAATTTAAAAATGACATATTATATTAAACATTTAATATATTTCTTGTTGTCACCGCCAAATTTAAAAACTAGAACAAGCATAAACTGAAAAAATAAATAATTAATTAAAATAGTTGATACATATATACTACTCTACACTACTATGATTTTTTCTATTCTTATTTTATTTCTATTATTAATTTCTTTTTAAATATTATTGTACATTATATTTATGTCATGTAGCCATATAAATATAAATATATATCTATGTCAATGTTTTATTTAGATGTCATATATGTAAATATTATTGATATAAATATTTATATATAGTATAGAACTATAATTCATTCTATTATATATATATTTTAAAAAAAGTAAACCAGTTTTTATTTAAATTATAGACAATATTTTACCCTAATTTTTTAATACATTTATGTCATATATTATATTAAACATCTTTTATTTATTTTTATGATATTGTTTAATTATTAAAATTTATATGATAATTAAAAAATATAATAAAAATAAATACAACTTTAAAATTAAGCAAACGTAAACAAACGTGCATTGCACGTTGATTATACCTAGTATATATCTCTTTTAGTGTGTAGATAACGTAAATTCTTTGTTTTAACAGTTTTTATTTTATTTTTTTAATGTTAACTTTAACAGAATATTCTTATATTTAATAAAATATTATTATATTTAACGGTAATTTGTAAACATTATTTAAACTTAAATAAAATAAAATAAATATTAAAAAAAATTAAAATAGTATATTTTTGAGATATTTTACAATGATAATTATTTAAAAATAATAAATAATTAAACAAATTAAAATATGATATTTTTGAGATATTTTACATTTAAAATAAATAAATAATTAAACAAATTAAAATATGATATTTTTGTGATATTTTACAATGATGATTATTTAAAAATAATAAAATCATACGATTTATATCTTAAATAAAATTTAATTAAACTTAAACTCACTTATTGGAATAATAGCATTTAAATATATAATATAATCTACTGTCAATTAGCAATAAATTACTTTATTAAAAAAACTAGCAAGAAACTTAATATTAAAATCGACGTATAATATTTAATATTACATTAAACATATAATATATAATCTTTTATTGTCACTTCCAAATTTAAAAACTAAAACAAACATAAAATTAAACAAAAATAAATAAATTATTTAATTAAAATAAGATATTTATTTAAAATTTATATGATATTAATATAAATTTAATAAAAATAATTAATAAATTCTACAAATAAAACTAAAGAAAGATGTATCTAGTATATATATATATTTATATAAATCTTCAATGTGAGCCTTGGGCATTTTAGGGATTGTCTAAGTGGTATTTGGGTTACCAAAAGAAATCATTATAGATAGTCACACGTCCAACCCCATCAACCAAAAATTTACCAAACACAAATAAATTATCAAATTCTCTCTTTACATGAAGGTCTTTCCTTCAAACCAACTCTTCTCCAACAATCAGCCAAGCTGCCCCATTTATAATTCCCAGACTTGTATATGAAAAATCCCACTAAGTTGCCTTCACCTTTAAAGCAAAGCAACAATTTTTATAAAGGGAACCTCCAAAACATGTCAAGAGTTGAAGGCAATGGAGCTCCTAAGCAATATCCAGAACGGACTAGGCGCATTCCCACACCAGGGAAAGCAACTATAATTGCAATGGGCAAGGCCTTCCCTAGCCAACTTATTCCTCAGGAATGCTTAGTCGAAGGCTACATTCGGGACACTAAATGCCAAGATCTCTCTATTAAGGAAAAACTGGAGCGTCTGTGTAAGTTTTTTATTTTATTATTATATTTCTTTTTTGTAGTGTAGCTACCAGTAGTGACTCCTAGAGATTAAACCTTCATATTTTTTCTCTTTTCATTACTAGGCAAAACTACAACTGTGAAGACAAGGTACACAGTGATGTCCAAGGACATCCTAGAAAAATACCCTGAATTAGCAACTGAGGGCTCTCCAACAATAACACAAAGGCTTGAGATTGCCAACCCGGCAGTGGTGGAGATGGCGATGGAAGCAAGCCTTGCCTGCATCAAAGAATGGGGAAGGCCAGCTCAAGATATCACCCACATTGTCTATGTCTCCTCAAGCGAGATACGGTTACCCGGTGGTGACCTTTACCTTGCCAGCCAGCTCGGCTTAAAGAATGATGTTGGCCGCGTTATGCTCTACTTTCTCGGTTGCTATGGTGGTGTCACTGGTCTTCGAGTTGCGAAGGACATAGCCGAAAACAACCCTGGAAGCCGAGTTTTGTTAACCACTTCTGAAACAACAATACTTGGTTTCCGACCCCCAAACCAGGCACGCCCTTATGACCTCGTTGGAGCTGCACTCTTTGGTGATGGAGCTGCAGCTGTTATAGTTGGAGCTAACCCAGTAAAAGGCATTGAATCTCCTTTCATGGAACTCAACTATGCAATCCAACAGTTCTTGCCAGAGACTCAGAATGTCATAAATGGTAAGCTCTCTGAGGAAGGTATAAACTTTAAGCTCGGGAGAGACCTTCCTCAGAAGATCGAAGAGAACATTGAGGAGTTTTGTAAGAAGCTCATGGCCACGGCTCAACTGAAGGACTACAATGATCTTTTCTGGGCTGTCCATCCTGGTGGTCCCGCCATTCTTAATAAGCTAGAGACTACTTTGAAACTGAGCAGTGATAAGCTTCAGTGTAGTAGAAGGGCCTTGATGGATTATGGAAATGTGAGCAGCAATACTATATTTTACGTTATAGAGAATATGAGGGAGATTTTGAAGAGAGGAGGAGAAGAGTGGGGACTTGGCTTGGCATTTGGACCTGGCATTACCTTTGAAGGGGTTCTTATTCGAAGCCTTTAATCCATCAATCTTCATTAATATGTTATATATAAATATAACTTCATACACACATACATATATGAATTAACTAAAAGCTAGAGGGAAAGTTGGGCTGCATGATCGATTGGTTGTTTAAAAGAAATGGGATTCAAGGATTTTCCTTCTAAGAATCAAGTTTCTTGTAGTCTGTTTTTTATTTTTACTTTTTTCTTTTTTCGCTGTGAATAAAATGATGCAAGAAACCATGGATTGGAGAACAAGATTATTTGTTTTGCTGCAGTGTTATTTTAACATCTTTTGGTTTCCTCCACTTTCTTGGTCCTCTTTCAAATTAAGCATAAAATGGCATGAGCACAAGGAAATTAAAATTACAATTGTAGACCTCAGATTGATCACGAATTTTATGTTTGTCGACCTATCCTTTCAACTAGGTCACACATCTTATTTTGTTAGTCATTTTAGTTCTTGCTTTTAAAATTGTTATTTAATTGGGAATATGCGCATTTGGTACATGTGTTATGGCCGATTACAGTTTTGTCACCTTCTATTACGAATAATTATCATTTGGTACCCTATCATTGTAAAATCAGTCAAAAATGGTATCCTCTACTTGAATTTGGTTAATAATTTTTTAAAATGACAAATTTGCCCTTGCTTAACATGAATTAATTTATTTTTTTAATGAAAATATGCGTAGTTGGTACCCTATGTTTTGTCGAGTATAATTCTAGTACTCTGTATTACGAATAATATTATCTTCTAGTACCCTATAATTGTAAAATCAATTAAAAATTGTATGAAAAATAGACACAAAAAAAAAAGAAATATTGATTCAAGCCATACAAAAAATTAAGAACATCATTTAAAACTCACCGAGTTCACAAGGTCAAGCTCGTTATAAGTTTAGCCATGGATATTTCGAGTACTTTCAAGATTGATATATCATGTTATGTATGATTTTGTATTTAAAATTTAAATATGGATATTATGCATTTTGATTTGAATTATGTATATGATTTTCATTTATTGTTGGGAAACGTTGAGAACTACTCACTTGTAGGAGTAGTTAACTAAAATTAGACACTAAATATATCTAGTTAAACTTTACCCATTATTATCATTAGATTTCACAAATTATCATTATTTGAGCACATGGTTTTAAGTGTTGTTGTAGTGTGTATTATATGTGTAATATTATAGTTAAATTAGAAATGCATTCTAATTGTTTGCTAAAATGTTTAAAGAAGACACTACAAGAAAATGAGGTCTTTACCTACCAATTGTAAGTGTAGGTAAAACTAGCCTAATAGTGGGTAATATGGTTTACCTACCAATATTGAATTGGTAGAGATTGGGAAAGAGTCTTTACCTACACTTATTAATACTAGTAGGTAAAAGAATCAGTGGACCCTACTAAGTTATAAATCAATATTGATGAGTCATCAGATGACGTGTTTGATGACGTGTCATCCTACGTGTCTGTTGACATGGTTTCCATAGTAGCATACACGTGGCATACGTCAATACCGCCACTTGGCATCTTGTGGTTGCTCCACGTGTCAAACAATAATTTGTCCACGTACTACAAGAAATTCGAATGATTGTGTTACTTATCTCCTTTTTATCGGTTATGTGGCACTAAATGATTGTTCCACGTGGCATGTTGTGGTATACCTATTTTTACCTACACTTATTTATTGGTAAGTAAAGTTTTTTAGATAGGTAGTTTTAATTATATATTTAATTTAAATTAAATAAATAATAAATGAAAGTAATTAATTTTAAAAATATTTAACATTGTTAAACAAATAAATTATTTAACATTAATAATAAAATAAACAAACATATATTATAAAATATTCATTGCTTAACGATGAGTGTTAAACTAATAACATTTCATAAAAAAAATATCAGCAAGTCTATTGCAAGTCATTACAAACTCAATAATGTCATTTTATTGATATTCTTCTTATTCTTCACTTTGGGATTATTGCACGAGAGACTCCTTTTTCTCTAACTGAACTTGTGAATGTCGATGATGGCTTTGGGAGGTGGACACCGACGATGGCTGTAGGTGGGGTTTAGGTTGGCGACAATGAGAAGATTATATAATTAATTTCAACACAATAATTATCCCCAATTTAATGGATGTCAGAAAACATGACTTATTATTATGGGCATTTATGACACTTGATATACCAACATATATTAAAAAACAAAATATATGAGACATCAAGTCTCATAATCACCAACATAAAATAAGTATAATCATTATTCAACATCACAGACCAAAAAAGAAAAATCAAAGTAACATAATGATCCATATCAGAAAAAAAACATATAAGTCAACATTCAAAACTACATTTATTAGGCAATATCCATCGAAAACTAGAATTCAAGTGATAAAACAAAGGAGTTTATATGCAGTATATATGAACTATTTACAAGCATCCAAAATTAGAAATAATGCTTAAAAAACCACACCTATAAATCAAGTACTCAGAAACAATGATAGACTAAATGAGTGTGACAACCACTTTGAACATTTTTGCAGATAAACAAGCAAGACTCAAAAATCTCAGTTTCAAATTGATTTAGTGGCCTCTATATTTCAAATCGATAAAAATTCAAAAATAGAATCTAAACCAGAAATACAAGAAATATCCAAAGCCAAAATGTAAACAATGACGAAGATAATATAAACCAGAAAGCAGAGCATGCTAAAAAAAATCAAATTGCAACTGAAGAGCAAAAGCTGTAATGTCACTGATCTCAACTTAAAATTAAACATTATAGCAACCATATAATCTATAAGCATTATCAGTAACTAGCAAGCATATGTTAAACTCAAAATAAAAATTAGATGTCTCTTCCCCTTTTTAAAAAGAAAAGCATATTCATATATATAGTCAACGAACATAATACATAAATCAAACACCAAACACAAAATTTTCACACTTAAAACTCAAAATAAAAAATCACATGTCTCTTCCCCTTTAAAAAAAAAAATCAGATTCAAAACATATTTGTATACAGAACAAAAATTCAGATTCAAGTAAATTTAGTCGTACAATAAAATCAAAGAACATATAAAAAAAACATACTAAATAAACAAGATCATGAACTAAAACAAAACCAGTCTATGACCTTAGACAAAAAAAAAAAAAAAAAAAGGAAAATACAACTAAAAGCCTTAGAACATATGACAAGCAAATTTGGATTGAGCAGTGGCGATGGCTGCCAAGGGTGTTACAATTATCATAAGGATTTCAGAAAAAAGAAAGTAATATGAATTTTTATGGGCATTTACAACACTTGGTTAGCAACATATATTAAAAACACATGAGCACACCAAGTCTCATAATCACCAACATAAACTAATCATACTTATTATTCAAATATCATTAGCAAAATATCTAAAAAGACACATAAATCTTCAAAATAGATCATAAACCATACTCCAAAGCGATTAAAAAATAGACCAAACATACAAATATCTTACACTTATCCTCATAATACCAACCAACAAGCTAAAAATCAGATTGAAAACTTGTTTATTATTAGAAAGACTCTTCAAATAGATACAAACAAAGATATTTCAAAACAACATAATAACAAGCTTTTCAAAATATATCATAAATAATACTGAAACAGATTGACAAGTCATATTCAAACTTGTATAAATCTCACAATAATTAAACTCAAAATACCACTGACAAACTTTAAATGGAACAAAGAAGATAAACACAGAATAGTAAGAAACTACATAAGATCAATCTAAGATAACTACAACAAAATTAAACCAAATTCGAGCCTTTTCTTAATATCAGTATGAAACATAATACCAATTCTTAGTTTGTTTGCATAAACTTTAAGCTTCAGTTTCAATGTGACTAACTTCCAACTCAGAAAAACTACTAATAGTTATACAAGTTAGAATGATTCAAATCATACAAGTTATTTATTTAGAAAGGACATAGAACCCAAAATTTCTTTAAAATCAAATCAAAGAACGAAAATAATACATTGATTAGAAACTATATAAAAAAAATTAGCCTATGAATGGTTTCTAGTTTGTAGAATTGAAACAATTTATTTAAAAAAAGAATACAAAAATCCAAATCTAAATAAACAAACTCATTTGAGGTTCAAACACATAAAACGACAAATTCAAATTAGAAAGCAGTATAAACATTGAAATACAAAACAAAGCAGTATACAAAACATAGTAGTATAACACACTGCAAAATAAACATTGAAAAACACAAAACAATTAGAAGTACAAAATAAAAATATAAATCTAAAACTAATATCAACATAAAAAATAATCTAAAAATCTCAAATCCAAAAACATATCAATAAACAAAACAGAGTAGAAACATAAAATTCCTAACTCTAAATATATCAATATCAGAAATATATAAACAATATATTATGCAATTCGAAAACCAAAAATTCAAAATACATGGCAGTACACAAACATGGTAAAAATATGCCTCAGATTAATGAAACATCACTAATCCTTTAGATTATTGGGGATTTAGTCATTGTGATCATACAAAATACCTCAATCCAAAAACCTCAAATCCACTAGCCAGTCCAAAAAATTCATAGCCTCCAAGTAATCCAAAACCCTCAATGCCTCAAGCAATACAAAATCCTCAATCCAAACCAAGAAATCCAAAACAGATATTACTAACTACACATATTTTAAACAATAAACGGAAGAAAAAAAAATTACTTTTCAAAAAAAGAAAAAAGAATAAAGGGCCTCAAGATCAAAGATCGCTTACAGAGAACAAAGGTTACAAGCGCATACAACATGCAATAGAGGCTTAGTCATGGACGCGGTGGCTTAGATCAGAAGACGACAGTCTGGGTTCAAGATCGGAGAAGAGGCACCTGAGTTCAAGAGCATAGATGAAGGCGTCTGGGTTCAAGATAGAAGATGAGTGGTATCTCGATTCAAGAACAATGAAGAAGGCGTTTGGGTTCAATAATAGAAATAAGGCGTCTGGGTTCAAGAAAAAAGGTGAAGGCATCTCAGTTCAACAACGGAGAAGAAGGCCTCTGGGTTTAACCATGGAGATGAAGGGTCTTGGCTATGCTCAGCCATAGTCTAATGGTGGAGGCGGTGCTCGGAGAAGAGAGAGGCGGTGCTCAGAGAAGAGAGAGGCGAGTGAGTGTTTGGAAGAGAGAAGATGATTTGAGAGATAAGGGTTTAGGTTATTATAAGTATATATTTATATTAAATAATAAATTTATTTAGGGTTTTATTATATTATATGTATTAATAAAATGATGTGTAAATTATAAAATAAGTATAGTCACACACTAGGACAATGTTGTAGACACATCAGCATTAATTTTAATAAAATTTTAAAAATAAAAATAAATTGGAGGGAAAAATAAGCTCCAAAAGCTAGAATTTTTCCCTCCAATATATATGTAGGTAAAACTCTTTACCTACCAATTTTCTTGGTAGCGAAAAATAAATCTGAAATAGTTTATATATTTTGCAATATTTACCTACGAATAGCTCTTACCATTAAATATTGGTAGGTAAAACTCATCTTTACCCACAAATAAATATAAGTAGGTAAATGTCATATTTCTTGTAGTGAGAATTCTAGGCTCGTAACAACACATACTAGACTAAAATAATATTAGTTTTGAAATGCATTCTAAGTGTTTGTTAAAATAACTCAAAGAAACTAAAGTTGTTATTGCAAAACTAAACTTTTAAGCTATCATATATATGTGTGACAACTATATTTATAGGATTATATTTAATATATGAAAAATTATTCTTTAAAATGGAAACATCAAGATTTAAAATATAAACCACAACTCTTTAAAATTTAAACCATAATCCTTTTAAATATAAACCTCAAGACATAAAATCTAAACTACAATCCTTTAAAAATTTAACATCATGCCTTAAAATCTAAATCACAACTCTTCAAAATGTAAACTATAAAGCTTAAAATTTAAATCACTAGTATTTAAAATTTAAACTGCAAGACTTAAAATTTAAACCATGACTTTTTAAAATATAAACCACAAGACATAAAATTTAAACCACGACTCCTTAAAATTTAAACCACAAGACTTAAAATTTAGACCACGATGTTTTCCCCAAAAATTGGAGATCAATGACGTGGCAATAAAGGTGACAAGTGGCAGTGCATGGTCAGTAAAAGACAGATTAATAGTCAATAAATACATTGACTCCTCAGAGTTGTGATAAAGTGACCCGGTAGACTGGTGAAGAGTTTGGACTGCTTGAAAGATGTCATAACCAAGCTAAGTGTATCCTAGGAGATCCCAAGGGTGTGGTCTGAGGAGACCCCAAGGGGGTGGTCCTAGGAGAGCTAAGGAGAGTGCATCCTAGGAGATCCCAAAGGGGTGGTCCTAGGAGAGCTAAGGAGAGTGCATCCTAGGAGAGCTAAGGAGAGTGCATCCTAGGAGATCCCAAGGGTGTGGTCCGAAGAGAGCTAAGGAGAGTGCATCCTAGGAGAACTAAGGAGAGTGCATCCTAGGAGATCCCAAGGATGTGGTCTGAGGAGAGCACAAGGGACTTTGGTCCGAGGAGAACCAAGAGAGTGGTCCTAGGAGACCCCAAGAGAGTGGTCCTAGGAGACCCCAAGGATGTGGTCCAAGGAGAGACCAAGAATTTGGTCTTTACGCATATGTCCAACCAGTGCATGGTTGTCCAAATAAAGAAATGGCATGCTAGAGGAGAGTGTCATGTTAGAGGAGAGAAGTGCATGTCCAGCACTTGCATGTCCTACCAGCAAGTGTATGTCCGACCAGCATGTGTATGATCGACCAGAGTGGAGGTGAGGTGGATCAACTAGCTAGAGGAGGACTAAGTGAAGATCCCCAGAAACAGCTTCAACAAGATACGCGGGAATCTCTCATTCTTCCCACAAATGGGGGGTTTTGTTACATTTTGAATGTTTTTTGTAAATTAAATGTAGTAAATATAATAAAATATCCCGATTCTAGGGGATACCGTATGTATGACCCTAAGCCTATAAATAGAGGGCTTATGGGATTAGAGAGGGGCTTCTTCTTCTTCTTCTTTCTAGACTTTTGGGAAAATTTGGGTCTGAGTATTCTAGAGAGAGAAAATTTGGGTATGAGTATTCTAGAGAGAGAAAATTTGGGTATGAGTATTCTAGAGAGAGAAAGTGCTGGTATTTGAAAGGATTCTTGTATTTTTGCAATCTGTACTGAAGAAAATCAGTTGGCTCAGTCCATCTAATCTTGAGTACAGATCTATAATCACAACTCTAAGTGGATTAGGCTATTACCGACGGATCGGGGCTGAACCACTATAAAAATCTTGTGTGTTATTTACTTTTCTTGATAAAACTGTCTGTGTCGTTTAAATTCTCTTGAAGGTTTATCGTTTTTGACGTTCTCACGTCGTTGGCTAAAAACACAGTCAACACACGACTCTTTAAAATTTAAACCATAAGGCTTAAAAGTTAAACAACTAGTCTTAAAATCTAAACCAAGACCATATAAAATACTAGATACATGCAACGTGCAATACACATTTGCTTAGTTTTATTTATAGAATTTATTAATTATTTTTATTAAATTTGTATCATTAAGATAAAATTTCAAATAACTAAACAATATTAATTATAAAAGAATAACATAAACATATTAAATGAAAAATTAAACCAAAAGATTGTTTATAATTTTATAAAATCTATATATATATAATTTTTTAATAAAAATTAATATTATATATTATTATATTTAAATTTATATTATCAGAAGTATTGAATATCTAGTTTTGTATTAAATATCATTATAATAATATTTGAATTTATATTGATAAATAGTAGAGCAATTAAACAATAAAATATTGGTGCAAATGAATAAAGAGGAAAACTAGAGGATTTTTACGTGGTTCAGCAGTTAACTTTGCCTAGTCCACGAGTCTATGTTATTAAGACTTGGGAGTTTTCTAGAAACTTTTCAGAGAAGAGTTGCCCAGAGTTTTCTCTCAAGAAATAAAAAATCAGTCCCTTACAAATGGTGTTTCCTTCTCTATTTATAGAGAAGGTTGTATAATTCATTTCCACATATTTCTGGAAGATATTATGTAAATCAATTAAAATAATGCTATTTAATGCATTATTTCCTTTATACACAGAAACGTCCCACGAAGATCGGGAATGGATAACAGATTAAATGACATCCCTTAAATATTGGGACTGTACAACAATAAACATGTTCACACGTAATTGATTATCCCAAATGATTCATCAAATCTTCGAGATCAACAATTGGCATTGGACTTGCCGAGACCATGAGTCAACCACGAGCTCATCACCTAACTTCGCGCTATGTTCAGAACAAGTAGATGCTGACGATGCTGTCACATCCGAGCTTGTACTTCCTGAGCTCGATCCATCTCGCCTGAAGCAATCATGGAAAGGTATATTCATGTGTCATACCATAACAATTGCGAGCTCAGAGCACACTTGAGGCCACACATCCTCGAGGTCATTGTTTGCTTCAAAGTGGTTCGACGGTTGAATCATATGACGACCATATATGTTTCGAGCTTACACCTGACGAGCCCAGTTTTCGGGGTCATAACTTCTTATCTCGAAATCTGGATGTAACATTTTTCCCCCTCAAAAGTATCAGTTCGAATCCCATGAGAAGGAAACTTTTGAATTTCCTTGGAAACTGTACAATCAATTGCACTCGAGTGTGGACACGCGTCAGGTGGGTATTGGAAGATCGGAGTACTTGAGTATGTTTGCACAATGCCCACATCTCCTCATCTACCACCGTTTTTCCGCCATTGCCATGCCAATACCCGTTCGTTTGATCAGATACCAATCTCGTCCAACGGTCCAGATTTAATTTGTTGTTTGACATTCTGTTGTGGCCTATAAATACACCCATTGTCTTCTTCCTTTCAATTTTGCGCTTTCAAGTTTTCAAAGAAAAGGGAAGAACAAAAAACCAGAACTTAGAACTTGTTCTGCTTTTGTATGTTCTCCAAGCCGAGGAAACAAAGCACCGTTGGCCTGTTGGACTCTGTGGGATCGTTTTTGCAACCTCTCCTTTGGTCATCGATTTCTTTGTACCCACCAGCCACACTGTGTAAGTATCCATTCTATGATCATGTACATTCTGTTTTTTCATTCATGTTTTGTTTTAGTAGCATTTGGACACCAGTTTTAGTACTAAAATGCTTTAGTCAATGTCGTGTAGTTTTTAGGCTCATCTGATGTTACGGATTTCCAAACCCAGATTTTTCACAAATGATGCAAATATGGATTTTACTGGGTTATCTTGATTTCGAATATCATATCGTATAGACCAAGAAACGGGGTATAGGATTAGGGCTTACAATTTTCACGTTTCCCAAAATATCACTTTTTGAGTAACCGCCAACTTTTCCCTGAAAATCTGGGATTCTCAGAAATAAATCCACCTTTCCCCCTTTACGTGGAATACACGCTCCGAGCCTGATCTCGTTCTTTTGATCGAGCTTGTTTCATAGTCTCGATCATTCGAACTCAGACCGTCTTGATTTTTATTCTTAATCTCTTGTTTGTCTGGCCCTCACCCTTTTTCTTTCTTGCTAGATGCCGCAGAATTTGGAAAAGTGGTGGGGGTCAAAGTTCGCGATTCCTTATTCACCGAAAAATCCGAGCCCAGAGTCGCCTTTTACTCAGAAACAGCGACTGATTCGGGAGCACGAATTGAAGTGTGAGCAAGAGGACACCCGAGCTCACTTTCGACGCCAAATCGACGAGGTCGAAGAGAAAAATAGGAAAAAAGTTAGGGTTGCGATCTATCTAGACCCGGAACCTGAGCCCAGACCAATCCCTCTCGACCATACTCTTAAAGTGACAGTTGCATTCAAACCGGGCGATCTCAAATTTTCATTGATGGAAGAATCATTGAATCCTCCATCCACCTTGCAGCCAATCGGCATTCCCACCTTGAGGGGAGAATTTTTCGAGGCCGAGCACTATTGGAGCTCGGTTTCTTCGTTGGGACAAATAACCAACATCTTGGCTCGTCATGGCCTAGGACTATCAGGCTCACTGAGATGTCGAGCTCCCACTTCAAAAGAGCATAGCTGTCGTGCCCCGGGAGATGGCAATCTTGAAAATAAGTTGAAGCTCGCGACTTGGAGCCAAGAGCATATGAGGGCAGGGGCCTTATTGCCCTTGAAGTCCTTTTTTAAGGACTTTCTGGATTTTGTTAGGCTCGCGCCCTTCCAACTCCAGACCAACTCATACAGGGTCTTGTTAGCCTTGAAGTCGCTTTACCATGAGCTAAAGTGGGAAGGACCTTCACCAAAAGAGATTTTGTATCTCATTTGCTAGAAAAGCAACCCCTATCGAGCTCGGGGAAGGGATGGCTTCTACTACCTCTCGAGCTATCCTAGGGAGAAGAAGATCTTCGAGGACCTGCCGAACCATCCCCCTAACTTCAAGCTGGCATTCTTTTGGACAGACGGCCTGGCTCCCTCTAGATATTATTCGTTCAGGCGAATCCGTAAGTATACGATCCTTTTCTTCTCATGCTCAAATTTTTGTTTAAGCTCGAACCACTCATAATACATTAAATTCTTCCGCCAACTATCACCACCCGACTCCCACAGACAAGATGAAGGAGCACAAGGAAACTTTGCTTCAACTCCCTTATGGTAGGCGCTCCCTGTCTTATCTTCTTCATGAAGATAATCTTCGAGCCTGTGGTCTCCTGGAGAAGGATCAGTCCACAGACGATAGAGCCTACAAGAAGTACACCAAGTGGGAGTTTGTGCCTCTTCCAACCGCCAGCCTTCCTCCACGGTGAAGCTCTAAGGAACGATCCCCAGCTCGTCATCCTAGGAGTCTGTGCTCGGGGAACGAGTCCAATGACGAGGCTTCGAGCTCGAGTGACAAAGGTACGACCATCCTTAGCTCGGCTTTATGGTCTCCTTTGCTACTTAAGCATAAACCCGACACCCTGATCTTATGCCCAGATGATAGGGACAATTTTTATGTATGGTCTTGGGTAGACGATAGGGTCCATAGGTTTGATAGTTGGCTAGGGAAGTATGACACAATGTATAGTTTGAATGAAGTTTGTGATGGAATAGCCATCCAATATGGGACAAATGATTATAGGGACCTTTTGAGGTTGACTTCCACATATAGGGAAGGGACTCCCCCTGCCTCTTCCGAAGATGGGGGAATTACGTGGCCGCCGAGCACGAGCTCGGGGGAGAGTTCCAGTTAGGTTCCTCGTCACTTGTCCCTTTATTCCTTCAACTGTCATTATGTAAATTTGGCGTCTTGAGATCATTTTCTAATGTGATTTGATTGTGTAGGTACCATGGACACTGATCTTGAGAACATGCTCGCCAGTGGCGAGGGGGCCAAGAAGAGTAAGCGCCAGAGAGCCTCGCAAAAGTCTGATCGGCCTGCTAAGGTTCCTAAGAGGACTGAGAAGATTCCTCCTCCTCAGCTCCCACTGTTGTGAGCCCAGCCGTGGATCCTACTTCCCAGGTTGACGTCTCCACCACAGGTGCTCCCCCCTTGCCTCTTGCCATCAAGATCCTCCCAATGCTCGGCCCACCTCCGAAGAACCCAGCGGCCTCCAAAGGGCGCCTGTTGTCGATTTCTACTCATGTTGATGAGTATGTCGTTGATAACGCTACCGGGACCCATGGAGCCACACTTGGCTCGGACGTCCTGTCTCGGGTAGGCCAGAGCATCAGTAGATTTGAGGCTCCCCAGTGGAATTTTTTGGTCAATGCTTGGGACTGCAACACCCTTTATGACAAGAGTGTCGAGCTCACCACTGTGGTAACCTCTCTCACCTTATTATTTGTTGTAGTTGTGCTTAGTGTATGTTCTAACTTGATTTGTTTGTGTGTTAGTCTCTTACTACATTTGCTCAGCTAAATTACAAGCTGAACAACGAGGTCCACTCGAGCATGTCCTATGCCTAGGAGTCGAAGTGTAACGCCCTGGATAGCCAAGACCGTTACACTGTGTGTTTATAAAGGTGCAAGACTTGCTAATCAAGTCATTTAGTTAGAAATCTGTTACTGAAACTATAATTGAACTAGGGTTGAAAGATTTCGGTCACAAAAGTTACATTTCATATAATCAAACATTTTTCTATACATGGGATCCCAAAAGTAATAATGTTGAAAGACAGTTTAAAAAATTTCAGGATAAAGGTACAGCTATTAGCCACTCTAAGGGAAAAACAAACATTTAGGCTTTTCCCGTCCTGTACCACTCCTTGGCTGTGGCGGCCGATCATCTGACTATGACATTCAGCCTCAAAGCTCTCCCACTCAGGACTGGTCCACTTTACCCTTGCCTTTACCTGCACCATGTAGCACTCGTGAGCCAAGGCCCAGTAAGAAAACATAATAACAGAGCACAATCATCAATCAAACAATCAGATAGTTCATACAGTATAGCCATATACTCAACAGTCTAGAACATCCATATAATTAGGCAATCAACATACCGAGCTTATCAATTAACATTAATAATCAATTCACATATAATAACCAGGGTCGACGCCCTTAGGTCGCACCCCCTATTTATCCCATTGACTCTGGCCCGCTTAAACCGAGCCCAGTGAATATCAAGCTGTCCTCAGCTACCAGTGGCCGAGCCGCACCCTGTACGCAAATATTGATTCCGGCACTCTTAGGCCGTTTATCACATGTTCCATGGCATAATACCATCTATGGCATCATACAGATATAGGGAGCTCTTAGTCCCAATACAATCACATAGCCGAGTGTAGTTATCTTACCTTTGATTCCGTTAGCTTTGATCAATGAAACCGAACCCCAAGCACGATCCCTTTCGAGCTCTAGTGTACACCTAGTCACAGCTATAGATTACAATCATCACTAAACTTCAATTCTAAAACCTAGCCTCGGGACCAATCCCGAGCCCTCGGGAAGCCCTAATTCCACCAAACGAGGTGGTGGAATCAAACTCCGAGCCCCTGGGCAAAAACCCTAAGAAATATCCCAAAAACCCTCTTCTGGAAACAGGGTAGCGCTACAACGCCATAAGGAGAGCGCTATAGAGCTACAAACAGAGACAAAAATCTCTCTGACCACAAGGCCTAGCGCTGTAGCACCCAAAGGCTAGCGCTACAACGCTAGTCACAACACAGCCAAACCCTATTTTTTCTTCCTTCGATTTTCCCCGAGCCAAACCTCTACAAAATCCTTCCAAACTTCAACCAAGCACCAAAACAAGCCTACCATCATCTATAACTCACCCCATATGACCCAACCATACAAAACTTAAGCACATGCACCCCAAAATGAAGAAAATACCATGATTGAGCTTGAAGCTCAAACTCAACAAAACAACAGAAACCTCAGAACTTTAAAGCCAGAATTGCATACCTTCAATGGAGAATTTCGACCCAGGTTATCTTCCACACCTCCTTAGCTTTCAACCCCTCAAATCCTCAGGCTTAACTCCCTAGAATTCCCATCAAAACTCAATTTATAACAATCATTTCAACACCAAAAAACAGAATTGCTAACTCCTCAAGCCAAATCAAGGGGCCAAGTGTGAAGTCTTAGCCTAAAGTTCCTCAGAATTTCAGCCTCAAATTCCAGCAGAAAGGGTGAGAGAAACCTAAACCATGAGAGAGAAAGCAAGACTTATATTTTTCCTTCTTTCCTTTTCATTCCCTTTTGTCCCTTTCCTTCCTTCAAACTTCTAAATTTTTCTACACATTCCACTAAAGCAATAAAGCAAAAGTAATACTTATCTATGATTTTTAAACAAAATGACTAATTTTCCCTCCCATAATTCCTAAGCCTTGAAATCAATCTAGGGGCATTTTGGTCATTTGCTCCCAATTCCCGCTAATTCCTCGAATGTCTCTAATATTTATTGCTTACTTCTCGACACCTAACTAATCACCAATTATATTTCTCAATATCAAATAGAATCCAATATATATCATAAATTCCTAGAATTACCCCTAGACTCACCCCGAGCCCGGTATAAATCCCCGCCGTGACTTTTCCACTAAACCGCTCACTAGGATTGCCTTGAGTCACAAGCTACAAATATATATATATCCACATAATAATGTGGTCTCAACAATTTATCACAAATATTTACATTTATGCCCTCAACGGGCCAAAATTACGAATATACCCTTATAGCCTAGTCAGGGCCTACATGCATACTAGTACACATAGTCATGCATCACATATATCCAAATAATCATATAAGCATGCATTTAATCATTTAAATCAAACATAATCCAGTTATGCCCTCCTGGCATACTAATCAAGGCCCTTAAGCCTTCTTAGTAATTTTGGGTCGTTACACGAAGAATCGTCAACTCAAGCTTGCTGACAAGTTCAAGGCCGCAAAATCAAAGCTGGAAGCTGAGGTCAAGCAGATGAAGGCCAGAGTTGAGGAGCTTGAGAAGCTGAATGCCAAGCTCGGGGAGCTCGAGAGATCAATTCCAAGCTTGAGGAGGAGAAAAAAGCCACCTTCAAGATAATGGAGGGCGAAAAGGCTCGTCTTTTCGAAGAGTTCAAGGAGAGGAAGGATTGGGTGGTTGAATTGGCCATGTACAGGATCTGGGCCAGCAACGCCAATCTCGACACCAGCTTCCTAGGCTCTTTTGAGGAAGAGCTTGTGGCCAAATGGCAAGCTCGGCTTGATGTGGAGGAGGCTGCTCGGGAGGATGCAGCAAAGGCTAAGGGGGAGGCTGAGAAGGCTAAGGAGGGCGCTCCTTCCTCCTAAATCTCAATCCTAGGCTGTGTCCCTTTGAGACTTTTGTAACAGTTTTTATCTTTTTCTTTTTATGCCCTTGAGGCTAGGACAATTTATAGCTCGTAAAATAGCTATTTTCTTATGATATTTATAATACCATATTTGACTTTACTTTAATATTTTTGCTTTACATCTCTTAAATCAAAATATTTTAAGCAATTTATATTAAAATTTTGCCTTTATGTTTGTTTATTCATACAAACACATGGTGGATTTCAGCTCGAGTTTCTATGCATTCTCGCATAGTTTGCTCGATATATCCGTATCAGATCTCGTTATTTGTCAAGGTCAGGACTTACTTTTACCATGCACCCGAAAGTACTTATATGGTGTATAAGGTAGGTAGTTTAGTTATATACTGCTTCTCTAGTTACTTTTCCTCATCCTCGGGTAGCTCCCCAAAGTTATGAGGTCGAAACTATCTTTTTACAAGATATTCCAGCCTCGATCTCGAATTAAACTAAAGTGGGTTTATTTACATCCCATTTTCCAATCAATCAATTTTAGCTGGTTTGTTCCAAACCTATTTAGGTCGTGTTTGATTTGTAATCCATACACCTACTTATTTTTGATCTAGTTATATTGGTTCGTGTATCTAGTCGTATCCAGACACGTTTTAATATTTTGGTTATATCCAAATTATCTTAGCTCGCGAATTTTGTCATATCCAAACACTTTTAATAATCTGGTTATGTCCAAATTATCTTAGCTTGCGCATTTGTTTATATCCAAACACTTTACTTTTAATGTCCAAATTATCTTAGTTCGTGCATTTGGTTATATCCAAACACTTCGTTTATAATTTGGTTATATCCAAATTTTAGTTCGCGTATCTGGTTATATCCAAACACTTTGTTTGTATATAATTTGGTTATATCCAAATTTTAGCTCGCGTATCTAGTTATATCCAAACACTTTGTATATAATTTGGTTAATGGTCCAGACGTTCACTTGTTTTTGTGTATGCTATTTTTGAATTATTTATTTTTTCAAACTAAGGGTATACATACCACTGATGCCCCCATAATATCCATGACTGTGACCATAGGTTATTTAATTAAGAGAGTATGTGAAAAATAAATATTGATACAACAATTTGAAATGAAAAACGAACTTCATTCTTGATTGAACAATCTATTAACAGAAATTTTGTAAAGGTAAACTATCATGGTTACAGGAAGCATCATTCCTACACTATTGATAGTAAGGTCGCAGATGTTCGACATTCCATGCTCGTGGTACCGATTCCCCGTTTAATCTTGCCAATTTGTAGACGCTAGGTCGGATAACTGATTTGATTTGATAAGGCCCTTCCCAATTAGGCCCGAGCACGCCAGCGGCTGGGCCCCGTGTAGCTAGGAACACACCTCTTAGTACCAAGTCTCCCAATCTGAACTTTCTGTCTTGAACCTTTTTATTGAAATATTGGGTAGCTCACTGCTCATATGCTGCATTTTTTAGTTGAGCCTCATCCCGTCTTTCTTCGATCAGGTCCAGACTTACTTTGAGCTGGGATTGGTTCGAGGCTTGGTCATAAGCATGGCTATGAATAGTGGGTATTTCGACCTCGATTGGTAGCATAACCTCGCATCCATATGCCAGAGAAAAAGGGGTATGTCCTGTTGAAGTGCGAGCTATGGTCTGATATGCCCACAAGACTTGGGGTAACTCCTCGGGCCATTTTCCCTTAGCTTCTTCCAATTTCTTCTTCATAGAACTCTTTAGGGTTTCATTCACAGCTTCGACTTGGCCATTTGCTTGGGGATGGGCCACAGAGGAGAAGCTCTTTATTATCCCATTTTTCTCACAAAAATTGGTGAACAGTTCACTGTCAAACTGAGTACCATTATCAGATACTATCTTCCTTGGCCTTCCATATCGGGAGATTATATTTTTTACCACAAAGTCCAAGACTTTCTTTGAGGTAATTATTGCCAGAGGTTCGGCCTCGGTCCACTTTGTAAAATAATCTACCATCAATACTACGTACTTAACGCCACCTTTTCCAGTTGGAAATGAGCCTATGAGGTCAATTCCCCAGACTGCAAATGGCCATGGGGAGGTCATCATAGTTAGCTCAGAAGGTGGGGCTCATGGGATTGTAGCGAACCGTCGACACTTATCGCATCTCTTGACATAATCAAATGAGTCTGCTTTGATAGTGGGCCAGAAGTATCCTTGGCGTATAATTTTCTTTGATAGGCTATGTCCCCTAGTGTGGTCCCCACAAAATCCTTCATGTATCTCTTCTAGGATTTTCTTGGCTTCGGGTGGAGTTACACATCGGAGTAGTGGGATAGAGTATTCTTTCTGATATAGCCTTCCTTCCACAATAGTATATCTAGGAATCTGATACATCAATTTCCGAGCCTTGTTCCGTTCTGCTGGGAGAATGCCGGTTTCAAGCTAATCAACTATTGGGGTCATCCAAGTTGGCTCGGAGTTAATCATGCAGTCATCTCCCTGTTCAGGCTCGCTTATACTGGGTGTCGACAGATGCTCGATTGGCACATTCAGCTCGTCAACCTCAGTGGATGTGGCGAGCCTGGCTAGGGCATCTGCATTTGAATTTTGTTCTCGGGGAACCTACTCTATTGTGTAGAACTCGAAATGTTCAAGTGTTGTTTTTTATTTTTCTAAATATGCAACCATTTTTGTTCCGCGAGCTTGGTATTCCCCTAAAATTTGGTTGACCACCAACTGCAAGTCACTATAGCAATGTATCGCCTTAGCCTTGAGTTCCTTGGCTATTCGAAGTCCTGCCAGCAGAGCTTCGTATTCAGCCTCGTTGTTAGATGCTTCGAAGTCAAATATCAAGGCGAAGTGAAATCAGCTTCTAGTTGGAGTGATCAATATGATTCTTGCCCTCGATCCATTTTTTTGGTAAGACCCATCGACATAAAGTTTCCACAGCTCACGGACTGGGGTTATAACTTCATCGTCAATCATTCCAGTACATTCTCCTATGAAGTCTGCCAAGGCCTGTCCTCTTATGGTTATCCTCGGATGATAAGTGATCTCAAATTGCCCGAGCTCAACAACCCATTTTAATAATCGGCCCAAGGCTTCTGGCTTCGACAAGACTTGTCCTAGTGGTTGGTCAGTCAACACATGGATGGGGTGTGCTTGAAAGTAAGGTCGGAGCTTTCGAGATGAATGAATTAAATTGAGAGCCAATTTATCCATTAAGGGGTATCTCGATTCTGCCCCTAGTAACCTTTTGCTGACATAGTATACTGGCTTTTGTACCTGCAGGTCTTCTTGGACGAGCACAACGCGGATGGCTTGCTCGGTTGTAGCAAGATATAGGTACAAAATTTCTCGTGTGAAAGGTTTCGACAAGATAGGAGGCTCCGCGAGGTGATTTTTGAGCTCCTGAAATGCTAGCTCGCATTCCTCTGTCCACTCGAATTTTTCGCCCCCTCTCAAAAGGTTGAAAAATGAAAGACATCGGTCTGTAGATTTTGAGATAAACCTACTCAATGCCGTCATTCGTCCAGTCAAACTTTGGACATTTGTTATGCTTTCGAGGTGAGGGCATGTCAATCAACGCCTGGATCTTGTCAGAATTAACCTCTATTCCCCATGCGTTCACAATGAAACCCAGGAACTTCCGTGACGATACTCCAAAGGAGCATTTCTGGGGATTGAGTTTCATGTTGTACTCTCGTAGCACGGTGAAGCATTCTTCAAGGTCGTGCACATGGTTATTGTTATGTTTAGATTTGACCAACATATCATCAACATACACTTCCATGTTATTACTAATCTGCTCAGAGAACATGATGTTTACGAGCCGTTGGTATGTGGCTCCAGCATTCTTGAGCCCGGACGGCATGCCATTGTAGCAGTACAGTCCTTTATCTGTCACAAAACTCATATGCTCTTGGTCCGGGGCATGCATGGAAATCTGGTTATATCCAGAATAAGCGTCCATGAATGACATAAGTCCATGCCCGGCTGTGGCATCTACGAGTTGGTCGATCAGAGGTAGGGGAAATCAGTCCTTAGGACATGCATTATTGAGGTCAGAGTAATCGATACAAGTCCACCATGTTCCGTTAGATTTTGGAACTAGCACTGGGTTGGCGACCCAATCAGGGTAGAAGGTGTCTCATATGAATCAATTAACCTTTAATCTATTGACCTCTTCCTTCAAGGCTTTCTTCTTGTCATTGTCCAGGAGTCTTCGTTTTTGTTGCTTCGGGGGGAGGCTCTTGTCAATGTTAAGGGCATGGCTTATCACATTCGGGCTTATCCCCACCATGTCCGAATGTGACAATGCGAAGACATCCCGGTTCTTCCTCAGGAAGCAGATTAATTGCTACTTTGTTTCTTTTGAAAGGTTTTCCCCACCTTCACAGTTTTTGGGGGATCAACCTCTTCGAGCTTGACTTCTTCAAGCTCTTCTAAAGGCTCGAGGTAAGCCCTTTCTTCTATTCTTGGATTGATCTCTTTGTCTATCTCAAAGACCGCCCGATCCTTACTCTGAATTACTACAAGCGTTTGTGCACTTGTCTGCTTCTACCCTCTCACGGAAATGCTATAACATTCCCTTCCCGCGAGTTGGTCTCCTTTCAGCGTCCTGATGCAACTAGAAGTCGGGAACTTGATGGCTAGATGCCTAACGGATGAAACTGCCCCCAGCTCTACCAGGGCGGGTCTCCCGAGCAGTACATTGTAGGCCAATGGAAGATCCACTACTACGAACTCCATTATCTTTGTTGTCGAGACTGGGAAGTCTCCCAAGGTTACAGGGAGTTCGATGGATCCCATACAGGCAATCCCTTCTCCTGAAAAATCATACAACGTCATTGCACAGTCCTTTAGGTCGCGAAGCATGAGTCCCATCTTTTCTAAAGTGGCCATATAGAGGATATTCATCAAGCTCCCATTGTCAACTAAGACCCAGTGTACCCTCTTATTCGCAAGCTGAAGGGTAATGACCAGTGGGTCATTGTGAGGAAATTGTACATGAGATGCATCATCCTCAGTAAAAGTTATGGGTTGAGATTCAACCCTTTGTTGTTTTGGAGCTCAGGGTTCGGGTTCATAAGGAGACCCGACACTAGTTTTCAACTCATTCACATATCGTTTCTGGGTGTTCTTGCTCGATTATGCAATATGTGGTCCCCCCGAGATGGTTATGACATCTTCTCCATCAATCGGAGGGGGTCTTTCATCCTCCCTTCCTCGGGAGTTGTTATTCTGGGTAGGTGGTGCTGCTGCTGCCCTCTAGCTGGTGGAAGCCTGATTTAGGTTTTGATTCCTAACATATTGCCTGAAATATCCTCTCGAGATCAAGCCTTCGATCTCATCTTTTAATTGCCTGCATTCATCGATTGTATGACTGATTTCTCTATGGAATCTGCGGTACTTGTTGGAGTCTCTTTTTTCCTTTTGGTTTCTCATGGGGTCAGGCCGTCTGAAAGGGAACTGGTTTTCATTAGCTAGGTAGATATTCTCCCGAGACTCATTGAGCTCGGTATGCACTTTGTATGCAGAGAAATATCTTTCCCCTTTCTTCTTCTTTCCCCTTTCCACTTCGGGATTATTCCCTTCATTCTTCTTCCTTTTAGAAGGGTTGTCCCCAAGGGTTTTTGAGGTCGTAGAATCTGCCGAGGTCGAGGCAGAGTTTGCGTTTGTTGTTGTAGTTATGGGTTGAGAGGTCATATTCAATGTTGACCTTGCCTCTTCTATATTAACAAACGTCTGAGCTCGTCAATTGAACTCGGTTAAGGACCTTATGGGCTTCCTTTGCATATCCTCCCAGAGAGGACTTCCAGGCATTACTCTGGCTCGGACTGCCATTAAATGGCCACTGTGATCGACGTCACAAGCTCGGGCGACTTCCAAATTAAACCTCGTAAGGTAACTTTTCAGTGCTTCATTTGGCTGCTGTCGAACATTGGTCAAGGCAGACGCCTCAGGCCTAATGCCGACCATGGCCTTGAATTACTTCTTGAAATCTCTTGATAATTCATCCCAAGAAGCAATCGAATGTCTCTTATACTTCTCAAACCAGTTCTTCACTGGTCCCGTGAGCAAGGCTGGGAACAACATGCATTTGAGCTTGTAGCCCATGTTACTGGCTCACATGATTGTGTTGAATGTACTTAAATGACTGCATGGATCCAAATTCCCATCAAATGGTGAGACATGTGGAATTCTAAATCCTAGAGGAAATGGGGTGCTAGAAATATGCGGGGCGAAGGCCTCGAGTTCTTCATCGAACTCTTAATCCCGTTCTTGACCTCGTTCATTTTGTAAGAGCCTGAATGCTCTTTCCAATTGTTCAATCCTTTCTTGGACTGGATCTACAGGGGGTTTGAATTGAAGCAGCGAGAACTGGTTATCATTGATTAAAACTCCAGTTTTGCGCCTCGGCGTAGGGTTCTTACACCCATTGAGATGAGCCCTCAGATCTGGATTCGATGGCTTATCATTCCCCCGATTATGGTTTAGATGTTCCTGTAAATCTAGGTGATTTCTACGATTCCCAATGTTCCTACGTTCCTGGTCATATATACTAACCGATCTAGTGTCACTCGAGCCTTCAGTGACATGGCTCGTTGCATGGTTGTTTCGAGATGAGTTTCTTGCTAGTTGCCTCGTCTCAATAGTGTGAGACCAAGACATTTGGCTTCTCATGGGTTGGGGACCCCTATGCTCCCTAGCAGTCTCCCCATTTCCACTCCTTTGCCCAACTCGCCTTTCCTTATCACCATGGGTCGGTTGTGTGTTCCTCCGAGTTGGTGAGGGATGCCTTATTGGCGATGGTGGGTGCCTTATTGGTGATGGTGGCTGCCATCCATTACGGGGCCTAGAAGGACCTGAGTTCGCTCGATCAGGTTCTGCAACATTTTGCATGGTACCAGGATTTTAGGTCCGAGCCTTTGAGGGGGCTCAGTTATTCCCTACTCCGGCTGGTGCCTCCGTAGTTGAGTTGGTAGGACCTCCAGCCCGGTTACTTCTCCGGGGCCTCGGCGGAGCAAGCTGTTCTGCTGGTGGCGGAGGCTGCTCTGCTCTTCGGGTGGCAGCATTTTTGTGTGGCCGTCCTCGAGGCCTTTGTGGTGGAACATGAACGTCCCATTGAGGTGGAGCCTGGGCATCTTGCGGAGGTGGCGCCTGAGCTGCCTGTGCTTCAGCAGCTAGTCTGGCTAGCTCTTCATTGCGTTTCTTGGCCTCTGCCAACTGCTTTCGAAGTTGACCATTTTTGAGCTCCACTATCGGGACATATCATTCAGGATTGTAGTGCATGTCCTCGTCATCCCTGGGGGCTGGTGGTCCCCGACAGTCGGATGAACCATTCCTCTCATTAGGGTCCGAATTCACCATAGGCTGCTTTCCAGGGCATTAGGGGTAGTCAACTTCATCTAAAATTTCCTCCTCAGGAACATTGGGATCATTTGCTGCCACTGTTGATTCGAGAGGTTTTTTGATTGAACAGACTCACACACGCACTGTTTAATGGCCTCTCAATGAAAGTATCAAACTGTTGATGCCGTTTTTCGTCAACTTAAATAGTAGAGCAATTAAACAATAAAATATTGCTGCAAATGAATAAAGAGGAAAAATACAGGATTTTTACGTGGTTCAGCAGTTAACTCTGCCTAGTCCACGAGTCTATGTTATTAAGACTTGGGAGTTTTCTGGAAACTTTTCAGAGAAGAGTTGCCCAGAGTTTTCTCTCAAGAAATCAGAAATCAGTCCCTTACAAATGGTATTTCCTTCTCTATTTATAGAGAAGGTTGCATAATTCATTTCCACATATTTCTGGAAGATATTCTGTAAATCAATTAAAATAATGCTATTTAATGCATTATTTTCTTTTATACACGGAAACGTCCCATGAAGACTGGGAACGGATAACAGGTTAAATGATATCCCTTAAATATTGGGATTATACAACAATAAACATGTTCACACATAACTGATTATCCCAAATGATTCATCAAATCTTCGAGATCAAAAATTGGCATTGGACTTGCCGAGACCATGATTCAACCATGAGCTTGTCACCTAACTTCGTGCTATGTTCGGAACAAGTAGATGCTGAGGATGCTGCCACATCCGAGCTTGTACTTCCCAAGCTCGATCCATCTCTGTAACGCCCTAATACCTTAGAGCCGTTACTAAGTGAGTTTAAAATGTGCAATTAACTCGCTCAGCGAGGTTTTTAGAACAAAAGTGTGATTAAGCAAAAAGACAAGGCTGTAATCTTTAAAAGTACTCCATTTCACTAAATGTTCCAATAGTTTAACATTTGGGATCCCAAAACGAGGTTTGTAAAATATTTACAACTCAAAATAGATTTACAGTTGAGAGATTATCAAAAACAGAGTTTAGTACAGCCATTTCTCAAAAATGCCCCAACCCAAGCAGTCGGGCAGGCCAAACATGTACGCGCTGCTCCCACGCTCTCCGTACTCATGGCTGGTTGACCTTCTCTTTGCCCTTACCTGCAACACAGAGCACCAGTGAGCCGAAGCCTAGCAAGAAAACTCATACAGCACACAATATATGCATATCATACAATCACCATAGCAGACAACTCATATCTAATAAGATAGTCCATAAGATTTAAACACATACACGACCATGCCGTCCCAGAAGCGTTACCAAAGCCTGGGATCTCGGTCTACACTGTAAGGATATCCCATGTATCCATTGGGGTCTAACCCTAACCACAAGCACTCCATGTGCTAGGTGGTATTCCCGGCCCCACTGCCATTCTCGGCCTTCGCCGTTCTCAACCCTTCGCCGTTCCCGGCCCCTTTGCCGTTCACTCTGCAATTACCACATTTAGCATTCCCAAACAGCAATCAAATATATAATCATTCATTTAAAGCTACATCCTAGCATTGATACAATCTAGGGTCGCGCCCTGCAACAATACTATGGGCCCAAGCCCTGCTCTACGGATGCTACAGTTTTCTTACCTGTATCCCGAGCTTTCAGATGCACCAAGGCTGCGAGCACGGTCCTCTAACCCGAGCCTCTCCAAAGACCTAGTCACAACACATATAAAACACCCTTTAATACTAACCAATCCAAAACCACTTCCTGAGACCAATCCCACACTCTCGGAATCCCCAAATCCCTAAAACAATACATCGGAAACATCCCCCGAGCCCCCGGAGCAAAAGACCAAAAATGCAAAATTCCAAGTTCTGAAAATAACCTAGCGCCGCGGCGCTGCCCTAGAGGGCCGCGGCGCCCAGCAAGTCAGAGAGCATTCCCCAACCCTGAAGCAGCCTCGCGCCGCAGCGCCAAAGAACAGGGCCGCGACGCTCCTTCGCGAACCCAGAAATTTGGGTTTTCCCCTGCATTTTCCCCGAGCCAAAACACTCCCAATTCAACCCAAACTCATACCTAATCCCCAAAATCAATTTAAAACCCCAAAAAAACCATTTAACAACGTATAAAAATCATAACCCAGCTCAATTACACAATCACTCCCATAAATCACACTTTGGTTTCATGCCTCAATAGTTCAAACCAGAAAGTTAGAAACTTAGACCCAAACCTAAACCATACTTCAAATTCCTTAAACCATAACAATAATAAATCTTATAATTGCACAGAATCCTTACCTTAAATGGAGAATTCAACCTTAAGCTCCCTTGCTTCCAGCTCCAAGCTAAGCCTTCTAATTTCACAAGCTGAATTCCCAAGCAAACCAGCCACAAACCATCTTTAAATTTCAACCTAAATTCTATAGAAACTTACTTAACACAGAAATTTAGAGATGAAACTTACCTCTGACCAAATCTTGATCCCTGCTTGGCTTTAACTACTTCAACCCACCTTAATTCCTCCTTCTAGGTTTCAAACTCAGCTTCCTTCCTTTTCTTCTCTTTTCCTCTAGGTTTCTCCCAATTTTCAGCATAAACAAAACATGCCCCAAGTGAAATAACGTAAATGATACTTTTCCTTCAGCTGAAGTGATCTAAATCCCTGCCAAATTCCTATCCTATCCTCCCATAGTTATCCTTTCCTAACTAAACCTCAAGGGCACTCTTGTCCTTTCACCTATATTACAATTCTACCATTTCTTCCATCTAAACTTGTTACTCTCAGCAGTTACTAATGGTTACCCAAGTTACTCAATCACCAATAACCATTAACCACAAATTCTCAACTCAACTCACAAAATTCCCCAAAGTACCCCTAGGCTCCTCCCGAGCCGGGTATGAAATCCCGTTGTGACTTTTGAGTTATCTAGCTCTCTAGGACCGTCTCGGCACGTGCATCACATTAATAACACCACACTCACGTGGTACAAATCACATAATATTATTAACACATTTATGCCCTCAACGACCTAAGATTACCAATTTACCCCTAACATACAAACGAGGTCCACGTGCATATTTATACCACCTAAACATGCATTCTAATCACATATTCATTCAAATTCATATATTAACATGTTAACTCATTTATTGCCTTCCAGGCATGCTAATCAAGGTCCTAAACCTTATTAGCAGATTGGGGTGTTACAATCTCGCCTGGAGCAATCATGGAATGGTATATTCATGTGTCATACCATAACCATTGCGAGCTCAGAGCACACTCAAGGCCACATATCCTCGAGGTCATTGTTTACTTCAAAGAGGTCCGACGGTTGAATCATATGACGATCGTATATGTTTCGAGCTCACACATGACGAGCCCGTTTTTTGGGGTCATAACTTCTTATCTCGAAATCTGGGTGTAACAATATAATTAGTAAAAAAAATATTAAGATTATATATTATTATCATAATAATATTTTATAACATTTAAATTTATATTAATATATTTATTAAATATCTAATCTTATATTATATATTATTATAATAATAATATTAACATTTGAATTTGAATTAATATAATTATTAAATATATAGTCTTATATTAAATATTTTATAATAATGGTAATGATATTTGAATTTCAATTTGAATTTATAATAATGATATTTTATAATATTTTAATTTATACTAATATAATTAATAAATATATATTTTTATTTAGTTTTAAAGGTATATTTCGTTGAGTTAACAAAACAAACAGTTAAAATCAAGAATTTCCGTTATCTACACACTTTTTATATAGAAGAGATAAAAAATAATTTTGTAAAATCTAAACCACGACTCTTTAAAATTTAAACCACTAGTCTTTAAAATTTAAACTACAAGGTTTAAAATATAAACCATGACTGTTTAAAATTTAAACTATGACTCTTTAAAATTAAAACCACAAGGCTTAAGTTAAATTACTAAGTTTAAAATTTAAACCACTACCATATAAAATATAAATCATTATCATTTAAAATCTAAACTACGACTCTTTAAAATTTAAACCGAAAGGATTAAAATTTAAACCATGACTTCTTAAAATTTAAACCAGAAGGCTTAAAAGTTATACCACTAGGCTTAAAATCTAAATCACAACCATATAAAATATAAATCATGATCCTTTAAAATCTAAACCACAATTATTTAAAATTTAAATCACTAGACTTTAAAATTTAAACCACAAGGCTTAAAATTTAAATCACGAACTCTTTTAAAATTTAAACCACAAGACTTAAAATTTAAACCACGACTCTTTAAAATATAAACCACAATGCTCAAAATTTAAACTACGACTCTTTAAAATTTAAACCACAAGGTGTAAAAGTTAAACTACTAAGCTTGAAATCTAAACCATTGTAACGCCATCCTAATTAAGGATCGTTACACTGTGTACTTAAAATTGTGTCAGACCTGCTAATCAAGTCATTTGGTTTAAATCGTGTAACTAAGGTTGGTGACAAGGGTTAGGGTTAAAAATTTTGGTCAAAGAACCATTGACTTTTATTCCTAAAGTTTTATATAACACGGGATCCCAAAATATTACAACTCAACTGTTAAAAAGGATAAATACATATCAAAAGTTACATTAGCCAGCCAAAACGAAAAAACAGGGCTATAACCCTAGTTCCTCTGAGATAACCCCGGTCGTGATGGTTGAGTAGCCGCATATGTACACGCCACCACCAAAGCTCTCCAACTCATAGCTAGTCAAGCTTTCCATTTCCCTTACCTGCACCACAAAGCACCTGGCAGCCGAGGCTCAGCATGAAAATAGAACATTCAACAACAAAAAATATAACTTTAAAATAACCATTCAATAGAAATTAGTAACATTAATTCATAGCCAATATCATTTAAGTTCAATCACATGATCATTGGATCAACCTGGGGTTGCTGCCCTATTTAGTTGGCTTTTAAGCCACTTCCCAGCCATATGCCCTAGCTACATGACCATAGAATTACCTGGGGCCTCACCCTTAGCTCTGTCTCACTAGCCATAGAGCTAGCCCAACCCTCGTGGTTCACCATCGACCTTAGAGTCGATCAACATAATAGTACATTGTTGGTTTAGGCCAATGCCCTTCGACCAGCACACAACGCACTATTGTCATCCTTGACTCATAAGTCAAGCCCTGATCCAAGATTACATATCTTACTTATAAGAAACAGATGTGGATAGGCACATCCCAAAAAATTAAGCACATATTCATGCTAATCATATAATCCCATGGAATAACCATTTTCATAATACTAACATATTCATATAACGAGGCCACATGCCCTAATCATAGAATTCATGTAACGAATATAAGCACTTAAGCATTTATCGACAAGCATTTAGAACAATAGCCTAACATAACAAATCCTGGGGCTCAAGCCCTAATCATGTTAATATACAACAGATAGGCCAAGCCCTAATCACATACAACACGTTCTGGGTGCAGTTTTCTTACCTTGGGTCCAAGCAAGCTCAAATAAGAACGACCCTTGAGCACAATCCCAGTTTCAAGCCCCTAGCGATACCCTAAGTCACAACCATAAAATAGGATTGCATTAATATCGAGCGATCAAAGGCTTCCGTACCAAGTCCTAGCCTCTGGGGCCTTGGGTTGCACCAAACCGAGTAGTGGAAACAATCCCAAGCCCCTAAGGTTGAGTTCTCGTGCTCAAAATCCTCTTGGGGTTCACAAACCCCCTACGAACCCATGCTCTTGTGCTGCGGCCCGCCTCAACTAGAGGCTCAGCCTCCCCAAGACACAACACACACCACGACCCAGCCTAAGAGGGCCCACGGCGTGGCCTCGCGGCAGAGCCCTCCCTGGCTCCCATCCTCTCTAGAGGGCTGCGGCACACCAAGAACAGAGCCGTGGCCTGACCCCTTTTGAACTCAGAAAACCTCCATTTTCAGCAGCCAAATCCAATCAAATTTAACCCAAAATCACCCCAATAACATAATTCAACCAGCACAACAACTCTAATATATATCCAGCAACAAAACCCAACAAAACTTAGTCTTAAAATCTCATCAAAACTCAAATTCAATCTTTAAACTTCAAAGGCTCAAGAACACTAAAATCCAACCAAGAAACACATAATTTAAATGCTAGAAATCATAATTTAAAGCTTACCTCTGATAAAGATTAAATCCCTCAAGTTACTACTGAGTTAATTCGCAAATCCTTAGCTTCAATTCAAGTGATCCTAGCCAAAAATCCCCTTGGTTTTCAATGAAGAAATCAAAGAAAACTTGAGAAAGGAGAGAGAGAAAGGGAGGGGGTCGGTTTAGGCAGCTTCCAAGTGTTTTTATATTTTTGCCTTTTGTTTTCTAACTTAAGTCAATTAAGTTAATCCCAAGGCTCGGGGTACCAAAAACGTCCCTGAGAGCAAAATGGTAAATTTCACCAATATTCCCTCCTAAACACTCTAACTCTAAATATATCTCAAAATATTTACTTTCATAATCTGATAACCAATTAGATATCTAACACCCAAAATACCCCTTGACTCGCCCCGAGTCAGGTATTGGGTCCCATTGTGACTTTCCCACTAACTTGCTCCCTAGGATCGCCTCATGCCGAGTAACCCAAATAAACCCACATAATAATGTGGTCTATCACATATAACACATATTTGCACATAAATATACAATTATGCCCACAACGAGCCAAATTACCAAAGTCGCCCTTCAAATAAGAAGTGGGCCCACATGCATATTTAATACCCCTAAATATGCACATTTAATCATATTATCACATAATCCACATATTTATAATTAATATAGCAATTAAACATGTAATTCCATATATTGCCATCTCGGCCCCCTAATCAAGGCCCTAAGCCTTATTAGGTAATTTTGGGACGTTACAACCACTATCATATAAAATATAAATCATTATCATTTGAAATCTAAACCACGACTCTTTAATATTTAAACCATAACGCTTAAAATTTAAACTATGACATTTTAAAATTTAAACCACAAGGATTTAAAGTTAAACAACTAGGCATACAATCTTAATCACGACCATATAAAATATAAACCACGATCCTTTAAAATTTAAACCATGAATCTTTAAAATTTAAATCACTAGTCTTTAAAATTTAAACCACAAGGCTTAAAATTTAAATCACGACTTTTTAAAATTTAAACCACAAGGCTTAAAATTTAAATCACAACTATTTAAAATTTAAACAAAAAGGCTTAAAATTTAAATCACGACTTTTTAAAATTTAAATCATAAGGCTTAAAAGTTAAACCACCATGCTTAAAATCTAAACCACGACCATGTAATAATATAAACCATAATCCTTTAAAGTCTAAATCATGGTTTTTTATAATTTAAATCACTAGTATTTGAAATTTAAACTACAAGGCTTAAAATTTAAACCATGACTCTTTAAAATTTAAACTATGACTCATTAAAATTTAAACCACAAAGCATAAAATTTAAACCACAAGGCTTAAAAGTTAAACTACTTAGCTCAAAATCTAAACCACTACCATATAAAATATGAATCATTATGCTTTAAAATCTAAACCACGACTCTTTAAAATTTAAACATGTAACGACCCAAAATTGCTAATAGGGCTTAGGGCCTTGATTAGTGTGTCAGGAGGGAATAATTGGTTAAATGCATGATTATGTGGCATGCATGATTAATATGATTATATGAATATGTGATATGCATATTTACGAGTGTTAGATATGCATGTGGGCCCTTTATAGCTTATAGGGGCATATCTGTAATTTTGGCCCGTTGAGGGCATAAATGTGATTATATGTAATAAATTGTGGAGACCACATTATTATGTGGATATATTTGTAGCATATTGTAGAGTCCCAGAATATTTACTTAACTAGCTAGATAGTAGTAGTAGTAGTAGTAGTAGTAGTAGTAGTAGTAGTAGTAGTAGTAGTAGTAGTAGTAGTAGTAGTAGTAGTTAGTATTAGCTTGTAGTATGTTAGATTCCGTGGATTTTGGTTCAAGTCGGGACTTAGTTGGAAACTTGTAGCAACAGTTATGAATTTTATAAGTTTAACCTATAGTTTAAGAATATTAATTATAACATAAGGTTTAATTTTTTTTAGTAGTTATGATTATTATAGTATAGTATATGTTTATGATATTAGTAGCCTTGTTTGTGGAAAAGGGGGTAATTACATAAGAATAAATTAATTATGATATTATTAAAAAGTGTTATGGATCGAGCCTACATAAAGCCCAAAATCCCAAAATCCCAATAAGATTTTGGCTTAGTAAATTCGAAATCATCCTAGGGAATTAGAGTTTGTTATTTTATGGTTAGTTAAGATATTTGTGGATTAGGTTGTTATTTAGATAATTATATAGATTTTTCATAACTTTAGGGTACTGTAACTTCCGATCTATTTTTGACCCAGTTACATTATGAATTTTGAAAAATAGTATTTCTAGACAGTTGTAGATAATTGAATTAGCTTTCTAACGGTATAAAGATGGTCTAAATCGGAATCCTACAGCTCCCCGTTATATTGATTTTACTACATGTGAGTTTAGAGTTACGAGATTTAGGAAGTTAGAGGTTGGGATATTTTTTTTATGTTAGATTATTCCTCAATTATTTAATAAAAATATTAATAAGATAATTTAGAGATATTTTCTATAGAAGTTAGGATTCTATTTTATTTAAATTTAAATTTGGATTATAGTTAGAATGAAATTAAGTATTTTTAAATAAAAGAAAGATCTAGAAACTCTAGAACCTTTCGGAACCATTAAGAGCATGACACTTGTCATAATCATGTTTATTTAAGGATTTAATTATAAAAGAAAGTTCTAGAAACTCTAGAATCTTCCAAAACCACTAAGAGCATGACACTTGTCATAATCATGTTTATTTAAGGATTTAAGTATTTTTTTAATAGGATAGTTTCACTCCTCAAACTCTATAAATAGGACAGTGCTCAGCCATTTTCTTCATTCTTCAAGTACTTGATCATATCCTCCAAGGTGCCAGTGTTAGTATAGAGAGATATACATGGGTTTGGGATAAAAGCTATATCATTCTAAGCTTTCTAAACACTTGGGAAGTGAGATATAGTGTGATTTCGGTGTTGAGGTTTAGATCAATCTATAAGATCAACCTAGGTATTCCTATTCCTTAAGTTCAGTTCTTTATAATCCTTTAGTTTTCTTTAGTTTCTTTTATTCAGATCCTAACTCTTGTTATTATTCTTGATTAGGTATTTAAGTTCTTGAAACTTAAGGTCCTTCTTGGTAAGTTTCTTCTTGATGGTTTAGTTTTCATATTCATCTCTATTCTTAGAGATTCTCACCTTTTTCTATTGTTGGTATATAGGAGTTTTCTAATCCCGTTCTTGTTCTCAAATATCCCGGCTTTTGGTAAGGAAAATAAGATAGATTTTATGTGCTTATATGTTATGTTTATGTTATAATATGTTTATGTTATGATATGTTATGCTATGATATGTATATGTGTGATAAGTTTTTAGTTCATGGGTATATCATTTGTTTAGATAACAAGCATATAACTTGTTCAGATAACAAGCCCCAAGAATATATTCCTTGGGCATATGATTTGTTCAGATAACAAGCTCCACAAATTTATATGACTTGTTTAGATAACAAGCCCCGTAAATTTATGGGCATATGATTGCCTAGCTAGCAAGCCCCAAGAAGAATGATGGCCATTATAGTCTTATATGATATATGTTTTTATAGTCACATGTTTTATAGTTTATGTTTATGATGTAGTTTTATGCTTATGATATATGATGTATGTTTTTAGTAGGTTTTCCTTGCTGGGCATTAGGCTCATTCCTTTATTTTTAGTGTGATGCAGGAAAATGATATGGAAGGCGGAAGGATTCTTGGTAGCTTGGCTTGTGTGTTGAGGATGAATGGAATGAATGGATTGCATGTTGATCGAGGATGAAGTTATTTATTTTTAGTCTTTTAAATCATGTTTTTTCAGATTTAGTTTTTAAATAATTGAATTAAAGTTTATGTTTTTCTTTTAAACAATGGGTACCCATGCCATATTTTATATTATTGTGTATTTGATACAATATTTTGAGTTTTCAATAAAGTTATATTGTTTCCTATGTATCTTTCTCCAAAATAAGTAGCTATGACTAGTAGTTTTAATGGTCCAAGGTCTTAGAAATAGTTGGGTCATTACACATATGGCTCGAGACGGTCCTAGTGAGCGGATTAGCGAAATAGTCACAGCGGGGTTTAAGACCCGGCTCGGGGGAGCCTAAGGGTATTTTTTGGAATTTAGAGAATACTTTGGGATTTATTAAGTATGGAATAAATATTTGGTAATTAATTGGACGACGGGATTAAGTGGATAAATATTAGGAGCCCTTGAGGAATTAACGGGAAATGGGAGCGGAATGACCATTTTACCCCTTAATACCATTAGAAGATTAATAACCTTAGAAGGGAAAAATGGTCTTTTTGGAAGGTAAATGTAATATTCTGTAGGATTCCAGATCTAGCCAAAATCACCTAGAACTCTCACCTCTCTCTCTCTCTCACGTACTCTTTCTCTCACTGTCCCTTTCTTTACACTTTGAAGCTAAGGAAAAAGGGCAGAAGAACTTAGGCTTAAGGCTAGAATTTTGGAAGAAATTTCGAAGAATTTAAGCTTTGGAAACCAGGGGTTTGGCTGGGACATGGAGCTTGAGGTCTTAAGTTGAGGCTGGAAGCTTGAAAGGATTAACTAGCCATTGAGGTAAAGTTTTGTCTTTGTTATGTTAGGGAAGTTTGAATCATTTGAGTAGAATTGAGCTGGGTATTTGGGGATGGGTTTCTACTGAGTTGGGGTATTAACCTTAGTGTAATTGTTAAGATTTTGGTGTTTAAATTGGGTGATTAAAAGGCCTAAACTCGTAGTTGAGTACTAATTTTGGTTGGGGAGTTTGATAGGCTTGTTTCTTAGAAGTTTTGGCTAGAAAGAGGTGGAGCAAACCCAGAAAATCTGGGTTCATTGGGACGCGTCGTGACCCATATGCCTAGATGGCCTTGGGTGGCTTTTTGACTTGAAGGCACACCGCAACCCTAGGGGGGCAAGTCGGGGCCCGCCTCCCCCTAAAGCTTGAACATTGAGCCTCTGACATGGGGGCGCGCTGCAACCCTTAGGGTCAAGTCGCGACCCGCCTAGGGGATTTTACCTTAGGATGGTTTCTAGAATTGGTAAGGCTTGGAGGTTCGAACCTAAGCGTTCGGGACGATTTCTACTTGCCAGTTTAGTAGAAATTGAGGTCCTGGAGGCTAGTATTTGTGTAATGACCCAAATTTGCTAATAAGGCTTAGGGCCTTGATTAGCGTGCCTAGAGTGCAATAAGTGATTTATTGTTATAATATGTGAATTTGTGTGAATATGTGATTAATGATGCATGTTTAGGTGAATTAAATATGCATGTGGGCCCCTTTTGGTTATTAGGGGCATGTATGTAGGGCATAAATGTGATAATTATAATACTTGTGATATATCTGTGTTGCACGATCCGAGACAGTCTTAGGGAGCGGTTAGCTAGAAAGTCACAACAGGGTCAAAAACCCGACTCGGGGCGAGTCGAGGGGTATTTCGGGTATTAGACGTTTTATGGGCTTATAGGGGTATGGAAATAAATATTTGGAGATATACTTAAAGATAGAATGTTTAGGAGGGAATATTGGGGAATTTACCATTTTGCCCTCGGGGATGTTTTTGGTACCCTGAGCCTTGAGGTAACCTTAGAAACTTAAGTTAAATAAAACAAAACCAAAGAAGCTTTTAGAAAATCAGGAACCAACCCTCTTTCTTCCTCTCTCTCTCTTGGAGTTCCTCCCTTTGGAAGCTTGGAGAATTTTTGGTGAAAACTAATCAAAGACTAAGAAGTTTGAGCTGGGATTTTGGGAGCTAGAGGCTTGGAGCTTAGGGAACTAATCCAGGGACTCAAATCAGCTCAAGGTAAGCTCTAAACTTTGTGAATTATACTGGTTTTCTGTTGAAATTTTAGAGTGTTGCATGTGTGTTGGGTGAAGAATCATATTTGAGTTTGATGAGGTTTTGAGTTGGAATTTTCGTTAGGTTTTGTTACCGAGTCCATGGTATAACTTCTGTGATGATCAGCTTGGGTTGTTGGGTTGATTTTGGGGTTAATTGGATTGGTTTTCGTGGTGAAAATGGTGAGTTTTTCTAGGTTCGAGGGGTCGAACCACGACATTGTTCTTGCTGAGCCGCGGCCCCTTAGAACACCTGGGCGCCTGAAAGAGGAGGCGCGGCGCGGCGCCCTACAGGCAGGGCCTCTGGTTGAGCTGGGGGCCGCGGAATGGGTTCTTAGGGCCGCGACCCTTAGTGTATTTTTGGGCTTTAAGGAGGTTTTAGTCTCGAGAGTCCAATAGTTAAGGCTTGGGATATATTTTATCACCCGGATTGGTAGAATTCAATGCTCCAGAGACTAGAATTATGACCCAAAGCTATTTAACGGATTAGAACTTGATGGATGGATATTAATGGTGCGTTGTGACTAGGGTTTCAGCGAGGCTCGGACTAGGGGACTGTACTCAGGACATCGGCGCTTGGAAGCTTGGGAAACAGGTAAGAAAACTGTTGTACCCATAGAGCAGGGCGAGGCCCTATAGCTTGTGTTGCAGGGCATGACCCTATATGATTTTGTTGCTGGGTGTAGCCCATTGATTGTGATTATACGTGTTTAAGTGTTTATTTATTGATGCTATGTGTGCATATATGTGGATGAACGACAAGAGCTAGAAACGGCGAAGGCCGAGAATGGCGAGGGCCGAGAACGGCGAGGGCCGAGAACGGCAAGGTCGAGTACGACAAGGGGCCGGGAGTAGCAGTTAGCACGGGAATGCGAGTTGTCAGGGCGAGACCCTATAGGATACATGGGATATCCTTATGGTGTAGACCGCAAACCCAGGGCCTGGTAAAGCGCCTGGGACGGCATGGCCATATATGTTTAGCCTATTGATGGCTTGATTATTTGTTGAATGTTAAATATGCATATGTTATCTACTTGTGAGGGTTTTCGTGCTGGGCTTCGGCTCACGGGTGCTCTATGGTGCAGGTAAGGGCAAGGGGAAAGTTGACCAATCTTGATTATGGACAGCATGATGAGCGGCGCGTACATGTTTGGCCTGCCTGGCTACCACGGTCAGGGGTATTTTGGGAGATGACTGTACCAAACCTGAATTTTGTCGTTTAGCCGACTCTAGTTGTGTTTTTGAGTTGTAAATATTTCTAAACAGTATTTTGGGATTCCCAATGTTAAACGCTTTATGATTTTTTTAGTGAATGGAATTATTTTTTCAAATTTTATAACTTTGTTTGTGGTTTAATTACACTTTTATCTCATAACCTCGATTAGCGAGTAAATTGCACATTTTAAATTCACTTAGTAATGGCTCTAAGGAAGTAAGGCATTGCATTTTGTCTCTTAAGTATTTATTTGGATTAGAAGTTGATTATTTCCCACTGGCCACTGTGACTAGGTTTATTGCCAAGGCTCAAGACTGAGGATCGTACTTGGGACCGTTTTGTATCCTCCGCCCAAAATTCAAGGTTAGAAAACTGCACCCCTGTATGGTTGTGAACGGGACTGAGATTCCCAATTACTGATTTCTTGTACTATGTGCTTATAAGGTTGGTGTGATATACAAGAATGATCGGCCTAAGGGACCTGGGGCTGATGGTAAGCGTACTGAGCGCGGCTCGACCTAAGTGAACCGAGGCTAGCTAGGTCAACAGGGGGCTCGTCCTAAGTGTGCCAACCCTGATTATTTGAGAACTTTAGATTATGTGTTTATCATTTATTAGTTGAATATTTGTACCCTGTTATATGTTTGAATGAGTTAAGCTTGATTGAATATTTTTGTTGTTACATGTGTTTGTTATTTCTGGTTTTCTTGCTGGGCCTTGGCTCACGGGTGCTACGTGGTGCAGGTAAAGGCAAAGGGAAGTTGGACCAACCGTGAATTGGAAAGCTCTGGGGGTAGAGTGTACATAATCAGTTGCTCGGCCGCCACGACCGAGGGAAAGTACAGGGACAGAGGCCTAAAACTTGTATTTTCCCATTAGAGTGGCTATTGTTTGTATTTAAACTGTTGAGAATTGTAACTATCACTTGTACCCTGTTTTTGGGATCCCATGTCTTAAACATCCGTTTTAATGAAAATTAATTGTTTATGTTCAAAATCTTTTAACCCTAATCTGATGGTTGACCTTATGATGACATTTTAATTCAAACGACTTGATTAGCAAGTCTTGCACTATTTCAACTACACGATGTAACGATTTTGGTTATCTAAGGCGTTACAAAACCATAAGGCTAAAAATTTATATCACGAATTTTTAAAATTTAAACCACAAAGCTTAAAATTTAAACCATTACGCTGAAAATCTAAACAACAACCATATAATAATATTAACCATAATCCTGTAAAATATAAAACATGATTCTTTATAATTTAAACAACTAGTCTTTAAAATTTAAACTACAAGACTTAAAATTTAAACCATGATTCTTTAAAATTTAAACTATGACTCTTTAAAATTTAAACCACAAAGCTTAAAATTTATACAACAATGATTAAGAGTTAAACCACTAAGCTTAAAATATAAACCACTACCATATAAAATATAAATCATTATCTTTTAAAATCTAAACCACGACTCTTTAAAATTTAAACCATGACTTTTTAAAATTGAACCCACAAGGCTTAAAAGTTAAACTACTAGGCATAAAATTTAAATCACGACCATATAAAATATAAACCATGATCCTTTAAAATCTAAATCACGATTCTTTAAAATTTAAATCACTAGTCTTTAAAATTTAAACCACAAGGCTTAAAATTTAAACTACAACTCTTTAAAATTTAAACTACAAGGCTTAAAATTTAAACCACGACTCTTTAAAATTTAAACCACAATGCTTAAAATTTAAACCATTAAGCTTAAAATCTAAACCACGACCATATAATAATATAAACCATAATCCTTTAACATCTAAACCGCGATTCTTTATAATTTAAACCGCGAGTCTTTAAAATTTAAACTACAAAGCTTAAAATTTAAATCACGACTCTTTAAAATTTAAACCACGAGGCTTAAAATTTAAACCACAACTCTTTAAAATTTAACAAATAAGGCTTAAAATTTGAATCACGACTTTTAAAAATTTAAACCACAATGCTTAAAAGTTAAACAACTAGGCTTAAAATCTAGAAAACAACCATATAATAATATATACCATAATCCTTTAAAATCTAAACCATGATACTTTATAATTTAAGCCACTAGTCTTTAAAATTTAAACCATGACTTTTTAAAAATTATACTACGACTCTTTAAAATTTAAACCATAAGGCTGAAAAGTTAAACCACTAGGCTTAAAATATAAACCACGACCATATAAAATATAAACCACGATCCTTTAAAATCTAAGCTGCTATTCTTTAAAATTTAAATCACTAGTCTTTAAAATTAAAACCACAAGGCTTAAAATTTAAATCATGACTCTTTAAAATTTAAACCACTAGGCTTAAAATTTAAACCACGACTCTTTAAAATTTAAACAACAAGGCTTAAAATTTAGATCACGACTGTTTAAAATTTAAACCACAAGGCTTAAAAGTTAAACCACTAGACTTAAAATCTAAACCACGACCATATAATAATGTATACCATAATCCCTCAAAATCTAAACCACGATTCTTAATAATTTAAACAACTACTCTTTAAAATTTAAACCACAAGACTAAATTTTAATCAACGTACTTTTAAATTTAAATTGTAACGCCCTTTCACCTTAGAGTCGTTACCATGTGTTTACCTGAAAAATATTTTCTTGGTGACGTGGCACAATAGGGACGTACGTGGATAGCACGTGACTGTTTAATGATGAAAGTTTGGTCGACCAACGACCAGGATAGCAAGCCGCTCGATGGATTCAAGAAAGATGTTGAACAGTACGACAGAAGATATGCGACCAGGTCTGATCGTAGTAACGAAGCCAGAGTTAAAATACAGTTATATGTCAGATATTTCTAAGATATTTAGCCCACTTTATGTGTAACTATTATGAATTCTATTATTATTCAAATATGCCTATAACAAAGTTTAAACACAGCTGATCGACCCATATGTATATCCTTGAACTTATAAATAAGACTTATGGGATTCATTTAAGGGGGAGAATAATTGATAATCAAGGAGAATTAATGTCTTTATATACAACTTTTGTATTCCACTTTGGAGCTTGTGAAACTTAGTGAACCCTAGTTTGTTGATCGCAGGTCTCAGAGCTTACATTAAGTGGATGTAGGTTATTACCAATCTCTGGGGTCGAACCACTATAAAATCTTCATGTTGTTTAGTTCTTGCATTCAGCTAATTAATTCTTATCATTTTTAGTGACTCTGTGTCGTTGGCTAAATCATCAGTCAACATTTTTGGTGCTTTCATTGAGAGCTGAACTCAAGAACTTCAAAATAAACAATGGCGAAAACCTCCAGGAAAACGGGTCAGATGGGGCAGACATCTGATAGTATGCCAAATCAACCTCCTCCACAAAATGTAGCGGAGGACGAGCCACAAGTGGAACTAGAGGAGGAAGAGATGGATGCTGAAACTTTGCGAACAACTTTGATAGTATTGCAAGAGGAATTAGCTACTCTGAAAGCTAATCAAGAAAATGTGGCTGGAACGATGGTGCTGCAGCAAATGGAGATTGACTGGCAGCGTCGAGAACTGAACGAGTGGCAAGCTAACATGGATCACCGGCTGAGAGACACCACGACAACTTTAGAAGCAGCCATTCAGTTGGCTCGAAGACATCCTACACCAGCCTCTCAACTAGATCACCCACCAAGTTTTCACCCTTACCAAAATCCACAGTCAGAGCATCCCCAATATCATCACAATCCACCACACCCAAGGAGTCCTCAAAGACCAGAGTAACCTCCCACTGTTCAGCAGGAAAGACCAACCTGAAATCCTGACAGAAACAGCGAGCACCAACCACCCTCCCGATCTGGTCGGGATAACGTTCAACAGCACAGGTAGAATATGGTCAAGCAACATCCCAAAATCCCTAGACGCCAGACAACTAGGGAACATAACCCTCCTAGCAAGGGACAACGTCCCTCAGGAAGCAGGAGGCAAGTGGACTCAGGCTCTACGGTCTGGGATCCCACGCGGCATAGCAATGTCAGAGGACCTAATGACCAACGCAGGCCCCCACCTATTTATCGAAACGAACAAGGAGGAAGAGAGGGGAACATTGCATATAGCAGGTCGCACAGTCATAGTTCGCAATTCAAAGATGGCCATGATTATAATGAGGCGGACTCTGGCAGAAGGAATAATGGTCGACGGTAGGAGGAAAGGGATGGACAACAAAATCCTCCGCCAATGGAGAATTTACCGACGAGTCAAAATACTGGGGGACAGCCTAAACAACCCAATGTCTTTGACCGACTAGGTGCAAGCGAGCAGAGACGTAAGGATGAAGATCTGAGAGACGTGATCAATAACCGAAACGAAAGACATAATGAGTACTTCCCCCCGGCCCCAGCCGCTCCAGCAATACCAGATGTTGTACAACCTCAGATATATGCCTTGAATTAGGTTGTGCAACAGCTAGCTGGGAATAAAATGTCCCACATAGAGTTTGATCGAAGAATAGGCACCCCATTCATTAATAGAATTGTTGTGGCAGAAATCCTGAGAAAATTAAAAATGCCAGTTCTACCCAACTTCACTGGAGGAGAAGATCCAAAATCTCATGTGAAGAAGTTTGAGAAACAAATGGACATCCAGAAGGTGTCTGATGATGCTCGGTGCAGGATTTTTCAGGCCACTTTGTCAGAATCATCTTAGGAATGGTATTTCAAATTCTTTCCGGCCAGTATAGTTTCCTGAGAGATGTTCGTGAAGGAGTTTTACGGGAAATTTTATGCTGGTCAAATACATCCAACAAAGGCTAATCAGCTGGTCGACATTTGACTGAAGGAAGGAGAAACTCTCAATGAGTATATCCAGCCGTTTATGAGAGCAGCTGCTCGGGCCAAAACTTTTGGAGACGAGGGAAAAATGATGCAATCACAGCTGGAGTGCGACACCATTCTCCTCTCTGGAGTAGTCTGCGAAAGAATTTAGTCAAGAGCACTCAGGAATTTCTAGATCGAGCAGACAAATATATCAAACTCGAGGAGGCCATTGCCAATGAAGGAAAGTCCCCAAAGGACAACCAGGGTAAGAAAGAAGACCCGACCAAAGCTACCAGTGGTTTTGGTAAACCCAACGACAATGGCAAAGGTAACAATAAGAATGGGGAAAAAAGGGCGAACAGTGAACTAGCGACATCTGATAGCAAGTGCCCCAAACAAAATAGATATGAACAAAGGTTCACCAATTACACTACACTAGTCGATAGCCGAGCTGAAGTATATCAGGCAAGTCATAACACCGTTCCTTTTCGGTGACCAACCCCGATCAGGAAAGACATATCCAAAAAGGATACAACCAAGTTTTATCATTTTCACAACGACTATGGCCATGATACAAACGAGTGTAGCTAGCTCAAGGATGAGATCGAGTTCCTTATTCGACAAGGACATCTGAGGAGATATGTGCGAACAAGGGGAAGTTCTCAGCAGGAGGCTCATTGAGGCAACGAGCAGGCACTTGTACGCCAACACTCGCCTCCTCTACAACTAGCTCTTGTCACTAGTACATTGTTGACCATCTGCGGAGGACCACACATATCAGGTGACAGTGGTAAGGTGAGTGAGAGATATGCCTGAACCCTACGTCACGATCTGGACATCGAAATGCTAAACGTCGAGGAGCGAACTCCTAAAATAGCTCAAACAGAGGAAGAATTACTAATTTTCTCCAAGCTAGACATACAACATGTCTGATTTCCCCACTCAGATCCTCTAGTCGTGGATGTTTAGATCGCCAACATGATGGTCAAATAAGTGTTGGTGGATACAGAAAGCTCAGTCAACATTTTGTACAAGTCTTCACTAGAAAGAATGAAATTGTCAGTGCAAGATTTAGAGTCATGCAACCAAATCATCTATGGTTTTTCTTGGCGAAGGGATAACACCAACATGGTCAATCAGACTCCCAGTCAAAGCAGCAACTGGACCTGTGAACAGGACATTGCTTGCTACTTTTATAGTAGTTGATTGTCCATCCGAATAAAATGTTGTGATCAGAAGGCCCATACTCGTCGATCTGCGAGCCATAACTTTGATCTGGCATCTAGCCATGAAGTTTCCAACCGATGTAGGAGTTGGGTGCGTGTGGGGAAACCAACAAGAAGCCAGAGAATGCTACAATTCCTCGATCATAAAGGCAAGAAGAGGCGGATTGGGAAGCGGAACCGAAAAAGGTTTCTAGTTGTAAATGAGACGCAAGCCCAATCAGGTGAACAAGTCACCAAATAGGGTGTTGCCCAAAGTGAGGATAGGGATTTGAATCCTCGCTTTGGGGATTTTGAAGAAAACATTGGGCCTGTGGAGGACCTTGAGGAGGTCCAACTAGAAGAGAAAGATCCGACCAAGGTTGTGAAAGTCGGTATAAACTTAGAGACAACTATAAAAAACAAATTGGTGGAGTTTCTAAGGAGGCACCAGGAGGTCTTTGCCTGATTGCATAAAGATATGGTTGGGAAAGACCTAGCAATAATTAGCCATGTCTTGAATATAGAAAAAAATCATCCACCTGTACAACAAAAAAGAAGGTTGCTCGACAAAGATAGATCTAAAGCCCTAAAAGAAGAAGTTGAGAAGCTGAAGGAAAATGGATTCATCAAGGTAACATTTTATCCATCACGGGTCTCTAATCTTGTACTAGTTCCTAAGCCAAATGGTAAGTTGAGGACGTGCGTGGATTTCACTGACCTAAATAAAGCTGTCCCGAAGGATTGATTCCCACTTCCAAGAATCGACCAGCTGGTCGATGCTACATCATGACATGAAGTATTATCATTTATGGACGTGTACTCCGGTTATAATCAAATTAGTATGCATCCGCCTGATAAAGATCACACTAGCTTTCGAACAGATACGAGACTTTACTGCTACAAAGCAATGCCCTTCTGTTTGAAAAACGCTGGTGCAACTTACCGGTGACTAGGAAACCACATGTTCAAAGAACTGATCAGCAACAACATGGAGGTCTACATTGACGATATGCTGGTCAAGTCAGAAAGGGTCGGTGAACACATCAAAGACCTACAGGAATGCTTCAACATCCTGAACAAATATCAAAAGAAGCTAAATCCTCTAAAGTGTTCATTTGGTGTTGGATCAGGAAATTTTTTGGGATTCATAGTAAACTTGCGAGGAATCAAAGCCAGTCCCGAAAAGATTCGAGCACTAATAGAGATGTAGTCACCAGCCAAAGTTAATGATGTGCGAAGCCTGACAGGAAAAAGTGTTGCCCTGAGTAGATTCGATCTAAGTCTACGGAAAAGTGTGTCCCATTTTTTAATCTACTCAGAGGAAATAACAAGTTTGAATGGACAAAAGAATGCGAACAGGCTTTTCAGGCGCTCAAAGCCCACATGTCGCAATCGCCCATTTTGTCCAAGTCGGTCGAAGGAAAGACTTTGGATATCTACTTAGCCATAACAGAGTATGCTGCTAGTGATGTTTTAATCAGAGAGGAAGACAACATTCAAAAAGCAGTATACTACATAAGCAAAAGGCTAGTGGGAGAAGAATTATGATATCTGCCTATAGAAAAATTAGCCTACTGCTTAATACTGGCATCTAGAAAACTGCGACCCTACTTTCAAGCTCACCCCATAATAGTGCTCACCGACCAGCCACTACGACAAGTCTTACAAAAACCAGAAGCCGCTGGTCGACTATTAAAATAAGCAGTTGAGTTAGGGTAGTTTGAAATTTCATATGCACCACGAGTGTAACACCCTACTACCCAGGGACCCTTACAGTATGCATTTTAAACAGTGCTAACCTCGCTAAACGAGTCATTTGGCCATAATCGTGTAACTAAGTATGATTAATGGTTTAGGGTTAAAAAGGTTGGTTAAGATACAACGTTTCACTAAAACATTTATTATATACATTGGGATCCCAAAATATAATTTAAAGGTTAATTACAATAAAATATTTACAACCAGCCGACCTAAACGAAAAAGTAAGGTTTATCCCTTGTTCCTCTTAAAACCCTTGACCTTTGCGATCGAGCAGCCGCATATGTACACATCGTGACCTAAGCTCTCCAACTCAAGGATGGTCTAGCTTTCTTTTGCCTTTACCTGCACCACATAGCACCCGTGATTTGAAGCTCAGCAAGAAAACTCAATATGCTCATGAACAGAGAATAACATGTTACTAAATCATAATAAGCATGCCTAGCGGTAATAGCCCTATTCATGCATGCAAATAAGTCCAAATAATAATTGTGGGCCCTGCCCTTTGTATAGCTGACTTATGGGCCCTGCCCTTTATATAGATGACTATCAAGTCATAATGAGAATAGATGGCTAATGTGTCCATCTAAAATAAGTGACTCAAATAAGTGAAAATTAAGTCACGCACTTGGGCTCTGCACCCTAATTAAATAAGTCAATAACACTTTATGATTCTGATAATCATGATGGGGCTTGTAGCCCTAATCAGATGAGTTATTAACAATTTAAGATTCTAGTAATCATGCTGGGGCTTGTAGCCCTAATCAGATGAGTGAGTAACACTTTGTGCTTCGCACCCTAATCAGATAAGTGACTAATGAGTGAGTCACAAACTTGGGCTCAGCACCCATAGCCATGTGACATTGCAATCACCTGAGCCTTTTGGCCCTGGCTCTAAGTAACTAGCCTTTAGACTAGACAAGTGCTTTTAGTTTTCATCGAACTTGAGGTTGGTCAAGCATTAATGCTCATGATGATTCATTCAATGCTTATGTTGATTACATCTAATCTTTTCGGATTTGCGTTCATTATGCTTATGCTGCTCTTGACTCATAGGTCAATTCCATACGACCAGTGCTATGTACTATTGCTGAACTTGACTAATGAGTCACAGCTACACAGTCAATACCAACACCATTGCTAATTCTGACTATGGAGTCAGTTCCACTCACAAGTAAGCAATGCAACCAAGCATATATCATATGTCAAATATCAAAATATAGGGCATTCAACATGCTTACTCAACATTCACTAGCATAATTATGATCATGCACATTTACAGAGACTCAAGCTCTGATCAATCTCATATTCAACATTCATGCCATGCCCTAATCACATGTATCTTATGCATCACATACTGGGTGCAGTTTTCTTACCTTTGGTCCAAACATAGGTTGCCAATAAACGAGTCACAAGCACGATCATGTTTCCAAGCCCCTAGCGATACCCTAGTCATAGCTATAATATAAAACCTCATAAAAATGAGTAAATAAATACTTCTGGACCAAGTCCTAGCCTCCGAGATGTCGAATCCTACCAAACCAGGTAGAAAGATCAATCCTGAGCCCTTAGGTTTAAGTTCCCATAACTAAAAATCCACTTTGGTCACTCTTCCCCTTTTGAGCTGCAACCCCAAACATTAGAGTCACAGCTCCACTCAAGTCAGACCCAAAAATTCTTCTCTGACTGCATTAGAGCCGCAGCTCTCCCCAATGGAGCCGCAACTCAAATAGCCCAGCACCCCCATTCACTTGCTTCTTCAAGCTTGAGCCGCGACGCCCAAGAACAGAGCCGCGGATCGACCTCGAACCCAGCCAGAAAACCTCCATTTTATCATTTTAAATCCTCCATAAACTTATCCAAACATCTCCAAATCCCAAAAAAAAAGCTCCCAAACATCCCCATGATCCAAAACCAACAAAATCTAAGCTTCAATCCATCCAAAAACTCATCAAAACATAAAATCCAATCAAAGCTTAAAACTTAAAAAACTTAGAACTTAAAACTTGGATTACCTCTGATTAAGTCGTTTCCTGACTAAATCCTCTGGCTAATAAGCTTCTAATCTTCTCTAGAATTTCTATGCCTTGATCTTTGCTTGAATCCGAGTCCTAAAACTCAAGTTTCCTTCGAAAATGTGATCAGGTGTTGAAAATGGAACTGGAGAGAGAGAGAACGTTCTGAACGTTCTTTTTATAATTCTAACAGGTTACTTCAAGCTTAAGTAACCTCAAGCAAATCCTAATGCTCGAGGTCCCAAAAATGCCCCTGGGGGTAAAATAGTCAAAATTACAAGAATTTCCCCTGATCTCACTAACTCCCAATTTATCATCAAATATTTATTCTCATTACCCAATATCCCGGTAATGTGCTAAATACCCAAATTATCCCTTGACTCACTCCAAGTTAAGTATGAATCTCCTTCTGACTTTCCCACTAGCTTGCCTCATAGGATCGTCTCGTGCTGAGTAACCCAAGCATAACCAAATAATAATGAAGCACCACACATATATCACATATATGCCAAATATACCCAAAATGGCCAAAATGGCCAAAATATGAAAATTTTCCCAATTAAACAAAAATGGGCCCACATGCATATCTAGTCATATTATAATGTTATTCACATAATCACATAATGATACACATAAATATCATATAATCACATAATTCCAAAATTCTCCATCCTGGCCCCCTAATCAAGGCCCTAAGCCTTATTAGGAAATTTGGGTCATTACAATGAGTAGCCATAAAGGGACAAGCTTTGGTAGATTTCGTTGCTAAATTCACAGGACTCCATGCAAGCGAACTGATAATAGAGACTCATGATCAAAATCAAACCCCTGTCTAAAACTGTTCATAGACGGGTCCTCTAACGAGCACAACGCAGGGGCAGGGCTAATCTTAATCACCCCTGAGGGGCATCGGTTTCACTGGGTGATCAGATTCAACTTTACAGCCTCCAACAATGAAGCTGAGTACGAGGCCCTGCTCGCAGGATTAAGACTAGCCAAGGATATGAACATAAAGTCACTAGAAATATACAGTGACTCCCAACTAGTAGTTAATCAGATTATTGGAGAATATCAGGCTAGTGATCTCAAGATGATTGCTAATTTAAACAAGGGAAAGGATTTACTAACACAATTTGAGAAGTATACTCTACAGCAGGTACCTCGTGATCAAAATTCAAATGCCGATGCCTTAGCATAGTTAGCAAGCGCCAAAGATGCTGACACTTTGAGCATAGTACCAGTCGAACGTTTATTAGCACCAAGCATTCAAGTGGTAGAATCCTTGCTAATAATACAAGATTCTGACACATAGATGACTCCCATCATACAAAATCTCAAACAAGGAGTGTTACCAGTAGATAGGAATAAGGCAAGGATGCTTCAAAGGCAATCGACTCGGTTTATTTTGATCGATGGAGTCTTATATAGACTAGGATACTCAATGCCTTTATTATGGTGTGTATCTAAGGAAAAGGCTAAGGAAATGATGCAAGAAGTACATGAAAGTTTTTATGGAGATCACGCTGGGGGGCAAAGTTTGTCAAGGAAAATTCTCCCGCAAGGGTATTTCTGGCCTCAATGATCAAAGATTCTATGGAATTCATTAAGAAGTGTGATAAATCCCAACAATTTTCCAAGATACCTCGAGCAGCCCCAAATGAGCTTAAACAAAAGCAAAGCCCATGGCCATTCGCGGTTTAGGGAATTGACCTAATCGGAGCTTTGCCTATAGGAAAAGGGAATGTCAAGTATACAGTAGTTGTTGTCGAATACTTTACTAAGTTGGCTGGAGCTGAGCCACTTGCAACAATCACGACCAAGAAAGTATTGGATTTTTTTGTCAAAAACATTGTATGCCGATATGGGTTGCCGAAAAAAATTTGTCTCAGATAATGGCACACAATTTGACAACTATCTTTTCACCAATTTTTGCGAGCGACATGGTATCACAAAGAGCTTTTCATCAGTTTCTCATCCACAAGCAAATGGAAAGGTTGAAGTTGTTAACAAAATTCTGAAGGACACACTGAAGAAAAGGCTCGAAGAAGCAAAGGGAGCATGGCCTGAACAATTGCCATAAGTACTTTGGTCGTACAAGACATCTCACCGAACAACAACATGCCATACACCATTTTCCTTGGCCTATGGGTATGAAGCCATGTTACCCATTGAGTTAGATCCACCATTGCATAGAAGGCTGACATACGACCAGAGCACGAATATTCAGTCGTTAATGGAGTCCTTGGACTTGGTCAACGAAAGGTGTGAGTAGGCTCAACTTCGAGTTGCAGCATACCAACAAAAGGTCGCTCGATATTTTAAATCTAAAGTACGCGAAAGAAAATTTGACGTGGGAGATTTGGTACTTAGAAGAGTTTTTCTTAACACTCGTAATCTAGCTGCTAGAGTACTCGGACCAAACTGGGAAGGTCCATATCAAATTGAAGAAATTATTCAACCAGGCACATACAAACTTGCTCGCTTAAACGGAGATCTCGTTCCTCACTATTGGAATGGAGAACACCTGCGCAAGTATTATCAATGAACAATTCTTTTTAAAGAATTGGCTTGTATTAATTTTACTTTTTACAAGTTTGTGAACAAGGGCTGGCCAGTTAGATGGTTGGTCGCTTATAAGTGTAAGATCAATTTTTGATCACCTGTACAGACACGATCCTTGTCAATTTTATTATGAGAAATAAAAGGAACTGTGCACAGCAAGTTATTGTTGCCAATTATTGTATTTATTATAAGTATTTGCTCATTACGTGTGTTGTTTTGCTATATTATAATTGATTGTTTACAAGTACGGAAGCAGTAATGTTGGAACAAGTATTGGTCATGGAAATTGACCGAGAACCTTAGACTCCTCGATCACTTGGGGGGCATATAAGATACTAAGCAAGCAAAGCACATCAACATAAAAATATGTAAACACATGAGCAAAATAAGGGAAAGCATACTACGATACTTAGAGTATTTTTCAAAAATTTTAGTTAATTTTGTGAAATCTTAATAAAGTGTTATGCTAAGTTCGGTCATACGAGCAGATGTTATAATAGCAATCAGAATGTATTATAATATCATAATGAAACGTCTTTGCATCGCAAGCAACAGCTGCTCAGATGTAATTAAATATAATAATCAACACCACGAATAGTTTGTTCGGGTGTTTTAATTACATAAACAAAATATTTACTAGGAAACTGAAGGGGGGTCCTGCTGAGGTTGTTGGTCGACTGAAGGTCCGACTTCTTCATCAGCACCATCGATGCCTATCACCAAGGAAATTTCAAGAGAATCTAAGGAATTTTGAGCATTTTTCTCCTCCTCTAGGTGAGCAGCACACTTGACGATTTCGGCTTGTTTTACCTGCTCGGGAAGGTAGTCAAAATTTTCCTCTAGATTATTCTTCCAAAACATGTGGAAGCAGTTGAAGTTGGCTCCTCGAAACCTCTCCATGTTTTGGGAGTTTTTCTCCTTAAGCAGCTTGACTCGCTCTTCTAGACCAGTGGCCTCCTTCATGCTTGCCTCTAGATCCTTTTGAAGCTTGGTTGCTTCCTTGTAATTAGTCTCGGAGGCTTCCTTAAACTTTTCCTTAGCAGCAACAGCCTTGGCCAGATCTACTTGGCTCTTCTTCAGCTCCCCGGTTAAAACAACAACTTTGTCTTCAGTTAATTTAACCTTAGCCTCCCATGCCTTAGTCTCCTTGGCAGCTGCCTTATCCTTGGCTTCCCATGCCTTGATCTCCTCGGTATGCTTTACATCGACTTCCTCAGCGCGGCGCCAGATACCCTGCGAATAGTAGAAGAATGAAGTTGTTAGAGCTAATCAAAGGAAATGTTGTTTGAATAAAACACAATACAAAAGAAACTTACACTGAGGAGTTCATTGAACCAGCGAGCAAGGACCTGGCTGGGTTTCAATTAAGGAAGACAGGCAAAGGCCTCCTGGCTGCGACGGTGCTTACTAAATTTCTGCAGCTTGTCGTTTGTTGAGATATAGGCATTGCTCAGCAATTCTGCAGCCAAAGATTTCCCTGTTTGGTCGATGGAGGGATCAATGCGAGGAGGAGGAGGAGGCGTAGTTGATCTAGAGGGAATGGGAGGTGGAGGGGCCTCAGGTCGAGCCCTTTTTCTTGAAGGTTCCCCACTGCCTTCTCCAGGGTTTCTTCTGCTTGACTTCTTCTTGCTTGCTGGAGTGTCTACATAAGTGTAGATATCAAAGGCGTCGTCAGATGGCATGAATACAAAAAGAAAAAACAAACGAGCAGATATGTCGCAAAATATTTTGGCACAATAAAGAAACAAACTAAAAAGAAATTCTAAGTAGTATACACAAACTATTATTACTGGTCGCTACATTATCTAAAGAACTACTCCTATACTCACTATCTGCCTCGAAGAAGTCCGAGCTAAAACTACTGGTTATAAATTTAAAGTTGCCATCCCTATCAAATAAATGATAAAGGATAGACAGTTTATTTAAGAGTGAGAAATCTATACCGTTCTCGTTGGAAGATTCAAGTATGGGACCAGTATATTCTGCTAGTTTTGTTTTTCCCCTCCCATGGTGGGGAGGGGTATTAGCTGCTCGATTGTTGGCGGTAGATTCTCGAATGGTCATTCCCATTAGTCGGTGCCTCTGGGGTTGTGACACATCCTACTGCTACTCTGGGTTTTCTTGTCCTTCAGTGCCCCCTCTAGTGACACTCCCCGCGATGGATTCCCTCACTTCTTGGTGAGGTTCTAAAAGGTTGACTAGCCTTAAGTTGTTCTCCGTGACCAGCTGCTTGACACTTTTTTCTATATTTGTCATGCTGGCTAGGGCTATGGCTCTAATCTCCATTTTTGGAGTGGGGTCTGGTCGGTGTCATGGACCTAGATACAACACAAAACAACTAAGGACAAGGAAAGATGAAAAATAACTGGATAAATTTCGATCGAAGATTAAAAGTTTACCTCCTTCTGTGAAGGCCATGTTGTCTGTAACTAAGTCGGTCATGAGAAAGTACTCTTGGAAGTACCTTCCTACATTTGACTTGTAGGTAATGTCACTCAGGAAGGTACGAGCGGATTCCTGGTGGTAGAAATGATTGGCCACCCCTCAGAAAAAGTCGGGGAAGGGAAAGATTTATGTTGCTTCTATATGATACCTCGACCAGGCACTATAGGTGCCTCCGGACACGTATGCCCTCTGGTCGAGTGTAGGTTTATACAAAGTAATCCCAGGAAGCCCGTACTTCTTGGGATATTTTGCCACCATCCTGGTCGATATGGCTCTAGGAGGGGCAATGTACCAGTCTACCTCTACTCGAGGTTCATCATGAGGACGAGATTTGGGCTGGATATATGGTGGTGAAAAGTTTAAAGGTTGAGGATTTCTTGATGGTCCCTTATCATTGGTTGCAGGATGGTTGGAAGGAGAGTTTGTGGGTTTCTTTTTTCTACAAGCAATGTGTTTGACATGACCCATGTTCGAGTGGTTCTGTGAGGAATTGTAAGGAGAAATGGTCCTAGGATTTGGGTGTGAGGTTGCAGGCTCAGAAAAAGGTAGAGAAGGTTGTTCTTGATCCTCGAACAGCAAAGCGATAAGGTCATCATCTATTGGCCTGTCACCTCGACAAGGATCATGCATGAATATCTGAGAAAAGCAAAGGGGAAGTGAGAATCTACGACCAATAGAGAGAAGAAAGAGAAAAGCAAGGATAATGTTGCTCGTGTATAAAAGTTAAGATTTTATACGACCGGCAACATCCTGATAAGAACACAATGAACGTGCGAGCATGTTGAAAAAACATATCAAAAAGTGAATGTGAAAAGTTTTTTTGGAAAAACTTTTCAACTCCGAAAACAGGTGGGAAAAACACAGTTTTTCCGAAATACTAAAAATCAAAATTTCACTTCGATTTTGGGCCCAAAATTGGTGTACCTATACCCCATATTCCTTCTAAGCATTGTTTGGTATGATATATTACCTAAAATCTATTAGAAAAAATATATTTGCCTTAATGGAAATTGGTAAGAAAATACAACTCTAGACAAAATATTACAAATAAACTTTAGATTGATTAAATAGTGTTACAACTCTATAACTGAAAATACAAATAAATAACAGAAGGATTAGAAGAAGAGAATGGTGAAATACAACTCTAAGCAAAAGATACAAATAAAGAAAAAGTGTTTGTAACAAAAGAAAAGAAAAGATTACAACTCTAAACAAGAAATACAAGTAAATAAAGAGGAAGAATATGAAGATGAAAAGCAATAGAATAAAAGAAAAGAACAAGAAACAAACGACAAACGACAAACAAATCTCACTCACACTACCAAAGTGAAGAGTGTTGGGGATCACCAACTTGAACAAGGTTTGAAACCTTTGTCCAAAAGCTTATTTCCCCATAACTCAAGGACTAAGGGATCTCTCCCGGATTTTGGAAATGCTTTCTGGAATAATAAAGCCTCTAGGTGTTTCTAGCCAAGTGCTCTAGTGGATAGAAAAATTGTGTCTTTCAAGTGAGCAATAGGCTCCTATTTATAGAGTTTAGAGACACCCTTTGAATTTCAAATTCCACCAACCCCCATGGCTGTTACCAATGATTAATTGGATGTTTATGGAATTAAAAGTGAGATTTGAGAGTTATTTGGGTTTTTGGAGTCGTTCAACAAAATTGGAAAATACTGAAAAAATGGTAAGAAAAACACATGTGGCTGCGACCACTACTCTCTGTCCCACAGGCCGCGGCCACAGACCAATTTTGGCACAAAAATTGTGCTGTTTTTCTAAATGGTTCCGATACCCTCCCAATTGATTTTGTAACCCCGAAAACACATTATTAGGGTTAAAATCATAACTCTAATAGCCATTTCACATATGGCTTTAAGAAATTCATCTCAATATTGTGTAACAATAAATCTACACAATAAAGGGCAATATTTGGAAGTTACAAATTTGTAGCTGAATTTGTAAACCCAAATTTGTTACATATTTGGATATTTCTCATATATCTAACTATTGTAACTCTCTATTATATGTTACAATATGTGACACTCTTTGTCACATTTATTTAATCTAAAACATTATATTATAAAATAATATAATATTACAATATATTATAAAATAATATAACATTCCCCCACCAGATTAAATAGTAATCTACTGTAACACTTATTTATTCAATCATTACACTACTACAAAAACGGGCTTTCCCGACAGTTTTTAACTGTCGCTATTGAGCAATGAGAACTCTCTCTTATAGGAGTCATTGCATTGGTGCATAAAATAAAGTGTTTTTCAACTTGAACTTTACTATAGTGTAATTATCACAAAATTTGTCAAAAATTTGGTTGCACTAGGCATTAAACCATCTTTTCATGATATCAAATCGGTGATAACACACAAGGCATTCATCCATGCACAATATACAATTAATCATCCATATATTCAGGTACACGCACGACAATGCTAATAAACATGCCCCAATATTCTCACATAACACTCAAGGGCCAGGCCCTATCAGTATCTCATGCTTCCTATTAATGCAGTAAATAACAGCATTCATAACTCATTTCAGTCACACAAGCACATAAACACATATACACATTACCGAACCCTGATTTGAGCTTGTCTCTAGCAATGAATGTACATGCCCAACCTGTCTTTAGGAACCCTTAAACCTAGGACGCTCTAATACCAAGTTGTAACGCCCTGGATAGCCAGGACCGCTACACTGTGTACTTATAAAAGTGCAAGACTTGCTAATCAAGTCTTTAATTTGAAAACGTGTCATTAAACATGTAAGAGCGAAGGTTAAAAACGTTTTGGTCTCAAAAGTTTCATTTTATATAATTAAGCAGGTATATACATGGGATCCCAAAAGAAACTGAGTTTAAAAGTTGGATTATAGACTCTCAAAATAATACAAACAACTGTTAGCCATACTAAGGCAAAATGGACAATCTCTGGGTCTCACGTCCCTGCCTAAACCTCAACCGTGGCGGCTGAGCAGCTGTCCATGTACATTCTGCTCGCAGAGCTCTCCTAATCAAGGCTGATCAAGTTTGCCCTTGCCTTTACCTGCACCATGTAGCACCCGTGAGCCAAGGCCCAGCAAGAAAACATGTGCAACACAAACAGTAATAACAGGCAATAAACACACTAAGCATGAACTCTCATCATAAAATCCACATTAATCATTTAGCATATATTCAGAGTCATGGATGCAATCAAACACTTATAACACTCATATCACATAATAATCAGGGCCGACAACTTAGGCCGCACCCTCTGTCTACCCCACTGACTCTGGTCCGCTTAAACCGAGCTCAGTGCATATTAAAATGTCCTTGGCTACCAGTGGCCAAGCCGCGCCCTGTGCGCTGTAACCCTTGGCACCCTTAGGCCGTTGGTTCACTAATTAGCTTGCATGGCATAATACCATCCTTTCAAGCATACATAATAGAGAACCCTTAGTCCCATCACATATATTCAACCAGGTGCAGTTTTCTTACCTTTGATCTTTGTAGTTTCGGATTACGAGCAACCCTCCTCAAGCACGATCCATTCCCGAGCCTAAGCTTTTATCACCTAGTCACAACCAAGGTATAGGGTTCCATTAATATTCAAATAAGGGTTTCTGGATACAAAACAAAATTTCGGGAATCCGAATTCCACCAAGCACGGTGGTGAAATCGATCCCGAGCATTTTAGACCACATCCCCATGCCTAAGATCCCCAAATGTTCAAGTGTGCACCCAAGGGTTGCGGCCCTTGAAGCTTAGCCGCGGCCCTTCCCTCAAAAAGATCCAAGGGCAAGCCTAAAAGAAGACACGTGCCGCGGCCCTTGCCTTGAGTGCCACGGCGCTCACCCTTGGCTGAGCCCTTCTGGCTCATCTTCATCCTAGGGCCGCAGCGCTCTAGAATAGAGCCGCGACCCTTCCCTTCGAGCCCAGAAAACCCACCATTTCCAACATCTAAACCTCATCTAAAGCCATCCCAAAGCTCCCCAATTCAAAATCTTTCAATCACAACACCTTTATCACGATTCTAACAAAACATCCCAACAGAAATACAGCCCAAAAACCCACTAGAATCCCATTTCCAATTTCTGAAACTCAAGAACCTCAAACACTCAAACCAACCATTCAAACTCAGATTAAAACCTATAAATCACGAATTGAGACTTACCTCTTTTGCTGAACCACTTCTCCAAGCCAATTCCCAAGCTTTCCTCCTTAATTCTGCCCTTAAACATCAAAACCACAATTACCTCAATACCCAGCAAAAACCCAAAATTTCTAAGCACAGAAAAGGAAATTCAATGCTTACCTTAGTCCTGATTAAGTTTCCTGATTGATTCTTGAGCTAAGCCTCTAAATCACTCCTCCAATCAACTGAATTCCAGTTGAATTCCCCTAAGATTTCAGTGTTTTTCCTCCTTTTGTTTTCCTTGAGAGAGAATAGAAAGACAAGGCTGAGAATAAAGGTCGGTTTAATTTTCCGTTTACTGTTTCTCTAAAGCTTCAGTCTAATCTTATCCCATTGAGTCAATCCCGAGGCTCGGGGTGCCGGAAACGTTCCCGAGGGAAAAACGATAAAATTCCCCAATATTCCCGCCTAGACTTCCTAACCTCAAATATATCTCCATATATTTATTTTCATAACCCGATAGTCTAAATAGCTACCCGATACCTAAAATACCCCTGACTTATCCAAAGTCAACTGTTAAACCCTGTTATGACTTTTTCCCGCTATCTAGCCCTAGGATCGCCTCGAGTCGTGCTCTGCAAGCCTACCCACATAATAATGTGGTTCTCACAATACCATATATATATCACATTAATACAAATATAATCATACAAGCATTCTAATCATACAATTATGTATTTAAGTCAATAAAGTCATTCAAATCACATTTAACCCAATAATGCCCTCCCGGCACACTAATCAAGGCCCTTAAGCCCCATTAGCGAATTTGGGGTCGTTACATACCCACTTACACCCAATTGGCTTAGACACTGGTGGGAGATGTACCAATTCCCAAGTCTTGTTGAAAATAATGGAATCCATCTCATCATTGATGGATTCTTTCCAAAATTTACTATCTCTTGATTGCATAGCTTCTCTATAAGTCTTAGGATCATCTTCAATGAGAAGTACAATAGGAATTTTCCTAATGACTTCCTCTCTATTTCCTTCTACCATGTAGAATGAAATTCGTTGAGAATCTATCTCATCAACTACTAGACTTTTGTCCTTTTTAAGCCTTTGACTTCTTCTAAGTTCAAAGGGTTGCTTTACATTCTTTTGAGAATTCTCCTCTTGAGAATCAACTTTGGATATAGAAGCTTGAGAATTTTTCTCATATAACAAATTTTCCTTTAGAGATGTTGAAGCTTGAGAATTATTGTCACATAACATGTTCTCGAAAAATTCAACTTCTCTAGATTCAATCAAAATATTAGACTCTAAGTCTAATAGCCTATAAGCTTTAGTATTGTTGGCATAACCAACAAAAGTACACTTTATGACTCTTGAACCTAACTTTGTTCTACTAGGTTCAATTTTCTTGCAATATGAAAGACACCCCCACACTTTGAAGTACCCTATGTTGGGTTTTCTTCCTTTCTGTAACTCATATGGAGATATCTCATTTTTCTTCATCGGTATTCGATTAAGAATGTGACAAGCGGTTAATAACACTTCACCCCATAAGTTGAAATTCAACTAAGAAAACACCAACATAGAATTTATAATCTCTAGATAAGTCCTATTTTTCTTTCGGCAACATGTTTGTGTTGCAGTGTATAAGGTGCAATGCATTCATGAATTATACTATTTTCTTCAAAAAAATGTATTGAATTCATTAGAGAAGTACTCTCCTCCTCTATCACTTCTTAGCACCATAATATTTTTATTTAGTTGATTTTCAACTTCTAATTTATAAAATTTAAAAGCATCAAAAGTTTCATCTTTATGCTTTAAAAGAAACACATAGGTATATCTACTAAAATCATCTATAAAAGTAAGAAAATACCTTTTGCCACCTCTAGTTAAAACACCATTTAATTCACAAAGATCATTATGGATTAAATCTAGTAAATTAGATGATCTTTCTACATTAGCAAATGATTTCTTAATCATTTTGCCTTAACACATGTTTCACATTTACTATAGTTTTTAATATTGCATTCAATCATACCACATTTTACTACTTTTTTCATGGTTGAAGAACCTATATGCCATAGTCTAAGATGTCACAAACATAAATAATCATACTCAACTATATAGGTAGAATTAGCATTTTTATTAATAACATTGAAAGTTACATCATTGATGCACAACTTAATCATATCATCACAACAATACCCCTTTCCCAAAAATACATTTGATTTGGTAAGAATAAGTTTACCAGAATCAAAAGCAGCTTTAATTCTGGGCTTGCCAAGAAAATCACCACTTACCAAGTTTCTACTCATTTCGGGAACATAAAGTCCAATCACTAATGTAACTTTCTTACTGGAGGTGAAAAAGACTTCAATGGTACCTTTGCCAAGTACCTTGGATTTGCCCTCATTGCCCATTTGAATTTCATGGTTGCCCTTTGACTCTTCAAAGGCCTTGAACAATGATTTGTCATAGGTGACATGGACGGTGGAACATGTATCATACCACCACACTAAGGGTAGCAACTATGTTTTCCTCTTGAGTTGCATTCACCTTAGGTCCTTGTTGGTCTTTTCTATGCCTACACTCTCTAGCATAGTGACCCTTTTTCCCACATACAAAGCAAGGACCTTTCTCGCCCTTAAACTTGTTTGTATTGGTTCTTGGACCCAAGGATGTCTCGTTACCCTTCATGCATTTCCCTTTGTTTTGGGGATGTTTTGGTTGTGACACCGCATTTGCTTTGGAAGTCTCTCCATTAGACCCCTCCACAAGTTTATCTCTACATATCGCATCCTCCTCGATTCGAATATGTTTTTGGATTTCCTCCAAAGAATAATCCTCATATTTATGAATGATTCTTTTCCTATAGCTTTTCCAAGTTGGTGGTAATTTAGCCACTATAGCACTAACTTGAAAGGCCTCGGGAAGCTCAATCTTTAACACTTTCAATTTGTTAACAATTATTTGAAATTCATGTATTTGAGGAAGAATATGTTTATCACCAAAATTTTTGAAATCAAAGTATTGAGATATCAAAAAAAAATTGGTACCTTCCTCTTCTGCCTTGAACTTTGTCTCAAGTGCGTCCCATATCTCCTTTGCCGATTTGGTCTCGGTGTAGAGGTCATAGAGCCTATCAGAAAGGGCATTGAGGATATGACCCCTACAAAGGAGATTCTCCTCCTCCCTCTTCCTTCTTTTCTCCACCTCCTCGGGAGTGTCCTGATCAGATGGTGTTGGGAGAGTTTCTAGAGTGGACTCTAGAATATAGGCGATTTTGAGGGTGGCCAAAAGGAATCTCACCTTGTCTTCCCATCTAGTGAAATTGGACCCATCAAACCTATCCAACCTCACTAGGTCTTGATTCATAATCTTGATGGTCTCACCTTCCATTGAAACAAACAAATGGCTAAGCTTTTGAATGTTAGGACAAATATATTTGCCTCAATGGAAATTGGTAAGAAAATACAACTCTAGATAAAATATTACAAATAAACTTTAGATTGATTAAATAGTGTTACAACTCTATAACTGAAAGTACAAATAAATAAGAGAAGGATTAGAAGAATAGAATGGTGAAATACAACTCTAAGCAAAAGATACAAATAAAGCAAAAGTGTTTGTAACAAAAGAAAAGAAAAGATTACAACTCTAAACAAGAAATACAAATAAATAGAGATGAAGAATATGAAGATGAAAAGAAATAGAATAAAAGAAAAGAACAAGCAACAAAAGACAAACAACTCTCACTCACACTACTAAAGTGAAGAGTGTTGGGGATCACCAACTTGAACAAGGTTCGAAACTTTTGTCCAAAAGCTTATTTCCCCCTTACTCAAGCACTAAGGGATCTCTCACAGATTTTGGAAATGCTTTATGGAATAATCAAGCCTCTAGGTGTTTCTATCCAAGTGTTCTAGTGGATAGAAAAAAAATGTGTCTTTCAAGTGAGCAATAAGCTCCTATTTTTAGATTTTAGAGACACCCTTTGAATTTCAAATTCCACCAACCCCCATGGCTGTTACCAATGATTACTTGGATGTTTATGGAATTAAAAGTGAGATTTGAGAGTTATTTGGGTTTTTGGAGTCGTTCAAGAAAATTGGAAAAACCTGAAAAAATGGTCAGAAAAACACCTGTGGCCGCGTCCAGGGACATCAGTGGCCGTGGCAACCAACATTCTGTGGCTGCGACCATTGACCAATTTCAGCACAAAAATTGTGTTGTTTTTCCAAACGGTTCCAATACCCTCACAATTGATTTTGTAACCCCCAAAACACATTATTGGGGTTAAAATCATATCTCTAACGACCATTTCACATATGGCTTTAAGAAATTCATCTCAATATTGTGTAACAACAAATCTACACAATAAACTGCAATATTTGAAAGTTACAAATTTGTAGCTGAATTTGTAACACCAAATATGTTACATATTTGGATATTTCTCATATATCTAAATATTGTAACTCTCTATTATATGTTACAATATGTGACACTCTTTGTCAAATTTATTAATCGAAAACATTATATTATAAAATAATATAATAAAATCTGTATTCTAGCATAGTTGTTTCATGTATTTTTTCCCTAAACTCAAATATAAAAAAAAATAAAAAATTCTCAAGAACAGTAGAAACTTAATAACAAAAACTTGTGAACTAGGACCAGAATACATGAAAATTTCTACAAAGATAAGAGGATGGGTTCAAAAACTTACTCGGAGTGCACATCGTAGGAGAAATCACGAAATTTTTTCTCGGAGTTGCTCGAAGACGTCTCGAATCGCACTGGAGTCTTTGGGATTTCTTGGAGGTTTTTTTTAATATTCTTTGAGAGAGAGAAGGTTCAGGTAAGAATGTGTAATGTCCCAAAATTACCTAATAAGGCTTAGGGCCTTGATTAGGGGGCTGAGATGGCAATATATGAAATTACGTGTTTAATTTCTATATTAATTGTTAATATGTGAATTATGTGATAATATGACTAGATGTGCATATTTAGGGATATTAAATATGCATGTGGGCCCGCTTCTTATTAGAAGGGCGATTTGATAATTTGGCCCGTTTCGGGCATAAATGTGTATTTAGGTGCATACATGCGATATACGTGAGAGACCACATTATTATGTGGGTTTATTTGAACTTTTCGGCACGAGGCGATCCTAGGGAGCAAGTTAGCGGGGATGTCACAACGGGACCCGATACCCGACTCAGGGCGAGTCAAGGGGTATTTTGGGCAATAGACTTATAATTGGGTTATCGAGTTATGAAAATAAATAACTGAAAAATATATTTGAAGTTAGAGTGTCTAGGAAGGAATGTTGGGAAAATTTACCATTTTGTCATTGGGGACGTTTTTGGTACCCCGAGTCTTGGGATTAGCTTAAGTTAGATAAGCATAACAAAACAAAAGACAAAGCAGCAGAGACACTTAGAAGCTTTGGGCTAGGCTGACTCTCTCTCTCTCTCATCTTTTTCTCTCAAGAAGCTCTTCCAAGCTAACCATTGAACCAAGGGATTTTTGGGCTAGGTTCACAAGAGTTGGAGCTCCAGACTTGGAGATTAGCTTAGTATTAGCTTGTGGATTCAAACAGAGATTGAGGTAAGCTTTGAATTATGGTTTTACCATTTAAATTCTGAGTTCTCATGGCTGGTTTTAAGTTTTCTTGAGCTCATAAATTTCAAAGATTTAATTGGTGGCTTAGTGAGTTTTGGGAATAGGTTTCTGTTGGGTTTTGCTGCTGGGAGCATATTTGAACTGTTGTGTTGATTTAATTGTGTTGTTGGGATGATTTTGGGTTAAATTGGATGAGAATTGGCTGTTGAAATGGAGATTTTTCTGGGTTCGAAGGGGGTTGGGCCGAGACTTTGTTATTGGTATGTTGCGGCCCTCTAGAACGGATGGGAGCCAGGGAAGGAGGGCGGGCCGCGGCGCCACTATGGCTGGGTCGCGATGCGTGTCTACTGGTTGGGGAGGTTGGGCCTCTGGTTGGAGGTGGGCCGCGGCATAGGGGCATAGGGCCGTGAATCTTAAGGGGTTTTTGGACCCCTAAAAGGTTTTGAGCGCGGGAACTCAACCTAAGGGCCTCGGGATTGTTTCCACTACCCAATTTGGTGGAACCCGAGGTCTCAGAGGCTAGGACTTGGTCCAGAAGCCTTTGATCACTCGATATTAATAGAATCCTATTTTATGGTTGTGACTTAGGGTATCGCTAAGGGCTCAGAATTGGGATCGTGCTCAAGGGTCATTTTTATTTACGCTTGCTTGGACCTAAGGTAAGGAAACTACACCTAGAACGTGTTGTATGTGATTAGGGCTTGGGCTGTCTGCTATATATCAATGTGATTAGGGCTTGGGCCCTAGGATTGGTTATGATAGGTTATTGTTTTCAATGCTTGTTGTTAGATTCCTAAGTGCTTATATTCGTTACGTGAATTCTATGGTTAGGGCATGTGACCCCGTTATATGAATGTGCTTAGTATTATGAAAATGGTTATTCAATGGGATTGTATGATTAGCATGAATATGTGCTTAATTGTTTGGATGTGCCTATCCACATTTGTTTCTTATAAGTAAGGTATGTAAACCTAGATCAGGGCTTGACTTATAACTCAAGGACGACAATAGCGCGCTATGGACTGGTCAAGAGGCATTGGCCTAAACTAGCAACGTATTATTATGTTGATCGAATCTAAGGCCAAAGATGAACCACAGGGGTTGGGCTAGCTCTATGGCCTGTGAGACAGAGCTAACGGCGATGCCCTAGGTGACTCTATGGTCACATAGCTAGAGCATAGGCCCTAGAGTTGACATGAAAGCCAACTGAATAGGGCAATGGCCCAGGTCGATCCAATTATCGTGTGTTTGAACTAAATGACATTGGCTATGAATTAATGTCGTTGTGTTGTTGTTGAATGGTTATTTAATGTTATATTCTCTGTGGTTATACGTTCTGTATTCTTGTTGAGCCTCGACTCACGGGTGCTTTGTGGTGTAGGTAAGGGAAAGGGATAGCTTGGCCAGCCATGAATTGGAGAGCTTCGGTGGTAGCGTGTACATATGCGGCTGCTCGACCATCATGGCCGGGGTTATCTTAGAGGAACTAGGGTTATAGCCCACTTTTTCCATTTAGGTCGGCTAATGTAACTTTTGATATGTATTTACCCATTTTAGCAGTTGTGTTGTAATATTTTGGGATCCCATGTTGTATAGCATTTTTGGAGGAAAAGTCAATGGTTCTTTGACCAAAATTTTAACCCTAACCCTTGTCACTAACCTTAGTTACACGATTAAAGCCAAATGACCTGATTAGCAGGTCTAACAAAATTTTAAGTATGCAGTGTAACGGTCCTAGATTAGGAGGGCATTACAACTTGGTATCAGAGTTGCCAAGGTTTAAGCATTCCTGAAAACTGGACTGGCATGTACACTCGCCACTAAAGACAAGCTCAACTCAGGGTTCGGTAACTGTTATATGTTTATATGTTTAAATGCTTAAACATGATATGAATTCCATATCTGCATGCCTATTTAGGAAGCATGAGATTATATGATGGGGTCTGGCCCTTGACTGTTGTATGAATGTTAAAGAATGTGCTTATTAGCATCATTACTGCTTGTGGATGCAAGGGAACCGCTTATTAGCGCTATTATTTGTATATAGGCCAGGGGAAAATGTTTATTAGCATTGTTATTACTGACAGGAATTAAAGAACATGCTTATTAGCTATGTTGGATTTGTGAAAAATATTTGGATATGCCTATGTGTAATGTTATTTGTTGATTGATATCAGGAGGTGCTTATTAGCACTATGAATGAATAAATTTATTGTGGGATGGCATGCATATTAGCATTGCATATGTATGTTATCTGATGATCTTGGACTGTCAGGCGGCAAGTGGTATAGTTATGACTTACCTAATGGCCGATTTGATCTCTTTAGGGTGAATTGAGTGTCAGAATGAACCCTCGAAGGTCAAAAAGACTGGTTGGCCAAGAGTTACAGGCCAGTGAAGGGAATGTTCAGGGCCAGGCCCCACCACCAACAGGTTAGAGAGGCAGAAATAAGAGTTACGCCTCTTAAGACAGCAACAGGTTCCGGCAGGGAACCAATAGGCTACGGTACCAGCAGTGGTACAACCTGAGGTATCGACAGTTGTACAACCCCAGACAGGGGGAGATAGGTGGGAACCCCTATATGAGAGATTCAGGAAGAAACACCCTCTAGTGTTTTAGGGCAGTTTTGATCCACTGAAGGCTGAGCAATGGATGACCATGATAACCATTATCCTGGACTTTATGAGGGTAGGTGGTAATGAGAGAGTGGCCTGCACCACTTATATGTTCAGGAGGATGCTCGAATATGGTGGGAGGTGGTATCCCACACCAGGGTAGTTACCACTATAGAGTGGGAAAAATTCAGAACCTTGTTCAACAAGAAATATTACTATGACGCAGTTAAGGCTGCAAAGGCTGAGGAGTTCAGCAGGTTACTTCAGGGTAACATGTCAGTGACCGATTATTCCTTGAAGTTCAACAGATTGGAAAAGTTTGTCGAGGATCTGGTGCCCACTAATGGGTCCAGAAGAGAGAGATTTCTATAGGGGCTACATCCTATGATAGCCCAGGACATTTGTATTACTACTGTGCTAGGAGTGACTACTTATGCACAGGCTGTGGAGAAGGCGCTTACAGATGAGAGTGTTGAGAACAAGATTTGGTGTGATAATGTAGCTAGAAGGGATTCTAGGAGGCTGAGACCTCTATTTCCAGGTTTTGGTAGGGGCGGAGGTCCCAGTGATCAGAAAAGGAAGACCCCAAACACAGGTTCAGTTCCAGAGCCAGATAGGAGGTCACGGGGTATACAGATGGGCCGCTTGGGTGGCGGTGAGACATGGAGGGCATTCCTAGAGTGTCCTAGGTGTAGGAGGCACCATGTTGGCGAATGTTAGGCGAAGGCCTGTTTTGTTTGTGGTAGTACGGGGCACCTAAAGAAAGATTGCCTGAGAGCTAGAAAGGAGGAGCTGAAGAAGGTGGATAGCCTGATGCCAGCTCGGGTGTTCACCTTGTCCCAGACAGAGGCCGAGGCTAGTCCCTCGGTGGTTATAGGTCAACTTTCTAGTGCTGGAACCTTTTACATTGTTCTTATTGATTCGGGTGCTACACACTCCTTTGTTTCTAGTAGGATTATAGATGGGTTATGCAGACCTTGTGACTTCTTTTCTATGGGGTTTGGCACAGTATTTCCTACTGGAGAGTTAGTGGTATCTAGGAGATGGATTAGGTCACTACCAGTTACAGTGGATGGAAAAGAGTTGTCAATTGACTTTGTAACGCCCCAACTCCACGGACCGTTATAGTGTGCCTTATAAACAGTGCTAAACTCACTAATCGAGTCATTTGGCCAAAATCGTATAACTAAGTATGATTAGCGGTTTATGGATTAAAAATGTTGGTTAAGATGTAACGTTTCATTAGAACATTTATTATATACATTTTGATCCCAAAAATATAATTTAAAGGTCTATTACAAGAAAATATTTACAACCAGCCGATCTAGGCGGCAAAACAGGGTTTAACCCTAGTTCCTCTTCAAACCTCGGCCGTGGTGGTCGAGCAGCTGCATATGTACACATCATCACCTAAGCTCTCCAACTCAAGGATGGTCCATCTTTCTTTCGCCTTTACCTGCATCACATAGCACCCGTGAGCCGAACCCCAGCAGGAAAACTTAATATGCTCATGAATAGTTATAACATGTCATCAGATCATAAGGCACACGCCTAGCAGATATAGCCCTATTCAGCAGGAAAATGAGTTCACATAATGTTGAGTATAACACATCAACCAATGCTCATAATAATCATCCAGGGCTTTTAGCCCAATATAGAAGAGTGACAGTGGTACAGTCACTAAGGTGGGTTTATTCCCAATATCCATGTGACGGTAGGGTCACCAGGGCTCTATAGATAAGTGATCCTTTCACTAGCTTAAAAAAAATAGGTATCTGGTGAAATAGTCACCAGCATAAACCTGTCGAGTAGATAAGTGATCCTTTCACTAGCTTAGATAGGATAGGTCCATGATGATTAGTCACCAACATAACCTTCCTCATGACCATAGAGTCATAACCCTGGAACATTGTTCCCTAGCCATGTGACAAGCAGTCACCTAGGCCTTAGGCCTTGGCTTTGAGTAACTAGTCCTAGACTAGCCAAGCGCTTATAAGTTCATTGACCTTAGGGTCAGTCCAGCGTTAATGCCTCAAAGCCATTCAACGCTGATATCGATTAGATCTAATCTTCATTCTGCCCTGCGTTCAGGACGCTTATGTCGTTTCTGACTCTTAGGTCAGTATCCCTGACTAGTAAGTACCATAAACAAGTAAGCAATGCCACCAAACATATATCATATATCCAATATTCGAATATAGGGAATTCAGCATGCTTACTTAACAATTACTAGCATAATCAGGACCATGCATAAACACAGAGACTCAATCTCTGAACATTCTCATATTCAATAATCATAGCATGCCCTAATCACATGTTACTCTTGCATCACATGCATCATATTTAACCACTTGACATGCCTCGATAATAACCATGCATGTCACATATACACATGGTGCATTTTTCTTACCTCAGATTCAAGCTAGAATGAATAAAAGAACGACCCTTGAGAACGATCAACTTTTAGTCCTTTTGCGGTCACCTAGTCATAACCAAATACGAGACATCATCAATAAAAATGATCAACAAGGGTTTCCAAATTAATCCAAGTAGTAGGAACAATCCCGAGGCCTAAAACCAAGTTCCCGGGGTCTAAACACACAAACGGTCTGAACCCTGCTCAAGGGCTGCGGCCCTAGCACCTTGGGCCACGACCCCCAGCCACTCCAGAAGCAAGGGCCGTGGTGCCCAGCAAGGGCAAAACTGCTCCACCTGCTTCTTCGAGGTAGGGCCGCGGCGCCCAAGAACAGGGTCGTGGCCTCCAACCCAGAGCCATCCCCAAACACGATTTCCAACATCCCAAAGCCTCCAAAATCATGCCTAAACATTACCAAATCATCAAATCAAAGTTCCCAAGCTTGCCAATGATCCAAAACCATCAAATCCCAAATCTTCGAACGAACCAAAAACTCAACGATTCACAAAAGCCAATTCTAAGCTTAGAAACCCTAAAAGCTCAAAACTTAAACTTAGATTACCTTCGATTTGGTTGTTTTCCATCAAATCCTTCAGTTAAGAAGCTTCTAATCTTTCCTAGGATCGCTATGCCTCGATCCTCGCTTGATTCCGACTCCTAGAACTCGAGATTTCTTCATAAAGGCTCCGAACGGTAAAATGAGCTAACAAAGGAGAGAGGAAATGTTTTCTAACGTACGTTCTATCTGACAAGCTACTTCAAGCTTAACTAACCTCAAATAAAACCTAATTCTCGGGGTCTTGAAAACACCCCCGAGGACATTATAGTCAAAACTCTCAGAATTTCTTCCTGATCTCAATAACTCCCAATTTACCATCAAATAACATCCTCATAACTCAATATCCCAATAAAAGACCCCCGTTATGACAAAACCGCTAATTCATAATATAAGATCATCTCATGACGAATAGCTCGAATATATCTCCATAATAATGAAATCTCATTCACAAATTACAATATGCACCCAAATATACAAATATGCCCTCAATAGGCCATATTACCAAAATCCCCTTATAATTATAAATACACCCATATGCATGAATTTATCATCATATAATAATATAATTTACATTAACATGCATATAATCATTTAATATCATAATAAATCAATTATGGCCCTCCCGGCCTCCTAATCAAGGTCCTAAACCTTATTAGGAAATTCGGGGCATTACAGACTTGGTGGAGATAGAGATGACTGATTTCGACATAATTCTTGGTATGGATTGGCTAGAGAAGTATGGAGCATCGATAGACTGTAAGAAGAAGATGGTAACTTTTGAGCCAGAGGGTGAGGACCACTTTCTTTTTGTTGCCACTGTGCATGGACCCCGTATACCTATGATATCAGTACTTAGAGCTAGAGACACGTTGCAGGGAGGGTGCATAGGGTTCTTAGCTAGTGTGGTGGATACCACTCAGGTCGTGTCAGTGGGACCAGAACAAACTCAATTAGTCTGTAAGTTTCTGGATGTGTTTCCAGAGGACTTGCCAGGTTTACCTCCACATAGGGAGATTGAGTTTGTGATTAAATTGGCGCCAGGGATAGAGCCAGTGTCTAGGGCACCTTATAGGATGGCTCCAGCAGAGCTGCTTGTTCAACTACAAGAGTTACTGGACTTGGGTTTTATCAGGTCCAGTTTCTCGCCATGGGGTGCACCGGTTCTTTTTGTGAAGAAGAAGGATGGTTCTCTACGGATGTGCATCGATTACAGGGAATTGAATAAGTTGACTATCAAGAATATATATCCTCTGCCAAGGATTGATGATCTGTTTGACCAGTTACAAGGTAGAATGATATTCTCTAAGATATATCTTTGATCTGGTTATCACCAGCTGAGGATCAAGGAGGAAGATATATCGAAGACAACTTTTTGCACCAGGTACGAGCATTATGAGTTTTTGGTTATGTCATTCGGATTGACTAATACCCCGGAAGCATTTATGGATCTGATGAACAATGTGTTCAAGGACTACCTAGATCAGTTTGTGATCGTCTTCATCGATGATATATTGATATACTCTCGGATGAAAATAGAGCATGAGCATCATTTCAGGTTCGTATTACTGGGTTAAGAGAGCACAAGTTGTATGCAAAGTTCAAGAAGTTCGATTTTTGGTTACCACAGGTGACTTTCTTGGGTCACATAGTCAGTAAAGATGGTATTAAGGTAGATCCAGCGAAGATTGAAGCGAACAAAGATTGGCCAAGACTGAAAAATGCTTTAGAGATCAAGAGTTTCTTGGGTTTGGCAGGTTATTACAGGCGCTTTGTGGAAGGGTTCTCCAAGGTTGCATCATCATTGACAGAGTTGACACAAAAGAATCAGAGATTTGTTTGGTCAGATAAGTGTGAGGACAGTTTCTAGAAGCTCAAGGAGAGTTTGATTACCGCACCAGTTTTGAGCCTTCCTACAGATTGAGATAAGTTTGTGGTTTACTGTGATGCTTCGAGGTAGTTTCTAGGTTATGTACTTATGCAAAAAGGAATGGTGATTGCCTATGCATCACGTCAGTTGAAGGACTATGAGCAGAGATACCCCACGCATGATTTAGAGCTGGTAGCGGTAGTTTTTGCACTGAAGGTGTGGCAACACTACCTGTATGGTGAGAAGTGTGAGATATACATTGATCACAAAAGCCTAAAGTACTTTTTCACTCAAAAGGATCTGGACATGAGGCAGAGACGTTGGTTGAAGCTAGTAAAGGATTATGATTGTGAGATCCTCTATCACCCTGGAAAGGCCAATGTGGTAGCAGATGCCTTGAGCCAGAAGGGGATGGGACAGTTATATAGTGCCAGACAGATATCGAGGAAGTTGGTAGATGAGATTACTTGAGCGGGGATAGAGTTAGTGGTGGGCTAGTTGGCCATTATTACTTTACAGTAAACTCTCTTGTAGAGAATCAAGCGAAGACATTTGGATGATCCAGAGTTGGGTCAGGTTAGGGAGGACATCCCAGCTGGAGTAGTTAAGGACTATTCAGTGTTGAGTATGGGTTTACTGAGGTATAAGGGTCAGATTTTTGTTCCGATCGACAGCGAGATCAGACGAGAGATTCTGGATGAATCTCACACCACCCCTTATTCTCTTCATCCAGGCACCACGAAGATGTACCATGACCTGATAGTTTTATATTGGAGGCTCAGAATGAAGAGGGATGTGGCAGAGTATGTAGCGAAGTGCCTGACCTATTAGCAGGTCAAGGCAGAGCATCAGAGGCCGGCAGGATTGTTACAGCCTCTGGATATCCCAGAGTTGAAGTTGGAAGATATCATGATGGATTTCGTGGTAGGCTTGCCCAAAACAGTGGGCCAGCACGATTCTACTTGTGTCAGTGTGGATCGATATAGGAAGTCAACTCATTTTCTACCAGTGAGGACGGATTACACAGTTGACCAATATGTAGATCTCTATGTGAGAGAGATAATTTACCTTCATGGGACGCCGAGGTCTATCGTGTCTGATAGGGACCCAATTTTTACTTACAAGTATTGGGGGAGTTTGTAGAGGGCGATGGGTACACAACTGAAGTTCAGCATAACTTATCATCGTCAGATCGATGGTCAGTCTGAGAGGACTATCCAGATATTGGAGGACATGCTGAGAGCGTGTGTGTTGGACTTTGAAGTGTCCTAGAGTAAATATTTTCCTCTGATAGAATTTTCTTATAACAACAGTTATCAGTCTACCATTGGAGTGGCACCTTATGAGATGCTATATGGTAGGAAATGAAGTTTGCCCATTCATTGGGATGAGATGGGTGAGAGGAAACATCTAGGTCCGGATGCAGTCGAAAGGACCACTAAGGCTATCGAGAAGATTAGAGCTCGGATGCTCACTTCTCAGAGTAGGCAGAAGAGCTATTCTGACCTGAGGCGAAGGAACATAGAGTTCCAGGTGGGAGACTATGTAGTCCTTAGGGTTTCACCTCTAAGAAGGGTGAAGAGGTTCGGGAAGAAGGGCAAGCTGAGACCTAGGTTTGTGGGACCGTTTGAGATCCTGGAGAGGATCGGGCAGGAGGCCTACAGGTTGGCTTTACCCCTGCACTGTCTAGCATGCATAATGTATTCCATATTTCCATGTTAAGGAACTATGTGTCAGATGGAACTCATGTGCTGAGTTATGAGGATTTGGAATTGGAGGCAGATTTGTCTTATGAGGAACAACTAGTTCATATTATTGATAGGAAGGAGAAGGTCTAGAGGAATAAGACTATACCTTTGGTTAAGGTATTATGGAGGAACAGCAAGGTCGAGGAAGCGACCTGGGAGCTGGAGGCAGATATGCAAGCTCAGTTTCCCGAGCTAATCAGGTAAAATTTCGAGGACAAAATTTATGTAAGGAGGGGATAGTTGTAACGTCCCAAAATTACCTAATTAGGCTTAGGGGCTTAATTAGGGGGCCAGGATGGAAATATATGAAATTACGTGTTTAATTGTTATATTAATTGTTAATATATGAATTTTGTGATAATATGACTAGATCTGCATATTTAGGGATATTAAATATGCATGTGGGCCCACTTCTTATTAGAAGGGTGATTTGGTAATTTGACCTATTGCGGACATAAATGTGTATTTATGTGCATATATGCGATATACGTGAAAGACCACATTATTATGTGGGTTTATTTGAACTTTTACGCACGAGGCGATCCTAGAGAGCAAGTTAGTGGGGAAGTCACAACGGGACCCAATACCCGACTCGGGGCGAGTCAAGGGGTATTTTGGGCAATAGACTTGTAATTGGGTTATTGGGTTACGAAAATAAATAATTGGAGATATATTTGAAGTCAGAGTATTTAGGAGGGAATGTTGGGGAAATTTACTAAGTTTTTTTAAAGTTTTTAAGCTTGAATTGGATTTTTTGTTTTGATGAGTTTTTTAATGAATTGAAGCTGGAGTTTTATTAGTTTTGGTTAATTAGGGTGTTTGGGAACTTTGATTTTGGAATTTGGAGATATTTGGATAGGTTTTTGGAAGGTTTTTAAATGGAGAAAATGAGGTTTTTGGCTGGGTTCGTGGTTGGGCCGCGACCTTGTTCTTGGGCGCCACGACCCAGGCTTGAAGAAGGAGGAGGCTGGTTGTTGGGCAGGTAAGGCCACGGCATAAGGTTGGTCTGCCACGACGCTTGGTACAGTCAGAGAAGAGGCTGGCTTCTGTCTGGAGGCGGGCCGCAGCATAGGGTTTGGAGGGCCGCAACGCTTAAGGGAAATTTTCCCCATATTTGGTTTTTAGTCATGGGAACTTAACTCTAAGGGCTTGGGATCGATATACTACCGAGTTGAATGGGAATCGACATCTCGGAGGCTTGGGTTGGGTTCAAAAGTATTTATTTACTTATTTTGATGAGGTTTTATATTATGGTTATGACTAGGTTATCGCTAGGGCCTTGGAAACAGGATCATGCTTGTGGCTCGTTTATTGGTAACCTGTGCTTGGACCAAAGGTAAGAAAACTGCACCCAGTTTGTGATGCATGTAATGCACGAGATACATGTGATTAGGGCATGACATAAATCCTGAATATGGAATTGATCAGAGCTTGTGTCTCTGTAATTGTGCATGATCATAATTATGCTAGTGATTATTGAGAAAGCATGTTGATTTCCCTACATTTGGATATTTCACATATGATATATGCCTGGTTGCATTGCTTACTTGTGAGTGGAGCTGATCTATGAGTCAGGAATCGGCAATGGTGTCAGTATTGACTGTGAAGATGGGGCTTACTAGTCAAGTTCGGCAGTAGTACTGAGCACTGGTCGTATGGTTTTGGCTTATGAGTCAAGAATGGTATTAGAGTGTTTAACACAAGCCAAAAAGATTAGATCTAATCGACATAAGCATTATCATCAGAAGCATGAAATGCTTGACAGACATCAAGTTCGATGAAAAACAAAAGCGCTTGTCTAGTCTAAAGGCTAGTTATTTAGAGCGAGAGCCAAGAGGCTAAGGTGACCTACACATCACATGGCTAGGAGGGTATGGGACCTCAGAGATAGACTTATCAGTCATCTACACAGAGATAGGCTTATCAGTCATCTACATAGAGGTGGACTTATCAGTCATCTATATAGAGATAGACTTATCAGTCATCTACCTCAGAGAGACTTATTAGTCATCTACCTCAGAGAGAGACTTATTAGTCATCTACTTCAGAGCGAGAGACTTATTAGTCATCTACCTCAAAGAGACTTATTAGTCATCTACCTCAAAGAGACTTATTAGTCATCTACTTTAAAGAGACTTATTAGTCATCTACCTCAGAGCGAAAGACTTATTAGTCATCTACCTTAGAGAGAGATTTATTAGTCATTTACCTCAGACCGAGAAACTTATTAGTCATCTACCTCAAAGTGAGATACTTATTATTCATCTATCTCAAAGAGAGATACTTATTATTCATCTACCTCAGAGTGAGAAACTTATTAGTCATCTACTCAGAGCGCAGGACTCAACAAACACTTATTTGTACTTGCTTGCATGCATGAGTAGGGTTATTACTTGTAACGACCTAAACTTTCCAATAAGGCTTGGAGCCTTGATTAGTGTGCCTGAAGGGCAATAATTGTTATATTGCATTAATTTATGTGAATTTAATGAATATGTGATTAGTATGCATGTTTAGGTGAAATCTATATGCATGTGGACCCCGTTTGTATGATAGGGGTAAACTGGTAATTTTAGCCCGCTGTGGGCATATATGTGATAATTGTGTAATGTGATTTGTACCACGTGAGTGTGGTGTTATTATTGTGATGCACGTGCCGAGACGGTCCTAGAGAGCTAGTTAACTCAAAAGTCACAACGGGATTTTATACCCGGCTTGGGAGGAGCCTAGGGGTACTTTGGGGAAATTTCATGAGTTGGGTTGTGAGTTTGTGGTTAATGGTTATTGGTGATTAGGTAACCTGAGTAACCATTAGTTACTGCTGAGAGTAACAAGTTTAGGTGAAAGAAATGGTAGAATTGCAATATAGGAGAAAGGACTAGTGTGCCCTTGAGGTTTAGTTAGCAAAGGGTTTTGATGAAGGGGTAGAATGGTCATTTGGCATGAGTTTAGATAAATTTCAGTTGGGATATATGGGTACTCGGTTTAGACACTTAGTCATATTATGGGTTTTGTTAAAAATTGAGAGAAGAAAAGCTTAAGGGAAATCTAGGGCAAGAAGAACAACAAGAAGAAGAAGAGTAGAAGGAGATGAAGTGGGAATTTAGGAGGAGAATCAAAGAAACTTAAGGTTGAATTCCCCACTTGAGGTAAGGATTTTATGCAATTTTTAAGGTTGTTTCTGTTTTGGTTTAAGGAATTGAAGCATGGTTTAAGTTTTGAGCTATGGGTTTAAATTTTCTGAAGTTGAAATCAAAGGTGTGGATTTTTGGGTGTGATTGTGTTTTTGATCTTGATACTAGTGTTTATAGGTTTTTAGATGGTTCATTTGAAGTTTCAAATTGATCTTGGGGTTTAGGTAATTGTTTGGGATGATTTGGAGAGGTTGTAGCTCGGGAAAAACGCAAGAGAAAACCCAGAAATCTGGGTTCGCGAAGGAGCGCCGCGGCCCTGTTCTTGGGCGCCGCGGCGGGAGGATGCTTCAGGATGTGGCCTAGCCACTGGGCGCCGCGGCCCTTGAGGGGAGTGCCGCGGCCCTAGGCCATTTGGCAGCCAAAAAGTTGGGTTTTTAGGGCTTTTGCCCGGGGACGCGGGGGATGGCTCCAATGTATTGTTTTAAGGAATTAGAGGTCCCGAGAGTATGGGATTGGTCCCGGGAAGTGGTTTTGGGTTTGGTTAGTATTAAAAGTGTTTTATGTGTGTTGTGACTAGGATTTCAGAAAGGCTCGTGCTAGAGGACCGTGCTTGTGACCTTGGTGCATCAGGAAAGCTCGGGATACAGGTAAGAAAACTGTAGCACTCGAGAACAGGGCATGGGCCCATAGTGTTGTTGCAGGGCATGGCCCTAGATTGTATTATGTGCTAATGTATAACCTTAAATGAATTATCATATGATTGAAAGATTATTTTGAGATGTACTATATGTGTGATTATAATGAAATGAACGGCTAGGGCCGAGAGCAGCGAAGGCTGAGAACGGCCGTGGGGCCGGAAGTAACTCCTAGCACATGGGATGCTTATAGTCAGAGTGGGACCCAATGGATATATGAGTTATCCTTACGGAAAGGACCGAGACCCCAGGCTTGGGTTAGACCTCTGGGGCGGCATGGCCGTGTTTGTTCAGTCTGATGGTTCTCCTGTGTATCAATGGATTATATGCTGGTATAATATATGCATATGTTATTTACTGTAAGAGTTTTCTTGCTGGGCTTCGGCTCACGGGTGCTCTGTGTTGCAGGTAAAAGCAAGGGGTCAGTCAACCAGCCATGAGTATGGAGAGCGTGGGGGCGGCGCGTACATGTTCGGCCTACCCGACTGCTTTGGTTGGGGGCATTTTGAATATGGCTATATTAACTTGTTCTTTTGATAGTCAATCAAGTGTAAATCTATTTTTGAGTTGTAAATATTTTGTAAACCTTATTTTTGGGATCCCAGATGTTGATACTTAAATTTTTTAATGAAACTAAATATTTTCAAAGATTACAGCCTTAGCTTCCGGTTAGTCACACTTTTGGTCTTTGAAAACCTCGTAGAGTCAGTTAGTTGCACAGTTGTGTTTTAAACTCACTTAGTAGCGGCTCTAAGGTAGTAGGGCGTTACATTACTGCTAGGCATGCCTATTATGATTTAGTGACATGTTATTACTTATTCATGAGCATATTGAGTTTTCTTGCTGAGCTTCGGCCCACGTGTGCTATGTGGTGTAGGTAAAGGTAAAAGAAAGTTGGACCATCTTTGAGTTGGAGAGCTTAGGTGACGATGTGTACATATGCGGCTGCTCAATCGCCACGGCTAAGGGTTTAAGGAAGAACTAGGGTTAAACCCTATTTTGCTGCTTAGGTCGGCTGGTTGTAAATATTTTCTTGTAATTGACCTTTAAATTATATTTTGGGATCCCAATGTATACAGTAAACGTTTTAGTGAAACGTTGTATCTTATCCAATTGTTTTTAACCCTAAACCGTTAATCATACTTAGTTACACGATTATGGCTAAATGACTCGATTAGCGAGTTTAGCACTGTTTAAAATGCACACCATAATGGTCCCTGGGTAGTAGGGCATTACAAACTTGGTATCAGAGCGAGCTAAGGTTAAGGGTTCCTGAAGACAAGTTGGGCATGTACACTCGTCACTAAAGAAAGCTTCACTCAGGGTATGGTAACTATTTCTGTTGTTATGTGCTTAACTGCTTAAATAGAATGTAAATGCTTTACCTGCACATTGTATTAGGGAGCATGAGATTCTGATAGAGCTTGGCTCTTGATTATATGATTACCTGCTCCGTGATTATATGAATGTGATATTTACATGCTGGAGTTGGAAGCATGGTATGTATGTTGAAGAGCATGGGTGATGAATTGATGAACAAATGCTATGGGCATGTTTTTAGCACTGCAGTGGTTTGTGATTGTAGTGTGGTATGATTATTCCAGTGGGGAAGGCTTTTGAATATGCTCGTCATGTTTAATGGGTCAAGTTATTGATTGCAGATTAAATCAGTAGGTATATATCCAAGGCAGACAATGAGACCTGGTGGTGGTTATACAGAGGCTGGGAATTACAGCCAGGGTTTGAGTTCTTCATCTGCCCCTCAAAATTTTTAGCAAATGTTTACAGATGTTCAATTAAGATTGCAGAGGCAAGAGGAAGAGATTAGGTGTTTGAAACAGCAGCAGGTTCTGTCAAGGAACACCTCTTCTTTTACTATGCTAGGAGTGGCACCAGTTTTGGCTCAGCCTAGGGTTGAGAACAGATGGGAATTTCTTTGTGGAATATTCCAGCTGTATTACCTTCTAGTCTTTGAGGGAGACCTAGATCCATTCAAAGCTGAGCAATGGATGGGCATGATCTGTTCCATCCTCGACAGTATGGGGGTGGTAGGTCACGATGGGGTGATCTGTGCTACATATGTATTGCGGGATGATGTCTGGACATAGTGGGAAGTGGTATCCCAGACACGAGATACAACTGTGATGGATTAGAAAGAATTTAGGCAGTTGTTCAATGAAAGATATTACTGTGATGCAGTCAAGACTGCTAAGATGAATGAGTTTTTGAACCTTGTTCAGGGAAATGCAATGGTAATCGAGTATATTAACAGATTCGATGGGTTGGCCAAGTTTTCTTTTGATATGGTACCTATAGATGTAGCTCAGAAGGAAAGGTTGATCTTGGATATGGATTGGTTAACTAAGTGTGGGGCAATGCTAAATTGCAAGGAAAGGATAGTAACTCTTGGGTTTGAGAGTAGGAAACCCTTGTGGTAATTGGCACTGTGCATGGATTTTGTATGCTTATGACATCTGTATTTAGAGATAGAGATCTATTGCAGGAGGATGCATAGAACTCTTAGCTAGTGTGGTGGATACCACTTAGGTTGTGTCAGTGGGATAAGGACAGACTCGATTAGTCTGTGAAGTTCTGGATGTATCTCTAGGGGATTTTCCAGGGTTACCTTTACATAAAGAGATAGAATAGTGATTAGATTGGTGCCAATGAGGGAATCAGGTATAGGGTACTGTATTGAACAGCTTCGGCAGAGTTGTAAGAATTAAAAGACTCAATTATTGAGTAAGATGATATTCTCCAAGGTGGATCTTTGATCTGGTTAGTACTAGTTGAAGATCAGGAAAAAGGATATGCAAAGGACTGCTTTTATATCAAATAATGGCACTAAGAGTGATGAGCTGTTTTGATGGATTAGATGAATAGAGTATTCAAGGATTATGTGAATTGGATTTGTGATCGTCTTGATCGACGGTATTGTAATGTACTCTCAGTTTGAGATTTGCCAAGGTCAAGGAGCGCTTTAGAGGGCAGGAGTTTCCTTGGAGGGGCAGGATATTAAATGTATTTTGTCAAAGAGTCTGAGCCTTCTTACAGATCAGAACTAGTTGTAGGTTGTTATGACACCTCATTGATAAGAAAAGGTGATTTTCCAAGCATCACATTATTTGAAGAGTATGACCAAAACTAGAGCAGAGTTACTGGTGGGCCAGTTGGCCAACATTATGTTTAAGTTACTCTTGTACAATGGATTAAAGGAAAACCGTTAAGTGAACCACAGATGGGAGAATTGAGGGGAAAGTCTTAGCTGGATTAGCTAAAGATTTTACAGTGTCAGGTATGCGTTTATTGTGGTATAAAGATCAAATTTGGATCCGATAGATACTGAGATTAAATGGGAGATTCTGGATGAATCTTAACTACATCTTATATTCTTCATCCAGACATTATGAAGACTAAACAGAATATGTGGCAAAGTTCTTAACCTATTAGCAGGTCAAGAAAGAATATCATAAACCAGTAGGGCCATTACAGCCTTTGTGTAGTCTATAGTGGAAGGACATCGCGATGGGTTTCGCAGTGGGGCTGCCGAGGTTAGTGGGTCAACGTGATTTGGTTTTGGTCATTATGGACCAGTATTTAAAGTGAATTCACTTCTGTCAGTAAGGACAAGTAACACAGCTGATTAGTATACAGATCTCTATGTGAGAGAGGTAGTACGCCTTCATGGAATTCAAGGTCTATCTTATCAGATAAGTAGACTATTATTACTTCCAAGTCTTGGGAAGGTTATTGAAGGCGATGAATATACAGCTGAAATTTAGTACGGGTTATTATCCTCATACTGATGGTAAATCAGAGAGAGAGTTATCCAGTATTGAAGAGGCACCTTATGAAACGTTCTATAGTAAGGAATGTATATCACCCATTCATTGGAGTGAGATGGGAGAGATGTTATATTTGGATCCTGAGGTAATTTAGAGGATCATTGAGGCTATTGGAGGCTCACTTCTCAAAGTAAATGGAAAAGTTGTGTTGATTTGAAATGCAGGAACATGTAGTTCCAAGTGGAAGACTGTATCTGCCTTAAAATATCACCGTGGAAAGGGGTGAGGAAATAAGGGCAAGCTGAGCTCTAGATTGGTAAGACTGTTTGTATCCTGGAAAGGATCAGTCAGGTTGCCTTTGGGTTGACATCAGTTTTGGCGCTGTCGGCTGTATACAATGTATTTTATATTTCCATGTTGAGGACATGGCTTAGAAGAGACTCATGTGTTGAGTTATGAGAATATGGAATTAGAGGCTAAGTCATCCTGTGAGGAATAGCCAGTCCAGATATGAGACAGAAAGATCAGAGTTTGGAGAAACAAAGCTATACCTTTGGTTAAGGTATACCACAATATACAGATACAGAAGCAGTGAGGTCGAGGGAGCGAACTGGGAATTGGAATCAGATATGCAGAATTTATATTCCAGGCTGTTAAATAAAATTTCAAGGATGAAATTTCTGTAAGGAGGGGATAGTTGTAATGACCCAAATTTACTAATAAGGCTGAGGGCCTTGATTAGGGGGCCAAAATGACAAATCTTGGAGTTATATGATTCTGTGATATTTATGTGTATCATTATGTGATTATGTGAGTTATATTATAATATGACTAGATATGCATGTTTAAGTGTATTAAATATGCATGTGGGCCCATTTCTGTTTGATTGGGCAATTTTCATATTTTGACCATTTTGGACATATTTGGCATATATGTGGTATATGTGTGGTGCTTCATTATTATTTGGTTATGCTAAGGTTACTCAGTACGAGACGATCCTAGGAAGCAAGCTAGTGGGAAAGTCACAACGGGATTTATACTTGACTCGGAGTGAGTCAAGGGGAATTACCGGGATATTGGGTAATGGGAATAAATATTCGGTGATAAGTTAGGAATTAGTGAGATCAAGGGGAAATTCTGGGAGTTGACTATTTTACTCCCGGGGGCGTTTTCGGGACCCCGAGCATTAGGATTTGCTTGAGGTTACTTAAGCTTGAAGTAACCTGTTAAGAAATAAAAAGAATGTTTAGTACGCTCTCTCTCCCTCAAAGTTCCATTTTTGACACCCGATCACATTTTCAAAGGAAACTGGAGGTTTAGGACTCGGATTCAAGCAAGGATCGAGGCATAGCAATTCTAGGGAAGATTAGAAGCTTATTAGCTGGAGGTTTTAGCTGGGAAACAACTCAATCAGAGGTAATTCAAGTTTTAAGTTCTAAGTTTTTTAAAGTTTTTAAGCTTGAATTGGATTTTGTGTTTTGATGAGTTTTTGAATGAATTGAAGCTAGGGTTTTATTGGTTTTGGTTAATTAGGATGTTTGGGAACTTTAATTTTGGAATTTGGAGATGTTTGGATAGGTTTTTGGAAGGTTTTTAAATGGAGAAAATGAGGTTTTTGTTTGGGTTCGTGGTTGGGTCGTGGCCTTGTTCTTGGGTTCCATGGCCCAGGCTTGAAGAAGAAGGAGGCTGGTTGTTGGGAAGGTAAGGCCGCAACATAAGGTTGGTATGCCATGGTGCTTGGCATAGTCAGAGAAGAGTCTGGCTTCTGTCTGGAGGCGGGTCGCGGCATAGGGTTTGAAGGGCCGCAACGCTTAAGGGAAATTTTCCCCATATTTGGTTTTTAGTCATGGGAACTTAACTCTAAGGGCTTGGGATCGATCCTACTACCCAGTTGAGTGGGAATTGACGTCTCGGAGGCTTGGGTTGGGTTCATAAGTATTTATTTACTTATTTTGATGAGGTTTTATATTATGGTTGTGACTAGGTTATCGTTATGGCCTTGGAAACAGGATCATGCTTGTGGCTCGTTTATTGGTAACCTGTGCTTGGACCAATGGTAAGAAAACTGCACCTAGTTTGTGATGCATGTAATGCTAAGATACATGCGATTAGGGCATGACATAAATCTTGAATATGGAATTGATCAGAGCTCGAGTCTCTGTAATTGTGCATGATCATAATTATGCTAGTGATTGTTGAGTAAGCATGTTGAATGCCCTACATTTGGATATTTGACATATGATATATGCATGGTTGCATTGCTTACTTGGGAATGGAACTGACCTATGAGTCAGGAATCGGCAATGGTGTCAGTATTGACTGTGAAGCTGGGGCTTACTAGTCAAGTTCGGCAGTAGTAGTGAGCACTGGTCGTATGATATTGGCTTATGAGTCAAGAGCGATATTAGCCTGTTTAACGGAAGCCTAAAATATTAGATCTAATTGACATAAGCATTATCATCAGAAGCATGAAATGCTTGACCGACCTTAAGCTCGATGAAAAACAAAAGAACTTGTCTAGTCTAAAGGCTAGTTACTTAGAGCCAGAGCCAAAAGGCTAAGGTGACCTACACGTCACATGGCTTGGAGGGTATGTGACCTCAGAGATAGACTAATCAGTCATCTACACAGAGATAGGCTTATCGGTCATCTACACAGAGATAAACTTATCAGTCATCTATACAGAGATAGACTTATCAGCCATCTACCTCAGAGAGACACTACAGTATGTGACTACACATGAGTCTCTTCTAATCCATGTCCTCAGCCAAAATATTGATTTTGTGGCATTTGAATATGTGACTGCTGTATGTTTATAGTAACATTTACAGTTTTTGTGACATTTGTAGCAAATGTAAGATATGACAGGGTGAGTACAAGCTAGTGACATTTTCAAATGTAACAATAGTATTTTTTTAATGACATTTAAAAATGTCACTAAACAATAAGTAATAACATTTTCAAATGTCATGTAAATATGGAATTTTTTCCATGTGAATTCTATTCACAAGTGAAGCTCTATGTTACGAGACGTCCTGAAAGGGCATCACATGATGGTGAAGGAGTTGGGGTAAGAGAGTCACCCTCACTAGGCGAGGGACTTTGGCCACTCGCCGATCCAAACTTCACCCTCGCTATGCGAGGGCCCCTAGCTGGCCATCCTCGTGCGCCCCATTCCAGCAGGCATCGAGCCTCGTCCACACTCGGAGGAAGAGCGTCAGCCTCGCTATGCGAGGGACCCTCGCTATGCGAGGGTTAGGGCTATGTGGAGGTGTCCGTGCTCCTAGCCTCGCGACGCCGCACCTCGGAGGAAGAACATCAGCCTCGCTATGCGAGGGACCCTCGCTATGCGAGGGTGAGGGCTGCGTTGAGGTATCCATGTTCCTAGCCTCGCGACGCTATGCTCGGAAGGAGAAGAGGCAGCCTCGCCATGCGAGGGACCCTCGCTATGCGAGGGTGAGGGGTGTGTTGAGGTACCCGTGCTCCTAGCCTCGTGTCTATGCGATCCGCATAGGCCGGCCCTGACCCTCGGCACCTCGACTTCTCAAGAGCCTCCTTGGCACAGGCATGGGATCACTTAGGGGAATCTTGTTGATAGGCCAAACGAACGTGGAGCATTTAACGGGAATTGATGAGGACCACCGAGTACGGAACACGTGCGCTAACACGGGGTGTACGGTTATGGAGAGAACAGAGGCACGACCCTATGATCTGCGTCTGAGGAGTGGTGGCGGTACGGACCTGTACGAAGAGTGGTGAGACCACTGGGACACCCTCGACCATGCGCCAGAGCCGACAGTACTATGTCCAAGGCCACGACTCTGACACCATCAGGGTAGACACCACTACGCCCTGAGCCACTACTTTATCAGAGTACCTATGTACGTCCCAGTGGTCTGGGACTCGTTTGTATCCTGGGCCAATAGAGCCTCCCCTATAAATAGGCTCCAACCCCTCAGGCTAAGGGGTTGGAAAACTGAATGTAAAAACAAGACTTATGAAATATATGCTTCTGGTTCTCATGCTTGCCTGAGTTTTCTTCTGTTGTTTAGAGTTCTCTCTATCTAATTCATAGCTTCTTATAGTATAGAGATTGAAGTTTTCTAACCATCAATCGTTGACGAGTTCTTACCGTCAACAGTTTGGCGCCGTCTGTGGGAACGTAAGCACCAAGCTACTGTTCTTCCATTACTTCCGGCAAGGAGAAATGTCAAGACGTTCGAAGCAACTCAGGGAGCCTCGAGAGGTGGAGGTCCACCTTACCGGAGTCCAACTGAAGGCCTCCATGGTGGATCCACCTCCACCTCGAGACGCAGAGCTCCCAAGGGACCCTGAGGTTCACGATAATGACGGGGAGGCCTCGTCACCGGCCTCCCCGCCTGGTGAGAATCCTCCAAGGACAACTACTGTACCACTCGGGAAGGCCAACGAGTTCCCTCCCCCTAAATCGCTACAGATACCGAACTCCGGCCAGCAAGACCCGGGCCCCTCGACGGGTAGACATGATAAGCAACCCCGGGTCCATTCCGTGAGCTCGAGTTTTAAATCTCGTTTCTATGAAGAGGAGATTCATGAACTGCACCGTAAAAACCAAAGACTGGAGACTACCTTGGAGAACATGCGGGGGGTGCTAAATGGCCTGGTGCAAGGAAAGTCGAATGTGACCCTGCCCAAGAGGGAAGAGAAGGGTCGGGAAACCACTGTCCCAGTAGGCGACGGGAGGACCAGGCACTCCACCAGTAACACCCCTAGGAGAGAAAGGCCGAAGTCGGAGGATGAGCCAGTGATATCTAAGACGCAAAGAGATGCTCCAGAGACCCGGGGAGAAGTGGGAACTATTTTCGGAGGTCCGGGGTTTGGAGGGGACTCCCGCAGAGGACGAGATCGGTATGCTAGAGAAGCCAGGCGAAGTCCACCACCCTGTGTCATGAGTTTGGAACAACGACCCCCGAAAATCTTCAAGGGAGAAAACGATTCGATCACCTTCACTGAGGAGGACGCACGGGGGGTACACTTTCCCCACAATGATCCGCTGGTGTTGACAGTTCAATTGGCGAACATGCGTGTGTATCGAGTCCTAGTGGACAACGGGAGCTCAGTGGACATCCTATATCGCCCTGCTTTGGAAAAGATGGGACTGGGCATTCGTCATCTGAAGCCCTGCCAGTCGTCCCTGTACGGATTCACAGGGGACTCAGTACAACCCCTTGGAATGATCGAACTGACACTTACCATGGGGGAGCAACCCCGACAAACTACAGTCATGTCTAACTTTGTTGTAGTAGATTGTGCATCAGCTTTCAACGCGGTATTGGGGAGACCCTCCCTGAAAGAGTTGAAAGCCATAACTTCAATATATCACTTGGTTGTCAAGTTCCCGACTCCAGGAGGGGTCGCAAGTATGAAGGGAGAACAGAAGGAGGCGAGGGAGTGTTACAACACCTCACTCCGCACGCCTGTAAAGCCGCGTGAGCCAATGGCCATGGTGATACATGAGGCGCTATGTACGCCCACGGGGGGTCCACAGGAGCTGGACCCTCGGGTCGTGGATGAGACAAGAGCAGCACCAGTGGAAGAAGTAGAGGAGGTTACAGTGACGGAAGAACCCTTAAGGAAATTGAAGATAGGGAGGAGCCTGCAAGGTGACGTGAAGGAGGAATTGATGAAATTTTTGAAAGATAATCTAGACGTGTTTGCATGGAGTCATGAGGACATGGTGGGCATAGACCCCAGTGTGATGTGTCACCACCTGAACATCTCCCCAGAAGCAAGGCCCGTCAGGCAAAAGAGGCGGGCGCTAGACCCAACGAGATACGCAGCATTAAAGGAAGAGGTCGACAAGTTGAAGGCCAACGGGTTCATTCGTGAGTCTTTCTACCCTGTGTGGGTATCAAACCCAGTACTCGTGCCGAAGCCAAATGGGAAGTGGAGAACTTGCGTCGATTTCACGAACTTGAATAAAGCTTGTCCTAAGGACAGCTTCCCACTTCCCAGGATAGATCAGCTAGTAGACGCGACAACAGGACATGAGTTACTAAGTTTCATGGACGCCTACTCAGGATACAACCAAATCCCAATGAACCCGGCAGATGAAGAGCACACGTCATTCATTACAGACAAAGGGCTCTACTGTTACAAGGTGATGCCCTTCGGGCTCAAAAACGCAGGGGCCACCTATCAGAGGCTGGTGAATAAAATGTTCGCCAATCAGATAGGAAGGAATATGGAGGTGTATGTGGATGACATGTTAGTGAAGACCAAAGAAGCAACGGAGCTCAACAAAGACCTTGGTGAGATGTTTGACACGCTAAGGAAATACCGGATGAAGTTGAACCCAGTCAAGTGCACCTTCGGGGTATCCTCAGGAAAATTCTTGGGCTTCATGGTCAATTCCAGGGGCATCGAAGCCAATCCTGACAAGATAAAGGCACTAATAGAGATGAGCTCGCCGAAGAATAAAAAGGAGGTGCAGTGCCTAACGGGAAGGGTAGCAGCCCTTAACAGGTTTATCTCCAGGTCCACTGACAAGTGCCTCCCATTCTTTGACATCCTCAAAGGGAGCAAAAAGTTCGCTTGGGATGAAAGATGCGAGGAAGCATTCGTCAAGCTGAAAGAGCACCTGGGGAAGCCACCCCTGTTGGCAAAGCCAGAGAAGGGCGAGAAGCTGTACCTGTACTTAGCAGTGTCTGAGCATGCCATCAGCGCAGCTTTGGTTAAGGGAGAGAAGAAGCAACAACAACCTGTATATTATATCAGCAAGCGTTTGGTGGACGCAGAGAGCCGGTATCCAGAGATCGAAAAATTGGCCTATGCGCTAGTGGTAGCTTCGAGAAAGTTGAGGCCTTACTTCCATGCACATACAATTGAAGTCCTAACAGATAGTCCGTTGAGACAGGTCTTACATAAGCCTGAGACTTCGGGGAGACTAATGAAATGGTCGATCGAACTAAGTCAATTTGATATTGTATACACTCCAAGGGCCTCCATCAATGGACAGGTGCTGGCAGATTTTATAGTAGAGCTCACCCATCAGCCGAATGAAAGAAGGAGTGAAGGAGGGGAGCTGTCTGTTATGGAGGAAGAACTAGGAAGTGTAGAGGAGTGGAGTTTTCACGTTGATGGGGCATCAAATGAAGGAGGATCAGGAGCGGGCATCATGATGACTGGGCCCGAGGGACATAGAATGTATTGAGCAATCCGATTTGGGTTTGAGGCCTCCAATAATGAGGCAGAGTACGAGGCGCTCTTAGCTGGCCTGCGTTTGGCCCAGGAACTGAGAGTGACGCGCCTTCAAATCTTCAGCGACTCTCAGTTGGTGGTATGCCAAGTAAAGGGAGAATACCAGGCAAGGGGACCCAAGATGGCAGCATACTTGGAGAGGGTGAAGGGCTATCTGGGGCGGTTGGTGGCATATACTATAGAGCAAATCCCCAGAGAAAAGAACACCCATGCCGATGCACTCGCAAAGCTGGCATCCACCAAGGATAGTGATGTCTTGGAATCAATGCCCGTGGAGTACTTACCAAAACCCAGCATCGAGGGTGCAGACGTGCACATGATTAGCGTCCCAAGAAAATCATGGACAGAGCCAATCAAGAGGTACCTGGAAGAAGGAACCTTGCCTGCGGATAAAAACGAATCCCGGAGATTGGTGTACAAGGCCGCAAGATACACCCTGGTAAATGGGGTCCTTTACAAAAGAGGATTCTCAATGCCACTCCTGCAGTGTGTAGAAGAAGAGGAGGCGTTGAAGGTGTTACAGGAGATACATGAGGGAGAGTGCGGCAACCACGAGAGCGGACCCTCCACGGCTAGGAAGGCCATGAGACAAGGATACTACTGGCCTTCCATGGAGAAGGATGCGCATGACTTTGCCACGAAATGCGACAAATGCCAGAGGCACGCCAATTACCCTCGGAAACCCCCAAGTGAACTGACCAGCATGACCAGCCCCTGGCCCTTCGCTATCTGGGGAATAGACTTAATCGGCGCTCTTCCTACAGGCAGGGGTGGAGCGAAGTACGCAGTGGTGGCGGTGGATTATTTCACTAAGTGGGTAGAAGCGGAACCCCTTGTGAAGATAACCGCCAAGCACATCACCTCTTTCGTCAACAAATTCATTGTATGTCGATATGGAGTACCCTACAAGATTATTTTCGACAATGGTACCCAGTTCGAGGGAGGAGCTTTCGATGAATATTGTAAGGAAAGAGGCATAAGGAGGAGCTTCTCCGCGGTTGTGCACCCCCAGGCCAATGGGCAAGTGGAGGCCATCAACAGGGTCCTTAAGAAGAACCTAAAGACAAAGCTGGAAAAGATGAAGGGAGCCTGGGCAGATGAGCTACCAAATGTGCTGTGGGCCTACAGAACCACCCCACGCACGACTACTGGGGAGTCCCCTTTCTCCCTGGCCTATGGGTGCGAGGCCGTGCTCCCAGTCGAGATGCAAGTCGAGTCCCACAGGGTGCAGGCGTATGGAGACGAAGCCAACCATGTAGCCCTGGCCGAAAGCTTAGACATGCTAGAGGAGAAGAGAGAAAAAGCCCAAATAAGGGTGGCGGTATACCAGCAGCGCGCCGCAAGGTACTACAATTCGAGGGTGCGAGAGAGAACTTTCAGAGTGGGCGACCTGGTGCTAAGGAAAGTACTCCCAAACACACGAGACCCAGGCGCGGGAGTGCTGGGGGCGAATTGGGAGGGGCCCTATCAGGTGGCTCAGTGCATACCCCCGAACACTTACAAGTTGGCGCGCATGGACGACGCCATCATACCCCGAGCATGGAACGCGGAACACCTGAGGAAATACTACCAGTAAGACATCCACTCCCAACACAGGCAGTAGCTGTGTTTAGTTTGTTGCAGGATAGGCAATCTCAGTAGACGAGAATCAAAGAGGTTACCTACATAACCCCCAAGTAAATGTAAGCCCTCTATATGCATGTCGTTGTAATCGGATTACTATAAATGAAAATGTTCACAACTTCACATGTGATTTTTTCTTTTTCATGCGAGCATCAACCGAACTGCCTGCTGAATTAAATCTCACCAAGCACTTGGGGGGTAGGACAGGAGGCATGAGCAAAAAAAAAAAAAAAATCTCTCTTATATTCAAAAGGATTAGCTACCCTTATGAATATCAAAGGAACGATCTAAAAGGATGACCTCTAACTAAAGGCCGACACCCCAAGAGGTGAGGCCGTAAAGAGGGAATCGCCCAATAAGTCTAGATCGGCCATTAAGCCGGCTAGCCAAAAAGGGTCTTACAAGTGACCCTTGGAAAAAATAGTACTATGTATAAGGACGAGAAGGACGCTTCTCGCAAAAGAATAACAAGCGCGCGCAATGAATATAAAAGGACCCCAACAGCCCAACGGGTTAATGTGTCCTTACAAGTATAATCAAGGTGCACCGGAAAGATTATCGCCATCAGATCAAAGAAAAATATGTGATCCACGAACAACGGCAATAAGAGGGACCTACTAGAGCACCGTAAGTTTAAAAAAAAAAAAAAAAAAAAAAGAAGAAGAAGATGAAAAAAAAAGGGAAAGAGCACCTCAAGAGCTTTGGAGGAGGATAGAACCCTTGAACTCGTGAAAATAAGTTGGAGAGCATGCCACTAGGCTACGCAGATCTTGGTGTGGACAAGTGGCTTCGAAACTTGGGATCTGCGATTGAGGATGATTAGTCCTTACGCAACCTTAGGAACTTACATGGATCCCCCAAGTATTAGGTGGCTATTGTGTTTCTTCAAACACTAAGAAGAAACACAACTCCAAGCCACACTTCGGGCTTCTTCGAGCGACGTTGGAAAAATTTCCAAGGCTAAGTCCCCCAAAGCTGGCCGTGCGTGTCAAACAAGAGAAGTGGAGAGAGTCTACAAACACACTTAAAAGTGCACTTATAGACTCGGGGGGAAGTGTAAATATGGAATTTTTTCCTTGTGAATTCTATTCACAAGTGAAGCTCTATGTTACGAGACGTCCTGAAAGGGCATCACATGATGGTGAAGGAGTTGGGGTAAGAGAGTCACCCTCACTAGGCGAGGGACTTTGGCCACTCGCCGATCCAAACTTCACCCTCGCTATGCGAGGGCCCCTAGCTGGCCATCCTCGTGCGCCCCATTCCAGCAGGCATCGAGCCTCGTCCACACTCGGAGGAAGAGCGTCAGCCTCGCTATTCGAGGGACCCTCGCTATGCGAGGGTTAGGGCTATGTGGAGGTGTCCGTGCTCCTAGCCTCGCGACGCCGCACCTCGGAGGAAGAACATCAGCCTCGCTATGCGAGGGACCCTCGCTATGCGAGGGTGAGGGCTGCATTGAGGTATCCGTGTTCCTAGCCTCGCAACGCTATGCTCGGAAGGAGAAGAGGCAGCCTCGCCATGCGAGGGACCCTCGCTATGCGAGGGTGAGGGGTGTGTTGAGGTACCCGTGCTCCTAGCCTCGTGTCTATGCGATCCGCATAGGCCGGCCCTGACCCTCGGCACCTCGACTTCTCAAGAGCCTCCTTGGCACAGGCATGGGATCACTTAGGGGAATCTTGTTGATAGGCCAAACGAACGTGGAGCATTTAACGGGAATTGATGAGGACCACCGAGTACGGAACACGTGCGCTGACACGGGGTGTACGGTTATGGAGAGAACAGAGGCACGACCCTATGATCTGCGTCTGAGGAGTGGTGGCGGTACGGACCTGTACGAAGAGTGGTGAGACCACTGGGACACCCTCGACCATGCGCCAGAGCCGACAGTACTATGTCCAAGGCCACGACTCTGACACCATCAGGGTAGACACCACTACGCCCTGAGCCACTACTTTATCAGAGTACCTATGTACGTCCCAGTGGTCTGGGACTCGTTTGTATCCTGGGCCAATAGAGCCTCCCCTATAAATAGGCTCCAACCCCTCAGGCTAAGGGGTTGGAAAACTGAATGTAAAAACAAGACTTATGAAATATATGCTTCTGGTTCTCATGCTTGCCTGAGTTTTCTTCTGTTGTTTAGAGTTCTCTCTATTTAATTCATAGCTTCTTATAGTATAGAGATTGAAGTTTTCTAACCATCAATCGTTGACGAGTTCTTACCGTCAACATGTCACTATATTATTTATTATAATAAATTTTATATTTTTTTTATATTAAAAATAATTTTAGTGACATTTTTATAAATGTTACTAAACTAAAAATGTTATTAAAGTATTTTTAATATATTTAAAAGAATATTAAGTAAATATTTGACATTTAATTCTTGCGTTTTATTTTTCAAGTATTGAAGATGTCTTTTATTTTGAAATATTTTTATACAAATTTAACTTAAATAATATTCACAAATATATCATAATAATCAACAACAAAAAAGTATGATAAATATTGTAAATAATACATAAATGTAGCAAAAAAACATTTCTTAAAACAACAACAATAATGGAACTTCTATGTACAAAAACATTGAAATAAACACCAACAAAAAAAAAAATACATACATGATTTTAATTTCTACAACATCAAATCATAGCATTGAGTCACCAAGTTGTGTATCTGATTCCCTTGGAATCTGCAAGAGAATAGAAATCATATAAAATTATTTGTATACACATATATATAATGACATTTAATGGAAGTGTAATTTTTTTATTTAGCTTACCACAAATGTTGTTGGCCATGCAATAGGGGCTCCAATAACTTGACCAATTGTCTTAAAATGTCCATATGATTTAATCAGTTGTTTGTCAGGCTTAATAGAAATTTGTACTATAACTTCAGAAAGAAAAAAAAGGATCTGAGCTTTTTTTCTCCAACTTCTTTTGATGGATCTCTACTTAAAACGATACCAATAGAAATTGTTTCAGGGTCACTAGTGACACTCTTAAGATTGACTACTTCTCCAACCTACATGTATTATAGTAATAAATGAATAATTTCAATAGTGGAGGATCCACTTATAAATATTTAAAAAAATGATAATATAATAGTAGTACCTCAACAATAGGAGTATCATATGCTGAAGATGAAAACCATAGTTGACGTTGAGTTTCTTTGTTATGTAAGGTACTAGCATTTATGGCCTACATATATAACAATAAATTAGTAAAATAACTATAAATAGTTTATAGGTTAGTAACTTAAAAATAAAAAATAAAAAAAATAAATCTTAACTAGGTGTGAAGATGTAGCATTTTCATTACAATGTAATGGCTTCACATAAATAAATTTAATGTAGTTAGCACAACTTATTATTGTCAATAATCAAAATAAATGAAAAACTAATAGTTTGACTAACCTGAAGTGTAGATATGTCATTGCCATTAATTTGCTTGCTCAAAATAGTCTTAGTAAGAATTTGAACTTGAGACCTTAGATCGTTTACTTCTGACTGCAGAGTACATACTTATTTTGGTTTCTTCTCAAAGTTGATTTATCCTTCCACACATCAGATGGGCAAACACCAAATCCATACATGTGAACTGATCCATGTTTTTATTTACCCATATCTTCAGAAAAAATGTCATTCATACTCTTTTCTTTTGATGCATCTTGAATCAGTTCTTCTTTCTCTTGTAATTGTAACCATTATTGATTTAATATTGTAAACATGTAAGTTAATATTAAACTAAACTAGCAAGCAAGAAATAACACATTAATTAAGAATAATTGGATCATACCATTGCTTCTTTTGTTTTCTCATTAGTAATGCTCTTATCTTTTTTTGAGTAGCAAATTATGAACATGGTTGCTCGTGTTGGCATACTTGCACCATCTTTTTTCTACAAAAGAACATATTGTTTTAATTAAAAAGCAATGAAATTTTCCTAATTTTGAAATAATATTCAAATGTTAATGTTAAAATAGTAAATAAATTTTACCTGTAATACTCTAAGTTCAGCAAAACTCTTTGTGCTAGTTGTATGGTTGTATTTTTTTTTTTTTGCACGACTAGTCTTATTTTTAGCACTCTTTCTCTAAAAGAATATTAAAGATTAAAATTAATTTAGTAAACAATTCTTGAAATACAATGAAAATAATTCAAGTTAATAAAAGTTTGAATGAAAAATACCATTGCACTTTCTGTTGCCCAATATTTTATTAGTTCCTCCCATTGATCATCATATTCTCGTTTGTCTTTATATTTCTTTTGCTCCTCAAAAGATAAGTGCTCCAAATAATAAGTTTTTTTAAGATAAGATTTCCAAGCTCTATGTTTCCTACCAAAAGTTTTGAAAGTACAATTCTTAGCATGAGGAGGAATTTCAAATTTTTCCTACAAGAATTTAAACATTGATTATTCACAAACTTAAATATACTAAATTGTAATAAATACAATAAACAAATATTGAAATGACATAATACTTACTTCAATTTTTAACATAAATACCAAATTAAATCATCATGAAAACAATAATTAATACCTGTATGATTTTCCACATTCCAAGTTTTTATTTAGATGGTACCTCATGCCAAGTTTTTAATTAATTGGAGCATTTTTTTCCATCCCGTACTAATGTCCCAATAAAGCTTGAAAGTTTGCTTGCACTTTTATCGTATTGCTGTCCAAAATCGTTGCAAGTGATTTTTATCTTCCCTCCATCCCGTTTCCCCATATTTCACGCATTTGTGTAGGGCCTCGATTTTTCTTTTCACCATTATCATTCATCAACATATTTGAAAATTATTCTATACTATCTTGAGAGGCCAATCTACATTGCATGTATGGATCCATAGCTGTTTTGAAGATTTGAAAAAATAAAGTAGTTATATATAATTTACTTCATTCTAAATTAGCAAAGAAAAAAGGTAAGCAGTGAATAAGCAAGCAGCTAGAAGAAGCAATTTGAAAAAGTTACCAAGCACAAACAAAGAATTGGAACAAGAACACAAAAGTTTGATTTTTGAAAAAGTTTCTACAACACAAATCCAATGAAAGATATGTGCCAAGATCATTTATCATATGGAAAGAACAATAAAATACGATTAATTTCTAGGACTCATTCGTTAGAAAATAAAGCAATAACACAAACTTAATAGAATATATAATTTTCACAAATCTAAATGCATTTATGTCTAAATGTTTGTGTCGGATTCATTAACTTTGAGGAATTTCAAACATATAATGTAAGGAAGAAAAAGAAGAATCACCTAAAATATTAAAATCATTTTAGAAGGTTTGAATTGTCATCAATTGTGTTTGTTCTTCCATGAAGATCTTTGTCACTTGAGCTTCCATATCTATAGTTTTCAAAATTCAATAACAAACAAAATAAGAAAATAAATAGGTTAAAAATTATATTCATAGAGAAATTGAGACCAGAATGTGTGTATATAGTTTTACCATCTTTTTTGTAGTCTTTTTTTCTTGGTAAGCTTAGTTTAGCCTTCTCCAGATTTGAGATGAGTGATGTCTGCATATTTGAGATGAGTGAGGAAACAAGAGAATCAAAACTATCTTTTAGGGTAAAATAATCGTGACCTATAGAATAACTGCCATATTCTTTAATACACGCTCTTTTTAATGTGTATTTTATTTGTTTTACAAAAGATTTAATCAAAATTTATTTATTTATTTAATTTGACTAAAAAACAAATCAGTTTACTTTCGCATAATATATATATTTATTATATAAAAATGTTTTTTCTCTTTTAATATAAATTTATTATATATAGTTTGAAAAACAGTAAGATATATAAAACCGTTTTCATATATATATATATATATATTAATTATATATTTTTATAAAATTAAAAAATTGATGTTAACGTCTATTTATTTTAAAAATATTATATATATATTACTCATTTTTACACAAGAATATGTGATATATATCTATTCAAATTTAAAAAATTTAAATAAAAACTATTCAAAACTAACTTCCAAATTTTTAGAACTAATTTCCATAAATAATCAATTTTAAATAATTTTAGTTAATACTATAGAAAAAATAGAATTAATCACTAAGATTAATTTATATGTATACATAAATATGCTTTCCGTAATCTTTCAAAAAAAAAACAAAAATATTATATTCAATAAAAACAAAAATCGTAAGATATTTTCATATTGGTTTTTGTATCTTCATAATAAATATATGATTATATATATTTTAAACATGTCAAATTAAAATTAATATAATTAAAATGAAAACTACTTAAGTTTTCAATATTTTTTCTAAACAAACTCTAATATATTTTCTATAATATATATATATATATATTTATGCACATCATATATAATCACTTTTAAACAAAAAAAATAGGTGATGTAGTATCTAATTCAAATTTTAAATAAAAAATATTTAAAACAACTTCCATTTTTTAAACTTAATTTTAAATTATAATTACTTTGAAATTTTTAAAATACAAATAAATATCACGGCTAAAATTAGCTATATATATGCATGCATATAAAAATATATATTATAAAATACTTGTTTTGCATCTCTATATCTTAATCTCTCTTTATTGGTCTCCTTACAAAACACTTCATAATACTTGTTTCTCAAACTAAACCCAACGATTTGTCTCTTTATGTTTTTCATCTTGTTATTTTATTGTAGAATATAATCAAATCTAAAATTGATTGGATTTATATGTGTATTTATTATTTTGATAAAGAAGAGTGTGCATTCAAATCTAATAAAGCACTGTTTTGATCAAAAAAATAAATCAAAAGTTTTATTTCATAAGCACCAATATTTTTTAATTATAATATAAATTAATTTAATTTTTTTTTCATTTGCAGTATTAATGGATAAGAGTTGGATGCACCATTCTAGATTAAGTGATTCATACTAAGAAGGTGTTAATTTTTTCCTTGATTTTTCCTTTAAAAATGCAATTCATGAAGAAAAAATTGTATGTCCCTATGTAAAGTGCGGCCTTATCAAACCTGTCACCCGTACAATTGCATTTGAACATTTGATATGCAACGAATTTGTAGATGGTTACACTAAATGGGTATTGCACGGAGAAACTTCTTCGCATGCTACGCAAAATGTTGACACTCCTAGTGATACCATGAGTCAAATTATATCATTGATATGCAAGGAGTTATATACGATGTAATTGGACATAGTATTGGAGACGACGAATGTGAAATTGAAAATGATAATCTTCAAGGTGAAGGCAATGAACCAAATGCGAAAGCAAAAGAATTTTACAATTTGATAAAAGATGCAGAGAAAGAACTTTACCCAGGTTGTACGAGTTTTACAAAGCTCTCGTTTGTAATTCAATTTTTTCATATTAAATGCATTTGTGGATGGAGCGACAAATCATTTGGCAAGGTACTTGACTTATTCAAAAGAGCATTGCCAAAAGGTGACACATTACCCAATTCTTTTTATGAGGCCAAAAAATTAATCAACGCTCTAGGACTTGATTATAAAAAAATTGATGCATGTCCGAAATATTGCATGTTGTATAGAAAAGAACATGCAAATGACACAGGATGTGAAGTATGCTCTACAACAAGGTACGTTACATATAACAGTTTTTTTCCTTTATCTGTCTTATACTTTCTCTAGATTAGAGTAACTTGACATTGTAAAAATCAAAATAAGAATCTTTTTTTCTTTTACCTGATTTATACGTTCTAGATTATAATAACTTTATATTTTAATTATCAAAATAGGAGTGAAGCTAAAGTGTTGCGCCATTTTCCATTGATACCAAGATTACAAAGATTATTTATGTCATAAAAAACATCTGATTTTATGACTTGGCATTATAAAAAAAGATCATACAAGTGATGGTTGAATGAGACACCCAAGTGATTCTCCAGCATGGATGACTTTTGATCACAACCATAAGGATTTCGCTGCAGATCCTCAAAATGTCAGACTTGGACTAGCTTCTGATGGAATGAATCCTTTCAAAACATTAAGTGTAAGCCATAGTACATGGCCAGTTATTTTGATACCATATAATCTTCCTCCGTGGATGTGTATGAAGCAACCTAATTTCATTATGTCTTTGCTCATACCTAGTCCAGACGCACCTTGAAATAATATTGATGTATATCTAAAGCCACTGATTGAAGAGTTAAATGAGTTATGGGAAGTTGGAGTTGAAACTTTTGATGCGTCTACCAAAAAAGAATTTAATATGCGGGCATCACTATTATGGACTATTAGTGACTTTCCAGCATATGCAAACTTATCAAGATGGAGCACAAAAGGAAAATATGGGTGCCCATCTTGTCATCAAGACACTTATTCTTTATGGTTGAAGTATAGCAAAAAACATTGTTATATGGGACATCGATGCTGGTTAGAAAACAATGACCCGTTTAGAAATGATGAAAAGTCTTTTGATGGCACAAAAGATGTAGAATCCAAGAACTTTACTTAGCTAGTTAGATAGTAGTAGTAGTAATAGTAATAGCTAGTAATAGTTATAGTATGTTTATTACTATGGATTTTGGTTCAAGCCGGGACTTAGTTGGACACTTATAGTAACACTCGTAGATTTTATAAGTTTAACCTATAGTTTAAGAATATTAATTATAACCTAAGGTTTGATTAATATGATTGATTATGAAGATGATATTTATTAAACTATAAGGTTTAGATAGACCCAATAAGATAATAACACTTGTCATGTGTATGTTTAATGAGAAATTAAGTATTTTTGAGGAATAGTTTATTAAGAGTAATATTTGAAAATCCTAGAGTCTGCCAGCAGCTTTGAAATCATTATTAGACTCAGTCAAAGTTGTTTACTCAATTCAAATTAGGCTGAAAAAGTGTAATTACGTATATAATATTTCAGCATATGCCAATATATCGCAGCTCTAGTGGGCGATATATCGCCATACGGGGATACGAAAAATACGTAACTTCGCACGACCACCTCGGCGAGCCTTGGGAATATGAGCCCAGGCGATATATCGCCTATGGTAGGCAATATATCGGCTCTAGGGCTATATTTTCAAATGATTTTGAAATCGAGCTCATTTTAATCCTTAACCTCTTGATAAGTCCATAATCTTTTTGACCAAGTCTTCAGCTTCTGCTGAACGATTATTCAAATGTTTTTCAATTAAAAAGTCATTATTTTATTCAAGCTAAATGAAGACCTTTTCATTCTTGAACTTTATAAATAGGACCTAGTACCTAGCCATTTCTTCATTCTTCAAGCTGAGTTCAAAGCCTACAAGCTGCTAAGATTACTTTAGAGTGTTAAACACTTGGGTTGGGGTTATAAGCTTTATCATTATAAGCTTATCAAACACTTGGGAAGTAAGATTTATAGTGTATTTCGGTTTTGAGATGTAGTTCGATCATAGAAGCATTCAAAGGTATTCCTATTCTTAGTTCCTTTCAGTATTGTTTCATTAGTTTTATAGTTTTTCTCTACTCAAATCCTAACTCAGTATTCTTTATTCTTGGTTAGGCATCTAAGTTCTTTGAACTTGAGGTTCTTGTTGGTAAGTATCTTCCTGATGGTTTAGTTCATTCTTTTCATCTCTTTTCTTTTAGAATATTCACCTCTCTATTAATGGTTTTAGGAGTGTTACAAAATTCCGACCTTGTTCTCATAATCCCGGTATTTTGGTAAGGAAAATAGGATAGTTCTTATGTGATGTGTGTTATGTTTATATAAAAGTGTTATAGTATGGTTTTATGTGTTATGATATATGCATGTTTTGGGGCTTATAGTTGTTATATAACAAACCCTATTACTTTTATGTTTTGGGGCTTATAGTTGTTATATAGCAAACCCCAACATTTTTTTTATGTTTTTGGGGCTTATAGTTGCTTAACTAGCAAACCTCATTGTAGTTTGAGGCTTATAGTTGCTTAGTTAGCAAACCTCAATAGTTACCATGTACATGGGTTAGAATTGTGATATATGTGTTATAGTATATGATATATGTTCATAGTTTATGTGTATGATTTTTCTTGTAGTAGATTTTCCTTGCTGGGCATTAGGCTCATTCCTTTATGTTTTATCTGTGCAGGAAAATAGTTATGGCGGCGGGAAGGTTCTTGGCAGCTTGGGAATGTGTATTGAGGGAGAATGGAATCGGTGGACTGCGTGAACAATTCAAGGATGAAGTTGTTTTCTAGTCATTTCAATTATTCTTTATATGTATTTTCCGCACTTTGTTTTGTAACGAATTTTAAGATTTAAATTTATGTTTATTTTAACATTTTCAAAACAATGGGATCCCATATCCTAAATGAATTTTTAATGTATTTAACCTTTGCTTTACAGTTTTTAATAAAGTTATGGTTATTTCATATGTATGTTTTCTTAAGATTATTGTCTGTGTATAGTAGTTATTAATGGTCCAAAGTCTAGAATAGTTGGGTCGTTACAAAAGAGAAAAGAATGGCTCCAACACCATTAAGTGTTTCTATAATACTGGATACATTAGCAGGCTACCAACTTAAATTTGGGAAGACAGCTGTTAATCCTTCATTTCCATACAATTGGAAGAAAAAGAGTATATTTTTTTATTTACCATATTGGAAGGATAATTTATTACGACACAATCTTGATGTGATGCATATTGAAGAATGTATGTGAAAGTTTGATTGGGACATTATTGAGTTTAGATGCAAAAAATAAAGACAATCTTAATGGACATCTTGATTTAAAATATATGGGTATTAGATCTTAACTTCATCCAATGGAGAGCGAGTCAAAGAAAACTGTCATTATGCCTGCATGTTTTACATTAAGCAAAAAAAGAAAAAATTGTCTTCTGTCGATTTCTAAAGACAATTAAGGTTCCAGATGGATATGCTGCCAAAATTTCTAGATGTGTTGATGTAAGCAGAAGAAAATTTTATGGGCTCAAAAGTCATGATTTTCATATCATTATGACTCAATTACTACCACCAGCACTAAGGGAAATATCGAGTGCACATGTTCATCTACATCTAACTCCTTTAAGAAACTATTTTCGCATGATGTATTCAAAAGTTGTTATACCACAAGATTTTATGCAACTTGAACAACAAATACCTATCATTCTTTGTAATCTTGAAAAATTATATCCCTCTGCATTTTTTGATATAATGGTTCATTTGGTGATACAGTTAGCATATGAGGCAAGAATTGCTGGACCGTCAGTTTACCGTTGCATGTATCCTATTGAAAGGTAAAAATCTTTATTGATTTTCATTTTATTTAACTGTAAGAAGTTTCAATATTTTTTCTAGTGTTTATATGAATAAATATAGGTACTTGTCTAAGTTAAAGTCATATGTTTGAAACAAAAGCAAATCGGAAGGTTGTATTGCTGAAGGATATTTAGCTGATGAATGTTTAACATTTTGCTCAAGATATATGGAAGGTGTGGAGACAAATTTTAATTGCAAGCCTAGAAATTACAGTAATGTGGAACCAAATGGAGAAACACTGTCTATTTTCCAAACGACAGGTCGACATTTGGGCAAAATAGATACTAAGAATTTAGATGAGGATACTAAAGTTAAGGCACATCGATATGTGTTATTTAATTGCAATATCGTAGAATCATTTATTGAGTAAGCGTTATTTATTATATCTCCAATAATGATACAAATGTGAAACATCATATAAATATGACTAAAGCTAACTTATTTTGTAGGGAACATCGAAATATGATTACACAACAAAACTCTTGTCAAACAACCATGACCGTGGATCGGATTCATAGCCAATCATTTCCTTCATGGTTTACAAAAAAGGTAAGGTTTCTTAATCTATAATTTTTGCATCAACTTAATTAGCCAAACACATATTGAGTGTACTTATTACATTTTTTCAAATCAGGTAGAAGAATTATATGATAATGGGGGATGATCGAGTTTCTGAAGATTTACATTGTTTGGCAAAAGGTCCAAACAATATTTTCATTTGATTTAAAAGATATCTAATAAATTATTTCAGGTTTCACACAAAAGAAATTGAAAAAAACTTTAGAACTCAAAATAGTGGAGTTATTAGGACTGCCAAGACTCAAAGTTTTGCAAGTAGTAGGGACCCAAATCCTGTTTTCGGAGAGGTTACTTTTTATGGAATATTAACTGATATTATAGAACTAGATTATTCGTTGGGAAATCGTGTTGTGTTATTTAAGTGTGATTGGATTTCAAGAAGTGGCATTAAAAAAGAGAAGGATTGCACAAGAGTCAACTTTTCAAAATTGATGCGTGGAGATGCGCCATTTATACTAGCTTCTCAAGCAGAACAGATAATGTATGTGGAAGACCTCAAACATAATGGATGGCATGTTGCTTTCAAAATCAATCCTAGAGATTATTATAATATGAGTGTGCAATCACACGATGAGAATGTGGAGCCTTATTTGCAAACTGAAGTTTGTAGCACAACTATTGATGTTGGGGATGGAGAGAGTAGTTTGGTTAGGGAATATATGCAAGACATAACAATTGATACATCAGTGCCATTTGATACAAATGAGATGGATGAAGAAACTTAGGGATTGTAATTTTTTTTTCTTATTCATACTTTGCATAAATTCCATAATTTTATTTATCTTAACAATTTTTATGGAGTTCAATTGTGTGTATTCAAATACAATTATTATAATCATGTGCTAATATTTATAGTTATTTTTCATTTATGAAATTAATTAGGCCTAAAAGAATAAATTACAATTAAACTCTTAATCTAAACTTGTAAAATAAAAAAATTAATAAATTAAAAGAAAATAACTATTAAATCAAAAATGGCGCTAAAACATTTCACTAGTAACACTTTTGAAATGTCACTAAAAATATTTATTTAAGTGACATTTTAAAATGTCACTAAATCTAATATTTTGTGACATTTTTGCAATGCCTCTATTAATATATTCTAGTGACATTTTTTGAATGCTACTAAAACAATATATTCACAAATTAGTAACACTTTTGATCAAATGTCACTAAATCGTACAAATAGTGCCACTAATTAAAATGTCATTTATTCTTAATAAAGTAACATTTTTGCCAAATGTCACTAAAATACTATTATTGTGAGTTTTTTTTGACAAATGTCACTAATTAAAATGTTACTAATTGTAATATTTGGTGTAGTGAGACTTATTAGTCATCTAACTTAGAGCGAGAGACTTATTAGTCATCTACCTCAGAGAGAGACTTATTATTCATCTACATCAGAGCGAGAAACTTATTAGTCATCTACCTCAGAGAGACTTATTAGTCATTTACCTCAGAGCGAGAGACTTATTAGTCATCTACCTCAGAGAGAGATTTATTAGTCATCTACCTTAGAGCGAGAGACTTATTAGTCATCTACATCAGAGAGACTTATTAGTCAATCTCAGAGAGACTTATTAGTCATCGACCTTAGAGCGAGAGACTTATTAGTCATATACCGCAGAGAGACATATTAGTCATCTACCTCAGAGAGACATATTAGTCATCTACCTCAGAGAGACTTATTAGTCATCTACCTCAGAGCGAGAGACTTATTAGTGATCTACTCAGAGCGCAGGACTCCACAAACACTTATTTGTACCTGCTTGCATGCATGAGTAGGGTTATTACTGCTAAGCATGCCTATTATGATTTAGTGACATGTTATTACTTGTTCATGAGCATATTGAGTTTTCTTGCTGAGCTTCGGCTCACGGGTGCTATGTGGTGCAGGTAAAGGTAAAAGAAAGCTGGACCATCCTTGAGTTGGAGAGCTTAGGTGATGATGTGTACGTATGCGGCTGCTCGACCGCCACGGCTGAGGGTTTAAAGAGGAACTAGGGTTAAACCCTATTTTGCCGCTTAGATCGGCTGGTTATAAATATTTTCTTGTAATTGACCTTTAAATTATATTTTGGGATCTCAATGTATACAGTAAATGTTTTACTGAAACGTTGTTTCTTAACCAATTTTTTTAATCCTAAACCGTTAATCATACTTAATTACATGATTATGGCCAAATGACTCGATTAGCGAGTTTAGGACTGTTTAAAATGCACACCGTAAATGTCCCTGGGTAGTAGGGTGTTACAATGTGGATGTAGGTTATTACCAATCTCTGGGGCCGAACCACTATAAAATCTTCGTGTTGTTTAGTTCTTGCATTCAGGTAATTAATTTTTATCGTTTTTAGTGACTCTGTGTTGTTGGCTAAATCATCACTCAACACCATGTGATTTATTTAAAAAGTACGATTAGATTGAAATAAAAACTCATTTGACAACATTAATTATAAAAGACTTGGACATTCATTATAATCATAACAGTTATACGTTTGGGATCCCAAAATACTATTTGAAAATGTTTTACACTCAAAAGGTTAATACAGTCGACCTAAGCGATAAAATCAATCATTACAACATATTCCTTAAAATAACCCTAGACGTGGTAGCCAGGTAGGCCGAACATGTACATGCCGCTCCACACTTTCTGACTCATGGTTGTTCGATCTTTCCCTTGCCCTTACCTACACCATAGAGCACCCATGAGCTGAAGCCCAGCAAGAAAACTCAACGCATAACATATATAAATCAGTTCAGCAATCAAACAGCTCAAATAGTCCACATATTAAACATATAGCGACCTATGTCAACCCAAGTGCTTTACCAAGCCCTGGGTTCGCGGTCTTCACTGAGCGAATGGAAACAACACCCTAGAGGGTCTTTCCCTAGCGACCTGCACTTAGCGTGTCGCCAATTCTGGCCTTTTCTGTTCTCATCCTTCGCTGTTCTCGGCCCTTTGGCGTTCTCGACCTTCGCCGTTCATTCATAAGCATGCACAACATAGCATAATATTTACAAGTATTCACACATACATTAAACACAAATATAGGGACCACCCCCTGAAACACAAATAATAGGGCCATGCTCTGCTCTACGGGCACAAACAATTTTCTAACTTATGTCCCGAGTTGACAGATTAACGCGATCCTAAGCACGATCCCCTAAACCAGAGGTTTGACGTAAAACCTAGTCACAACGCCATAACAAATAGATATCCATCAATCCCTAACCAATTAAGAACTTCAGATTAAAATACTAGCCTTCGGGACCTTGAATTCTACTAAACTGGTAGTAGAACCCTTCCCGAGCCTTAATATTTGGGTCCCCGAGCTTAAAACCATCAATTGGTCCATTTACCCTAATTTGAGCTACGACCTGCTGCAGGTCAAAGAGCATGACTCTCTCTGCTGAAGAACATGGGCCATGGCACTTGGGCAAACTCAGAGGCTTCCCAGATCTCTTCGCACACACAGACCGCGGGGCTTGAAGAACAGGGCTGCGACGCGAGCCCCAAAAACGCAGAAATCCACCATTTTCAGATTTCTAAACCTCAGGAAAATCAATCCAACACATGTTCAAATGCCCAAATTGAGTCCTAAAATACTGTCACTATACCCAAAGCAGTACATAAACCCTAAACACTGAACCAAGACCTCATCACAACTCAATTTAATCTCTTGAGTTCAAAAACTCCAAAAACACTACAAAAATAGAAAAATTCATAGAAAAGCTTGCTCTAGACCTTACCTCTATCATTATTTCAACCCTGTGCCAATTACCTAGCACTTCTAGCTTGCTTTCCCCAAATCCCCAGCCTCAAATCCTAAACTTCTGGACAATTTTCTTCAAAAATTCTCAAAACTTCTCCAAAGACCAAGAAAGAGAGAGAAGAACGTGAGAGAAAGAGTAGCAGGCTCAGCAAAGTTTAAGTGTTTCCCCTTAGCTAGTGTCTTGATTAGCTTAAGCCTATCCCCAACTATCAAATGACCAAAATACCCCTAGATATAACCTTAGTGCTTTAATGCCACCAAGGGCAATCTCGTCATTTCCACATCCCGCTAATTCCTCGAGTGTTCCTATAATTCCCTATTTAACCTCCAACATACTTAATCAAACAATAAATCACTACCTGTTACCCGGTAACCCCAGACACACACTATGTATCCATAATACCCCTAGGCCCACCCCGAGCCAGGTATTCGACCCTATTGTGACTATTTAGCTATTCTGCTCCCTAGGACCGTCTCAGATCACACATCACAAATATATCACCACAATCTTGTGGTATCAAGCATAACATACATATAATTCACATTTATACCCTTAATAGGCCAAAATTACAATTATGCCCCTATTAACCATAATGGACACACATGCATATTTAATTCATCTAAACATGCATTTCTAATCAAGGCACTAAGCCTTATTAACAAATTTGGGACATTACAACTATTTCATTCTTACATAAATTTTGTCCTTGAAATTTACCTGAATAACTCGGGATATCGATCGCTCATATCAGACTCAACCCAAGTTGCCTCTTCCATTTTGTTGTTCCTCCACAACACTTTCACTAAGGCAATGGTCTAGTTCTGCAAGACTTTATCCTTTCGATCTAGAATCTGAACCGGCTTCTCCTCATAAGATAGATCTTGATCCAGCTTCGGGTTCTCATAACTCAGCACATGCATAGAATCTGATACATACTTCTGGAGCATGGACACATGAAATACGTTGTGAACCCCTGATAAGGCTGGCGGCATAGCCAATCTATAAGCTACCACCCCAACCCATTCCAGAATCTTAAAGGGGCCAACAAACACTACACCAAATACCCATTTCCATAAGACATGAATATAATACTAACCAAAAAGTATTATGCTAGAGTATTATAATGGGGCCACTTTATGAAAAAAAAGGCAGTAATAATACACCATCCCGCACCACTTAGCGTTTTTTTTTTCATTTGTGAGACCTGAAAATTTGTGAGACCCAAGAGAGACCCAATTCCTTCAACATTTCAGAGCTCTCCTTCAACATTTCATCTCCTTCAGCATTTCGTCTCCTTCAACAGACACATTTCCTCTCCTTCAACAGACCCATTTCCTCAACATTTCTGAGACGTATCCTTCAACATTTCTGAGACCCATCCTTTCCTTCAACATTTCTGAGACCCATTTATTTTCCCCATTTCTTCGGTTTGGTACTACATCCGAACTCCTCACTCTCTCTCTCGTCTTTCTCTATCTCTCTGTCAACCATCCTTTCCCAGTCGTTGGGCTTGTCGCAGATCGTTGGGCTTGTCGCATGCTGCTTTCCTTCAGCCATGAAGGGTTGAGAGTAATCAGTTTTACAATCAGAAAAAACTTGAAAAGCCTAGACTTCAAGATTTATCTGTGATAAAACACGGAAATATTCACTGAATGCCATGGTTTAACGGTGAGAGTTGCTATTCTTTTTTAGTTTATTATTTAGGCTTTGTTTGTATTTATGCATTTTGGCTTTCATATATTAGTCATATGATATTTACCCACTTGTGCATATACAGTGCACACACTCTTCCAGTGTCGAAGAAACCAGCCTTCTCTCAGAAATTGCCAGAGTAGAAAACACATTGACGGTATTCTTTTAAATTGCAACACTATTGTTTCTTTACCAAATAAAAATTGAGTAAATCATTGGTGTCATTTTGTGAGACATTTTGTCAAACACCATGTGTGCTTTTGAAACGAAAAATTGAGCAAAGTAAAAGTAAAAGATGTTAAACCAAAGAAATCTTCTTGCAAATATTCAGGTAAATCTTTGAATAATTACACTCACCCTGGCTAAAAGACCAAACTAATTCACAATAGCTAGAGAATAATTATATTATGTAGTTACTAAAGTGGTGTTTTTGTCTTGTATGTTATTTGTGGAAACATAAAATCTTGGAAGCTATTAAAAATCATGGATAATATGATATATTAATTATATATTATAGGTAAGAAAAACAACAAACATTATTGTGGTCAACGTTTGTTCTCTCAGAACAGAGAGTTTATATTAGAGATGTTTCAAAATATGAGATTAGCCACATTAATGTAATGCAATGCAATGCAATAAAAATAACAGAACCATGATTACATTATATTATAATCTTATATATTGAACAATATTGGAAGTTTGATTAGAAAGTTGAAATACAGACAGAGCATCATATCAACTTTTCCTAAAAGGTAGAGAGAATCCACAATAGTATGAATTGCATATTTGCTCCAAATGTGAATCATAATTTGTATTATGTTGTTTAACTAAACTATCTAGGAAACTCCATAATTAGAAAAGGTAATTGGAATGTCTTAAATTAACAAAATTTTCCTTTTGATTAGATTGTATTAGTGTTGATAATCCAAAAGTTTGTTAGTAACAGCTTTGTCTTAATTTGTTATTGCTTTGTTTGTCTTTATTTTGTTAATAAGGTCTCCCACTATAGGTGGTTGTGGACCATTTTATTAAAAATAGTATTTTGTTTGCCTCTATGAAATTATTCCATTTTCAACATATATATAGGGTATTACATATGTCAACAAAATTAATAAATAAACAATTACTTAGTTTCTATGTAAAGTCTTTAATGTTGACGACAAAATCGATGGAAAATAATAATAATAGTCCAAATTGATCAACACATAATTTTCAATGTCAATGTGATAGAAAATCTTTCAGAAATATTATACATGACTTTATTATAGTTTAAAAATTCTATAACATAACTTGTGATTGTGAAGAGGGATAATATTATTTGTTAATATAATTCTAGCTAAGCTTATTATTAATACTACTCTTATTTAAATTATATTTCTTTTTTATGACAATATGAAACTGTTCTGAATTTTTTTAAAAGTCTAGCAAAACATCAGAAATATAATATAATATAAGCCTTTTACTAATATACTAGTAAAACTTTAGTTGTGTAGTCATATTTGTTTTTAGTGATATTCCTTAGTTTGAGTTTAGAGTAGTGATTGGAACACACTTAAAGTGTACATAATTTTTACACACAATAACATGTATTTAATCTTAATCACACAATCAAATAAAGTGATGTGATCCCCATTTACAATATCTATAGCTGAAATTGAATTAGCCTATTTTCAGGAAAATAAGGAACTTTTTAAGACATGCCATGGTTTAAAAAACTATATTAGGAATCGAGGCATTTTCCTATCTTGAATCACATATTTCAAATCGGATTGAGGTGTAAGTTTTGAATGAAATAATCACAGCTATTTGATTACAGATAGCAAGTACACCAAGTATGTTGACCATATCCTCACAGATATAGTCTGAAACCTCTCAACAATTTTATTTGAAAAGCCTAGACTGCATGTAGTAATTTTTTTTTTTATTGAAAAAAGGAAATTTATAACACTGCAACAAATTACAACAGCCAGTTCTGAAACAAAACCAAAACTAAAGCAAACTCAGAAACAGAGCTAGAACAAGTCAGCTCATAAACTCCTAACCAACTCAACAATAGCTCTATTCTTATCCAAACACTTTTGACTCAAACAGCCAAAAAACCTAGTTTTCAAACTTAATCTAATCATATTAACTAAAGGAAGAGGAGTGCTGGAACAATGAGAAAAATAGCATGTATTTCTGTATTAATTTTTGAATAATACAATTTGGCTTGCTAAATGAGTACTAGAAGGCAAGAAGTCATCATCTTTAGGTGTAGAGTTTTCAACCAATTTAATATGCTAGAGAACTATTTATAATCAGTATCTTTGAAGGTTTATGCAACTAAATTATTTGGCTACCATAATTTAGTAGAGCGACATTGTTATTAGTATTAAGTTGCTGAAATAATGTTTATTTTAGTAGCTGAATTTAAGATAGAATGAGCGGGAATGATGGTGATTATGAAAATGATGATTTTTTTGGACATTTGAGTTGGAATATGTTTCTTTATGTTAAGTTTGTACCATTAATGAATATAGTTTATGATTTTAAGACTTGTAACAAGAAATTTCATGAATTTTATGGTTTTATTTTATCATTTAATTTTAATTTTGTATTAATCTTTTAGGTATTAATTATATTCCTTTGGTTGTGGATCGAATTGGCAAGGAGCAAATTTAATTAACTTGATTATTAATAGCAAGAGGTACGGAAGTATGTTCTCTTAACTCTTTTATTAATATCATACAAATGTTAGAGGAATTTGAATATCTTAAATATTCATCCATAGAGAAGTAGGTTCTGAGATTAAAATTGTGTGTTGCGGTGATAACGAAATGTTGAAAATTTGTGTGTCTTAGAGAAGTAGGATCTGGAAAAAAAAATTGTGTGTTGCGGTGATATAAGGATGAAAACTTATTGTGTGTTGTTTGAATTTTTTTACTTGGTATTGATAGATGGTTAGGTCTTTTAATTTTACTTAGTGGTTGGCATATTTATTTTATTTTTGTTAATAATCAATTGTTGACAATTATAAAGCTAAAAGTGCTAGTAGACTATTCTCATAAGAATGATTACTTTAATAAATTTATAAGTGTTTTATTACTTCTAAGCTAGACAAAAGCTAAACAAATTTATCAATAAGAACTATATTACTTTTAAGCTAGACAAAAGCTCAATGATTGAACAAAACACAAGAAGATCCAAAAGAACATTGCAGACCTTAGTAAATGGTAAAAAAAAAAAGATAGTTGCAACAAAGAACTAAACCAAGTATTGCACCTTTAAAAAAACACTAATACAATTAATGAAACACTAATATAAGTATTGCAACATAAGAACTATGCATTTGAAGACTTTGAAAATGCTACACATATACAATTAATGAAATGCCTTCGTGAAATCAAATTCTATAATCTAATCAGTATTTGTAATCTCTATAAATTAGAAAACTATATTAAAACTCATAAGCTCTGTACCCAAACAGAAATAGAGATTACTGGACTCATTCATTACACTATAAATATATCAATTAGTCTTATAGTATTTCAGGGGAACAAATTGAAAAGCCTAATCAAGTAAGCGAATTTTAGAATAAGCTTAAGATTGAAGAATACTGCAAAGTAAGAGCATATTGGCATCATTGTGATGTTAGTAAAGTAATATGTGTGTGTATGTTAATATATATCTATGACTTTCAGCAAATTCAATCATACTTTAATGGGAAAACTTTATTTCTTTTGTCTTGTTTTGGCTAATCAATGGCCAAACCATGTTTGTCTGCTGTCACAAGTTCTTTTGAACATGCTTAAAAAGCTTGGCCTTTTTTCTCACCTTTGAATATGGTTTTACAACAAAAGTCATTCATGCACATAAAACAAAATACATTAGTTGAATTTAATCAATATATTTTTATCAATCAATTCTTTAAGATCAGAAACAAATACAGAAAAACCATATAATCTAATCAGTATTTGTAATCTCTATACAATACAATTTATGGTGTAATTTGATTTAACTTTTATGTATTTTATGTGTGCATAAATTCATTCAATATCTAAATTATTAATAAGTTTTGAATAATACTTGTATAAAATACATTGAGTTATAAATAAAAAGTAAAAGGTAAGATAAACGTAATATATTATAAATTAAGCTATAAATAAGCAAAATACATAATAGACTATGAAAATAAAACAGAAAAGAACTATAACAAAATAATTATATTAGACTATAATATGTATATAAAACAATACAATAATATATATGTGAAAACCAGAATAAATTTTCTCACTCAACACATGAGATGAACACTTCAAGGGTAAAGAGGGTATTTAATTCATACTCCTGTAAGAGAGAGAGAGAAAAACAGATAGTTTGAATCAGAAACAAAGTTTTCAAAATCTCCTTTAATTCATACTAGGGAGACTAAAATAGTAGTAAGACAATAGTAAAAAGGTCTAAATGAATACCACATTTATTGATGTATGACTTAGACGTAAAAAAGGCTAGTGACTATTGAAAGCACACAGATATTATAATTTCTTCCTTTTATAGTTTTCTTACTTTTTTAAGACTTGATAGAAGAAAGAGTAATACATTTGACTGACCCAAAAGCTAGTAAAAACTGTGTTAAATGCGTTAATAGTGGATTTACACGCTTTCATGAGGGGACAAGAACAAACTTAAAGCTCATGTTTTTTTTATCAATTTGTGCCTTCTCAAAGAATCATTCTTCATAATAAAGTAAGCTATGTTCAAACACAATTCAATAGTCTATTAATAAACAGGTAGATACCGGACAAACAGAATTTCCGTGCAACAAATCATACAGGAACATACCTAAGGCTCTTGTTTTTCTTATCAATGTGTGCCTTCACAAAAAGTCATATTTCATAATAAACTATGCTACTTTCAAATCATAATTTAATAATCTATCAAAAAAATGAACAAACAAAATTTTCATGCAACAAATCATGCAGCAAGCGACAAGAGAACAAGGCCAAAAGAACACCAAAAACAGATAAATATTAATTGGCAACGTTTATCCTCTCATATTTTTTCTGCTTTATGTTTTCTTTCTTTATTTTTTCGATGCATATTTCTCCAACTTTCTGTCCTACTATCCTAACAACACGTTCTGTGAAACTTTAGTAACAGCCACAATTTAGCATTGGGAATATGTAGTTGATTATTCTGTGAATCAATTCAGTGCAAATAATATATTGCAATTAGGCAGTTTCTGGATCATTAACCAAACATGATATTCTTCCTCCTACAGATATAGTGAAATCCTATCTATATGAGTTTACTTCTTTTTCTGATCTGCTGAGAGATTGAGAGGTTTTGCTTTAATTTATTGATTTTTTTGGAGTCTCAATTTTGTAGTTGTTTGGGTGTCTAAGTTTATTGAGTTTTCTGAAAGCTTGAGAATGATTTGGAGTGTTCGGATGAGTCAACTCCTTTGGTCGTAATGATCTTTCACAATTAATAACAAAGCTACTAAAAAAACGTATGTATATATTAATTTTCTTCACATTCATTTTCACCTCCACACCATCTTCTTCATCTCATTTTCATTTTCACATGACATATACTGCTTCATTAAATATAAATTACCATGAAATATAAATTGCTTCATTAAAATACCCGTGAAATGCTAATTGCTAGAGAAACATTAGTGTAAAATCTCTAGTTTAGAATAAGAAAACCTAAGACAACCAACAAAGACAAACTATCAAACACAAAGGATAGGCTCTAAATTATTTTAATATATTTTAAATTATTCAAAAATCAAAACTTAAATAGATTCAATCAATGTAGTAATCAAATGCTTATTAAATGAATCAATTTGATCAATTAATTTTTTTGGTTAGATCTATGAGTAAAAAAAAGGCAACCAAAGTTTGATCAGAGAAAGTAATCGAGCAAGTACTCTAATTCAAACAAGATCGCAATACATATCGAATTTCAAACTGTGCATTTAAAAAACTGACTATAGGATTCAGAAGATAGTAAGAGACATTTTTTAAAAATAAGTGTACGATGTACTTTTTTTTTTGGAATATAGAATTTTATAACCATGGTAATAACTAATAATTCAGGCAAAATTGTACTAGATTGATTAAATGTGTATTGATCATATCGTGGAACTGAATTTATGAGTAAACCAAAATTGTACATAGAATCATAAACTTAGTTGATGATTGAACTATAACTTAAACACAGTAAAAGCAAACTCAACACAATTATACAACAGATCACACTGTGGTATAATAGGATCAACATAATAGATTTATAAACTCTACAGAAATGTCACTACAATTTGCCAGAGGAAACTTTAAGAACACAGACATTTTGATATTTTAGAAAAAAGAATTCGTTTAACTGAAGCCAACATTTAGTGGTTACAGTTTAACTGAAACCAACATTTTCATATTTCAGAAGAAAATTCGTTTCTATTGCAGCAAGAGAGTGAAAGAGGTATTAACAATAAAGACAACTTTTTCATTCATGAGGAATATAGTTTGAGAAAGTTAAAAGACTTCTTCAGAACATGGAATTGAGACTAGGATTCAAATTCTTAGCCACACCAATCAATGATTCAAATTCTATGTTCTCAGCTTTTCTAAGAGCCAGCATAAAAAAAGAAAACACATGATATAAGAGACAGAGATGCTATAATAAAATCAAAACATAAAATTTTGGTGTATTTATTGATCACCTGAGTAACAGAGTTATTGAGCTACTGCAGAAGCAATCAATAAAGAAAATCGAGAACAATTAACTCAAATCACCAATATATTGTTCTTCTTCATAGACAGAAAAGTATTGCTCATCCTCATCAGCTACTAGCCAAAAAAAATCTTATATACAGCCAATATTACATGTGATAATTCTGTACTAAAACACCACCTTCAGACTTGCAATTTAATGGAGTTACATAGAAACCAAAATGACCAAAAATACCAAAATAACAATCTGTAATGAAATATAATTTTTGTGCTATTCATCAGAATTAGCTTTTGAATTCAAGTGCAAAGGAAGACTTGCTGGTTCCATCTCTAATCGAAAAAACAAGAATGTGACAGAAGTTGCCATACCTCATTAACTTTTGGGGTTGACCATTCCGAAAACACAAAACAAAAAAGTGCAATAAATCAGTCAACTAAATGGACAAATATACTAGCAAACTAAACCACCTGTACAAAAATAACAACTTTTACCATCAAAAAACCCTTAATAAAGAAAATGGTTCAGTTTTTCCCCTAAACAAAAAGGTCTCTTCATACAACCCTGTCAAGTTTCAGCTTGAAAAGCATAATATGCATATAGATAACCAAAAGATCTGTCCAATCCTAAAACTACAGTGGGGTGATGCCCACTAAGTACTAAGCAAAATAATTCAGTAATATAAAAAATCATTGCCATAAAATTCAGTAAATATACGTAGAGTTTTACAATGTCAAAAATAAAACCAACTCTAGAGCAAACATGCCCACTTGAAACAATGACCCATTCACTTTTTTTTAAAAGCATGTGCGTTAATGACCTTGCCATGACCTTGAAATTACAACCGCAAATAATGTGATTGTCTTGTCTAACAGTTGTTAAAACCATACAAAAAACAAGCTTTTATTAAGAGAACAACATCAAATTCAAATTCATTGGAGATGGATAAAAGTTGGATCCATCTTAACAGGTTAGTAAACAAAATCATATAGTTTATTTTGGGTTTAAGTTTAAGTGTCAGTGCTTGATTATTGAAGTATGCTCTAAAATTGTAGAGCAACGGTGGAATATGAGCAAAAAGCTATGGAGTTTGTTAAGACAGCCATGATGAATCTCGGATTTCCAGCCAAGATTCTTTGTTCATGCAACAAATGTCACAATCTAAGACATCAACTTTCAGACGAAGTTGTCGAACACTTAGTTTTGTGGGGCATGGACCACTCTTACAAAACATGGTTTCATCATGGGGAAGATCCAGTTCAAAGCAGCACGACAAACACAAGTTTTGAATATGATTTATTTCAGGCAGCGGAAGTATTTTCAAGTAACGCCAATGATGTCGGTGACGATAACAATGATGCAGATTTTCATAGACTATTAGCAGCTGCTGAATCTCCATTGTATGAAGGTAGTTCAATGTATACAAAAATTTCGTCTATCGTTGGCCTGTATAATCTAAAAACAAAGCATGGAATCTCAGATGTTGGCTTTAGTGAGATGTTGGAGATCATCAAAAAAATGTTGCCGAATGATAATCTCCTACTGACATCAATGTATGTAGTTAAAAAGTTTCTAAAGATGTATAATCTAAGCTATCAGCATATCCATGCTTGTGCCAACGATTGTTGTTTGTATACAAAAGAGAATGCTGATGCCCAAGTATGTCCCACTTGTCAATATCCAAGATGGAAGCAAAATGAACAAACAAAAGAGATTCTACAAGGGCAGCCTGCCAAATTGTTGAGATATTTTCCTATTATACCAAGGTTTCAAAGAATGTTTAGAAAAGAAGAGACGACTTTAAGCTTAAAATGGCATTCAACCAATAAAAGAAGAGACGGGAAAATGCGGCACCTGGTAGATTCAGAGGCTTGAGATGCAGTTTATGAGAGGTGGCAAGATTTTCAACTTGAACCTAACAACCTTCGATTAGGACTTGCTGCTGATGGGATCAATCCTTACAAAAATATGAGTTCTATGTATAGTTGTTGGCCTATAATGCTCGTTGTATATAATCTGCCCCCTGCGTTGTGCATGAAGGATGAATTCACCTTTCTATCTATGTTGATTCCTGGACCTAAACAACCCGGAAATGACATAGATGTTTACTTAGAGCCCTTAATAGATGAGTTACTTGAATTATGGAATGGTGTTTATACATATGATATTTCTACAAAGAAGCTTTTTAATTTAAGGGCCATGTTGCTATGGACCATCAATGATTTTCCAACTTATGGAAACTTAGCTGGATGTGCGACTAAAGGGAAGTATGGTTGTCCTATTTGTGGCGAGCACTCAAATGTTGTTTGGTTGAAGCATAGCAAAAAGATGTCCTTTTGCAATCATATTCGATTTCTACCACAAGAACACCGTTATAGAAAGAAGAAATATACAACAGCTAGGTCAAGGGAAAGAGCACCACACTGTCCAATTATATTGACAGGTGTTGAAGTAGCTGAGCAGTTAAGCAAAGTGACTAATGACTTTTGAAAGGGAAAAAAGAGGAGTCGTGGTATAGACACAGAAAAAATCTGGAAGAAGCAGTCTATTTTTTTTAGGCTGCCTTATTGGGAAATATTAGTTGTTCGTCATAACCTTGATGTTATGCATGTTGAAAAGAATGTTTGTGAAAGCATACTTAACACATTGCTCGATTGCAAAGGAAAATCTAAAGATCACTACAACTCGAGATTAGATTTGACAGATATGGGCATTATGCCTCATCTCCATCCGTATGAAGAAAATGGTGTTACTCGTCTTCCTGCTGCAGCTTACACTCTATCAAAATCTGATAAGAAGTTTCTTTGTGAGAGGCTATTTGACTTGAAATTGCCTTATGGATATAGCTCTAACATTAGAAACTGTGTAGATGTGGAGAAACAGAAGCTGACAAGACTTAAGTCTCATGATTGTCATGTGATTATGCAACAACTATTGCCTATTGCTATAAGGGGTTTAATGGAAGAAGGTTGTAGAGAGACAATTCTTTGGCTCTCTAAGTTTTTCCATGGATTGTGTCAACGTGTGGTTGATAAGGAGGAAATTATGAAATTGGAACTAGAAGCCTTTGAAATTCTTTATAAACTAGAAGAATATTTCCCTCCTTCTTTCTTTGATCCAATGATTCACTTGGTTGTTCATTTAGCACGAGAAGTTAGACTTTGTGGTCCGGTGCAATTTCGATGGATGTACCATTTTGAGAGATATATGAAAGTATTGAAAGGATTTGTAACAAATTATGCACGACCAGAAGGATGTATTGCAAATCGCTATCTTGCTGTTGAACGTGTATGCTTTTGTGAAACATTTTTAAAGAAAAATGATAACCAAGATAGTACATTACTAGATGAAAATCCACTATCAGCAGCAAAGTGCTTTGAGCTTGACCGATTGAACTTGGTAGTAGCGCATCGGTATGTGTTGTTTAACTCAGATATTGTAGAACCATTTCTCAATGTCCATATAGATGAGCTGAAAGAAAGGCACTCAAATCTGAATAACAATCAAACTTTGTTTTGGAATCGACATTCTAAAGGGTTCCCGTTATGGTTTTATGAAAAGGTTGTATTCTATTGCCAAGATAAAAGTTTATGTTGTGTTTTAGTGTACAAATTTCTTACAAGTATATTTTTATTTTCAGATTTCTAACTTGAACAAAGTAGATGGTGTTATCCAATAAATTAGCATTTGTGACGTGGCGAATAATCTCTTGACACGTGCCTAACACCTGGAGCGTCTGCTAGAGTATCGACCAGGAGACACACCAGAAGCAGGACAGACCTATTTTACCACGACCAGACTGGTCGGTGGTTCCGCTGGCAAAGCAACATTTATGGAAAGATCTTATGTATCCCGAATTTATTTCATGCAATCTTCTGAATATCCCATGATTCAGGGGATAATATCTGTAACAATATTGGGCAACCCTCCATGAGCCTATAAAAAGCAGGAGATGGCTCATGGGAAGGGACCTTCTTTTGGAGCCCGGAAATCATAGAAATATAGAAATTATCTGCGAAAACTAGTATTGTTTATGAGGAGTGTTGAAACTCATTGAGCCCAAGCTCTCTGATCACATTTTTGTTCCCATATCAATATCATTCTAAGTGGACGTAGGTCATTACCAGATTCTGGGGCCGAACCACTATAAATTACTGTGTTTTCTTTACTTTTGTCATTACGTTATTATATATACATATTCGTCCATATCATTCATATTTTGACTCCGTGTCAGTTGGCTAAAACGAGGGTCAACATTCTGGTGCTTTCATTGAGAGGGCGACTCATCATTGTTGATAAAACTAATGGCGAAAGCAGGGAAGAAAGCTGCTCAGACCGCCGCCGCTGCACCGTCGAATCCGCCGCCTCCTCCTCCCCCTGCAAGCATGGCGGAAGATGAACCGCAACTAGATTTTGAAGAGGAGGAAATGGACGATGCGACTTTGAAGAGCACCTTGGGCACGTTGCAGGAAGAGCTGGCTAGTCTGAGAGCCAATCAAGAGACTGCCGCAGAAGCTATGGCAAGGCAGCAGCAGGAACTTGAACGTCAGAGGGCTGAGTTAAGCGAGAGACAAGCGGAGGTGGATCACCGCCAGACTGAGGCCATGGCAGCCCTTGAAGCGGCCTTGCTGTTGGCCAGAAATCAGGCCGCGCCTGCCTCGCAGCCTAATCAACCTGAAACTGGGCCACCCCAGGGAGGTCCCAATCCTAGCCCACCGGTCCATCCTTCAAGTCCGCAAAGGCCTGAACAGCCCCAGATGCCCCATGACGACGTCCCACTGGACCCCGAGGCAGATCCACCATCCCACGCTGCTCGAGGTAATCCCCCGCAGCAAAGGCAGAATAGGGCCGAGCGACAGCCTCGTAGTCCTAGACGCTGCGAGAATGATGGGCCACACCAAGCGAACAGGGGTCACTACCCTCCTGGTAACAGGAGAGACTCGGAGTTAGGCACTGCGGTCCGTGGATCCCAACAGCATGATAATGCACGGGGACATCGCGACCAGCGCAGGCCACCCCCTAACGCTCGGGGTGTTTCTGCCAGAGACGGGAATAGAGGGAACAACCAGTCTTACCATAGCCAGTCAAAGTTCAAAGATGGCCACGGCTACAACGAGGCTGACTCAGGCAAGAACAATGCTGATGGGAGGAACGGAAATAAAGGTAAGAGCAGGAGCCAAATACCTCAAGATGATCAGCCAAATAGAAAAGATGCTGGGGGGCAACCCCGACAAAATAATGTCTTCAACCGGCTCGAAGGTAGCGAGCAGCGGAGAAGAGAGGAAGATCTAAGAGACATACTCAATGATTGTCGGGAGAAGCATGGTGAGAACATCCCCCCAGCAGCAGAGACCGTAGCTATTCCTACTGCCTTGCAAGCCCAGATAGACGCACTAAATCAGGTTGTGCAACAATTGGTCGGAGGAAGAACCTCTTATATTGACCACGATAGAAGAAAAGGCACTCCATTTATCCAAAGAATAGCCAACGCAGAGACTCCCAGCAAGTTCAAGATGCCCACGCTTCCGAACTTTGATGGATACGGAGATCCCGTCTCGCATGTGAATAAGTTTGAAATCCAGATGGACATTCAGAAGGTGTCCAAAGACGCTCGGTGCAGGATCTTTCCTGCAACACTTTCTGAAGCCGCGCAGGAATGGTTCTTTAAGTTCCCACCTGCAAGCATAGTTTCCTGGGAAATGTTCGTAAGGGAGTTCTACGGACAGTTCTACGCAGGTCGTGTCCACCCGACCGAAGCAAACCAACTGGTTGAGATCCGCCAGCAAGATGGAGAATCACTAAAAGATTACATCCAGCGCTTTATGCGAGCGGCAACCGGAGCAAAGACAGTCGGGGACGAAGGAAAAATGATGGCTATAACCGCGGGAGTGAGACGCCGTTCGCCCCTATGGAAAAGTCTTCGTAAGGATGGGGTCAGAACCACCCAGGAATTCTTAGACCGAGCTGATCGGTATATCAAACTCGAAGAAGCCATTGCCGATGATGGAAAATCCTCGAACAAGGGCAAGAAGGCTGCCGAACCCGCCAAAGCCGCCAATGGCACCAAACCAAATGGCAACGGCAAGGGCAACGGAAACGGCAACGGTAATGGCAAGAATGGTGGGAAACGGCAACACAATGAGCCTTCCACCTCCGACAATAAACGAGCCAAGGGTAATCGTTATGAACCTAGGTTCACTAACTACACTGCCCTCGTTGAGTCTCGAGGAGAAGTATACCAGGCCACAAGCTCTAGTGTGCCCTACAAGAAGCCTGGGCCCATTCGAAAAGACATTTCGAAAAGAGACACTACCAAATTCTGTCGTTATCATAACGACTATGGACATGACACTAATGAATGCAACCAGCTAAAAGATGAAATCGAGTTCCTCATTAGACAAGGACACTTGAGAAGGTACGTACGGGCCTCGGGAACTTCCCAACGAGAAGCTCCAGGTGGCAACGAGCAGACGTCCACACGCCAACGCTCGCCACCATTACAGCCTGCCCCCGTAGCCGGAACACTTTTAACCATCTGTGGAGGCCCACACCTCGCTGGAAATAGCGGAAAGGCTAGAGAACGATATGCTCGAACTCTGCGCCACGACCAGGACATCGAGATGATGACTGTGGAGGACCGAGCGCCGAAAAAGGCCCGCTCAGAGGAGTGCGGGATAACCTTCTCTGAGGACGATGCCCAACACGTCCGGTTCCCACATTCCGATCCGCTGGTCGTGGATATCCAAATGGCCAATATGATGGTAAAAAGAATACTGGTCGATACAGGAAGTTCAGTGAACATCCTCTATAAATCAACGCTGGAACGCATGAAGCTGTTTGTGAAGGACTTGGAGCCCTGCAATCAAACCATATACGGCTTCTCTGGAGAAGGACTCGCTCCAGCCGGAATGATCAAACTCCCAGTGACAACGGGTACAGCGCCTGCTTCAAGGACATTACTCGCCACTTTTGTAGTGGTCGATTGTCCTTCAGCGTATAACGCCGTTATTGGAAGACCCATACTAGTTGAACTGAGGGCCATCATCTCCATGTGGCATCTAGCCATGAAATTCCCAACGGACGCAGAGGTAGGATGCGTTTTGGGAAACCAAAGGGAAGCCAGGGAGTGCTATAACGCCTCGATCACAAAGGCAAAAAGTGGAGCATCGAGGAGCGCTACCCCAGAACGATTGCAGATGACGGAAGACAGACAAACCCAATCAGGTGGAAAAGTCACCAAATAGGGCGTTGCCCAAAGTGAGGATATAGATTTGGATCCTCGCTTTGGGGATTTTGAAGAAAATGTTGGACCCGTCGAGGACCTGGAGGAGGTCCATCTCGATGAAAAAGACCCGACTCGAATCGTAAAGATTGGGAAGAATTTAGAACCTACCGCGAAACAGGCGCTGGTGGAATTCTTGCAAGAGAACCAGGGAGTTTTCGCCTGGTCACATAAAGACATGGTCGGAATAGATCCTGCGGTGATCAGCCATGTCCTGAACATAAACAAAGTCTTTCCACCGGTGCAACAAAAAAGAAGGCTGCTCGATAAAGACAGATCAAGAGCCTTGAAAGAAGAAGTCGAAAGACTTAAAGAAAATGGGTTCATCAGGGTGGCGTTTTATCCATCATGGGTCTCCAATCCGGTGTTGGTCCCCAAGCCTAACGGCAAATGGCGGACCTGTGTGGATTTTACAGACCTCAATAAGGCCTGCCCAAAAGACTGCTTCCCACTCCCGAGGATCGACCAGCTAGTCGATGCAACCGCTGGGCATGAGACCCTTTCGTTCATGGATGCGTATTCAGGCTACAATCAGATTAGCATGCATCCCCCTGATGAGGATCATACTAGCTTTCGGACCGATACGGGCTTATATTGTTACAAAGTAATGCCCTTTGGACTGAAGAACGCAGGTGCAACTTACCAACGATTGGTCAACCACATGTTCAAGGAGCTGATCGGAGTAAGCATGGAAGTATACGTGGATGACATGCTGGTAAAGTCCAAGAAGGTTGAAGGACATGTGAAGGATTTGCAGAGGTGCTTTGATGTGTTAAATAAGTACCATATGAAGTTGAATCCCCTCAAATGTTCCTTCGGAGTCGGGTCAGGAAAGTTTTTGGGATTTATAGTGAATTCAAGGGGAATCGAGGCCAACCCCGACAAGATAAAAGCCCTGATCGATATGAAGTCGCCAGAAAAGATCAAGGATGTCCAAAGCATGACCGGAAGGATAGCTGCCCTTAGTAGATTCATCTCAAAATCAACTGACAAGTGCGTTCCATTCTTCAATCTACTTAGGGGAAATAAAAAGTTTGAATGGACGGAAGACTGCGAGCAAGCATTCCAGACAATAAAGGCTCATATTTCGCAACCTCCTGTCCTATCAAAACCAATGGAAGGAGAGACTTTGTATATTTATCTGGCGATTACCGGAGTTGCTGCTAGTGCGGTACTGATACGGGAAGAAGAAGGCGTGCAGAAAGCTGTTTACTACGTCAGCAAAAGGCTGATCGGTGCAGAATTAAAATACCCACCGATCGAAAGATTAGCGTATTGCCTAATTCTAGCTTCCCGAAAGTTGCGACCGTACTTCCAAGCCCATCCTATCACGGTTTTGACCGACCAGCCCCTTCGGCAAGTCCTCCAAAAACCTGAGGCGGCTGGACGACTGTTAAAATGGGCGGTCGAATTGGGACAGTTCGACGTGACTTATTCACCGCGAGCAGCAATAAAAGGGCAAGCCTTAGCCGATTTTATTGCGGAGTTCACCGAACTCCCCAGCAACGAGTTGTGCGAGAAACCTGAGGCGCCCATGCCTCAAGACGAGACTCCTTCGTGGAAACTATTCACAGATGGATCATCTAATGAATCTCACGCTGGAGCGGGAGTGATATTGATAACGCCCGAAGGGCATCGATTTCACTGCGCAATCAGGTTTGATTTCGCAGCGTCGAACAATGAAGCGGAATACGAAGCACTCCTCGCTGGACTGAAAATGGCCAGGGAGATGAACATAAAAGCGCTCGATATTTTCAGCGACTCTCAGCTGGTCGTGAATCAAGTCCTGGGAGAATATCAAGCGCGAGGGTTAAAAATGATGGCCTACCTTAATAAAACAAAAGATTTTCTAGCACAGTTTACAAAATACACCCTCCAGCAAATTCCGCGAGACCAAAATTCGAATGCAGACGCCTTGGCCAAACTTGCAAGTGCCAAAGATGCTGACACCTTGAACATAGTCCCAGTAGAGAGATTAAGTGAACCAAGTATTGACGCAGCCGAAGCCAGCATGGAAATTCGAGTAGAAGATACATGGATGGCACCTTGCCTGGAGTATCTGACAAAAGGGACATTGCCAATAGATAGAAACAAAGCCAGAACTCTGCAAAGACAAGCTGCTAGGTACATACTGCTCGACGGTGTTATGTACCGAAGAGGATATTCAATGCCACTGCTCAGGTGCATTACATCAGAAAAAGCTAAGGAACTCATGAAAGAGGTGCATGAAGGCTTCTGCGGAGATCACGCTGGGGGGCAGAGTTTGGCGAAAAAAATTCTTCGACAGGGCTATTTTTGGCCAACGATGAACGAGGATTCAATGGAGTACGTACGAAGGTGTGATAAATGTCAGAGGTTCTCCAAAATCCCACGAGCAGCTCCAAACGAGCTAAAGCAGATGCAAAGCCCGTGGCCTTTCGCAATATGGGGAATAGATTTAATTGGATCACTACCGACAGGAAAAGGAGGAGTGAAGTACGCAGTTGTGGCAGTCGATTACTTTACAAAATGGGTCGAAGTTAAACCACTCGCAACCATAACGACCAAGAAAGTTCTCGACTTTGTCATCAAGAACATTGTGTGCCGGTATGGATTGCCCAGAAAGATAGTTTCAGACAACGGAACCCAATTTGACAGCGACCTGTTCACCGATTTCTGCGAAAGGCATGGGGTAATCAAGAGCTTTTCTTCAGTCGCACACCCCCAAGAGAATGGGCTAGTCGAAGCTGTAAACAAAACCCTCAAAGACACCCTGAAGAAAAGACTTGAAGAAGCGAAAGGAGCATGGCCAGAACAACTACCGGAAGTCCTCTGGTCATATAGAACATCTCATCGAACAGCCACAGGGCGTACCCCATTTTCCTTAGCCTATGGGTATGAGGCCATGATACCCGTCGAGATAGATCCCCCCTCACATCGGCGTTTAACGTATGATAAAGAGAAAAACAGCCAGCTAATACTGGAGTCCTTAGACTCAATTGATGAGATACGAGAAAAGTCTCAACTCCGAGTTGCTGCTTATCAACAAAAAGTCGCCCGGTACTTTAACTCCAAAGTTAAAGAAAGAAGATTCAACGTCGGAGACTTGGTGTTACGACGAGTCTTCTTGAATACCCGCGACCCCACTGCCGGCGTGCTCGGACCTAACTGGGAAGGACCTTACCAGATTGAAGAAGTCCTTCACCCAGGCACCTACAAACTTGCACGCTTAAACGGAGATCTCGTTCCACGTTAATGGAATGGAGAACACCTGCGCAAGTATTATCAATAAACAGCCCTTCTTAAAGGACTAGCTTGTTCAAATTTTCCCATTAAATTTTTACAAGTTTTGCAAAGAGGGTTAGCCACGGTGTATGGCTAACTGCTCGTATATGTAAGATTTTGTTTCAGAATCATTCGTAAAGACATGATTAGTCCATTTTTAATACGAAATTATAAGGGACTGTGCTCAGCCAGTCGTTCTTGCCAAACTTTGTGAATTTACATTTACAAGTATTTGTTCATTACGTGTGTTGTTTTGCTGTATTACAAGTATCATTTTTCCGCACGAACAGTAATGTTCGAACAGGCCATGGTCAAGGCAAGTGACCAAGGACCTAAGAGCTCCTCGATCACTTGGGGGGCATATAAGGCACATCGATAGCAAAGCATACTCTCAAGGTATGTAAACACATGAACAAAATGAGTGAAAGCATGATTCAAGTACTTAGAGTATTTTTTCAAAATATATGATGCCAAAGTACTATGCTAAGTTCGGTCATACGGACAAACGTTATAATAAGTAAAAATATTATAACACCAAGAGTTAAGCTTTTACACCGCAAGCATTGCTGCTTGGATGTAATTGTTCAAACAAAAAGATTTACTGCCCATGCAGCAAAGTTTAAAAAGAAATTATCGTCTTTACATTGCGACCCGTGGGTCGCGTGTTTAAAAAGAAAGAAGAGCAGCTAAATAAATTAAGAGGCATGGGGGGCAGAAGGATCCTGGGCAACAACCTGGTCAGTCTCTTCCTCGATGGTTTCTTCGTCCAAACCAACGACGCTTGGGGTTGCAGGAGTCGCAGCTCTCGCCTCCTCTTCAGCCAGTTGAGCAGCACACCGAGCCAACTCCGCAACTCTGACCTCCTCTGAAAGGTAGCTAAAGTCAGCACCCTAATTGTGTTTCCAAAAGTTATAGAAACATCGGAGTGTCGCCCTCTTATACTTTTCCAGATTCTTGGAGTTGTCGAGCTCCGACTGCTGCACCTTGTCCTCGAGAGTGGCAATAGTCTCGTCCTTAGACTTGACTACCCCCTCCAGATGCTTGATCTCGCGGAGATGAGTTTTATTGTACGACCGGTACTCTTCCCTCAGCTTAACCGCTGCATCTTTAGCAGCTTCAGCCGCAGACAGTTTGGTCACCGCTGCATCCCGCTCTTGGACCACCGTCCCCAACTCCTTAGCATGTTTGGCTTCAGCAGCCGAAAGCTCCTCAGCCGCCTTCACCTGATGTTTCTCGAGAACTTTAGCCTCAATCCGCTCAAAGTAGGCCTGGGCTCGGGTACGAGCAGTAATGGCAGAAAGTAAGGCCTGTAAACGAAAGAAAAAGAAGTCAAGACTCATCACGAGAGCTGAAAAAACAAAGACTCGAGAAACAAAGAAATACTTACGCTGGAGATCTCGTTCAGAGTCCTGTTCAGGATCTGATCAACTGGTAGCTCTACAGCTTGGATCATGGCAGCCCCAACACGCTCACCTCTGCCAATCCGTTCAATTCGATCCTTAGCGGATCGAATGGTATGGCTCACGAACCTGGCCTCATGAGCCTCTTCGCGAGAAAGATGCTCCCTAGCAGGCGCAGGTGGAGGATTGGACCGAGCAGGGGTGTTTTGCTGTTCAGAAGGAGCTGGAGGAGGGGTAGGAGTTCGCCCAGTTGGCGCAGGACTTTGCCCGGTTGGAGTACCCTGAGGAGGGTCTTCTGGTCGACTCTTCTTGGCTGAAGGGCCTCGACTGGTTTCACCAGTTCGTTTCTTTGACCTCCGTTGAAGTTGAGGGACTTCCTCTTCCTCTTCGGCCTGGTACATGTCAAAGATATTGGGAGTCGACATATCTGCATGAAAATAAACACAAGAGGTTAATAAGGGAAGAAAAAGGTGGAAAAAAGTAATACAACAAAAAGAAGATAATAAAGTGAATACCCGAGCTACAACTACTGGTCGCTATACTATTGACTCTATTAATCATATACTCATTTTCTGGCATGGAGAAGTTTGGCCCTAGATTTGGAGCATATGTAAAGTTGCCATCCCCGTCAAACATGTGACAGGGGATTGGCAGACCATTTAAAAGCGAAATAACGTTACCATTGTCATCAGAAGACTCTTCCAAGTCAACGACTGGTTCTTTGGCCTTTTCTTTCCCCTTGCCTTGGGGAGCAGAAGGCCTTTCTGCAGAAGGGCTGCCCATGGGTTCCCTGATCGTAACTCCTGTTGGCCTCCTCCTTGGAGAGGGCACAGGAAATTGCTGCTCGGGAACCCCCCCAGCAGTGGGTTCGTCCGTTTCGGACCCTCTATTGTCATGGCGAGGAGCCAGAAGGCCAGACGACCTCAAATTCTTTTCTTGTGTCAAGGTCTTGACACATTTGGTAGCGGCAGACATCCTGCCCAGAATGTTAGACCTCGACACCATATCTGGTGTTGGGGTCGGGCGCAACCAGGGGCCTGAAAAGCAAGTCGAGTTTGAGAAATGACGAAAGGAAATACTCTATGATAAAGTATCGACCAAGGCAAAGACAAAATTGTACCTCCTCTCGCGAAAGCCAAGTTGTTGCTGGATATATCCAGAGTAAAGAAGTACTCCTTGTTGTAATGTCCCACGTTTGATATGTGGGTGGTGCCACTCAAAAACGTCCGGCCAGTTTCCTGATGGCAGAAGTGAAAAAAGCCCGTCCCGTAGTGTTGAGGATTGGACTTAAGGTCAAAGAGGTAATTAACCTCATGAGGTGAAGGTTCTGGCCACTTGTTAAGTTTGTACAGGACATAGAGTGCAGCCAACATCCTATATCCATTAGGGGTTATTTGAAAGGGAGCGACGCCGAAATAATTGGCCACCCCCACAAAGAAAGGATGAAGAGGGAGATAAGCCCCTGCTTCAATGTGATACCGGGACCAGACGCTGTTTGCCCCTCCTGGACGGTTAGCCCTCTGCTCCGCAGTAGGACGTGTAATGGTTACCCCCGTTAGGGGGTATTTTCTAAAGCAGTTCGCGACCATCCGAGGAGTCATCGAACTGGCTGGAGGAGTGTACCACTCGACATCGGGCGGATTGCGATGACGAGGACGAGCCCTAGTTTGGATATTGGGGTCAGGAGTAAGATTCTCTCGAACACTGGTCGAGGGAGTCCCCGCCTGCGAATTAGGCTGGGCAGAAGGAGAAGGGTTACTTTCAGATTCGGGCCTTTTCTTGCCAGAGGATTTTGAACGGGCCATTGAAGGAGAAGGGTGCGGTCTGGAAGAGGCTCGTGAGAAGGGTATCTGGTGGATACGATCGGCTAGTTGTTCTTCTCCCTCGAGCAGTTGGGCAAGGAGGTCGTCGTCGATGGGTCTCTCACCTCCCCACAAATCTGGCATTAAAATCTGCAAACAGAAGAATGGGGAGGCGAGGTCAGAGGGATCTAGGAGATTCTTAAAGTAACGCTGGTCGAAGTATAAAAGCTAAGCCTTTATATAACAGCATTCTAACTAAGTCTCTCTGCGCAAACAGTCTAAAAAGCGGACCAAAAGGGTGAAAGTGAAAAGTTTTCCTGAAAAGCTTTTTCGACTCCCCTCGCAACGGGAGGAAATTATTTCCAACTGGATTAAAAAAATCGAAATGCTACTTCGATCCTACGTCCTAAAAAGTGCTAATCCTAGGTTTTAAACCTACTCAAAAGCCTACTGTGCCTACAAAAACATCTTATCTACAGGCGTACAAAAAATCAGAAACCAAGAGATTCAAACAGTACACCATTTAAAAGCATGCACCACGAAAGGTTAGAAGCATGGAGTTTCAGAGTAACTTACCAAGGAAAGTGGTCGTGAAGATGGAAATGAGAGTTTCGGGAGTCAATGAGCCCACCGTCTGATCCTACAGCACAAAGGAAGGTTCGCCGGAGAGAGTAAAGCTCTGGTTTTTAGGGTTTTTCGACAAAGAGATGACGTGCGTAAAAAGGAAGAAGTGCCTCAAGTAACCTTATATAAGTTTGTCTTTGGTATTCAAAAGGCATGATCATTAGTTTTCCATTTTCGAAGTATGGGGAAGCGTGATGGCCGTCATAATTGTTTCTGGGAAACCGAAAAGCCTTGATTAGACAGGAGTGGTTTGCTTTTTTCAAGAACGCACGAAGGGCTCTGACACGTCAGGAGGGGTTACCGAAGGGTCGTTCGCTCAAAGTTTATTTACTGTTCGTAGTAAATAAACTTTGGGGGGCAAATGTTATCCAATAAATTAGCATTTGTGACGTGGCGAATAATCTCTTGACACGTGCCTGACACCTGGAGCGTCTTCTAGAGTATCGACCAGGAGACACACCAGAAGCAGGACAGACCTATTTTACCACGACCAGACTGGTCGGTGGTTCCGCTGGCAAAGCAACATTTGTGGAAAGATCTTATGTATCCCGAATTTATTTCATGCAATCTTCTGAATATCCCATGATTCAGGGGATAATATCTATAACAATATTGGGCAACCCTCCATGAGCCTATAAAAAGCAGGAGATGGCTCATGGGAAGGGACCTTCTTTTGGAGCCCGGAAATCATAGAAATATAGAAATTATCTGCGAAAACTAGTATTGTTTATGAGGAGTGTTGAAACTCATTGAGCCCAAGCTCTCTGATCACACTTTTGTTCCCATATCAATATCATTCTAAGTGGACGTAGGTCATTACCAGATTCTGGGGCCGAACCACTATAAATTACTGTGTTTTCTTTACTTTTGTCATTACGTTATTATCTATACATATTCGTCCATATCATTCATATTTTGACTCCGTGTCAGTTGGCTAAAATGAGGGTCAACAGATGGCATGTTAGCTCAATTGGCTGAAGGTCCAAGTCGCGGTGTCACTTCCTATAAAGGGTACATGACTAATGGAATTCGATTCCATAAAAAAGGAGCTGAAAAAACAACTCAAAACAGTGGTGTATACTTGGAAGCACATGACAGTGGGAAATTGAATGATAAAGAAGAGTATTTTGGTGTTATCAAGGATATAATTATGCTTGATTATTGTACTTTTAAGGTGCCATTGTTTTGGTGTGATTGGGCGAATATTCAAATGGGTGTTAAGAAGTCGGAGTTCTATACGCTTGTAAATAATTCTGGTTTTATGGTTTTGGTGTATGTTTATTACTCGTTGGTGATTCGCATTTTTGTTAAATATTCTTATGTTATCTTTCTTTTTATATTGCAGCAATTTCAACTTGAAAAATGAGTACATTACGAAGATCTCCAAAAAAACACCTTCGTCCAGGTGCTTTATGCAATTTTGTGGCCAAAAAGCGAAAAGCATCATTGAAGACTCAAGCTGATTGTGATGATATGTTGCTTGGAAGCCCTGTTTTAAAGAAAAAGAGTGCTCTTCGTAGGTTTTCTGCACCTGTTAGAGTTGTAATTGACTCACCACCTGCAATAAGTACTAGAGAAGCAACTCGTCGTATGGTCTATAATACAGAGCCAGATCCAAATGATGATGTGGAAGACATGGAGATGTCACTTGGAAGGTCAAAAACTAGAAGATCTCTTAATTATGAAGTAGATAAGGTAGTTGATAGTGTTTGTGAAAATGGAGTAAGGGAGGAACATGAAGAGATAGCTGATGAGGAAAGGGTTGGTGCAGAATTTGAAGAAAGGGCTGCTGCACAATGTGAAGAAGTGGCTGTTGCAGAATGTGAAGAAGTGGCTGAGATAGAACTTGAACAATCTCTTAGAAAATCTGTTAGATTACAAAAAACAACTGATGAGGCAAATCAAACTGAGATTGAAGAAATACCTCAAGATGTAGATGCGAATGTAATGAACTTAGCCAAGAAGACAAGGGGAAAAACTCTATTGGCAAATCTTACCAAGAGGAACAATGACTTAAGGATAATAAATTGGAATGAAAAAGGGAAAACAGTTGGTACTAACTCAGTGCAATTTTCTTCTTTTGTGGGCGCTCTTGTGCGAGAGGTTGTTCCTTACACTATTTTAGATTGGAGGAAAGTTTCACCAATTATGAGAGATGCTCTTTGGGCATCTATTCAGGTAGAGTTACAAGTTTTATGACTGTATTTTTTTTTATATATATATTCAGCTCTACACTTAAACATATAATATATTATTCTATATTCTATTGCAGGCACAATATGACTTACATGATGATTGGCAAAAAAAGATGTGCTTTGATATGATGGCAGAACTATGGAGAGCTAGGAAATCTAGACTTGTAAAGGATATTATCAATGCGAAAAATGAGAGTGAACGACTAGCCTTAAAGCCGAATTGCATAAAAAGTGATGTAGAATGGAGAGCATTTGTTGCCAAAAAAATTAGTAAAGAACATTTGGTAAGAAATATGATGTAAGAAGTGATGTTGCTGCCTCTTTTATCTCTGTTGGTATTAAATTAAATATAGTTATGCCTCTTTTACTTATTTATTAAATAGGATATAAGGGCCAAATACCAAGAGAGAAGAAAGAAAGTTGTTCCACACACCTTAAGTCGAAGAGGATATGCTTGAACAATTGATGATATGGTAATAATTAAGTTTTATACTATTTGTATTTTTGCTTCCATTATTGTAGTCTCTATTTTATAATCTCTATTGTTTTATTGTGTAGAAAAAAGAAAATGAGGATGTTAAAATATCAAGAATCGATGCTTTTCAGAGAGCCCATACCAAGAAGAATGGTGAACCTGTAAACCCAACTACATCTGATATTTTTGTGAGTATTAGTCATTTAATTTTTGTGAATTTTTACTTATTTTCCATAATGCATACATTAGTTATACTAATTTATATGCAGGGTTCATTGAATGAGATTCTCCTTGAAGACCCAAAATCTGGAACTACAGACAACGCTGATGAGGATGCCTTGACAAAATTGTTTGGTAACCCAAAATCTGGTCATTTAATCGGACACGGAAGAGGCGTAACAAGGTCAAAGCTAGCTGTTGTTAATATGTGTAATAGCAAGATCTCCAAGTTAGAAGAAGAGCAACAGAATATGAAGCTTACAATGACTGAAATGATGAATCTACTTAAAGAACACTTGGTGGTAATTCTATCTTGCACTTATAAACCTTAGTTTTCTTTTCTTCTAATGAAACTTATCTTGGTTTTATATTTAGGTTGGTGGTAAAGTGACACCAAGCGAAGGACAGTCTCGCAATGTACCGCAGTCAAACAATATTTAGTCCCCTAAGGTAAATTATCAAAGTTCTTATTGTTTTAAATTTTCATTTTAGAAGAACAAATACAGAAACTAATATATTGTCTTTAAAATCAATTTGGTAGAGTATTTCACTAGAAAAAAGACATAACTTTACAGCAGGGAAGAATGCTTGCTACTTGCTTGACTGGGCAGATGTAATTGTTGCTGAAGGTCGTTGGGATTCTAGCGATCCAAAGATAACTGTACATGGAAAGCCTCTTGGACCAGACTTTATGCGAGTATGGGTTGATGTTGATATTGTACCAGAATCTTACTTATTTCGTCCTAATAATGCGATGCTTACAATACAAGAAGCAGTTGGTTCCACAGTTGCATGGCCTTCTAAAAAAGTTATTCCAAGAGGTACATTTTCATACTAAAAAAATAACCAATGTCTTATAATTTAGTGTTTGGTTTCTTTGTTTGCTTTGGTGTAGTTGTTAATTCATTATTTTGTATGTGGTGTCCTTTCTTGGATATAATTTCCATAGCATTTTTCTTGAAGTAATTTGTGATGCTAGATAATAACAATAAAATATTTCTTTGTTTATTTTGCAGATGTGACAAGCGAAGTAGAAAAGGATACTTAAGACTCCTTGAAAGTAGTAACTTTGTTTATTTCTTTGTGTTGAAAGTAGTAACTTTTAACTATGTTGAATATTTAAGACTCCTTGAATACTTAAAGAACATTTTGTTGTTGATGACAGTGTTGAATGTTTTAAACTAATTTGTGGATTGTTAATACAATGTTGAATGTTTTTACGTTTTGTTATTTGAAAATCAAGTTAATTTGATGATGCTAGTATATATTAGAAAGCTAATTTTAATTATATAAAAAAATTAAAATGTAATAGAATAAATTAGTGTTATATAAATGAAATATATAATGAGAATTTAAACTTATCTAAATATTAACATAATACGAAAAATTGTGTTATAATATCTATTACAATAACACTTTTTATGCAAAGAATTGTGTTATGCAAACTTTATTATATAACACAAATAATGTGTTATACTAAAGTGTTGTATAACACAAAAAATGTGTTATACTAATGTGTAGTATAACACAAAAAAAATGTTATACTAAAGTGTAGTATAACACAAATTTATAAGTATTGAAATGTGTTATATAATCGACTATAAATAACATAATTAAACACTTATCTATATATTAAAGTAACACAGAAAGTGTGTTATCGTTGACAGTATAATAACACATATGTATAACAATGATAAAGTGTTATGTAAAGTACCCTGACCTACGATAACATAGTCGGTCTTAACACATCAAAAAGTGTTATGGTATGTTTTGATAACACATTTTCGGTGTTATTAAAAGCATTTTTTCTTGTAGTGAAACCTTGGCCTTAACTTGCCTCTCACTCAAAATCGTTTCACCCCTCTCAAGGGAAAAACTCTATGAAATACATGATCACTGACTTGAAACTCTACACTCTTCCGTCTCAAGTCCGAGTAACTCTTCTGCGACTCTGGGAGGCGAGCATTCGAGCTCTAATCTTCTCAATTGCCTCATTAGTCCCCTGAACAGCCTCAGGACTTAAGTACTTCCTCTCACCCCTCTCATCTCAATGGATGGGAGATCAGCACTTCCTCCCATATAACATTTCACATGGAGCCACTCCGATAGTTTCTTGATAGTTGTTATTATACGAAAATTCAATCAAAGGGAGATACTTATTCCAAGTTCCCCCAAAATCCAGCACATAGGCCCACAGCATATTCTCCAATATATGAATCTTCCTCTTAGACTGTCCATACGTCTGAGGATGATAGGTGATACTAAACCGCAATTGTGTGCCCAAAGCCCTCTGCAGGCTCTCTCAAAACTTGGAGGTGAAGGTGGGGTCCTTGTCGGATACTATCAACCTCGGAGCCCCATGCAGTCGCACAATTTCCTTCACATAGAATTCAGCATATTGCTCCACTGTATAAGTTGTCTTAACAGGAAAAAAGTGGGCTGATTTGGTGTATCTATCCACAATCACCCATACCGAATCATATTGTCCTACTATCTTTGGTAAACGAAACACGAAGTGTTATATTATTTTATAATATAATGTAATATTATATTATTTTATAATATAATGTTTTAGATTAAATAAATGTGACAAAGAGTGTCACATATTATAACATATAATACAGAGTTACAATATTTAGATATATGAGAAATATCAAAATATGTAACATATTTGGTGTTACAAATTCAGCTACAAATTTGCAACTTCCAAATATAGCCCTTTATTGTGTAGATTTGTTGTTACACAATATTGAGATGAATTTCTTAAAGCCATATGTGAAATGGTCGTTAGAGATATGATTTTAACCCCAATAATGTGTTTTGGGGGTTACAAAATCAATTGTGAGGGTATTGGAACCGTTTGGAAAAACAACACAATTTTTGTGCTGAAATTGGTCAATGGTCGCAGCCACAGAATGTTGGTAACCATGGCCACGGATGTCCCTGGACGCGGCCACAGGTGTTTTTCTGACAATTTTTTCAGGTTTTTCCAATTTTCTTGAACGACTCCAAAAACCCAAATAACTCTCAAATCTCACTTTTAATTCCATAAACATCCAATTAATCATTGGTAACAGCCATGGGGGTTGGTGGAATTTCAAATTCAAAGGGTGTCTCTAAACTCTATAAATAGGGGCCTATTGCTCACATGAAAGACACAAATTTTCTATCCACTAGAACACTTGGCTAGAAACACCTAGAGGCTTGATTATTCTAGAAAGCATTTCCAAAATCTGTGAGAGATCCCTTAGTGCTTGAGTTAGGCGGAAATAAGCTTTTGGACAAAGGTTTCAAACCTTGTTCAAGTTGGTGATCCCCAACACTTTTCACTTTGGTAGTGTGAGTGAGATTTGTTTGTCTTTTGTTTCTTGTTCTTTTATTTTATTCTATTGCTTTTCATCTTCATATTCTTCCTCTCTATTTACTCGTATTTCTTGTTTAGAGTTGTAATTTTTTCTTTTCTTTTGTTACAAACACTTTTGCTTTATTTGTATCTTTTGCTTGGAGTTGTATTTCACCATTCTCTTCTTCTAATCCTTCTCTTATTTATTTGTATTTTCAGTTATATAGTTGTAACACTATTTAATCAATCTAAAGTTTATTTGTAATATTTTATCTAGAGTTGTATTTTCTTACCAATTTCCATTGAGGCAAATATATTTGTCCTAACATTCAAAAGCTTAGCCATTTGTTTGTTTCAATGGAAGGTGAGACCATCAAGATTACGAACCAAGACCTAGTGAGGTTGGATATGTTTGATGGGTCCAATTTCACTAGATGGGAAGACAAGGTGAGATTCCTTTTGACCACCCTCAAAATCACCTATATTCTAGAGTCCACTCTAGAAACTCTCCCAACACCATCCGACAAGGTTACTCCCGAGGAGGTGGAGAAAAGAAGGAAGAGGGAGGAGGAGAATCTCCTTTGTAGGGGTCATATCCTCAACGCCCTTTCTGATAGGCTCTATGATCTCTACACCGAGACCAAATCAGCAAAGGAGATATGGGACGCACTTGAGACAAAGTTCAAGGCGGAAGAGGAAGGTACCAATTTTTTTTTTATATCTCAATACATTGATTTCAAAAATTTTGGTGATAAACATATTCTTCCTCAAATACATGAATTTCAAATAATTGTTAACAAATTGAAAGTGTTAAAGATTGAGCTTCCCGAGGCCTTTCAAGTTAGTGCTATAGTGGCTAAATTACCACCAACTTGGAAAAGCTATAGGAAAAGAATCCTTCATAAAAATGAGGATTATTCTTTGGAGGAAATCCAAAAACATATTCGAATCGAGGAGGACGTGATATGTAGAGATAAACTTGTGGAGGGGTCTAATGGAGAGACTTCCAAAGCAAATGCAGTGTCACAACCAAAACCAAAAAATCTGTAAGAGATCCCTTAGTGCTTGAGTTAGGGGGAAATAAGCTTTTGGACAAAGGTTTCAAACATTGTTCAAGTTGGTGATCCTCAACACTCTTCACTTTTGTAGTGTGAATGAGAGTTATTTGTCTTTTGTTTCTTGTTCTTTTATTTTATTCTATTGTTTTTCATCTTCATATTCTTCATCTATATTTACTTGTATTTCTTGTTTAGAGTTGTAATCTTTTCTTTTCTTTTGTTACAAACACTTTTTCTTTATTTGTATATTTTTCTTAGAGTTGTATTTCACTATTCTCTTCTTCTAATCCTTCTCTTATTTATTTGTATTTTCAATTACAGAGTTGTAACACTATTTAATCAATCTAAAGTTTATCTGTAATATATTTTGTAGAGTTGTATTTTCTTACCGATTTCCATTGAGGCAAATATATTTTTCCTAACACTCAAAAGCTTAGCTCTTTGTTTGTTTCAATGGCAGATGAGACCATAAAGATTACTAATAAAGACCTAGTGAGGTTGGATATGTTTGATGGGTCCAATTTCACTAGATGGGAAGACAAGGTGAGATTCCTTTTGGCCACCCTCAAAATCGCCTATATTCTAGAGTCCACTCTAGAAACTCTCCCAACACCATCTGATCAGGACACTCCCGAGGAGGTGGAGAAAAGAAGGAAGAGGGAGGAGGAGAATCTCCTTTGTAGGGGTCATATCCTCAATGCCCTTTCTGATAGGCTCTATGACCTCTACACCGAGACCAAATCGGCAAAGGAGATATGGGACGCACTTGAGACAAAGTTCAAGGCGGAAGAGGAAGGTACCAAAAAGTTTTTTGATATCTCAATACTTTGATTTCAATTTTTTTTGTGATAAACGTATTCTTCCTCAAATACATGAATTGCAAATAATTGTTAACAAATTGCAAGTGTTAAAGATTGAGCTTCCCGAGGCCTTTCAAGTTGATGCTATAGTGGCTAAATTACCACCAACTTGGAAGAGCTATAGGAAAAAAATCCTCTATAAAGATGAGGATTATTCTTTAGAGGAAATCCAAAAATATATTCGAATTGAGGAGGAATCGATATGTAGAGATAAACTTGTGGAGGGGTCTAATGGAGAGACTTCCAAAGCAAATGCGGTGTCACAACTAAAACAACCCAAAAACAAAGGGAAAGGCAAGAAGGGTCACGAGACATCCTTGGGTCCAAGAACCAACCCAAACAAGTTTATGGGCGAGAAAGGTCCTTGCTTTGTGTGTGGGGAAAATGGCCACTATGCTAGAGAGTGTAGGCATAGAAAAGACCAACAAGAACCTAAGGTGAACGCAACTCAAGAGGAAAACATAGTAGCTACCCTTAGTGAGGTAAATGCGGTCCAAGGCAAGGTGAGAGGGTGGTGGTATGATACATGTGCCACCGTCCATGTCACCTATGAAAAATCATTGTTCAAGACCTTTGAAGAGTCAAAGGGCAACCATGAAATTCAAATGGGCAGTGAGGGAAAATCCAAGGTACTTGGCAAAGGTATCATTGAAGTCTTTTTCCCCTCCAGCAAGAAAGTTACATTAGTGAATGTACTTTATCTTCCCGAAATAAGTAGAAACTTGGTAAGTGGTGATTTTCTTGGCAAGCCCGACATTAAAGCTGTTTTTGAGTCCGGTAAACTTATTCGTACCAAATCAAATGTATTTTTGGGAAAGGGATACTCTAGGGAGGGTATGATTAAGTTGTGCACCAATGATGTAACTTTCAATGTTATCAATAAAAATGCCCTATATAGTTGAGTATGATTTTTATTTTTATGGCATCTTAGACTATCTCATATAGGTTTTTCAACCATGAAAATAGTAGTAACCCTTCTAACCCTTCATCATCTAGGTTCTTTCCAACCCATTAAGCCAGTACCTCCGCCCGAGTACCATATCCAGGCATCTCCCTGCCTCAATATTTAACACAACCCTCTAATCAGGATCTCTCATCCTCTTAACCAAGGGTGGAATTAACTCTGCTCATCTATTGATAAATTCCTTGTCAACTCGAACTCTCCTCAAAACCCGAGGTTAACACCCTTTAAGCCTTTCATTTAATACCCTTTTCTGTCCATACCTCACAGTAAACCATCACCGGTAACCTTACTGTTAAAACATCTAAATCAGCCATCTCCCCAGAGAATCTGCTGTTCTTCTATCCCATCTCAACTAACAAACTCCACAGCTTACTCACACACTAGTGACCCCTTGCTGCTACTTTCAGGGATAACTGGAGATCTCAACTCCGACTTATATCTAGAATCCCTCTTTTCAACACAATATCGGGTCCCCAACCCTTCTAGGAACAAACAACTCGAGTTCATCTGTCAAAACTGACCCACTCCTGAACTCTGTGGTTCATACTCTGAACCAACCCACAACTAGCTCCAAATATCCACAGGTATAATGCACACACAAGCATATATATGCCAAATCCACAATGATATACATTTAGCTACCAGATTTAACATCCCTAAGTATATCCACACTCAACATGCTTCATACAAGCAAATATATGGATATTACATACGAGTTCAATTTAAATAATCAACCACATAAACTCAATATGCGAACCATTATGCCAATATTCATCCATATGCATAATAGTATTATTCAGCATACACCAATCTCAACATGCAATAATCAAGGGCCCAGCCCAACAGCATCTCATGCATATGTCATTTCATTCCTCATGCTCCATATAAATAAGTAGGCAAACAGGGCATTCCAACATATATTCAGACATGTCAATCATTCATACCAACCAACCCTGAGTCGAGCTTGTCACTGACAGCGAGCGTACATGTTCGGTCGATCTCTAGAACCAATAAACCTTGGCTCGCTCTGATACCAAGTTGTAACACCCTACTTCCTTAGAGCCGTTACTAAGTGAGTTTTTAAGACAAAACAGTGTGCAATGAACTCGCTAACCGAGGTTTTGAAACAAAAGTGTGACTAATTAAAAGTTAAGGCTGTAATCTTTGGAAATGCGTCGTTTCATTAAAACTTCTATTATTAAACACTTGGGATCCCAAAATAAGGTTTGAAAACTATTTACATATTGAAATAAGTTTACAGTTGATTAATCATAAAAATCATAGATTATTACAGCCATTTTCGAATAAACCCCCAACCAAAGCAGTCGGGCAGGCCAAACATGTACGCGTCTCTTCACGCTCTCCGTACTCATGGTTGGTTGACTCAGTCCTTGCTTCTACCTGCCACACGGAGCACCCGTGAGCCGAAGCCCAGCAAGAAAACCCAAATAATACATAACATATGCAATTCATATAGCTAGCATAAATCACTGATAAATAGGAAAACCATCATAATAAACAAGCACGGCCATGCCGCCCCAGAGGCCTTACCAAAGCCTGGGGTTTCGGTTCTCACCGCGAGGATAACTCATGTATCCCTTGGGTCCCACCCTGAATATAAGCATCCCATGTGATGTGTGTTACTTTCGGCCCCACGGCCGCACCCGGCCTACGCCGCACTCGGCCCTTGTCGTTCATTTCATTATAATCACACATATAGTACATTTGAAATAATCATTCACACACATCATGATTCATTTAAGGTTAAACATTTGCACATAATACAATCTGGGGCCATGCCCTGCAATCACACAGTGGGGCCATGCCCTATTCTCGGGTGTTACGGTTTTCTTACCTGTATTCCGAGCCTCCTGATGCACTAAAGCCGCGAGCACGGTCCTCTAGCATGAGCCTCACCAACAACCTTAAGTATGGAATCCCATCCTAAGCTCCCTTGATTCATCTCCTAAGTCTCCAAATTTCAGCTCCTTCACTTCTCTTCTTCTTCTCATTGCCCTAAATTTCCTTCTCTTTAGTTTTTCTTCTCTTTATTTCTAACAAAACCAATCCATGACCAAATGACTAAGCCCCCAAACCATGTACCCCATATAACCCAGCTGCCATTTATCTAATTCCCAACCAAATGACCATTTTGCCCCTCCTTGCCTATCCTTTCCCAACTAAACCTCAAGGGCACTTAAGTCCTTTCATTTCTATTTCATATCTACCATTTTCTTTCTAAAACTTGTTACTCTCAGCAGTAACAAATGGTTACCCAGGTTACTAAATCTCTAATAACCATTACCCGCTAAATCTCAACTTAACCATAAAATTCCCGAGGTACCCCTAGGCTCCTCCCGAGCCGGGTATAGAAATCCCGTTGTGACTCTTAAGTTAACTAGCTCTCTAGGACCGTCTCGGCACGTGCATCACAATAATAAAACCACACCCGCGCGGTACAATTCACAGAATACAATTATCACATATCAATACAGTTATGCCCAACATGGCCAAAATTACAATTACGCCCTTCTAACACGATCCGGACCTACATGCATACTAGAAAACATAGCCATGCATCTCAGTTAAAAAAATAGCCAAATAACATGCTTTAAATCATAACCATGCATTTAACTCACAAAATCACACATAAATCCCAACCTGCCCTCCTGGCACACTAATCAAGGCCCTTAAGCCTTATTAGCGAATTTGGGTCGTTACACCTTTGAACTTAGAAGAAGTCAAAGGCTTAAAAAGGAGAAAAGTCTAGCAGTGGATGAAATAGATTCTCAACGAATTTCATTCTACATGGTAGAAGGAAATAGAGAGGAAGTCATTAGGAAAATTCCTATTGTACTTCTTGTTGAAGATGATCCTAAGACTTATAGAGAAGCTATGCAATCAAGACATAGTGCATTTTGGAAAGAAGCCATCGATGATGAGATGGATTCCATTCTTTCCAACAACACCTGGGAATTGGTAGAAGCCAATTGGGTGTAAGTAAGTATTTAGAAGAAAATACCACACTGACGGTACTATCCAAACCTTTAAAGCTAGATTAGTAGCTAAAGGGTTTAGGCAAAAAGAGGGTATTGATTATTTCGATATCTATGCGCCTGTTGCAAGAACAACTTCTATAAGAATTTTGTTCGCTTTAGCTTCTATACACAACTTGTATGTTCATCAAATGGATGTCAAAACGACATTCCTTAATGGTGACCTCAATGAGGATGTCTATATGGAACAACCCGAAGGGTTTGTCCTACAAAATTATGAGCATAAAGTATGTAGACTTGTAAAATCCTTATATGGATTGAAACAAGCTCCTAAGCAACGGCATGAGAAATTTGATCAAGCCATCATGACTAATAGGTTTAGACATAACAATGGAGACAAGTGTTTGTATTCCAAAACTTGTAAGGGATATGTGATCATTGTTTGCAGATATGTGGATGACATGCTTATTCTAAGTGATCGCATGAAAGGGATAGAAGAAACAAAGAGGTTTCTATCATCAACCTTCAAGATAAAAGATCTTGGAGAAGTTGACACCATACTTGGTATCAAAGTAAAGAAACATAGTGGGGGTTTTGTGTTAGGGCAAGCCCACTATGTTGAGAAAGTATTTAACAAATTTAACCATTTCAAGGTTAAAGATATCAATACTCCACTCGATCATAGTGTAAAACTAGAGAAGAATGAAGGAAGAGCGGTGGCTCAATTGGAGTACGCTAGTGCTATAGGGAGTCTAATGTACGATGGCCAATGTACAAGACTTGATATAGCATTTGCGGTGAGTAAACTTAGTAGGTTTACAAGTAATCCAAGTGTGGATCACTGGAAGGTGATTGGAAGATTCCTAGGTTATCTCAAGAAAACCAAAGGACTAAGCCTTCACTACTCCAAATTTTCCTTCAATCTTAGAAGTATACAGATGCAAGCTGGATATCCAATCTTGGGGACAACTTGTCCACATCTGGTTGGGTATTTACACTTAGTGGGGGTGAAATTTCTTGGGGTTCCAAGAAACAAACCTGTATATCACATTCCACTATGGAAACAGAGTTTATAGCTCTAGCTGCTACCGGCAAAGAGGCTGAATGGCTAAGGGAACTGTTGATAGAGATACCCCTAATCAAAGAGAATGTATCCACTATATCGATACATTGTGATAGCCAAGGGAAATTGGCTAGAGCATACATCAGAATGTATAATGGGAAGTCTAGACACATTAGTCTAAGACATGTATATGAAAGAGAATTGATTTAAAGAGGAGTCATCTCAATATCCTTTGATAGAACAAGTCAAAATCTGGCAGATCCTTTCACTAAGCCACTAACGAGGGATTTAGTGGCTACATCATCTCGAGGGATGGGACTTAAACTCCCTAAAGAGATTCATGATTGATGGTAACCTATCTTAACACTAGTTATTTAACTAGTGTTAGGTTCAATAGGTAACAACAAGTTAATCAAGTGAATATTAGTTGTACTCAAAACAAGTCCCATATGAGATGTTGAGTACTTGTGAGTTACCAAGTTGAGGGTTAAAACCAAAGGGTTTTTTATAACAAAATACTGTAAGAATTCTACCTATGTGGACCTAGGGGTGGTGCCACCTCTCATGAGAATTGGGAATATTCTCAAGAACGTCCATGGATGGGAAGTGCACATGGCCATTAACGATGCAAAGCGAGACATAGAGGTCTCAAGTGAAAATCGCAAAGGTGTGTGTGTTATCACCGATTTGTTATCATTAAAAGATGGTTCAATGTCTAGTGCAACCAAATTTATGATAAATTTTGTGATAATTACACTATAGTAAAGTTCAAGTTGAAAAACACTTTATTTTATGCACCAATGCAATGACTCCTATAAGAGAGAGTTCTTATTTGATCAAGTGGGGGATATGTTATTTTTTAAAATATAATGATTGATTAAATAAGTGTTACAATAGATAACTATTTAATCTAGTGGGTGAATTTTATATTATTTTATAATATAATGTAATATTATATTATTTTATAATATAATGTTTTAGAATAAATAAATGTGACAAAGAGTATCACATATTGTAACATATAATAGAGAGTTACAATATTTAGATATATGAGAAATATCGAAATATGTAACATATTTGGTGTTCCAAATTCCGCTACAAATTTTTAACTTCCAAATATTGCCCTTTATTGTGTAGATTTGTTGTTACACAATATTGAGATGAATTTCATAAAGCCATATGAGAAATGGTTGATAGAGATATGATTTTAACCCCAATAATGTGTTTTGGGGGTTACAAAACCAATTAGGAAGGTATTGGAACCGTTTGGAAAAATAGCACAATTTTTGTGCTGAAATTGGTCAGTGGTCGCGGCCTGTGGGAAAGAGAGAAGTGGTCACGGCCACTGATGTCCTTGGCCGCAGCCACAGGTGTTTTTTTGACCATTTTTTTTTTTCAGTTTTTTCCAATTTTTTTGAACGGCTCCAAAAACCCAAATAACTCTCAAATCTCACTTTTAATTCCATAAACATCCAATTAATCATTGGTAACAACCATGGGGGTTGGTGGAATTTGAAATTCAAAGAGTGTCTCTAAACTCTATAAATAGGGGCCTATTGCTCACATGAAAGACACAAATTTTCTATCCACTAGAACACTTGGCTAGAAACACCTAGAGGCTTGATTATTCTAGAAAGCATTTCCAAAATCTATGAGAGATCCCTTAGTGCTTGAGTTAGGCAGCAATAAGCTTTTGGACAAAGGTTTCAAACCTTGTTCAAGTTGGTGATCCCCAACACTTTTCACTTTGGTAGTGTGAGTGAGATTTGTTTGTCTTTTGTTTCTTGTTCCTTTTATTTTATTCTATTGCTTTTCATCTTCATATTCTTCCTCTCTATTTACTCGTATTTCTTGTTTAGAGTTGTAATTTTTTCTTTTCTTTTGTTACAAACACTTTTGCTTTATTTGTATCTTTTGCTTAGAGTTGTATTTCACCATTCTCTTCTTCTAATCCTTCTCTTATTTATTTGTATTTTCAGTTATAGAGTTGTAACACTATTTAATCAATCTAAAGTTTAGTTGTAATATTTTGTCTAGATTTGTATTTTCTTACCAATTTCCTTTTAAGCAAATATATTTTTCCTAACACGAAGTCCATGGCGATGTCCTCCCATTTCCACTCCAGAATCCCTAAAGGTTGTAGCAACCCTGCTAGCCCTTGATTTTCAGCCTTTACCTGCTGACAAGTTAAACACTTGGCCAGATAATCCTCTACATCCTTCTTCATACCCGACTACCAGTACAAAATTCTAAAGTCTTGGTACATCTTCTTCGTACTCGGATGTAAGGATTAGGGAGTTGTATGAGACTGATCCAAAATCTCTCGTCAGATACTGGAATCCATCAGAATGCAAATCCGACCCTTAAACCTCAATAAACCCACCTCTAATATAGAAAAGTCCTTAGCCACTCTGGCTAAGACGTCCTCTGTGTGCTTTTTCAATCATGGATCCTCCTTCTGTGCTTTCTTGACCCTTTCAAGGAGCGTGGACTTGTTGATGATGAGAACTTGTCAACGAAGTTAAGTTATAAAAAATCAAAGTATATCGCTTAAAAATGAAAAACTTCACGGATCTAATAAGAAACTTAGAAAATAGTTGTAGAAAGAAATGGAGAAAAGAACTTGTATTTCTCTTGGTATAAAGCTACAATGTTTAACCCCCTTCTATGATGAAGTGAGGTTCCCTTTATAGTGGGCTCTAATGGCCCCTGATACATTGTGGTCGCAGGGGACCAGATCCTACACAAGTACATTGTCAGGGGAGTGGTATCAGGTGTAGTGGGGTCGGCTCCTAGTACGTGGTCAGAGTATGTGGGAGCACCTCCACTTTAGTACTCGATTGTGCCTCCACTACACGCCTAGTATGAGTGTCAGAGATTGGCTGGTGAGGATCACAATAGGTACCCCACTTGTACAACCACTATTTTTCTGGCGTGAGCCTTGTGTCCGTACTCTAATTCCTCTTGGTTTGTAAGTGTGCTTCGTACCTCTTCTGACTTCGCATCGAATTGCTGTGAGGCTTTCCCTATCCTTCCTTTAACGCGTGTTAAATAAGTCCTCGACTTTACATCCTGTGAGACCCACAAGAAGAGAGGTGCCCCATTGGTGGCGCTTATCTAAGGGAGAGAGATAAGGCCTCTTCAACGAGGCCTGCTTCGTATGTGATAAGACTTGACGCCCATGCGTGAGTTGACGGTCTCACTTTGCGAGACCAATGCCCTGCGGTCCCCATGCACAGGGTGTAGACGCATGGGGCCGCGAGATGCAAGCCTGGGCAAGGTGTGCCCAGCTGTGCGAGACCCACGCAGCTGGTGCTCGAGGCGAGGCTGGTGCTCGAGGCGAGGCCACCAAGAGACCCTCAATGCGGCTAGTGCACAAGGCAAGGCCACCACGAGACCCTCGGTGTATTTGGTGCACGAGGTGAGGCAGCGAGACCCTCGACGTGGCTGGTGTGCGAGGCGAGGCGACCACAAGACCCTCGGCGCAACTGGTGTGCGAGGCGAGGCCGGGAGATCCTCAGCACTACTGGTGCATGAGGCGAGGCCACCACAAGACCCTCAGCACATCTGGTGCGCATGGCGAGGCCACCACAAGACCCTCGCGCAGCTGGTATGCGAGGTGAGGTCGTGAAACCTCGGCGTGACTGGTGTGCGAGGTGAGGTCACCACGAGACCCTCGGCACGGCTGATGCACGAGGCGAGGCCGCCATGAGATCCTCGGCATGGCTAGTGTGCGAGGCGAGGCCACCATGTGTAACGCCTTGGATAGCCAAGACCGTTACACTATGTGTTTATAAAGTGCCAGACTTGCTAATCAAGTCATGTAATTAAAATCGTGTTACAGAAACTATAAAGGAACTAGGGTTAAAAGTGTTTTGGTCTCAAAAGCCGCATTTTCATTAAGAAGCATCATCTGTTTACACGGGATCCCAAAAATATTAAGTTTAAAGACCGTTTACAAAAGACACAAGGTTTATATATAATATTAAGCCATACTAAGGCAAAACAGATCAGTTAGGCAATCCCTGTCTTGACCCACTCCTCGACCATAGCAGTCGAACAGCTGGCTATGTACATTCAACCCCGCAGCTCTCCACTGCAGGATTGGTCCAACCTGCCCTTGCCTTTACCTACACCACGTAGCACCCGTGAGCCAAGGCTCAGCAAGAAAACACAACAACAGTGCATAAGCAATCAACAGACAAATCAACATCCCATACTGCATCACATAATCTCAACCATATAATCATTCAGTATAATCAAGTATTCAACAAGCTAAACATATCAACTCATATCATATATCACTGCACAAATGATAACTAGGGCTAGTGCTCCCAGGCTGCTCCCTCCATTATCCCACTGACTCCGGCCCGTTTAAACCAAGCTCAGTGAATATTAAGCTGTCCTTGGCTACCAGTGGCCAAACCGCGCCCTGTGCACAAATATTTTGTACGGCACTCTTAGGCCGCTTTTACCTGTCCCATGGTGTAATACCATCATTGACACGTTACAAGTATCGGGAGCACTTAGTCCCATTATAAACGTATAACCAGGTGCAGTTTTCTTACCTTTCAATTCACTAGCTTTGATCCCTCGACTCCTTGAGCACGATCCCCCTCGAGCCCTAGCGCTCACCTAAACACAATCATGGGCCAAAGTCATCATCAATCTTCAAGTTCAAAACCTAGCCTCGGGGCCAATCCCGAGCCCCCGAAAAGTCCTAGTTCCACCAAACAAGGTGGTGGAATCAAACCCCAAACCCTAGGTCGAAAACCCTTGCAAACAACCCTAAAATCCCCTTCAGAAAGCAGGGTAGTGCTACATCGCTCATGGGAGGGTGCTACAGTGCTACAAATAGAAGCAAATACCCCATCAGCAAGCTTGGCCTAGCGCTACAGCGCCCAGAGGCTATCTCTGTAGTGCTAGTCATAGACAGATACCACCCCCAGTTCTCCTTCTTGCGATTTCCTCGAACCAACCTCAACCAAAACTCTTCCAAATCTTACCCAACCTCAAAATCAACCTTATAACCATGCTCCACTCATCCCAAGCACCCCAAATACCTAGAACTCAAGCACATGCATCCCCAAACTCAAAATTCACCATAGCCACTCCTAAACACTAAAACTCAGCAGAAACCAGTTGAACAGCAAAGTTAGAGTTTAGACTTTATACCTTTGATGGGATTTCGACCACAAGTTGCCTCTAGACTTCCTTGACTTGCTCCTCCTCAGCCTTAGGCCTGAATTCCCTAAAGTTTCCATCCAGTTCAACTTAAACACCATAGCTCAAAAACCAGAAACAGAAACTGAAGAACTCTAAAGTCTTACCTCAAGTGTTAGTGACCTCTTGCTAAACCTCTGCCAATTCCTAAACCCTAGCTTAGGATCCTTGATGTTCAGTCTATCCCAGCTCTCCTCTAAGCTTTGCTCCAGAAATCCTCAAGAAACTGATGAAGGAAGCTTAAACTGACTTTAGAGAACTCTCTCTATTTTTCTCCCTTTCTCTTTCCTTCCTTTTTCTTCTTTTCTCTCTTTCAGACTTCTACACTTCTCTACACTTCCCACTAACATAAAATCTTAGTAATTTCATCCTTAAAAAGCCAAATGACCCTAATGCCTCCCCTTTATTCCTAACCCTTTAATCCACTTAAGGGCATTCTAGTCATTTTACCCAATTCCCGCTAACTCCTCGAGTGTCTCTAATATTTCCCGCTTAATTCCCGATACCTAATTAATCACCAATAATTTCCTCAATGTCAAGATAGACCCCAGTATATCCACTAAATTCCCATTTATACCTCTAAGCTCACCCCGAGCCGGGTATAAATCCCCGCCATGACTTTTTCGCTACTTTGCTCACTAGGATCGTCTCGAGTCACAGATCACAGATATATCCACATAATAATGTGGTATCGACAATTATCACATATATCAAAGCAGTCATGCCCATAATGGCCAAAATTACGCTTATGCCCTTCTATCCTAATCAGGGCCTACATGCATACTACTACACATATTCATACATCTCAAATATTCAAATAATCATATAACATGCTTTAAATCATAATCATACATCTTAATCATCAAAACCACACATAATTCCCATTATGCCCTCCAGGCACACTAATCAAGGCCCTTAAGCCTTATTAGCAAATTTGGGTCGTTACACTATGACACTTTGAGGAAGGCCCGTATACGTCATCTTGAGCATATGGCTGAACTTAGACGTAAAATTTGGGTGGCGGAGAGCGAAATAGACTCAATCCTGAGGGGCAACGGAGTTTCTTTCCCCCTTGACCTTAGCGACCATATAGCGAACCTTAGGGTGACCCTTTTAGATCTACAGATGGAGTTGGAGTTCAGGAAGGGAAATCTCCCGCCTGAACCTCCTGCCCCGTTTTCCCCTTATGATTGTCATGGGGTCATCCCGGGTTCCCCTCAACCCTTGTTTTTGATCCACCCTTGCTTAGTGCTCTCACACTTAGCGTCTTAGTGGAAGACTCTTGCTAGGAATAAAAAATGGAGGGTAAAGTGCCTTGTTTCTACCTGACCTTTTTCTTTTGGTTTTGAAAATATGGCAAAGAGAGTATGGTGACAGGTGGCTCCCGAGGCGCTAGATTTGGGTCCTTTACTAGCGTCCTTCATTGTGTCCAACGTGTTAGAGAACTGGTTGTTGGAGCTATCTATGAAATACTGCATTGGCAAGGAATACCAATTGTTTGTTCCTTCCAATACCTGTCGGGACGATAATCCCCCTCAGGGGTGCTTGGCCATGAGCGAGCATATCCTGAAAGCGGGTGGGACCATCCCTCTGCATCTGTTTTTTTTCGCGATACTTAATCATTTTGACCTTGCTCAGCTCCAACTAGCGCCAAACATTTGGTTGACCTTAAGTTTCCTATACATGGCGTTCATTGAGCTCAACCAACGTGCTCCTACGGCTCGGGAGGTGCACTTTATGTACAACCTCATGCCAACTCTGAAATCCAAAGGCTTTTATTTCTTACAGAAGGCCAACTCGCAGGTTTCCCTCATAGAGGGTTCGGTTTCAAACCCGGGGTCCTGGAAGCATGACTTTTTCTTCGTAAAAGGTCCCTTCTATGTACGTGAATGCTTTCACTTGTCTCCAAGTAAGTGATTCAAGCTTATTGTCCTTTTGCTTTGAATTGGTTTTTCTGGAACTTATGCTTATATTTGAAATTGTGTTGATTGTGCAGAGGAGTTCGGTGACCCTGACATTCCCCGGTCGGAGGCCTCGCCAGTGGACAAAATCCTTGATGCCGACCTTGCCCTGAAAATGGTTGCTCACCTCTTCACTGTGGCAAACCTAAACCGCTACAACTTGTTCGCGGTCTTGGATCATGATGCACTATGGAACATTTTCGAGCGAAGGAAGAAGGCGCCTCTAGTTTTAGCATCACTCTGACGGAGGCGATGCATAGTGGGTGCCTGAGGAGGTTTCCCCATAACACAGGCGACCTCGCTGATCATCTCTGTCATCGAAAATACATAACAGAAATGACTAAAAAACAACTTCGTCATCGAATCGTTCACGCAGTGCACCGAATCCATTTTCCCTCAATACACAATCCCAAGCTGCCAAGAATCTTACCGCTACCATAACTATTATCCTGCACATATAAAATAAAGGAATGAACCTAATGCCAAGCAAGGAAAATCTACTACAAGCATGAAACATAAACATAAACATAAGCTATAAACTTATAACATATAACTATAAACATATATCATAATTCTAACCCATGTACATGGTAACTATTGAGGTTTGCTAACTAAGCTACTATAAGCCTCAAAATACAATGAGGTTTGCTAGCTGAGCAACTATAAGCCCCAAGAACATAAAAGTGTTGGGGTTTGCTATTTATGCAACTATAAGCCCCAAAACATACATATATCATAACATATAAAAACATACTATAGCATAATCATATAAGCATATGATAACTATCCTATTTTCCTTACCAAATACCGGGATGTGAGAACAAGGATGAGATTTTGTAACACTCCTAAAAACCATTAATGCGAAGGTGAGTATTTCTAAAAGAAGAAGATGAAAAATAAATGAATCTAAACTACCGAGAAGAAGAGCTTACCGAAATGAAACCTCAAGTTCAAAGAACTTAATTGCCTAACCATAAAAACTATAGAGAAAAACTATAAAAACTAATGAAATATACATAAATGAACTAGGAATAGAAATACCTTTGAATACACTATAACCGAACTACACCTTGATATCAAAATACACACTAATAACGTTACTTCCCAAGTGTTTTATAAGCTTAAGATGATAAAGCTTATAACCCCAGCCCAAGTGTTTAACACTCTAAAGTAAACCTAGCTGCTTGAAGGCTCTGAACTCAGCTTGAAGAATGAAAGAAATGGCTGGGTACTAGGTCCTATTTATAGAGTTCAAGAATGAAAATATCTTCTTTTAGCTTGATTAAAAGTAATGACTATTTAATTGAAAAACATTTGAATAATCGTTCAACAGAGGCTTAAGACTTGGTCAATAATATTCTGAGGTTTATCAAGAGGTTATGGAATAAAATGAGCTCGGTTTCAAAATTGTTTGAAAAACGTACCCTAGAGTCGATATATTGCCCATGGTAGGCGATATATTGCCTGGGCTTATGTTCCCGAGGCTCATCGAAGTGTTCATGCGAAGTGACGTGTTTTTTGTATTCCCTGAGTGGCGATATATCGACATAAGCTGAAATATTATACACATAATTGCACTTTTTCAGCCTAATTTGAATTGAGTAGACAGCTTTGACTGATTCCTATAACGATTTCAAAGCTGCTAGCAGACTCTGGGATTTTCAAATATTACTCTTAATAAACTATTCCTCAAAAATACTTAATTTCTCAATAAACATGCACATGACAAGTGTCATTATCTTATTGGGTCTTTATAAATCTTATCGTATAATAAATATCATCTTCATAATCAGTTATATGAATCAAACCTTATGTTATAATTAATATTCTTAAACTATAGGTTAAACTTATAAAATCTATAAGTGTTGCTACGAGTGTTCAACTAAGTCCCGGCTTGAACCAAAATCCACAATAATAAACATACTACAACTATTACTAGTTATTACTACTACTAATACTATCTAACTAGCTAAGTAAGGTTCTTGGAATCTACATCATTTTCCCGATATTCCTGCACCCCCTTCGTCTTCGGTGAGCAGGTCATCCGTCCCTACCCAGCTAGGCGCCCCTGACTCAGAGGGGGCACCTTGGGTGGGTCGTATGGCGACCTCTTATGGGCAACGATATACCCGGGTCGTTGAGGGGCTTCCTGAGATTGATTGGAGAAGTCTTGGGAATTTCGCCATGTCGGAGCGTGGGGAGACTCTTGTACGCTCCGCCACCTGGGTGAGTTCATGCATCTTACATTAACCTTACCCCCTTTTTTTTGCTCATCATCATTAATGTTACTTTTCTTGTGCAGACTTATAGAGTGGCCCAACGATTTGTGACTCGGCGCAAGACCTCTACTCGTCGAATGCCGAAAGGGACCATCTAATGGTCAAGGTTTAGGGGCTCAAGAGGAAACTTACTAACACCAAGCTTAAGCTTGAAAAGGCCCTGGCGAAGGCCTCTTCATCATCGAAAAAAAAGAAGAGGGAAAATGCCAAGGTCGTGATGCTGCAGGAAAAGGTTGCTCGCCTTGAGGCCGATCTTAGTGGAGCAGAAGCCAAATCGCAACGTTGCAGGAGCGGGTCACTTCCTTAGAGGAAAATTTGGCTGATATCAAGTATAAATCCATAGAGCGCACCCTCTACAAATTATGGAGGCAAAATCCTAACTTTGATTTCTCCTCCTTTAGTGAACACGCCGTTGCTAGGGTGGCTAAGTGGAATGCCCACAGCAGGAGGCCCTGAGATTCTGCTTCTAGGATCTCATCTTTTAATTCAATTTAACTGTATGCTCATTTGAGCTTTTAATTTAAAAAAAAAATTGCTGGAACTTTTATTAGTCATGTGACATTATCGCGACTCCTTTTTCTGTATATATATATGTGTGTGTGTGTGATTATTTGCTTTTGTTCCTCTATGTTTGAGGTCCTTTTGAGCCCGCAAAATGGGGTTCGATAAGTTCTCTTTTTTTATATATACTTTATTATTTATCAGGCTTGAGGTCCTTTGGAGCCCATACGAAGGGGTTCGATAGGTCTCTCTTTGGTGCCTCTTGATTGTATCTATAAGGATATGTTGACCCTTTGGTATCTAGTTATCATTTTATATACTTTTGCGCGTGCTTATTATTTCTTGCGAGAAGCGTCCTTCTCATCATTATTCATAGTACTATTTTTGCAAGGGTCCCTTTCAGGACCCTTTTTGGCTAGATGACTTGGTGGCCGCTCTAGGCTTATTGGTTGGTGCTCTTCCTCAAGCATTTCCTTTTGTGGAAGCATATGCCTTTATTAAGAGGCTCTTTTTTGTTTTTTTAGGGCCTTTTGACTTCCTTAATGTTCATAAGGGTAGCTAATCCTCGTGAACTCAAGTGATGTCTTGCCAGGTCTTCTTCTTTATTTATAAGGGGTCTTTTTAGGATCCTCTTCTTTGCTATATACTCTGCCCCCCAAGTGGTTTGCGAGATTTATCTCGGCAGGCCCTTTGATCATTCCATTCATGTATTTTGATAATTATTTTGCTTGAACAAGAACTTTTACTACATGTTCATCTAATGTCACATCATATTCATTGGAAACAGGTGAAGTACACGATAACTTAATGTGACTTCGTTCTTACTACATATTAAGGAGTCCAAGTTAAACTTATAGCTATTACATTTAACTTGCACTTTAGACAGAACAATAACATTCGTGCCCCAACATGGAGGCCTTACTAATAATATTTCTTTAGATGTTCTACGTTCCATGCTCTAGGTACCATGGTATCATCCAAATGTGCAAGCTTGTAGGTGTTAGGGGGCACAACCTGGGCAACTTGGTAAGGCCCTTCCCGGTTTTCCCCTAACACACCCGCGCTCGGGTCTCGAGTGTTGGGCAGGACTTTCCGTAACACGAGGTCTCTAACTCTGAACACCCTCTCTCGCACCCTTGAATTATAGTATCTTGCGGCTCATTTCTGATATGTTGCCAACCTCAGTTGTGCCCTTTCTCTCCTTGCTTCCAACAGGTCCAAATTCCTGGCTAATGCTGCGATATTAGCCTGGTCATCATATGCTTGTATGCGAATGGAGTTAATCTTCATTTCTATTGGAAGGACAGCCTCGCAGCCATAGGCTAAGGCGAAAGGCATCTCTCCAGTGGTGGAACGAGGTGTAGTTCTGTAGGCCCAAAGCACATTGGGAAGTTCTTCGACCCAGGCCCCTTTCAACTTTTCCAGCTTTGTTTTCAAGTTCCTTTTTAGGATCTTGTTGATGGCCTCCATTTGTCCATTGGTTTGTGGGTGTACTACAGCGGAGAAACTCCTCTTGATTCCCTTTTCCCTGCAATATTCCTCGAATATTCCTCCTTTAAATTGCATCCCATTGTCGGAGATTATCTTGTAGGGTACTCCAAACCTGCAGACGATAAATTTGTTGAAGAAGGTGGTGATTTGCTTAGCTGTTATGTTGACTAGAGGCTCTGCTTCCACCATTTTAGTAAAATAATCGACTGCTACAACCGCGGATTTTGCTCCTCCTCTTCCTGCTGGAAACGCTCCAATCAAGTCAATCCCCCACACAGCGAAGGGCCATAGACTGGTCATGCTTACATGCTCATTTGGTGACTGTCTGGGGTAATTTGCATGCCTTTGGCACTTGTAACGACCCAAATTCGCTAATAAGGCTTAAGGGCCTTGATTAGCGTGCCAGGAGGGAATGATGGGATTTATGTGTGATTTTAATTATTTAAATGCATGGTTATGATTTAAAGCATGTTATATGACTATTTGTTTATCTGAGATGCATGACTATGTAAGTTAGTGTGCATGTAGGCCCGGATCGTGTTAGAAGGGCATAATTGTAATTTTGGCCATGATTGGGCGTAACTGTATTGATATGTGTTGATTGTTGAGGCCACAGTGGTATGTGGATGTATCTGTGCTTTGTGACTCGAGGCGATCCCAGTGAGCAGGCTAGCGGAAAGTGTTGACAGGAATTTATACCCAGCTCGGGGCGAGCCTGGGGGTATGAACAGGAATTCAGAGAATAGATTGAGAGTTATTTTGATGATGGGGAATATTTATTTGGTGGTTAATCGAGTGTTGGAAAGCAACGGGAAAATATTAGGGACACTTGAGGATTAGCGGGAATTGGATAAAATGACTAAAACGGCCCTATTTGGACAAATGGATTGAGAATTAATAGGAAGGGCATTTTGGTCATTTGGCTTTTAGAAATTGATTTATGAGGCTTTACACTTAGTGGGATTTATAGAGAGTGTTGGCTGTGGAGAGAAAGAAAGAAAAGAAGGAAAAAGGAAAGAAAGAGAAGAGAGAAAACAGGGGGGGTTTTCTCAAGGAACGGTTTGTGCGTTCTTGCACCGTTCCTCTCCGTTTTTCTTGGGGAAAAGCTCGGTGGAGAGCTAGGATAGGCTGGGCATCAAGAATCTTAAGGTTATACTTGAAGATTTGGCAAGGATTAGCAAGAACACATCAATGTTTGAGGTAAGTTTTAGAGATTTTCGGTTTTAAGGGTTTTGATGGTTTGAGCTGTGTTTTGAGCTGGATTGATGGGAATCTCAGGGGATTTCTGGGCAAGCTTTGGGGGAGAGCAAGCTAAGGAGGCCTAGGGTTGATTCAAGGTTGAAATTTGCAGCAATGGTATGATTTCTAAGACTTTATCTTTGTGGTTTGCATGAATTTCTGGTTTAGGGTTGTTCATGGTAGATTTTGAGATTTGGGATAAATGATCTTGGGATTTGAGGATTTGGGATGCTTGGGATGAATGGAGAGTGTTCATAAGCTTGATTTTGAGTTTGGTAAAGATTTGGGGAAGTTTGGTTTGAGATTGGGTGAAAGAAATCGCAGAAATGCGATTTTGGGTTTTCTGGGCTGCAACTAGCGCTACAGCGCTAGTCAGTGAGCGCTGTAGCGCTAGTCCCTGTTTCTGGAGGAGTGTTCTGCTTGTAGCGCTACAGCGCCCTCTTTAGAGCGCTGTAGCGCTGCACTGTTCACAGAGGGGAATTTTTGAGTTTTGATGAGGGATTTTGACCTAGGGTTCGGGGCTTGTTTCCGCCACTTTGTTTTGGGGATTTGGGACTTCCCGGGGGCTCGAGATTGGTCCCGAGGCTAGGTATTCGGACTTGGGGTTCGGTGTTGACTTTGACCTATGTTTGTGCCTAGGTGTGCGCTAAGGCTCGGGTGGGATCGTGCTCAAGGAGTCAGGTGATTTTAACTATCGCATTGTCAGGTAAGAAAACTATAACACCCGAGGTTAGGGCATGGCCCCAGATTGTATTATGTGCAAATGTTTAAACCTTAAATGAATCATGATGTGTGTGAATGATTATTTCGAATGTACTATATGTGTGATTATGATGAAATGAGCGGCAAGGGCTGAGTACGGCGTAAGCCGGGGCGGCCGTGGGCCGAGTACGGCGTAAGCCGGGGCGGCCGTGGGCCGAGTACGACGTAAGCCGGGGCGGCCGTGGGCCGAAAGTAACACCTAGCACATGGGATGCTATAGTCAGGGCGGGGCCCGGTGGATACATGTGTTATGCTATATTCAGGGTGGGACCCAAGGGATACATGAGTTATCCTCGCGGTGAGAACCGATACCCCAGGCTTCGGTAAGGCTCTGGGGCGGCTTGGCCGTGTTTGCTTAGTCTAATGATTGACTTGTTTATTTGTGGATTATCTGATATGATTAACCATATATATTTGCATATGTTATGTTCTGCATGAGTTTTCTTGCTGGGCTTCGGCTCACGGGTGCTCTGTGTTGCAGGTAAGGGCAATGACTGAATCAACCAACCATGAGTACGGAGAGCGTGAAGCGGCGCGTACATGTTTGGCCTGCCCGACTGCTTTGGTTGGGGGTTTATTTGAAAATGGCTGTAATAATCTACGATTTTATGATTTATCAACTGTAAACTTATTTCAAGATGTAAATAGTTTTCAAACCTTATTTTGGGATCCCAAATGTTTAATAATAGAAGTTTTAATGAAATGACGCATTTTCAAAGATTACAGCCTTAACTTTTAATTAGTCACACTTTTGTTTCAAAACCTCGGTTAGCGAGTCCATTGCACACTGTTTTGTCTTAAAAACTCACTTAGTAACGGCTCTAAGGAAGTAGGGCGTTACAGCACTTGTCACACCTTTTCGCGAAATAGCTAGCGTCCTTCTCCATGGTAGGCCAATAATACCCCTGGCGGATGGCTTTTTTTGCCGTCGACTGCCCCCCAGCATGATTTCCACATTCCCCTTCGTGTGTCTCTTGTAGAATTTTTAAAGCCTCTCCCTTATCTACGCACTGTAGGAGTGAGGTAGAGAAGCCTCTCTTATATAAGACTCCATCTACTAGGGTGTAGTAGGCGGCTTTGTAAGTCAGCTTACAGGAATCTTTTTTGTCCAAAGGCAAGGTCCCGTCATTTAAGTACCTCAAGATGGGTGCAAACCATGACTCCTCCAGACCATTGACCATGTGGATCTTTTCTTCTGCTATGCTTGGCTTGGAGAGGTATTCTACAGTTGCATTTGGTAGGCAATCCAGAGGCAGGAGATCACCCAATGACTCACTCAATCTAAATGGAGTGAGGCCAAGCGTCGGAGTTGCATAACTATGATCAGGGATGGACCCAAGCGTGTCTTCATCTTGAGTAGAGGCGAGTTTTGCGAGAGCATCGACGTTTGTGTTTTGCTCCCTTGGGGAGATATGCAGCCATTTTGGGGCCTCTAGCTTGATATTCACCCTTCACCTGAAACACTACCAGCTGTGAGTCACTAAGGACATGCAAATGGGTTACCTTTAACTCCTTAGCTAGCCGCAGGCCAGTCAACAGTGCCTCGTATTTTGCTTCGTTTTTGGAAATTTCGAATCCAAATCTTAAGGCGCAATACATCTTGTGCCCCTCAGGTCCCGTCATCACTATGCTAGCGCCGGCTCCTCCTTCATTAGATGCCCCGTCTACATGGAGGCTCCATTCTTGAGGCTGCTTTTCCCCTTCACCCACCGGTTCATTCTCTTCTACTTCTCCCTCCTCATGGGGTCGGTGTGCAAACTCGACTATAAAGTCTGCAAGTACCTGCCTATTGATTGAGGCCCTTGGGGTGTAAGTGATGTCAAATTGAGTTAATTCAATCGACCACTTTAACAACCTTTCTGAAGTTTCTGGTTTGTGCATGACTTGATGCAAATGGGTGTTTGTGAGTACCTCAATAGCATGAGCATGAAAATAGGGCCTCAGCTTTCGCGAAGCCACTAACAAAGCATATGCCAACTTTTCTATTTCTGGGCACCAAGTTTCTGGGTCTACCAACTACTTGCTCACATAGTACACAGGCTGTTGATGCTTCTTTTCTCCTTTAACCAAGGCGGCACTTATCGCATGCTCTGATACAACTAAATACAAGTACAATTTTTTCCCTTTTTTTCGCTTGGCCAAAAGGGGTGGTTTTCCGAGGTGTTCCTTTAGCTTAGTGAAGGCTTCCTGACAATCATCATCCCAAGCAAACTTTTTGCTCCCTTTTAGGATGTTGAAGAAAGGGAAGCATTTATCGGTGGATCTGGAGATGAACCTATTGAGGGCTGCTACCCTCCCTGTTAAGCACTGCACCTCCTTCTTGTTTTGTGGTGGGCTCATTTCAAGCAATGCCTTGATTTTGTCAGGGTTGGCCTCGATACCTCGGGAATTCACCATAAAACCCAGGAGCTTCCCCGATGAAACTTCGAAGGTTCACTTGAGCAGGTTTAGCTTCATTATTAATTTTCGGAGGGTTCCGAACATCTCACTGAGGTCATTTGTGAGCTCTTCTGCCTTCTTTGTCTTTACCAGCATATCATCCACGTATACTTCCATATTCCTCCCTATTTGATTCGTAAATATTCTATTCACCAGCCTTTGATAAGTAGCACTTTCATTCTTTAAACCAAAAGGCATCACTTTGTAGCAATAAAGCCCCTTGTTTGTTATAAACGAAGTGTGCTCTTCATCGGCCGGGTTCATGGGTATTTGGTTGTACCCAGAATATGCATCCATGAAGCTAAGTAGCTCGTTCCCCACCGTGGCATCTACTAACTGGTCTATAAGCGGGAAGCTGTCCTTAGGGCATGCTTAATTGAGGTTAGTAAAGTCCACACATGTCCTCCACTTTCCATTGGGCTTTGGGACTAAAACTGGGTTTAATAACCATATTGGGTAGAATGCTTCTCGGATAAACCCATTTGTCTTCAACTTGTCTACCTCCTCTTTTAAGGCCGCATATCTTTCTGGGTCTAGTGCTCTCCTTTTCTACCTCACAGACCTTGCTTTTGGGTCAATGTTTAAGTGATGACCCATGATTGATGGGTCTATTCCTACCATGTCCTCGTGACTCCAGGTGAATACGTCGAGATTAGCTTTCAGAAATTCTACCAGCTTCTCCTTCACGATACCTGGAAGGTTTCTTCCTACCTTCAACTTTCTCAATGGCTCATTCATGACCGTGACTTCCTCCAACTCCTCTACTAGCTCGGCTCTGGGTTCCTCCATGACTCGCGGGTCCAACTCGTGTGGGTTTGTGCCTTCATGCACAACCATTGCCATGGCCACTGATGGCTTTATGGCCGTGCGGAGGGATGTATTATAACATTCCCTCGCTTCCATCTGCTCTCCTTTCATGCTTGCTATTTCCCTAGGAGTTGGGAATTTCATAGCTAAGTGGTACACATAAGTTATCACCTTCAATTCTCTTAGGGAGGGTCTCCCTAATACCACATTGAAGGCTGAGGCGCAATCTACCATGACAAAGTTTGCCATTATGGTAGTTTGTCTGGGTTGTTCCCCCATGGTGATGGCTAACTCAATTGCCCCTAGGGGCTGTATTGAATCTCTTGTAAATTCATACAGGGAGGTATTGCAAGGCTTTAGGTGCCGGATGTTTAGTCCCATTTTCTCCAAAGCTGGATGATATAAGATATCCACAGAGCTTCCATTATCCACCAAGACCCGATGCACCCTCATGTTTGCAAGTTGGACAGTCAACACCAAGGGGTCATTATGGGGGAATTGTACACCCGTGCGTCTTCTTTGGTAAATTTTATCGAGTCATTCTCACCCTTAAAACTCTTCGGGGGGTGTTGCTCCAAACTTACGACACATGGTGGTGGACTTCGTCTGGCCTCCCTGGCATATTTGTCTCACCCCTGCCTTGATTCGTCTTCGAACCCTGGCCCTCCGAAGATGGTCCTGACTTCCCCTTGTATCTCTGGGGCTACCTCTCTTGCCCTTGGCGAGGATGCTCCTTCTTCTGGTCTTTAGTTCTCTTTGCGGACGTATCTGCCCAAATGTCCCCTACGTATAAGCTCTTCGATTTCTATTTTCAAATGGGTGCACTCTGTGGAGGTGTGGCCAATATCTTTATGATATTGGCAGTATTTACTGGGGTCTCTTTTTGATCGGTCTTTTTTCATTGGCAGGGGCCTCCTGAAAGAAACCTGGTTTTCATTCGTGAGGAAGATATGTTCCCTAACATGGGTGAGGTCGGTATAAAAGGTGTAGGGGCCTTGCTTGCGCTTATCAGTGCGCTGGGGCTTCCGAGGCCGATCATCTCTTGTCTCGTCATAGACCCTCTTCTTCTTTGCACTGCTTTGGCTTTCCCGGATTAAGGGCTTTGGTGGGGATCAGTCTATTCTGGCCTTAAGGCTTTCGTGACCATCCTCTACACGAATATATTTCTATGCCCGCTCGTATAAATCGTCCAAATCTGTGACCTCCCTCTTAAGCATGTTATCCCATAACTTACTTCCCGGGTGTACTCCGGCCGTGATGGCCATTTTTAGCTCTCTACGGGTGAAGCTCCCTACCATGGCTGCCTCCATATTGAAGCTGTGGATGTAGCTCTTTAGACTCTCATTTTCTCCTTGTTTCACGTTAGCGAGGCTGGTGCCCGACATTGTGTAATCACGCACAACGTGATATTGCTGGAGAAATTCATCAGAAAATTGTCCCCAATACCTGATGGACCCTGGTCGAAGTCTTTTGAACCATTTGTACACAGGTGCTTTCAACGTGACAACAAAGCAATGGAATTTGGCTCCACTACTAATCCCCCTTAATTTCATCATATCGTTAAATGTGTCCAGATGGTACTTAGGATCTGTATTTCCTTCATATGGGATCATATGAGATTCCTTGAAGTTGGCTGGGAACCGGATGGCTTGGATTTCCTTAGTGAAGTGCGATTCATGGTCGAACTCATCATCGACAACTTGTCCCCTAGATGCAGTAACTATCTTGCTCCGGAGGCTCCTCATTTTTGAGTCAAGGTCTTGTCTCCTCTTGTTCAAGGAGTCTCTCAACGTGGACGGGTTAGCGTTTCCCTTTCCTTTGTCTTCCCGAGGCGCCATAGGAGGTGTAGTCCTTTTATCCGCCCTTTTCTTGTTGAGCTCTTCCCGTAAGTCTGATGGTGTTTTCTTTGAAGTGACTTCGACTTCGTTACGAGGGTCAGCGTTGTTCTTCTGCTCTGGCCTCTGGGGCTGCTTCAGTGGTCTGGGACGTTTGCACTGCTTCGTCCGGGGGGTATTACTGGTGGAGAGTCGAGTCCTCCCATCATCTACTGGGACTGTGGTTTCTGCCCCCTCTTGACCTCTCTCTTTTTGCCTAGGGAGATATATGTTTGAATTCCCTTATAGTAGTCCATTCAACACCTCTTGCATGTTCTCTAAGGTGGTTTCTAGCCTTTGGTTCTTACGGTGCAGTTCACATATCTCCTCTTTAGAAAATTGAGATCTAGAACTCAAGCTCACGGGATGGACTCAGGGATGCTTGTCAAGTCTGCGCGTTGATGGGCCTGGATCTTGCCGGGCAAAGTTCGGTACCTACGACAGCCTTGGGGGCGGGAACTCACCAGCATCTCTCGCAGGGGCAGCTGTTGACCTTGGACGATTCTCATCAGGTGGGACGGCCGGGGATGAGGCCTCCCTTTCATCTTCGTGAACCCCGAGCTCCTTTGGGGCATCCACATTTTTTAGTGGAGGAGGATTCTTCATGGAGGCTTTCAGCTCATCTCCATCAAGGTGGACCTCCACCTCTCATGGCTCTCTCAGTCATTTAGAACGTCTTGGCATTTTTTCCCTGCCGGAATCAATGGAAGAACAATGGCTTGGCACTTATCCTTCCCACAGACAACGCCAAACTATTGATGGTGAGAACTCATCAACGAAGTTAAGTTAGAAAAAATCAAAGCATACTGCTTAAAAGTTAAAAACTTCACATATCTAATAAGAAACTTAGAAAATAGTTGCAGAAAGAAATGGAGAAAAGAACTTGTATTTCTCTTGGTATAAAGCTATAGTGTTTTTCCAACCCCCTTCTATGATGAAGTGAGGTTCCCTTTATAGTGGGCTCTAATGGCCCCTAATACATTGTGTTCCCAGGGGATCAGATTGTACACAAGTACATTGTTAGGGGAGTGGTACAGGCGTAGTGGTATCGGCTCCTCGTATGTGGTTAGAGTATGTGGGAGCACCTCCACTTTAGTACTCAATAGTGCCTCCACTACTCGCCTAGTAGGACTCCAGAGATTGGCTGGAGAGAACCACAACAAGTACCTCACTTGTACGACCACTACTTGTCTAGCGTGGGCCTTATGTCCGTACTCTAATTCATCTTGGTTTGTAAGTGCGCTTTGTACCTCTTTTTACTTCGCATCGAATCATTGTGAGGCTTTCCCTATCCTTCTTTTAAAGCGTGTTAAAGAAGTCCTCGATGCGTGAGGGGGGTAGTAGCCCAGATGCGCGAGGGGGACCATGAGACCTGCGTGGCTGGTGCACGAGGCGAGGCCACCACGAGACCCTCGGCACAGCTGGTGCGTGAGGCGAGGCTGCGAGACCCTCGGTGTGGCTGGTGCGCGAGGCGAGGCCACCACGAGACCCTCGGTGCAGCTGGTGCACAAGGCAAGGCCGCGAAACCCTCGGCGCGACTGGTGCGCGAGGCAAGGCCACCACGAGACCCTCTGTGCGGCTGGTGCGTGAGGCGAGTCCATCACTAGACCCTCGACGCAGCTGGTGCACGAGGCGAGGCTGCGAGACGCTCAGTGTGGCTGGTACGCGAGGCGAGGCCACCACCAGACCCTCAGCGTAGCTGGTGCGCAAGGCGAGGCCACCTTGAGATCCTCGGCACGGCTGTTGTGCGAGGCGAGGCCACCATGAGACCCTCAGTGCAGATGGTGCGCAAGGTGAGGCTATGAGACCCTTGTCGTTGCGGTGCACGAGGCTAGGTCATCACGAGACCCTCGGTGCGGCTGGTGCACGAGGCGAGGCCACCACAAGATCCTCGGCGCGGCTGGTGTGCGTGGCGAGGCCACCACGAGACCCTCAGCGTGGCTGGTGTGAGAGGCGACGCCACCACGAGACCCTCTGCGCAGCTAGTGTGTGAGGTGAGGCCGCGAGCCCTTGGTGCGGCTGGTGCATGAGGCAAAGGTATAAGGGCTTCATGAGATGACGGTGGTGCGAGGCACCTTGGGGCACGTTGGGGGCTGCAAGACGATTGTCTCCTTGCAGCAGTGACCCAGGTGTGTGAGGCGAGGGCATAAGGGCCTCGCGAGACGATGGTGATGCAAGGTGCCTCACGAAGGCACGGGCGCATGAGGGCCTCGCATGGCATATCTCCTGGGCTCACGAGGCGCATGACGGGGGTCCCGTGTGGCACACATGCTGGGAACGCAAGGCACCAGATTAAGATGTCGCGTCTGTAATGGGGCTTCACTTGGCAAGGCTTCCCGATATATGCCTAGGGACATAAGTACATGTATGTACTTAGGCATTTATGGGACCTTAGCACGTGATTTGGATCTTTGGCAAGTATGGAACTTTGAGCATCCACAGGACTGAATTGTGATATTGACTAGCTGACCAACTACGAACTCAATTCCTGCTCTGGTCATCTCTTTAGCTAACCTCTCTGATATCTTCATCGAACTAAATAACTGTTCTGGGCCCATCTAACTCAATGCGTCGGCCACCACATTGGCCTTCCCAGGATGGTACAAAATGTCATGGTCATAGTCCTTTACCAATTCCAGCCAACGCCTCTGGCGCATATTTAGATCATTCTGAGTGAAGAAGTACTTTCAAATTTTATGGTCGGTGTATATTTCGCACTTCTCTCCATACAGATAATGCCTCCAAACCTTTAGTGAAAATACCACCACCACCAATTCCAGATCATGAGTGGGATACCTCTGCTTGTACTCCTTCAACTGTCTCGACGCGTAGGCTATCATCTTTCCTACTTGCATCAATACACACCCCAAACCCTGCCTCGAAGCGTCGCAATAGACTACAAACTTCTCATTGGTTGACGACAGATTCAATATTGGAGCAGTGATCAGTCCCCGCTTCAACTCCTTGAAACTATTCTCACATCTATATGTCCAGACATACTTGGTCTTCTAACGCGTCAGCTCAGTCAATGGTGTAGCTATTCTGGAGAATCCCTCAATGAACTGCCGATAGTACCCCACTAATCCCAAGAAACTCCTAGCTTCTGGTACACTGCTCGGCCTGGGCCAATCTCGCACTACCTCAATCTTGGTTGGGTCTACCAAAATCCCCTCCTTACGGACAATATGGCCCAGAAATGTTACTTGGGGTAACCAAAACTCACATTTGCTAAACTTAGCATATAACCTATGTTTTCTCAACCGCTATAGTACCAAGCAAAGATGTTTCTTGTGCTCTGTCTCTGACTGGGATTACACCAGCATATCGTTGATGAATTCGATCACAAACTTGTCTAAATAATCCCTAAAGACCCTATTCATCAAGTCCATAAAGGTTGCTGGGGCATTGGTTAACCCAAAGGACCTGATCAGGAATTCATAATGTCCATACCTCGTGCAGAATATTATCTTTGGTATGTCCTCCTCTCTAATCCTTAACTGGTGGTAATCGTACTGAAGGTCAATCTTGGAGAACATCGTCTTCTCCTGTAGCGGTCAAACAAATGTCGATCCTGGGTAGTGGGTACTTATTCTTAATGGTCAACTTATCCAGCTCTCTATAGTCAATGCACATCCTTAAGGATCCATCCTTTTTCTTGATGAACAACACTGAAGTACCCCATGGCGAAAAACTGGGTCTGATGAATCCTAGATCTAGTAAATCTTGCAAATGAATCTTCATTTCTTTCAATTCTGTCGGAGACATTCTATAAGGTGTCCTAGATACTGGCTCCGCCCCTGGTGCCAACTCTATGATGAACTCGATCTCTCAGTGTGGTGGCAACCATGACAAGTCTGCTTGGAACACATCAGGAAACTCGCATACTAATCTGGTCTCATTCAGTCCAACTGAGACAACCCTAGAGGTATCCACTATCTTTGCTAGGAATCCTATGCAACTTTCTTACATTAGGTCTCTAGCCTTCAGTGCCGAGATCATAGGTACTCGTGGTCCACCCACTGTCCCCACAAATACAAAGGGTACCTCCATTTCTGGTTCAAAGGTCACCATTCTTCGCTTACAGTCTATCGTTGCCCCATACTTTGATAACAAATCCATCCCCAAAATTATATCAAAGTCATCCATTGCTAAATCAATCAGGTCCATAGAAAACTCCATGCTATCTATCTCTACTGGTGATGCTCTAACCCATCTCCTAGAGACTACCAATTCCCCAATTGGCAAGAAAGTCCTAAATCCCCTAGCATACATATCATAAGGCCTACATAGACGGTCTATCACTCTAGCAGATACAAACGAATGAGTAGCTCCTGAATCAATCAATGCAGTAAATGAAGAACCGATATTAGAAATATGACCTGTTACAACTGAGGGACTAGCCTCAGCCTCAGTCTGTGTAATTCCCCACGTCACTATGGATGCTTCCTAGATTGACGAGTGGCCCTGCAAACCAACACGAGCCTTTCTAGCGTGCTTTTTCCTCACTTGCACTCTTCCTGTGAAAACTTCCCAGGAGGTCACCCATCATGAGATTACTCCAGATCAAGCATGCTTAACTTTTGAGTTCTCAAGGGATGGGCTACTGAAAAGAAGATGCATCTTGTTGGCATAGGTAGTACCCATCAATCCATATAAGCCTTCTTCAACTGTGTAGTCCCATACCTACACAGTCTTAGAATCATCACACTTGACCATCCCTAGGCGATGTAAGATTGCACAACTTTTACCTAGTCTTTCCCCCTGTAGATCACGAGATTCTTGCTGTCACAATCACCCCCCTTAGGGGTCCAACATCCCCATCGGCCACACTTCCGGCTAGGTCAAGGCTCTGATACCATTTGTAATGCCCCACGTCACTATGGATGCTTCCTGGAATGACGACTGGCCCTACAAACCAGCACGAGTCTTTCCAGCGTGCTTTGTCCTCACTCGCACGCTTCCTGTGAAAATTTCCCAGGAGGTCACCCATCATGGGATTACTCCAGGTCAAGCACGCTTAACTTTGGAGTTCTCAAGTTATGGGCTACCAAAAAGAAGATGCATCTTGTTAGCATAGGTAGTACCCATCAATCCATATAAGCCTTCTTAAACTGTGCAGTCCCATACCTACATAGTCTTAGAATCATCACACTTGATGTAACACCCTGGATAGCCAAGACCGTTACACTGTGTGTTTATAAAGTGCCAAACTTGCTAATCAAGTCATTTAATTGAAATCGTGTTGCAGAAGGAACTAGGGTTAAAAGCGTTTTGGTCTCAAAAGCCACACTTTTCATTAAGAAACATTATCTGGTTACACGGGATCCCAAAAATGCAAGTTTAAAGATCGTTTATAAAAGTTGTAAGACTCAGATACAATAATCAGCCATACTAAGGCAAAACAAGCAGTTAGGTAGTCCCTGTCCTGGTCCACTCCTCGATCGTGGTGATCGAACAGCTGGCTATGTACATTTCACCTCGGAGCTCTCCACCTCAGGCTTGGTCCAGCTTGCCCTTGCCTTTACCTGCACCACGTAGCACCTGTGAGCCAAGGCCCAGCAAGAAAACACAATATCAACAGAGCGTAAGCAATTATCAGACAAGTCAATATCTCACGTTGCATCACATAGCCTCAGTCAAATAACCATTCAATATAGTCAAGTATTCCACATACTAGGCATATCAACACATAACATGGGCAGTTTAAAAACGATAACCAGGGCTAGCGCTTACAGGCTGCTCCCTCTGTTAACCCAGTGTTCATGGCTCCCAGTGGTCGAATCGCGCTCTGTGCGCTAATAGTATGTACGACACTCTTAGGCCTCTTTTACATGTCCCATGGCGTAATACCAAAATTGAAACGATACAATTCTCGGGAGCACTTAGTCCCATCACAAACATATAACCGGGTGCAGTTTTCTTACCTTCCAATTCAATAGCTTTGATCCCTCGACTCCTTGAGCACGATCCCCCCTCAAGCCCTAGTGCTCACCTAACACAATCATGGCCAAAGTCATCATCAACCCTCAAGTTCAAAACCTAGTCCCGGGGCCAATCCCGAGCCCCCGGGAAGTCCTAGTTCCACCAAACAAGGTGGTGGAACCAAACCCCAAACCTTAGGTCAAAAACCCTTGTAAATAACCCTAAAATCCCCTTTAGAAGGCAGGGTAGCACTACAGCGCTCTTGGGAGGGCGCTACAGCGCTACAGACAGAAGCCAAATTCCCCTCAGCATTATGGCCTAGCGCTACAGCGCCCAAAGGCTAGCGCTAGTCACAGACAGCCCAGCACCAAAATTTCACTTCTGCGATTTTCTCGAACCAACCTTAACCAAACCTCTTCCAACTCTTACCCAAACTTAAAAACAACCCCATGAACACACTCCACTCATCCCAAGCACCCCAAACACCTAAAACCCAAGCACATGCATCCACAAACTCAGAATTCACCATAGCCACTCTTAAGCTCTAAAACCCAGTAAAAACCAGCTGAACATCAAAGTTTAGAGTTTAGACCTTATACCTTTGATAGAATTTCGACCACAAGCTGCCTCTAGACTCCTTTGGCTTGCTCCTCCTCAGTCTTAAGTCTGAATTCCCTAAGGTTCCACCCAATTTCAACTTAAGCACCACAACTCAAAAACCAGAAACTGAAACTGAAGAATTCTAAGTCTTACCTCAAGTGTTACTGAACCCTTGCTAAACCTCTGTCAATTCCTCAGTCTTAGGTCAGGATCCTTGATGTTTAGTTACCCCAGCTCTCCTCTAAGCTTTACTCCAAAAAGTCCTCAAGAAACAGATGAAGAAAGCCTGAACCGACTCAGAGAAACTCTCTCTGTTTTTCCCTCTTTCTTTTCCCTTCCTTTTCCTTCTTTTTCAGACTTCTTTGATGTTCTACAAATTCCACTAACATAAAGCCTTAGTATAATCTAACTTCTGTAAAGAAAATGACCATTATACCCTCCCTATTAATTCTAACCCCTTTAGTCCACTTAAGGGTATCTTAGTCATTTTACCCACTTCTCGCTAATTCCTCGAGTGCCTCTAATATTTCTCGCTTAATTCCCGATACCTAATTAATCACCAATGGTATTCCTCAATGTCAAAATAGACTCCAATATATCCGCCAAACTCCCATTTATACCCCTGAGCTCACCCCGAGCCGGGTATAAATCCACGCTATGACTTTTCCGCTACTCTGCTCACTAGGATCGTCTCGAGTCACAGATCACAGATATATCCACATAATAATGCGGTCTCGACAATTATCACATATATCAAAGCAGTTATGCCCATAATGGCCAAAATTACGATTATGCCCTTCTAACCTAATCTGGGCCAATACGCATGCTAACACACATAGTCATGCATCTCAAATACTCAAGTAGTCATATAACATGCTTTAAATCATAATCATGCGTCTTAATCATTAAAACCACACATAGTCTCCATTATGCCCTCCAGGCACACTAATCAAGGCCCTTAAGCCTTATTAGCGAATTTGGGTCGTTACACTTGACCTTCCCCAAGCTATGTGGGATTGCACAATGTTTACCCAGTCTTTCCCCCTGTGGATCACGGAATTCTGATTGTCACAGTCTGGGTCAAGGGGAATACTGTGGCTGGAGTGAGGCTGTCGCTCTTCTTCGGCTCTTCTTTTCTGGCTTATGGTCGTCCTTCCTCAGATGACTAACACTCCCACAAGTAAAGCAGGCTCTGACTCTACACTCTCCCTGATGTTGTTGCCTGCACCAAGGACACTCTGGGAAGCTTCTCCAATTCTCTCCCCCGCCCTGACAGCCACTGAAAGCACCCCATGCCCTCCTATCTGAACCAGGAGGAACAAAAGAATCTGGGCCTTTCTCTTCTGCTCACTGGGGCCACTACTCCGACTAGAACTAGTAAAAGGAGGCACCATCCTCTAAGCATCACGCCTAGCAGCGCCCTCTCGCCATATCTGATCCTCAGTCCCCTTAGTTGTAAGGGCCTTCTCCACTACCTATGCATAAGTGGTAGTCCTCGAATCTAATGTTATCTTGACGTCATGGGCTATCATGACGTTCAACCCCTATACAAACTGATCCCTCCATTCCATATCAATGGGAACCAAGTCCGGTGCAAACTTTGCCAACTGGTCAAACTTTAGTGCATACTCTGTAATCGTCATCTAGTTCTGAGTCAGTTTGACAAACTGATCCACCTTTGCAGCTTGGACTGGAACATTGTAGTATCTCGTTGAAGATGTCCCTAAATTCTTCCCAGGTCATAACTGCCACATCCCTCCACTGGGACACAATGTTCCACCAGATGCGGGCATCTTCTCTCAACATGTAGCTAGCTCAGGCCACTCTCTCATTCCCTTCCACCCTCATGAAATCCAGGATGGAAGAAATCATGTTCATCCACTGCTCTACCCGCAGTGGGTCTGGACTGTCCTTAAAGGTGGGATGGTGCTGCTTCCTGAATCTGTCTCCCTCACAGGCTGGGCTGGCACTTATGCCATAGCTGGTTGAATCTATAACCCAATACCCCGAAGAGGGGCCTGTTGCCCCAACTCTCAAAGCTCATCTTTCGTTCGTTAAAGTCTGACTTCCATTTCGACAAAGAACTATTGCCAATTCTGTGGGGCAGGTGGAGGATCCTGACCCTGGTTTTCATCCTCGGCCAAATTGTCACGAAGTCTAATCGATCATCGAGGCATAGCTGCAATATTCCTGCAATCAATGACACCGCACATTAGGCATGATAACAACATCCAAAAACCACCTCCCAGTCCCATCAATCCAATACAAACATCAATCAACACATCACACACAACATATAGCATATCGCAATCAAGAGGTCGTGCCCTGGCATTATACATATATAGACACATTCATCATGCTCTATCTAAATCATTCAAGCAAACAATGCAACATAAACAAGCAGTTAAGCACATAATTCATTTAATACCAACCAACCCTGTGTCGAGCTTATCTCTGGCAGCGAGCGTACATGTTCGGTCGATCTCCAGGAACAATAAACCTTGGCACGCTCTGATACCAAGTTATAACACCCTACTACCTTAGAGTCGTTACCATGTGATTTATAAATGTGCCATTAGCTCCCTAATCGATGTTTTAGGTTAAAAAGTGTGATTAAAATGAAATAAAACTCATTTGACAACATTAATTATAAAAGACCTGGACATTCATTAAAATCATAACAGTTATACATTTGAGATCCCAAAATACTATTTTAAAATGTTTCACAACTAAAAAGGTGAATACAGTCGACCTAAGTGACAAAATCAATCATTACAACATATTCTTTAAAATAACTCTTGTCATGGCAGCCAGGTAAGTCGAACATGTACACGTCGCTCCACGCTCTCTGACTCATGGTTGGTCGATCTTTCCCTTGCCCTTACCTGCACTATAGAGCACTTATGAGCAGATGCCCAGCAAGAAAACTCAAGGCATAACATATACAATTCAGTTCAATAATTAAACAGCTCATATAGTCAACAGATTAAACATATATCGACCTATGCCAATCTAGGTGCTTTACCAGGCCCTGGGTTCACAGACTTCACCAAGCAGGTGGAAACAACACCCTAGAGGGTCTCACTCTAGCGGCCTGCACTCAGCATGCTTAACGTCGATCCTGGCCTTTGCCATTCTCAGCCTTTTTCCATTCTCGGCCCTTTGTCGTTCTCTACCTTTGTCATTCATTCATAAGTATGCATAGCATAGCATAATATTTACAAGTATTCACACATACATTAATAAAAAAATATAGGGGTCATGCCTTAAAACACAAATAATAGGTCGTGCCCTGCTCTATGGGTACCAACAGTTTTCTTACCTATGTCCCAAGCTGACAGATTAACGTGATCCTTAGCACGATTCCCTAAACCTGAGCTTTGACGTAAAACCTAGTCACAATGCCATAACAAATAGATATTCGTCAATCCTTAACCAATTAAGAACTTCTGATAACTCCATTTTAATGTCATTTTAGGATGTGTTTTTGTGGTAATCTTGAGTCTTTTTGTTTGTTTTGTGCAATAATACGCTTGTGTTTGTCTTTGTTGTAGGATGATGCTATGAATTATGAGCTAAACGTTGAAAGAAGAAGAAATGGTGGAAAAATGGAACTTTTTGTGGTTGTTTGAGTCAAATTGCATCAAGGAGGAGTTAGAAGAAGTTTTGATGAGGTTTTGATGAAGGTTGGACTTAAAATGGTAAATTCTTGAAAAAAAATAGAATTAGAGTTGCGGCAAGGGCTTAAGGGCCACGACTTTAGAAAAGTCAGAAACTACCCAAATCTGGCAGGAATTAATGTTGCGACATGCTCTTTAGGGCCGCGGGATGATGAGTGGCAATAAGCAAAGAAAGTCTAGGTTTTCACACGGGCCGCGACATGGTCTCCTAAGGGCAGCGACGCTTGAAGAGAGAGACGCAAATCTCCTGGGCATTTTGAAGACACGAGCCGCGGCATGGAAATGCAAGGGCTGCGGCGCGCCTCCCTGAAGAGAAAAAATATAGTATTTAGGTTTAAAACATTATAACTTAAGATTGAGATTAGGGTTTTATAATGACGAATTTTCAGAGAGTTCTTGACTGCTAAGCTTATTTTCTGCATTTTTCTTCTTTAATATCTTTTCAAGTTTTGGATATTAAAGATGATAACGTTTATTTATATGGTGTTAGCTATGTTTGTCATAAACTAAATATTTTTCTCTAGGGTTTAATGTAGTCACTTGGATATTTGTTAATTTTCTATAAAGTTTATATAATTTCTTCTTATTCTATCCTTTATCTATATGATTTGTGCTTAATGCGTGTGGATAATTGATCACTATTTATATGATTTATGATTTTGATTCAAGATCCGAGAAGGGAGAGTTGAATATTCTATAATTATATAGAAATAAATTGCATATAGGACGATATTACCTATAGGGTTTGTGTAGCGTTTAGGGTTTCTATTCTTCGTGCCTGATATATAATAAAACTTATCACAGATATGTAGAAAGTTTGCATATAGGTTAAGGTTTTTTAATCTTGAAAAAGAATTAGGATTGTTTTAGTTAACTCGCTATTAGGATAGAAATTGAAGAATTATATGCGCCGATTGGTAAGATTAACAGGTTGAAAAGTTGATGAAGTTAATACGCTAGGTTTTTAAATTCTTGAATCAATCTTTATTATTGCAAAGCTTATTTCAATTTTAAGTCTTAGTTTAAACATCACTCTATTTTCGACAGCCAAATAGAAATTTAAAAGAAATTATTGGTAATTGGTTGATAGTCCTTGTGGGAATGATACTTTACTTAATTACTATTTTATTACTTGAATTGATTGTGTATACTTGCACATCATATTTTACCGATCAACTTTGGATTAAAATACTAGCTTTCGAAACCTTGAATCCTACTAAACCGGGTAGTAGAATCCTACCCGAGCCTTAACATTTGGGTTCCCGAGCTTAAAACCTTCAATTGGCCATTTTCCCCTAATTTGAGCCGCGGCCCGCTACAGGTCAGAGAGCACGTCTCTCTCTGCTGAAAGACATGGGCCGCGACGCCTAGGCAAACTCAGAGGCTTCCCAGGCCTCTTCGCACACACGAGTCGCGGGGCCTGAAGAACAAGGTCGCGGCATGAGCCCCAAAAACCTAGAAATCCACCATTTTTCATATTTCTAAACCTCTTGCAAATCAATCCAAACATGTTCTAATGCCAAAATTGAGTCCTAAAACACTTTCACTATACCTAGAGTAGTACATAAACCCTAAAAACTGAACCAAAACCTCATCACAACTCAATTTAATCTCTTGAGTTCAAAAACACCCAAAGCACTAAAAAAACAGAGAAATTCACATAAAAGCTTGCTTTAAACCTTACCTCTTTGTTGATTTCGATCCTGTGCCAATTCCCCAGCAATTCTAGCTTGCTTTCCCCGAATCCCAAGCCTCAAATCCTCAACTTCTAGACAATTTTCTTCAAAATTCTCAAAACTTCTCCAAAGACCAAGAGAGAGAGAAGAAAGTGAGAGAAAGAGTAGCAAGGCTGAGAAAAATTATAAGTGTTTCCCCTTAGTTCTAGTGTTTTGATCAGCTTAAGCCTATCCCCAGCTACCTAATGACAAAAATACCCCTAGATATAACCTTAGTCCTTTAATGCCACCAGGGCAATCTCGTCAATTTCCACATCCTGCTAATTCCTCGAGTGTCCCTATGATTCCCTATTTAACCCCCGACATACTTAAACAAACACTAAATCACTACCCGTTACCCGGTAACCCCAGACACACACTATGTACCCATAATACCACTAGGCCCACCCGAGCCGAGTATTCGACCCTGTTGTGACTATTTATCTATTCTGCTCCCTAGGATCGTCTCGAATCACACATCACAAATATATCACCACAATCTTGTGGTATCAAGCATAACATACATATAATTCACATTTATGCCCTCAACGGGCCAAAATTACAATTATGCCCCTATTAACCAGAATGGGCCCACGTGCATATTTAATTCACCTATACATGCATTTCTAATCACATAGTCATTTAATCTACGTATTAACTTAATTAAATCAATTATTGCCCTCCCGACACGCTAATCAAGGCACTAAGCCTTGTTAGCAAATTTGAGACGTTATATAAACCACAAGGTTTAAAATTTAAATCACGACTTTTTAAAATTTAAACCACGTCTCTTTAAAATTTAAACCACAAGGCTTAAAATTTAAATCACAACTTTTTAAAATTTAGACCACAAAGCTTAAAATCTAAACCACGACCTTATAATAATATAAACCATAATTCTTTAAAATCTAAATTACGATTCTTTATAATTTAAATAACTAGTCTTTAAAATTTAAACTACAAGGCTTAAAATTTAAATCATGACTCTTTAAAGTTTAAACTATGACTCATTAAAATTCAAACTACAAAGCTTAAAATTTATACCACAAGGCTTAAAAGTTAATGTACTAAGCTCAAAATCTAAACCATTAGCATATAAAATATAAATCAATATCCTTTAAAATGTAAACCACGACTCTTTAGATTTTAAACCATAAGGCTTACAATTTAAACCATGACTTTTTCAAATTTTGAACCACAAGTCTTAAAAGTTAAACCACTAAGCTTAAAACATAAACCACGACCATATAAAATATAAACCATGTTCCTTTAAAATCTAAACTACAATTCTTTAAATTTTAAATCACTAGTCTTTAAAATATAAACCACAAGGCTTAAAATTTAAATCACGACTCTTTAAAATTTAAACCGCAAGGCTTAAAATTTAAATCACGACTCTTTAAAATTTAAACCGCAAGGCTTAAAATTTAAATCACGACTGTGTAAAATTTAAACCACTAGGCTTAAAATCTAAACCACAACTATATAATAATATTTACCATAATCCTTTAAAATCTAAACCATGATTCTTTATAATTTAAACCACAAGGCTTAAATTTTCAACCACAACTCTTTAAAATTTAAACAACAAGACTAAAAATTTAAATCACGACTCTTTAAAATTTAACTCACGATTCTTTCAAATTTAAACCACAAGGCTTAAAATTTATATCACGATTTTTTAAAATTTAAACCACAAGGCTTAAAAGTTAAACCACTTGGCTTAAAATCCAAACCACGACCATATAAAATATAAACCATGATCCTTTAAAATCTAAACCATGTCTCTTTAAATTTTAAACCACTAATCTTTAAAATTCAAATCGCAAGGCTTAAATTTAAACCACGACTATTTAAAATTTAAACCACAAGACTTAAAATTTAAACCACAAGGCTTAAAATTTAAACTATCTATCTTTAACATTTAAACAACATCCCTTTAAAATGTAAACCACTATGTTTAAAATCTAAATCATGTCTCTTCAAAATGTAAGTCACAAGACTTTAAATGTAGACCATGTCTCTTTTAAAATGTAAATCACATTCCTTTAAAATCTAAACCACGAGGCTTAAAATCTAAATCATGAATCTTTAAATTGTAAACCACTAAGCTAAAAATCTAAGTGACGACCCTTGAAACTACAAAACACAAGGTTTTAAATCTAAACCACGATTTTTAAAATTTTAAACCATAAGGCTTAAAATCCAAATCACGTCTCTTTAAAATGTAAACCATAAAGCTTAAAATGTAGACCACGTCTCTTTAAAATGCAAACCACAACTTTTTAAAATATAAGCCACAATATTTTAAAATCTAAACCACGCCCTTTAAAATGTAATCCATTAGGCTTATAATCTAAACCACGTCTCACTAAAATGTACGTCACAAGGTTTTAAATGTAGATCGCTTCTCTTCAAAATGTAAACCACATCCCTTTATAATCTAAACAACTAGACTTAATATCTAAATCACGACCCTTTAAAATGTAAAACTCAAGGCTTAAAATATAAACCACGACTCTTTCAAATGTAAAGCACAAGGCTTAAAATCTAAATCACTAGTCTTAAAATCTAAAACACGACCCTTTAAAATGTAAACCTCGAGGATTAAAATCTAAACTAAGACTCTTTATAATATAAGCCACAAAGTTGAAAATGTAAACCACTAGGCTAAACATCTAAACGACGACCCTTGAAACTGTAGGATCTAATTTATATAAGTCTATATGCATGCTCCCTATTGCACAAAATAACTACAATAGAAAAACATAAATACATGCATAGAAGTGATTTTCATACAGAGATTCATAAATACAACAATAAAACCATTAGAGTACTTACGAGATGCGTAGTGAAACTATGACTACACCCTTTGGATTCCATAACCTTTTGTCCTTGTTGAATGCTAGGTATTGCAAGGAATCCAAACTGCTTTGAAACAAGACCATAGTCTTCCAAGTCTTTCTCTAAAACAACCTAGTATTTGTGTGGGCAAGTCTCAACACATGAGAAGAGAATTCCTAGAGAGAAAACTAAGACAGAGTTGGTGGCTAGTATAGAATATTAGTAGTGAATTTTTACCTTGTCAAATTCATCTTACCTAATGCATTCTATAACACTAGTATATATAGGCAATTAGCAAGGACATAAAATATGTTTTAGTTACCCATTTTAAATATTTAATAATTATAATTAATTAAATACTTGTCAAAATTAAGCAATTATAATTTTGACTTTTATTTAATTCATTTTATTAATATTAATACAAATTTATCAGTATTAACAAAATTATCCCAATTGTCTATAATACTCTCTTTTTGAGACTTTGCAATAAAATCCTCAAAGTTTCTTTTATTTATTTTCTCACAAAATATCAATAAATAATTTAACATTATTTATTTTCATTGACCTAGTCAATATGATATTTTATAATTAATAATTAAATTAATTATTCAAGACTACTAGCTTCATTTTGATAAGAGACGACATGGGGACCATGGATCCATGAACTCATGCTCCAATAAGTTACCGTGAGTTTATTTATAACAAATAATCTCACTACCTTATTAATTCCTCGTGACTCCACTATAGACTCAGAATTGCACTCTTGAATTCATAGAACGCTTTACACCAAATGTAAATGTGTTATCCATTATTATAACCATAACCGTCATTCAATCCTCTATGGATGAACTACTAATGAGACGGGTGCAAATTACCGTTTTACCCCTCATTGGTATTTTATCCTTAACTCCCACTAAGTTCCTTGTAAATGATATTTTTGTAAACTTAATTACAGATATGAGTACTCTATAATTTAACACTTGAACCAAGATATAAGGAAATCTGTTGACCCTTGTTTTGGTCAACTGACACGGAGTCAAAACGCTTGATGTGGATAGATGTGTTGGAATGAATATAATGACAAAAACAGTAAAGAACACAAGAAATTATAGTGGTTCGGCCCCAGGAACTGGTAATGACCTACGTCCACTTAAGCTATTATTGATATGAGATCTCAAAGGAGTGATCAAAGACCTAGGGTTCTCTTAGTTTCACAAACCTGAGAGGGATAAACAATATAATCGTAATACAATAGCTCTAATTCTCTCGTAAGTGTATAAATTCAATTAACCAAAAGCCAAAAGTCCCTTCCTTGAGCTATCGTTCTCTATTTATAGGCTCAAGGAGGATTACATGAATTTGTTACAAATATTCTCTCCTAATTAATCAGATAATCAGGAATCATTGGAGATAATTTCGGAATTGATTATGATCTCCACAAGATCCTCTTGAATTATGCGGAGTGTACGACCATGCTGGTCATAAGGAAAAATCAACTGCCACACCAGGAAGGTCTTACTGGTCGATGGTCGAACAGAACTCTTCCAGGTGTCAGCCACGTGTTTAAAAACGCCTACCACGTCACACGTGCCTGTTTCTTGGATAACATTTGCCCCCAAGTTTATTTATTATGACCAACAATAAATAAACTTTAAGGAAAATGACTCTTCGATTACCCCACCAGATATGTCAGAGTAGTTTGTGCATCCTAGGGAAAAGTAACCTACCCCTGTCTAATCATGGCGTTTCGGTTCCCAAGTAACCTATTGACGGCTATCACCCTTCCCCATGCTTCGAAAAGAGGAAACTGATGATTACTTCTTCTTTCATGCCATGGACAAAAAATATATATAGCCTTCTCAGAGTCTCTTTTTCCTTTTTACGCAAGTTATTTCTCCTTCAAGAAACCCTAAAATCAGAACCTTCATTCTCTCTGAAGACCATCTTTCAGCATTTCAAGAACCAGCCGTCTGTTCATCTACGCTTGAAACTCCTTCAAACCTCCACGATCTTTGCTTTGGTAAGTTTCAGAACCTTTCTGCTCTTTATTGTTGTCGTGCATGCCTCTTTGAGTTAACTGTTAAGTTCTGGTGTTGTCTGTGTTCCTGGGTTGAGATGCATGAAAGTAGGGGATTTATCGGGTGATACTAGATAGGATGATGTTTCTTTGCCATTTAGGAGTTATGAGTTTGTTTGATAACCGAGATCATAAATTTAGGATGTAAAATCGAAGTAAAAATTTGATTTTTATGCTAGTTGAAAAATTGAGTTTTTCCCGCCCTTAAAGGAATTGAAAAAGCTTTTTCAAAAACTTTTTACTTTCACTTTTTGATCTACTTTTCAAACTGTTTGTGTGAAAAAATTAGTTTTTTATTTGAATGTTGTTGTATAAAAGTTTGACTTTTATACACGATCAGCGTTATTCTAACCGACTTTCTAGATTCTCCATCCTCACCTCCCCATTTTTCTGTTCGCAGATTTTAATGCCAAATTTGTGGGGAGGTGAGCGGCCAATCGAAGATGATCTTCTTGCGCAACTGCTTGAAGGCGAAGAACAGCCGGCTCAGCGTGTTCACGAGATTCCATTCTCAAGACTTTCTTCTTCTAGACCTCAACCATCACCACCTCAAATGGCCCGCTCTAAATCTCCAGGAAAAAAGAAACCAAACCCTGAAAACAATCCAAATCCTCCTGCCCAGCCTGATTCGCAGGCTAGGGTTCCCTCGACCAGTGGTCGAGAAAACATTGCCTCGGACCCTCGCATTTAGGTCAGGGCTCGTCCTAGGCATTCAAACCTTCCTGATGTCGAGTGGTATCTTTCTCCCCTCAGCCAGGTGACTCCCAGGATGCTTGCCAATTACCTTAGGAAGTATCCTCTTACTGGGGTCAATCTCAAGATCCCTGCTGCTGACTAGAGGGCTAACTTGCCTGGGGACGTCTACAGCGCCTGTTCGAGGTACCACATAGAGGTAGGGGCTACCCTTCCTCTACATCCGTTCTATCAGGGGGTGGCAAACTACTTCGGTGTTGCCCCCTTTCAAATTACTCCAAACGGATATAGAATGCTTGCTGCACTCTATATCCTTTACAAACTCAAAAAATGGCCAGAGCCTACTCCTCACGCGGTCAACTTCCTTTTTGACCTTAAGTCCAACCCTCAACAGTCCGGGACAGGCTTTTTTCATTTTTGTCACCAGGAAACAAACTGAACATTCTTGAGTGACACCACCCATATCTCCAATGTGGGGCAATACAGCCAGGAGTATATCCTCACGCCCGACATGACTACGAACAACTTGGCCTTCGCTCGAGGAGGTAAATGTCCTTTTCCACTGGTCGCTACTTTTTCTTAGCAAATTTCTTTGTACTTCTCTAAAGTATCTTGTGCCTTTCAGGACCATGGCTACGCCCAAACCCAACACCAGACATGGTGTTGAGGTCCAACGCATTGGCCAGGATGACGGACGCTGAAAAAAGCGTTAAGTCTCTGATAACTGATGAAAACTTGAGGCTGTCTGGCCCCCTAACCCCTCATCAAGAAACGAGGGAACCCATGGTGGCAGATGCCACTGCCGAGGGGCATCCAGAGCAGCAACCCCCAGCGTCTCCTCCTCGAAGGAGACCACTGGGGTTACGATCAGGGAACTGACTGGCGCCCCCTCAGCAGAAAGGCCTTCTGTCCCCCAAGGGAAGGGGAAACAAAAGGCAGCAGAAATTGTCGTAGATTTGGATGAGTCTTCAGACGAAAATGGTACTGTTATTTCGCTTTTAAATAGCTTGCCAATTCCCTGTCACTTATTTGATGGGGACGGCAATTTTACGTATACTCCAAATCTAGGGCCAGACTTCTTCGTGCCAGAGAGTGAGTGTATGACTAGTAGAGTCAGTAGTAGTAGCTCGGGTATTGGACTTTGTGATTTTCCTTACTTCTTTTCTGATGTACCATAATTTGTCATCTATTTTTGTCTTACTATCTGCATGCTTATCTTTTTCTGCAGAAATGGCCTCCCCCAACATTTTTTACTTATACCAGACTCAGGAGGAGGAGGAAGAAGTTCCCCTGGTCCGACGGAGGAAATCGGCCAGGAGACAAGATGGCGAGTCTAGCCAAGCTCCCTCGGCCAAGAAGGGTCGAGCAGCTGATCCTTCAAAGGATGGGCCCTCTGGCCAACCTTCTGCTCAACCACCTGCTCCTGCTGAGAAGGAGGCCTCGCCTGCCGCCACAAATCCTTCACCTGCGGCTCCAAAAGAACAGGCCCAGCAGGCCGAAATTCCTGGGGCCAGACTCTCGAGCCGCTCCCTGCGATCAGCTAAATATCACCTTGCTCATATTCTAAAGCAAGACCATTGCAGGGAGGCAATGGCTGAGGCTGAGAACATGGGGGTCGATCAGAACCTCAACATGGCTCTTAATGAAGTGGCACTCTTTCTCTTTTTGCGATCTTGGTTTTTATTTTTTCTTCCTGTAATATATCCTAACTCTTATTCTTTGACTGCAGGCCATGCTGACAATGACCGCTGCTCGTACTCGCACTGGTGCTAGCATCGAGCAGTCTTCAAGCCATAGAGGCTAGGCATGCTCGGGAGTTGGAGGTGGTCACCCAGCAGAAGGATGCCTTGGTGGCAAAGCTGGCAGAGAAGCAAGCTTCTCTGGAAACTCTCAGGAAGCAGAGGGATGATTACCAGGAGTCCACCCGAATCCAATGGCGTGAAGTCAAAAAACTTAGGGAGGAGCACCTTGCTAAGGACACGACCATTGCTATTCTTCAGAGCCAAATGGAGCAACTTAAGCTTACCAATGCCAAGGATCTGGAGAGGTACAAGAATACGACACTTCGATGTTTCTACGATTTCTGGAAACACAACCAAAGTGCCGATTTTAGTTACCTTCTAGAGGACGCTAGGAAGGCTGAGCTAGCCCACTTCACTGCTCGGTTGGCTGCCGAAGAGAGAGCTAGGGTCCCTGCTTCCCCAAACATTCCGTCGACCGCCGGAGTGGAAGGAGGAGAGGCTACAGGAGACGCGATCGAACAGAATGCTTCACAGGATCCTCCTGCTCCTCAAGCTCCATAAAGTTTTTTCTTTTGTTTTTCTTTAATTACACGACCTACGGGACGTGATGTAAAGACTAATTTTTCCTTTTAATTTTGCTACATGGGCAGCATATTTTACTTTTACCTTTGAACAATTACATCCAAGCAGGATTGCTTGCGGTGTAAAAGAATTCCCTTTGATATTTTAATATTTCTGCTTATTATAACATCTGTTTGCATGACCGAACTTAGCATAGTACTTTGGCTTGATTTAACAAAATATAAATTTTGAAAAATACTCTAAGTACCATTGCATGCTTTCACTTATTTTGTTCATGTGTTTACATTCCTCTTGTATGCTTTGCTATCGATGTACCTTATATGCCCCCCAAGTGACTGAGGAGCTTTAGGTCCTTGGTCACTTGCCTTGACAACGACCTATGCGAACATTACTGCTCGGTATAAAATGCAACACTTATAATACAGAAAAATAACACACGTAATGAACAAATACTTGTAAATAAAATTTACAAAGGTTGGCAAGAATGACTGGCTGCGCATAGTCCCTTATAATTCTCGTATTAAAATGGACTAAACATGTCTTTACGAGTGATCTTTTAAAAAGATCTTACACTTATAAGCGATTAGCCATATAACATGACTAACCCTTTTTCAAAACTTGTAAAAAGTAAAAATTAATACAAGTCATTCCTTTAAGAAGGACTGTTTATTGATAATACTTGCGCAGGTGTTCTCCGTTCCAATAGCGCGGAACGAGATCTCCATTTAAGCGTGCAAGTTTGTATGTGCCTGGATGAAGGACTTCTTCAATCTGGTAAGGTCCTTCCCAGTTTGGTCTGAGTACTCCAGCAGCTGGGTCGCGGGTGTTTAAGAAAACTCGTCGAAGTGCTAGGTCTCCGACGTTGAACTTTATTTCTTTTACTTTTGAGTTAAAATACCGGGCGACTTTTTGCTGGTACGCAGCTACTTGGAGTTGGGCTTTTTCTCGTTTCTCTTTAAGCGAGTCTAGGGACTCCATCAACAGTTGGCTATTCTGGCATTGGTCGTATGTGATTCTTTGATGTGGGGGCGGATCTAACTCGACTGGCAACATAGCCTCATACCCGTTTGCTAAGGAAAATGGGGTATGACCTGTTGCTGTTCGATGAGAAGTTCTATACGACCAGAGTACTTCGGGCAGTTGTTCCGACCATGCTCCTTTAGCTTCTTCGAGCAATTTCTTCAGGGTATCCTTAAGTGTTTAATTCACTGCTTCGACTTGCCCATTTTCTTGTGGATGTGCGATTGAAGAACAGCTTTGGACGATTCCATGCCTTTCGCATAAGTCTGTGAATAGGTCGCCGTCAAACTGGGTGTCATTGTTTGAGACAATCTTCCAAGGCAATCCATACCGGCAAACAATGTTCTTGATGACAAAGTCAAGAACTTTCTTTGTCGTTATGGTGACGAGTGGTTCAGCTTCGGCCCATTTGGTGAAGTAGTCGACTGCTACAATTGCGTATTTTACTCCACCTTTTCCCGTTGGCAAGGATCCAATTAAATTGATACCCCATATTGCGAAGGGCCATGGACTTTGCATTTGCTTTAACTCGTTGGGATCTGCGGGTGGGATCTTGGAAAATCTCTGACACTAATCACATTTTCGCACAAACTCCATTGAGTCTTCGTTCATAGTCGGCCAGAAATAACCCTGCCTCAGAATCTTTTTCGATAAGCTCTGCCCCCCCAGCGTGATCCCCACAAAAGCCTTCATGTACTTCCTTCATCAGCTCTTTAGCCTTTTCTGGTGTAATACATCTGAGCAGTGGCATGGAGTATCCTCTTCGGTATAGAATACCATCGACCAATATGTACCTAGCAACCTGTCTCTGAAGAGTCCTGGCTTTATTTCTATCTGCTTGTAGTACACCATTCGTGAGATACTCCAAGTACGGTGCCATCCATGTTTCTTTTATCCGAATTTCCATACTGGTTTCATCTGCTCGTATGCTCGGCTCACGTAGCCGTTCCACTGGCATTATATTTAAAGTGTCAGTATCTTTCGCACTCGCGAGTTTGGCTAAGGCATCTGCGTTTGAATTCTGATCTCGAGGTATTTGCTGGAGGGTATACTTCTCGAATTTTGCCAACAGATCTTTGGTTTTGTTCAGGTAGGCCACCATTTTTAGGCCTCGTGCTTGATACTCCCCTAAGACCTGATTCACTACCGGCTGTGAATCACTGTAAATATCCAGCACCTTTATACTCATGTCTTTGGCCATCCTTAGCCCAGCAAGGAGTGCTTCATACTCGGCTTCATTGTTTGATGCGGTGAAATCGAACCGAATAGCGCAGTGAAATCGATGCCCTTCTGGCGTTATCAATATCACTCCTGCTCATGCGTGAGATTCATTGGACGATCCGTCCATGAATAACTTCCATGAAGGAGCTTCAACTTAGGGCTCAGGCGCACTAGGTTTTCTGCACTCCTCGTTGTCTGGGAGCTCAATGAATTCGGTGATAAGATCAGCCAAGACTTGTCCCTTTACTACTGCTCGCGGTGAATATGTGATATCGAATTGCTCGAGTTCGACTGCCCATTTTAACAAATGTCCAGCCGCCTCCGGTTTTTGTAGAACTTGCCGAAGGGGCTGGTCAGTTAAGACTGTGATGGGATGGGCTTGGAAGTAAGGACATAACTTCCTTGAGGCCAAAATTAAGCAATAGGCTAATCTTTCAATGGGAGGATACCTCAATTCAGCACCGATTAACCTCTTGCGAACATAATAAACTTCCTTTGTACGCCTTCTTCTTCTCGTACTAGCACCGCACTAGCAGCATATTCGGTGATCGCCAGGTAAATGAACAAAGTTTCTCCATCTATAGGCTTTGATAAAATAGGAGGCTGTGCCATGTGGGCTTTTAAGGCTTCGAAAGCCTATTCGCAGTCTCCAGTCCACTCGAACTTCTTGTTGCCTCTAAGTAGATTAAAGAAAGGGATGCATTTATCCGTCGACTTTGAAATAAATCTACTAAGTGTGGCAATCCATCCAGTTAAACTTTGCACATCCTTGATTTTCACCGGCGATTTCATGTCGATCAGGGCTTTGATCTTTTTGGGGTTGGCCTCGATTCCTCTTGAATTAAAAATGAACCCCAAAAATTTCCCTGATCCTACTCCGAAGGAACATTTGAGAGGATTTAGCTTCATCTGATATTTGTTCAAAACATTGAAACACTCCTGTAAATCCTTCACATGTCCTTCTACCTTTTTTGACTTTACCAGCATGTCGTCCACGTACACCTCCATGTTTACTCCGATCAACTCCTTAAACATGTGGTTAACCAATCGCCGGTAAGTCGCACCAGCGTTTTTCAGTCCGAAGGGCTTTACTTTATAACAGTATAACCCTGTATCGATCTAAAAGCTAGTGTGATCCTCATCAGAGGGATGCATACTGATCTAATTGTATCCTGAGTATGCATCCATGAAAGAGAGGATATCATGTCCTGCAGTTGCATCGACCAGCTGGTCGATCCTTGGGAGTGGGAAGCAATCTTTTGGGCAGGCTTTATTAAGGTCTGTGAAATCCACATAGGTTCGCCATTTGCCGTTAGGCTTGGGAACGAGTACTGGATTAGAGACCCACGATGGTTAAAACGCTACCCTGATGAACCCATTCTCCTTCAGTCTTTCAACTTCCTCTTTTAAGGCTTTCGATCTATCCTTATCGAGCAGCCTTGTTTTCTGTTGCACGGGTGGAAAAATCTTGTCAACGTTCAGGACATGGCTGATAACTGCAGGATCAATCCCAGCCATGTCTTTATGTGACCAGGCAAAAACTTCTTGGTTCTTTCTCAAAAATTCCACCAGTGCGTGCTTCGTTGTTGCTTCTAACTTTTTACCGACCTTTACAACTCTGGTCAGATCTTTTTCGTCAAGTAGGACCTCTTCAAGGTCCTCGACGGGTCCAACATCTTCCTCAAAATCCCCAAAGCGAGGATCTAAATCTCTATCCTCACTTTGGGCAACACCCTATTTGGTGACTCCATCACCGGATTGGGCCTGTGTATCAATGGCCATCTGCAACCTCTCTGGGGGAGTGCTCTTCGACGTTCCCTTCTTTGCCTTCGTGATCGAGGCATTGTAGCACTCCCTTGCTTCCCTCTGATTTCCCAACATGCATCCTACCCCTGCGTCTGTCGGGAATTTCATGGCCAAGTGCCATACTGAGGTGACGGCCCGAAGGTCAACCAGTATGGGCCTTTCGATTACAGCATTGTACGCCGAAGGACAATCGACTACTATGAAAGTAGCGAGTAATGTCTTGGTAGTAGGCGTTGTACCTGCTGTTACTGAAAGTCTGATTGACCCCGTTGGGGCGAGTCCCTCACCAGAGAAGCCATAAATTGTTTGGTTGCAGGGCTCCAAATCCTTGACGGACTACTTCATGCGTTCCAGCGAAGAATTGTACATGATGTTTACTGAACTTCCTGTATCGACTAGCACTCTTTTCACCATCATGTTGGCAATTTGAACATCCACGACCAGCGGATCGGAATGTGGGAACCGGACATGCTGGGCGTTGCTATCAAAGAAGGTTATTTCACCATCCTCTGACCGAGCCTTCTTTGATGCCCGGTCCTCCACAGTCATCATCTCGATGTCCTAGTCGTGGCGTAGGGTCCGAGCATATCGTTCCCTTGCCTTTCCGCTGCTTCCCACAAGGTGCGAGCCTCCACAGATGGTGAGTAAAGTTCTAGCTACGGGATCAGGCTGCAAAGGTGGCGAGCATTGGCGTGCGGGCGCCTGCTCGTTGCCACCTGAAGCCTCTCATTGGGAAGTTCCCGAGGCCCGTACATATCTTCTCAAGTGTCCTTGTCTGATAAGGAACTCGATTTCATCCTTTAGCTGGTTGCACTCATTTGTATCGTGTCCGTAGTTGTTATGATAACGACAGAACTTAGTAGTATCTCTCTTCGAAATATCCTTTCGAATGGGAGCGGGTATTTTGTAAGGCACACTAGAACTCATGGCCTGATACACCTCTCCTCGAGACTCGACAAGGGCAGTGTAGTTAGTGAACCGCGGTTCATAACGATTGCCCTTAGCGCGTTTGTTTTCAGAGGTGGAAGGTTCATTATGAGACCGCTTCCCCCCATTCTTGCCATTGCCATTGCCGTTCCTGTTGCCTTTACCATTGTCATTGGGTTTTGACCCATTGGAGGCTTTGGCGGGCTCGGCAGACCCCTTATCTTTTCCTGGGGGCTTTCCCTCGCTGGCGATGGCATCCTCGAGCTTGATGTACCGATCAGCTCGATCCAAGAATTCTTGAGTAGTCTTAACTCCATGCTTTCTGAGGCTACTCCACAAAGGCGTGCGACGCCTAACTCCTACAGTTAGGGCCATCATCTTGCCCTCATCTCCCACTGTTTTAGCTCCAGCTGCTACTCGCATGAAGCGCTGGACGTAATCCTTCAGTGGCTCTCCTTCTTGCTGGCGTATCTCCACCAGCTAATTCGCCTCAGTTGGGTGCACACGACCTGCATAGAATTGTCCGTAAAATTCCTTTACGAACATCTCCCAAGAAACAATACTTGCAGGAGGGAATTTGCAAAACCACTCCTGTGTAGCATCAGAAAGTGTTGCAGGAAAGATCCTGCACCGAGCGTCTTCGGACACTTTCTGAATGTCCATTTGTATCTCAAACTTGTTGACATGAGATACCGGGTCACCATACCCATCAAAGTTCAGAAGCATGGGCATCTTAAACTTGCTGGGAGTTTCTACCACAGCTATCCTTTGAACGAAAGGAGTTCCCCTTCTCCTGTCGTACTCGATATGAGACGTCCTTCCGCCGACCAGCTGTTGCACTGCCTGGTTCAGGGCATCTATTTGGGCTTGCACGACGTCAGGAATTGCCAGGGCCTCTGCTGCTGGGGGAATGTACTCATCATGTTGTTCTCGGCGGTCGTTGAGTACATCTCTTAAGTCTTCGTCTGTTCACCGTTGCTTGTTTGCTCTGAGCCGGTTAAAGACGTTATTTTGTCTGGGCTGCCCCCCAGCGTTATGTCTCTCGGGTTGGTCTTCCCTAGGTGGTGGGCTTATGCCCCCACCTCTCTCTTCATTTCTCCGACCGGCATTTTCTCTGCCTGAGTCGGCCTCATTGTAACCATGGCCATCTCTGAACCTCGATTGGCTATGGTGGGATCGACTGTCCCCTCGGTTGCCTCCTCAGGCCAGAACTTCCCGAGCGTTAGAGGGTGGCCTGCGTTGGTTGGTAGGTCCCCGTGCATTATCATGCCGTGGGGGGCCCCGGACTGCAGAGCTTATCTCTGAGTTCCTTCTGTTGCCAGAAGGACGCTGCCCCCTGCTCGGTGGGTTTGGCTCTTCGCCTCTATGGCGTCTAGGACTACGGGGCTGCTGCCCGGCCTTATTCTGCCTTGGCTGCGGGGGATTGCCTCGACCAGCCTGGGATGGAGGCTGCGCTTCAGGATCCCTTGGTGGGACATCATCCTGAGGCATTGGCAGCGGCTCGGGCCTTTGGGGGCTCGACGGCTGGATCGGCGGGCTAGGATTGGGACCCCTTTGGGGTGGTCCATTTGCGGGTTGATCAGGCTGTGAGGCAGGTGCAGCCTGATTCCTAGCCAATGGTAGGGCTGCTTTGAGGGCTGCCATGGCCTCTCTCTGACGATGGTCCATCTCCGCCTGTCTTTCACTTAGCTCCTGGCCCTATCGCTCTCTCTCTTGTTGCTGCCGCGCCATAATCTCCGCAGCACTTTCTTGGCTGGCCCTCAGATTGGGCAATTCATCCTGCAATACCCCCAGGGTATTTCTCAGCGTCTCGGAATCCAATTCTTCCTCATCAAATATGTGGCTCATTTTTAGCCATATTTGGAGGAAGAGGCGGTTGAGATGGTGCAGCGCCAGCTGTCTGCCCAGTTTTCTTTGTTGTTTTCGCCATTACTGCTTCAACAATTTCATATCAAGCTTTCAATGAAAGCACCAGAATGTTGACCCTTGTTTTGGTCAACTGACACGGAGTCAAAATGCTTGATGTGGATAGATGTGTTGGAATGAATATAATGACAAAAACAGTAAAGAACACAAGAAGTTATAGTGGTTCGGCCCCAGGAACTGGTAATGACCTACGTCCACTTAAGCTATTATTGATATGAGATCTCAAAGGAGTGATCAAAGAACTAGGGTTCTCTGAGTTTCACAAACCTGAGAGGGATAAATAATATAATCGTAATACAATAGCTCTAATTCTCTCGTAAGTGTATAACTTCAATTAACCAAAAGCCAAAAGTCCCTTCCTGAGCTATCTTTCTCTATTTATAGGCTCAAGGAGGATTACATGAATTTGTTACAGATATTCTCTCCTAATTAATCGGATAATCAGGAATCATTGGAGCTAATTTCGGAATTGATTATGATCTCCACAAGATCCTCTTGAATTATGCGGAGTGTACGACCATGCTGGTCGTAAGGAAAACTCAACTGCCACGCCAGGAAGGTCTTACTGGTCGATGGTCGAACAGAGCTCTGCCAGGTGTCAGCCACGTGTTTAAAAACGCCTGGTACGTCACCCGTGCCTGTTTCTTGGATAACAAAATCATTGTTTCACTTCTTAAATAGAAGCTATAGATTTCATGTCAATGATAAATACTCTCTCTCAATTATACTACCAAATCTCCAATATGTAAGTATGAGCTAGTCCGTAGGGTAAGTTGGTAACGAATAAATCAAAAGACTTGTATAATACAATTAGCATAATATTAATCACTCAGAATTAAGATTGAATTGACCTATGGTCAACGTTGTGATATGATTAGATTAGATAATAATGATACTTACTTATCTTAGCAATAATCAATATCGGTTCAGTCCAATGTAACAAAATACATCTGATCTTATCTACTTGGCCAATGCCTTGGATAAGACATCACACCCCGAATGTGTAAGTAGATCATATCATAGATTACCAAATCAATGAAAATCCAATGCACCAACTTATTCTTAGGGCTCATTCTTTTGAACATATAATTACAATTATAATCCACTGTGACCTAGTCACTATAATTGTAATTATTTATATTTTCGGGATTTTATAAATGTTTGTATTATTTCAATAATCATGTGATAAAACATGCAAGCAAAACGATTGTCAAACTAAATGATTTCTACTTCTTTTATTGACAATATAAAATTGTGTTACATGTCCAACATGGTTTTATAAGGGCATAAAACCCAACATAAACTATATAGCACAAATTTATAATCTAAATCATAACTCTTTAAAATTTAAACCACAAGACTTAAAATGTAAACCACTAGGCTTAAATTCTAAATCACGTCTCTTTAAAATGTAAACCATAAAGCTTAAAATGTAGACCATGTCTCTTGAAAATGTAAATCACAGCTCTTTAAAATATAAAACACAATCCTTTAAAATCTAAACCACATCCTTTTAAAATGTAAATCACTAGGCTTAAAATCTAAACCATAAGGCTTAAAATTTAAACCACATCCCTTTAAAATGTAAGCCACATTTTAAGGATTGTGGTTTACATTTTAAAGAGACGTGGTTAACATTTTCAAAGATGTAGTTCCTATATTAATTAAGTTATATCTAGGCGCCTATGTGTGAACTTGGTGAATATTTACCACTTTTGGAACCCTTGGGCCGTAATGATTATTTGAAGTGAAAATCATAAGTCTTAAAAGCTTATGGCTTATCTTTATGAGTGTGGCATTTAAATTTTTGTGGTTGGTTTTACATTTAAAGTATTGTGGTTTATATTTTAATAGATGCAACTTCAATATTAATTGAGTTATATGGGGGTCATTGAGTGTCTGTATATGAACTCGGTGTTTATTAGCCACTTTTGGCATTGTTGCGCCATAAATAATTATTCGAACTAAAAATCATTTATCTCTGTTGCTAAACACATTAATTTCTATAATACTTTTTTATTGATAAAGTAAAAAAAAACAAGAATTTTGGGAGAAAATCAAGTCATTTAATGGCTTATCTCTCATCACCATATGAAAAAAACTAAGGTAGAAACAAGACAGTAGCCTCCACATGCCATAAAGAAAATTTTTATGCCCAAATAAGATCGTCCGTAAAAGAAAAGCAGTGGAATAACAATACATCCAAAACTAATGGAAATTTGTGTTGACGCGATTTTTCGCCAACAATAGATTAAGAAATCAAATAACAAAGATATTAGTGCTCTTTTCTAAATTATAATGGACTATATGAACACTTTCTCACACTTACAATTTTATGTGCTTCAGTGGTTAAAATCCACCTAGTCCACGAGATAATATTATTAATCTTTTTCAATTTCTGCAGAGTTTCTATATCATAAAAAGCAATCCCTTTTCTTGTCCATTGACCCTGATATTTATAGTGAATATCCTTGGACAAGTTTGGGTAACCGCGTGCATAATATGGTGCTGACGGTGAGAATTCGTCAACTAAGTTAGGTCGGAAAACTCAAAGTTTAGTAAGAGAATAACTAAGTAATAATTTAAAATAGACTTGAGGAAAGATAAATGCAGATCAACAATGAAGTAAAAACTCATATATTGCTTAATAGCCTGAGTATACAATGAATTTTCCAACCCCTTATTCTAAAGGGTGAAGATCTATTTATAGCTGGGCTCTAATGGCCCCTTATACATGGTGGTCCCTGGGGATAAAATAGTACACGGGTATACTGTCAGGGTAGTAGCACAGGTGGTAGTGGTGTTGGAGGAGTGGTGGTCAGCTTTAGTACGTGTCAAGGGTCTGCAAAAGTACTCCTGCCTTGGTACCATATTATACCTCCACTACTTGTCGGGTACGAACGTCATAAGAGTGTTGAGGGAGTCCTTACCATGTACCATTCTTGTACTTCCACTACTTGTCCGGCGTGGACTTCGTGTCCGTACTCTAACTCCTCTTGGTTTATAGGTGCATTTCGTACCTATATGAGTTCTTCGAGTCATACGTAGGTTCTTACCCTCAGAAAGTACCTTATTCCCACGAGCTTCAAGTATTGAAACCCTTATATGTTATCACGGATGACACAGTTCCAAAATGAATGTGGTGGAAGGACCCCACGAGATGGTCCTATGAAAATGAGACATGATAGGGCCTCTCGAACCTTAGGCTCGATATCTTTAGTGCAAGGTACAGTATCATAGGCGAGGTCATGCCTCAAGATACCTATGACGCAAGGTGTGAGACACTTGTTGGGCATGGGGCCCTTCCACTAGGCACGAGGCCCTGATGGGCTCGAGACGCCTAATGGCAGCCCTGATGGGTGCGAGACACCTGCTGGGCGTGAGGTGCCTACTGAGTGTGAGGCTCTTCGGCTGGGCGCGGGGCAGTTGATAGGCATGAGACCCTTCAGCTGGATGTGAGGCACCACCGAGACTCAAGGTGAAACCCAAGGTGTGAGATGAGGGTCTCACTAGGTGTGAGATGCGGGCATGTTTGGGACAACCTTTGGAGTGTGTCACCTTGTGACTATAGGCTATGCGCTTTTGGAAATTTTCCTATATTCATACTTGGTTTGGAACTTTTGCATCAACAGCCTCTTGGTAGCACATAGTAGCCTTTCGCCTCCAACATGTACTCGATGCCTTTGGTGACCTTTAGCCATTTATTTCAATAAGGGACCAGACCTTTTTTCCTTGGTGAACTTTTGGCATCCACACTTGCCCCCCAAGTCTATGTGGAGGACTTTAACCATCCTTGTAGACTTATTATGATGCTACACTTACTATGCCTTGGTGGTAGTGTTGTGTGCCTTCTTGTAAAGTTGTTGACGGCGAGAACTTGTCAACGAATTTCGTGATGCTAGTGACAATGGTAGCATACTCCAGGCTATCATGGTCGCGTGAGTGGAAATATAGCTAATCGATATTCAGGTGTGCATTACCTCCGTAGGGGAGTTGTCGAGCATCATGGCATGGTTTTATTGTTTTGTGAGACCTCACGAGATGACCAGGCATAGGTGAAGTGTATGGCACTTGAGAATACACTTTGGAGGGTATGATCAAATTTTGGGTGAAAATAACAAAGCATGGACATGCGAGACCACAAACAAAGTCATTCGGGAGCATCGGGCCGAGGCTGACCTTCCTTTGTGCCTTCGAGTCTTCAACCTCATCTGTCAACATGTGAAGGCCTTTGCTTGTCACCTTTTTCATGAATGTGATACTTGCATTATGCTCGGAGGCATATAAGGCATTGAAGGATTTCATACAAAACTATTGGGTGATAAAGACCTTGCTATGCAAGATGGTCTCGCACTGTGAGACCCTCTCACATGGTGAGGCTTGCCTCCTTCTCTTCGTGCTTTATCTGTTGACATCCTAGGAGCTTCACTGGCCTTCCTTTAGAGGATAAGGCTTATATGAAGCTTAGAGGCACGTTAAACACTTAGACAAGAATGTTTGGAAGCACTAGGCTATATTTGGTCTCTCTATGCGAGGGCTCTCTCGCTGTGCGATGCCTCTTAGCCTTATTTTGTATATTTGTGACTTCATTCTTCATTTATGTCTGTAAGATGGCATTTAGATAGATGTCCAATGAAGGGGTACAGCCCGATTGAGATAGAAGGCCGAGGGAAACCTTACCGAGGGAGGGTGCCCTTGCTATGCGAGGCCCTCTTGCAAGGTGTGAGGTGTCTCATCCCTTCGTCGACTTGAGCTATTCATTTTGGACATTTTTACTTAGTGACGCTGTAAGGAATGTCTAAGGTAGGAAGCAAACTCAATTTGGAGCCAAGGTCGAGAGAGGATTTCTATCGTTCACACTTGGTAAAGTATGAGTTGAGATGCCTCTCTTTTCTTGAGATGGATATTACTAAAGAGATGTCCATAAGTTGACTTTCATTGCAACCTCGTGATGCAGGCGCATCGAGATATCCATAAGCTGACTTGCATTGCGTCCTAGCGATGCGGGCACATCTGAGCTTGGAGGTGAATACACAAGGGCATCGCATTGCAGCCTTGCATTGCGAGCGCATTCCATTTGAAGGCTACTGAATTGCAGCCTCACATTGCGGGCACGTTCCATTTGAAGGCTACTGAATTGCGGCCTCGTATTGCGGGCGCATTTTTCCAAGAGCCTACAACACAAGGACCTCTTATCTCGCAGCTCTTTCACATGTACCAACTCGCAAGATAATTTTACATGCTCAAATAAGTATAAGGGGAGTGTAAGTCCCTTTCTCTTTCTTTCATTGGTGTGAGACTTTGAGAAGTCGTTCTTTTTTCCCTTTTTTTGTGAGGAACTTCTGCAAGTCCTCATGGTAATATTGCCAATAGCCTTATTTTGAAAGGGTTTCCTTTGGGACCTCTCTACTGCGTGTGATTTGTGTCTGTTGGTGCACCTTGATTACTTATAAGGATATGTTCACTCTTTGGGTTCTCGCTATCCTTTTATATATTTTTGCGTGTGCGTTTTATTTTTAGCGAGAAGTGTCCTTCTCATCATTATGCATAGTACTATTTTTGCAAGCATCTTCTTGCAATTGTCTTCTTTGAGATCCTTTTCACTAGCGTCTTCTTTGAGACCCTTTTGACAAGCTTCTTCGCGACCCTTTTTGGGCTAGGTGACCTTGGCCAACCTAGGATTGTTATGGGGACCCTTTTTGGTCTTTGAGGTGATCTACCATTGGGTTGGGACCCTTTATAGGGAGATGGTATTTGTGAAACCTCGCAAGCACCTAATTTCAAGGCCCTTTTTCCCTCGATAAGGTGACTTAGTCGATCTAGACATAGGGATCTCTTTGGGCTCCCCTTTTTTCTTCTGAAATGTGGTCCCTGTGTAAGGTGAGTGTGTTTGTGAAGAGGTAACTTTTGAGGGACCTTTTGACTTTCGTAGATTCTATAAGGGTAACTAGTCCTTATAGATTCAAATGTTGTCTTATAAGGTTCACCACTCACACATATATACATTATAAGTACTTTTATATATATTACACAAGGCCAGACACCTATTTTTCACTTGCCCAGGCACCTATTGAGGCTTGCGAGGCTAGGCGTCTCCTAAGTGATTGATGGGTTCTATCTTGCCAAGCACTTTGTTTTTTATTCTCTCCGATATGCTTTGACAATTTCAGATCTCTAGAGTCAGCCTGGTGACCTCTTTGGAACTTTATGGGGGTCAATTGCGATGACTTCTTTGGTCCCTAAGCGACTCAGATAAAGGGAGTCTTATCGGAGGTTATCCTTGATGAATCCTGCTTGCTTCTTCCTTGAAGCCTTCTTATAAACCTCTTCCAATCTTCAACTTGATCAGTGACTCCTCCATCACAACAATCTCTTCAATATGGAATCTTCAGACGTATTGGTAGAAGGATGATTAGAGGAAGGTTTGCTTCCCTCAACATGCAAGTTCTTATGGCCCTCTTCCACACGTATATACTTTTGGGATCTTTAGAAGAAGTCGTCTAAGTTTGTAATCTCCCTATTGAGCATGTTATCTCATAAATTTCTTCCAAGATGAATCCGACTGTGATTTCCATCTTGAGCTCTGCTTTATTCACACTCCCCATCTTAGTTGCTTCCATATTGAACCTGTGGATATAGATCTTCAATATTTCACACATCTTAGTTGCCATTTATGTTAGCGAGGCTGGTACTCGACACAACATAGTCACAGACCGCGTGGTGATGCTGAAGAAATTTACCAGAGAACTGCTGCCATGACCTGATTATTTCTGGCCTTAACCTCTTGAACCACTTATACGCTGCCCTTTGAGTGTAACGACAAAGCAATGGCCCTTTTCTCTATTGTTGACCCCATTTAACTTCATCAGGTTAATGAAGGTGTCTAAGTGATATTTTGGGTCTGTGTGCCCTTGTACGGAGTCATGCGAAGCTCTTTGAGGTCGGTGGGGAGTTGCTCAACCTGGATCTCCCTGCTGAAGAGCGACTCGCGGTCAAATTCTTCGTCATCTCTGTGCCCCCTAGGTGCAGTGATAATCTTGCTTCAAGGGCTTTGCATTTCAATGTTTAATTCCTTCATCTTTCTATTTAAGGAGTCTCAAGGGTTCTTAGGGTGAACTTTTTCTTTGCTTGTGTCCATCAGAGGAGCTGTAGGGGTGTGGTTTTTACCTCGGACCCTGTCTGGTTAAGTTTATCCCTCAAGTCGGGTGAAGCTCTTTTGGAGGCTGCCTTGGGTTCGCAGCTCTCGTAGGTGGGGTTCACGCCAGGTTGCTCCTATGTTGGTGTAGAATCTTCCTTGCATCCTGGGTGGGAGGTATGACAAGTGGAGATTTGCATTTTTCCACCGTCCACGGGCATGGTGGTTTCTCCTCGTATATGTTCCCTCTTTTTATGCCTAGAGAAGGGAGCATCAGAGTTTTCGTGTAATAGTTCATTGAGTACCTCTTTCATGTTCACCACGGTGGCCTGCAAGCTTTGATTTTTCAAATGTAGGTCATGTATTTCCTCTTCGTGGCGATGATATTGGGAACTTGAGCTCACTGAGTGTACTCGTGGGAATTTACCATGTCTTTGTTTTGAGGGAGCCAGGTCCTGATGGTTCGGACTTGGGGCCACTGATGGCCATGGCGGAGGGTGAGTTGTACAACCCTTCGTTGGAGTGGTGGCATGTGTTACAGGGTCCTGTGTAGGATGACTGGCAGCGGACGATACTTCTTCCTATTTTCCATTGTCTCTAGGCATATCCATTACACCTCCATTCATCGGTGGGGGAGGATCCCTCATGGATGCCCTTAGCTGGGTTTCGTCTAGGTGAACCTCTGCTTCTTGGTGGTCTTGTAGGCATTTTGTACGCCTTGGCATGTTTTCTTACTGAAATTAATGGAGGAACTATTGTTTATCGGTTGTTCAGACAGTGCCAAACTGTTGATGGTGAGAACTCGTCAACTATGTTAGGTCAGAAAACTCAAAGTTTAGTAAGAGAATAACTAAGTAATAATTTAGAATAGACCCGAGGAAAGATAAATGCAGATCAACAATGGAGTAAAAACTCGTATATTGCTTAATAGCATGAGTATACAATGAATTTTCCAACCCCTTATTCTAAAGGGTGAAGGTCTATTTATAGCTGGGCTCTAATGGTTGCTTATACATGGTGGTCCCTGGGGACAAAATAGTACACAGGTATACTGTCAGGGTAGTAGCACAGGTGGTAGTGGTGTTGGAGGAGTGGTGGTCAGCTTTAGTACATGTCAGAGGTCTGCAAAAGTACTCCTACCTTGGTACCATATTATACCTCCACTACTTGTCGAGTACAAACGTCATAAGCATGTTGAGGGAGTCCTTACCATGTACCATTCTTATACTGCCACTACTTGTCCGGCGTGGACTTCGTGTCCGTACTCTAACTCGTCTTGGTTGGTAGGTGCATTTCATACTTGTAAGAGTTCTTCGAGTCATATGTAGGTTCTTACTCTCAGAAGGTACCTTATTTCCACGAGCTTCAAGTATTGAAACCCTTATATGTTATCACAGATGACACGGTTCCAAGATGATTGTGGGGGAAGGACCCCACGAGATGGTCCTATGAAAATGAGACGTGATAGGGGCTCTCGAACCTTAGGCTCGATATCTTCGGTGCAAGGTATTACATCATAGGCGAGGTTGTACCTTGCGAGACCAGGTGTGAGACACCTGCTGGGCATGGGGCCCTTCCGTTGGGCGCGAGACCCTGATGGGCTCAAGACGCCTGATGGGCGTGAGGCCCTAATGGGCATGAGACCCTAATTGGCATGAGGCGCCTGATGGGCATGAGACACCTGCTGGGCGCGAGTCCCTCCGACTGGGCGCGGGGCGCTTGATAGGCGCGAGGCCCTTCAACTGGATGTGAGGCACCACCGAGACTCAAGGTGCAATCCAAGGCGTGAGATGAGGGTCTCACTAGGTGTGAGACACGGGCATGTTCAAGACCACCTTTGGAGTGTGTCACCTTGGGACTATAGGCTATGCACTTTTGGAAATTTTCCTATATTCATACTTGGTGTGGAACTTTTGCATCAACAGCCTCTTAGTAGCATATAGTAGCCTTTCGCCTCCAACATATACTCGATGCCTTTGGTGACCCTTAGCCATTTATTTCAATAAGGGGCCAGACCTTTTTTCCTTGGCTGATTTTTGGCATCCACATATGGTAAACAATCAATAAATATAATTCCCATCTACATAGGGATACGATTGCCTATGGAAATTACTCCCATTATCTCAGGCAATAAATATGTAACATAGCCTTGGCATTAATGAGCATATAAGGAACCTCCAAGTCTTTCGGGTTCCTTCACTTTGCATCATGACCAGGTTTCCACGAGTTGAACACATTCCTCAAGCTGGAGATTGAAGAGTGAATGGACTTTAGTTCGAATCAAGTTCAAAGTATCTGGAAAGCGACCTAACCATTACATGTCTCGAATTATATTATATTCCTGAGAGGCAATCTGGAGACTATCTGCATGGCGCACTATCAAGTCTTAACTCGAGCTACTCACATCGAAGTTAGCTAGATGTTCTGCTCGCCTATTTTCTCCATGTGTTTATCTGCTAGTTGTACCCCCTAGTTGAATGGTTGAATCCATGCTTATTTTGGGGTACAACACTTTCCCCCCAATATTATGCTCATGCATGACATCATTTGCTGACACGCATAGCAGGGGATTTTAGGCTTTCGTCGTGTGAAATCATGCCCACCCATTACTTGAGTGTTAAACACGTGGCTGCCTATATTGGCGTCTGTTCGGGTTTCGAGGATTGTGGCAACTATCCTATCACCTTTTTTATGCTACAATGGTCATTTAATCCTGGCCTTTGGATCCCGAGTTAATCGATTGGATGGCCCAAACGAATTCTTGAAGCTTACGTATAAATAGGAAGGTCAAGCCTGAACTTCACCACCTTTGCGTTCAAAAAATTTCCTTTTTCTTCTCAAAGCTTTTAGAACCCTTCTCCATTCTCCCATTCTTTAGAAGTTCTTAGGCGACTCTAATCGGAGATATCACTATTTCCCTCATTCAACCATTTGAACTGTAAGTGTTTCTATACTTGGCTTAAATTTCTCACTCTTATTTTTCAATGAGTTCATTTCACTTCAAAAAAAAATTCAGTACAATCTCTTACTTTGGGTATGCTTGGGCTTAATAGAGATTGGTGATAGGCCAAAAACATAATATTAGGCTTGGTTAGAAGCAATGTACGCAAGAAATGGGTAGATTTTTGGGTTTTGAAAGGGTATGGCGTATGATTAAGCATCTGGGTTGCTTGTTTATGCATAGGAATTTTAAGGGTTTTTAGGTTCAATTCTGGGTAGCTTAAGGGCTATGATTCCCTAAACGATTTTGCATTAAACAGCCTTCGAAAAAGGTAGTGGGTCTGACACGCAAATCCCGAAGTATGAGGGATTTCCCGAGTTTATAGCGTGTGGCTTAGGATTGCACGTGGAAACACGTGTTGGTGCTGGATATCACTTAGCTCACGTAGATTTTGGATAAAATAAACTACATTCAAACCCTTGGGTCAATCGTACCTTTATCATCGTAGCTAGGCATTGTTTTAGGTCGCTACTAATTAGGTCGCTTTGTCATCAAGCGAGCTAGATCATGGCCCAACAAAAGAAAAACATTGCAGGCTCTTCCTCTCAGAGCAAAAATAAGGGCAAGCAAATCGCGTCCGAAACTCCTATCCCCCACTTCGGCCCAGTGGTGGACAAGGTAATCGTAGTGGATCCTGATGCCTTTTTCGATGCCGATCACATCGTGTCTCAAATAATGACCAAAGGCAAGGTGAATAAGATTTTTCTGAGCCACGTGATCTAGATGGGACTCGACGGCCTCGTTGCATGGCCTCTATTAGAAGGAGAGCAGAGTTGCGCCCCATTTCAGGAAGACTTCAAGGGATGGAGTAATAAGCATCTGAAAACAAGTGCTTTCCTCCCTCTAGACTAGTACTTCGTAGACTTTTTAAACTACTTTGAACTGTCTCCATTCCAGCTCCTCCCAAAATCATATCGACTTTTGGCGTGGGTGAAGTATTTATTTTTGAAGCATGAGTGGCAAGTCCCCACCCCAATCGATATTATGTACTTCTTCTGCCTCAAGGCCAAACCTAAGCAGAAGGGGAGAGGTGATGATTTTTACTACCTCACTCAATTCCCCAACTCGGCCTCCGTCATCAACCTCCCCAGCCACCAATATGACTATAAAGATCAATTCTTTGTGTCAAATGGGTTCAAGAACTGTACTCGCCGGTACCTCAATTGTCCTCGTAAGTTTCCTAACTTTTTTAATTTCATACGTGAATACCTTTCTTATTGAATTTACCCCTTCTAACTGAGTTTCTTCTTTGTGCAGCTATATACAAGAGGACAAAGCGATCTGAGACCCTTGGAGGTCAGTACGAGACACTGTCTCGTATCCCTCCAAAGGAGAAGGAGTTTTCAAGTGGTAGTGAATGATGCTACCATTGTGGCCTATAATTTGATCCGTAAAGATCAAACATTGTCCATCAGAGCCCAAGGCCTGCCCCCTCAAGAAGTTCTCCCCGCCGTTGAAGACATCGAGGAGGAAGAAGAGGTGGCCCTGCTTGTGCACAAGAGAAGAGCTCCTGAGAATGGGACCCAGACTAAACTGAGTCTGAGGCAGCAGCTGGCACTTCCGGCCAAGGTAACCCCTATGGAGAACTGGGCTGCTTCTAATTTTAGGCTAATCCGTTTCAACCCTCGCCAACTCGTGAGTGTCACCCAGTTGACCCGGACCTGAACACAACCCTCCTCCAATGTGTGGATCATCTTGTCGTACGCTATGACCATAGCTACCCTAGAGGCACTGTTTTGGTAGAAAATACCCTCCACTTTAGGTCCAACTTTTTTTAGGAGTATGGTACGAATCGTAGGACGTGGCCTTCCCTATGTCAAGGAATATTTTCCCCTAGTTTTAGGCAGCTCGAAGATGATTCTAGCTCGGAAGAAGAGCTTGAAACCCATAGGACCCAGGGTGTAATAATATTAGAGTCCCCCCCCCCCTCCCCCAGTAGTCCAGGAGTTAGAGATTTTACCCAGTCTAGTTCATGACCATGAGCCGATCATAATAGTTTTCTCCTCAAGCTCGGAGGGTAGGGTACTTGCTCTATTCTTTTTCTTGCATCATTCTGGTAATTATTCCTTGCATCTGAATCCTTTGCTCGTTCCTTTGGAGGTGAAGAGATGGATTTGCAAGGTGCCATGGGTTTGAAGGGTGCCTTTAAGGGTGGTGGGGCTAGGATATCAAAGAAAAATGCTTCCAAGTCTGGGCTTCCACCGAATCTCCCGTGAAAGATAAAGGTGCCAACAACACCCATAAGCAACAACAAACTTCGCCCATAGCTCCGGTAACAGTCGTTATCATTCTAGAGGTTCCTCCTCCTCTCCCTCGACATGCATCTACTCTGGACTCTCAAGTTATTCAGGGTGAATCCCCCTCCGTTTAGATCCTGGTAAAACCACTCAAACTGTCTAGGATCCCAGAAGCATCCCTAGGGACTGTTTGCGAGATGGCGAGCCATATGGTGGGCCACGCATACAGAGCCATTATTAAGGGCCTCAGGGCTATGGAGGAGCGCACTCTTGAAGATGTTCTTGAGTCCTCCTTGAAAATTAACCTCACTGAGAGCCACCTTCATTCCCCCTATAGTACTTCTCTTTTTTTTTTCCTTCTTTCGTGAATTATACTTGAGTTGTGTTTTCCCTTAGTAGTCTGTCCTGGCTCAACTCTGCGGTATTGCTTGATCTTGAGCTAGGAGGGAGGAGTTCCAAGCTGCCCTGGCCGCCTCCCAATAGAACGAGTGGATTTCCAAGGCTCCCCTGACCACCACCCAGAAGAATGAGAAGATTTCCAAAGCGCCCTGGCCGCCTCCCAAGAGAATGAACTGATTACCAAAGACCAAGTCGTGGAGGTGAGTCAACAACGGTACCAACTGCAAGCCGAGATTGATAACCTCAAAAAGAAACTTGACAAGGTCAACATGCTTAAGAACAAACTATATGAGGTCGATGCCAAAGCAAAGGAGGAGGCTGAGAAAGCGATGCTGGAGATTGCAGACTCAACAAATGCTCTGGAGGAGATGCTCTACCGGTGCTGGGATTTCAACCAGGAGGACGTTTTTTCCTTCATGGAGCTAGAGTTTTGGGGACCTTATCTTACCAAGTTCAATACTCGCTTCTCATAGGAGCCTTCTGAGACTATTGATGCGAATGGAGCTACTGACAGGGATGGCGAGGAGGTGACATCACTCGAGCAAGTTGACGGAGCTCGTTGATGCTTTTATTCTATTTATTTTACTCTTTAACCTGTAATTAAGTCCTCAAGGACTGAAACAATCACCTTCGGGCTCAGATCAACGTTTTTTATCCTCGAGATAACTATATACTTTTTAGTACATGTTTGTTAATTTGTGATCTATTTTTGTTCCCCTTAATCTTTTATTTTCCCATGTTTTGTGAATTTTGAATTCTTGCACATTCAAGATCGCAGGGGTTGTCTTTAGATCGAGATATGTTTTTGATGGCTTGGCTAAACAATTTTAGTCGATATCCTGGTTATACCCAAGAATTTGCCTGCCTAATTGTGTTATGCCTGTTAGGAATCAGGCCTCAGACCTGGTTATGTCTAGGATTTTATCTACTTAATAGCATTGAACCTGTTAAGGTTCAAGCCTCGACCTGGTTATGTCCAGGAGTTTCATCTGCTTAATAGCATTGTACCTGTTAAGGCCCAAGCCTCGGACCTGGTTATATCCAGGGTTTCCTAGTTGTCTTCTAGGTTTTGTTTTGTTCTTAGAAATTTCCCAACTTAGTTCGTATTCAGAATTACTTTGAAAATTTGAGCTTTAAAAAGCCATTGAATAATCAAATTCTATGTTTTTCATAATTCTAAGTTTTTCCAAATTCTATGTTTCAAATTTTATTCGAATATGCTACTCTTTTAAGAGCTCTTCGGTTATGTACCTCCCAAGCGACCAGAACTTATACATGTTCTAGGTTGCTTTTACAAAATGAGCACGTGACGCTTTACAATAATAAGATGAAAATATTGACTACGTAAAAATCAAATGTTATTAAGATGAAGTGACTTTTATAAATAAGTCTTACATGGAACAGTACCAAAAACATTAAAGAAAAAAATAATTATGTTAACTACCACTGATAGTATTTTTTAAGGTGCAAGGCATTCTAGGTTTGTGGGACAATTTCTCCATTCAACTGAGCTAGTTTAAAGCTCCCTTCTTGTAGGATTTCCATGATCTTGTATGGCCCTTCCCAG